>NC_038254.2:57234573-57964942 GCF_000004515.6 Glycine max | reverse complement strand
TATGTTAATAGTTTTTTTTTATAAATAATTGTATTTTTTAAAAATATATTGGAATGCTTATAAAAAATGAAAAAATTGAAATAAAACATTATTCCTTTTCTTTTCTTTTTCAATCAGAAAATTAGAATGTAATGATAAACGGTATAAGGGTATTCCAACCGATATAAAAAGTCACTAATTTCTTCACAGCTTTTAAACCTACATTGGTTCCAAAAAGATAAAATAAAATAAAACAAATGCATTGGTTCGTTAACTATTAATTACAACCAAGATATACATAATTTATTGAATTTAACACATCTCAACATTTGGAGACTTATTTTTTAAGTGTATATAGTTTCTAGGTAACCATATGACCCAAACCAATGCAAACCACGTGGTCGACCAAGCTAGGCCTTATAAATAAGTTTAGTATTTTTATGGTATGTATTAAGAACATCTTAACTGAAAAATGAATTCTCTTTTGAGACTGAAAATCACTGAAGTGTATATAATTTCTTCCAACAAATTAAACCTTTTTTTATATACATTACCAGAAATTAAGTTCTAATTAGCTAATTAACGTGCTTAAAGAATTTAGTAATTTACCAAGTGTATCCGACCTTACCGATATGTGTGTAATTACTTAATATTGCTTTTATTATATTATTAGGTCAAAAATACGATTTAGTAATAAAAAATTCTTGTGTTATAATCTACGAAGTCATGAGTGAAAATTACAATTTATATTAAATTGTGACTGATAGCCACGGGAGCACCACGTAACTCGTACAGTCGAACCACAATTCTTTATTAGATATATAATAATATAATTCATCCCATATAATCCGTACCATTCTTGTATGATTGAAATCATAGTTGATGGCCACAGCTTTAAGATTAAAAAATTGCAAAATTTGTACAATATAATTAAGCTAATGATCTGATAAAAATAATATTGTAAGTTAAATCTATATATAAGTGGCCATTTGCTACTCATGACTATCTACCACTTTCAAGAAGTAATTTTGGAATTGAAAGACAACCAAATGAAGCTGCATAGATTTGTTTTAAAGTTGTTCGGACCTCAAGTGTGTGCTATACATTATTAAATTCAGATGTAAGGTTTATTTTGGTTCTTGTGTGAGTCTTTATAGTTTGGTCTTTAAAATATCTTTATTTATGATTTTAGCAGTTTGTGATAGGAGAATATTAATTTATAAATTATCCAAATGGCTAGGACCGGCACAAAGTAAAATAATTAAAAATCATGTTTTAGGTTCATAAAAAAATATTTGTTATTATGTTTTATAAAGAAAAAGGGTAGTTGACAAAAGCTACATATATTAATAAAAAGATCCTATAGTAAAATATTTTTGACAAATGCTATATATTCACTTTTTTTTAAGTACACTCCCCTTTTCCTATTTCAAAATCAAATTACTTAAATGGCCTTCTTATTTTAAATCTACTTATTTACTTCTAATTCAATATTTTGTTGTGGTGTTCCTTTTATGCTTACTTGGTCTCTCTCTAATGTTAAACATATTTTCAATTTTTCATCATCCATGTTCTCCAACATAGTACATGTGCGCTCCTCTTTTGTGGTTTATGAATCATTAATATTTTACTCTTAAAGGAAAAATATTAGAAAAGCTCTTTTCAAGAAGAAAATAGTCTTGGAAATCAAATTTGAATTCAATAGTTGATTATGCATAGAAAATATATTAGCACTCTATAATGTTCATCATAAAATAAGTAACTCTAATTAATTATGTAAAATTAATGTTCATCATAAAATAAGTAACTCTAATTAATTATGTAAAACTATGATCAGTTTAAAAATTATTTTATTCAATTTTTATTCAAATGAATTAATTTTTAAAAAATAATTTTAACTCAACTGATTGATTTCCTCTCTTTTTGTACCCTTTGGTACAATGATACCAAATTGAATAAAAAATAATTTTTATTGTATTCGACATCATTATGTTATCATAATTCTGACTTAGTATCATTAAAATATAGGTTTAACATGGCCTAACACTTTAATTAGTCTCATACTATTTATATATTTTGTAAGAAGAAAAAATAATCAATGCATTAATTGATAATGTAACACACAATCATCTAATCACAAATCATTATACATAATATGTTTGTTTATTCTTACAATTATTATCTTAAAATTTATATACTAACAAATATTTTTATTAGTTGATAGTGTTTTTTTTACACTAACAATGTTTAAAATTTTTTCTTTTAAGAAAATAATGATGATCTCATAATAGCAATGAAATTTTTTTAAAAAATTATTCATAATTATCACATCGCAACTCATATGTTTCAAATTAAAATACGATAAATAAGATGTTCCTCAATTAACCATTTATTTGTATTTTTAAGAAAATAATAATAATAATAATTTAAAAGAACTTTGGAATCATGACATTATCATAACTCAAATGTCTCAAATTAAAATATAGGATTAATAAGCTATCACGCTTCAATTATTTCTTTTTCGTATTTTTTTGTAATTAAAAATTACAATAATAATTAAATAATAGGATTTAAATAAACATAACGAAAATAAATAAAAAAAACATAAATAAACTTGTCTCAAGCTGATAACGTTTGAATAACTCAATCGTAAAACAATTTATAGTGATTTATATATCTTAAATAAGATTTTAAGTTTGAACTTGTAAATAAATAAAATATGATTAAAAGAGAAGATCTCATTAAAAAGAATAAATCAATTTTATTTTCAAAATATAATTATTATCAAATTAGTAAATACTTCACGTTAATAATATAATTATCTAAAAAAAATTTGTACATTTCTAACCTGAACTTCCAATAGAAAAAAGGAGAGAGAATATAAATAAATAAACTAAGTGATAGGCCTTCACTAATATTTGTTGGTTTTCTTTTTATATGGGAGAAGAAAATAATGTAATAGAGTACGTTACTCAACGTGAGACTTTTTAGGTGAGATTAAGAGATTCATTTTTTCCGATTAAATAACTTACTTTTGAGCTATTTTTCATCAAGATAAAA
The DNA here is from genome assembly GCF_000004515.6 of Glycine max. NCBI lineage: Eukaryota > Viridiplantae > Streptophyta > Magnoliopsida > Fabales > Fabaceae > Glycine > Glycine max. The sequence continues at coordinate 57,961,903 of NC_038254.2, read as the reverse complement.
AAATTATTTTAAAAGTAAAAAATACGAGTTATTAATCTTCCTCTTCACTTTCTAACAACATAAAAAACGCATCATTGAAATAAATATGATTTAAAATATAACTTCATCTTCTTATATTCTCTAAAAAATAAGACTTTTTCTTAAAAAAGAAAAATATTATTAACCTCATTCTTCTTCAAAAAAAATTATCTTTTTTCATTTTATATTTTAAAAGTTTTTAAATATCCGGACAAAATTTGAGTTTGATAATATGATAATATTATATCACTAAATGAATATGACAAAAATACCAAGTCAATGCCATTAAGTTGTACATGAGATATTAAACACTGCATGAAGAAAATAATGGGTTGGTGAGAAACCAACCAGTACTTTTTATTGAGAGCCATGTCCACACACGTGTTAGACATGTGTTAAACACACATATATATTACTTGTACAGTTGTACTACTGCATGAGTCGTTGTTAAACATTTATATTTAAGTTTTATTGTTTTACGTATTTTTGGATTTTTTTTAGAATAACATTATATGATATGTGATAAAAATTGTGGAATATATAACGATTGCAAACAATAATGAGACAAAAATAAATTAAACAAAAAGTTTAAAAGGGAAATGGTCATCAAAGCTAATAATACAATCTTGAATCTTAGTTGAAATTATAAAACATAACAGTGTTTTTGGATTTGACCCATTCATAGGACTAGCGTTTAGGCATTTCGACATATATACATTATAAAAGTTATAATAATGATGCGCTATAATACCATTAGGGTTGATTTATTTTATTTTATTTTTGTTGGTAGAAGTGGATAATGGGATTATTCCAAACTAATACTGTTAAGGTTACCATGTATTTTTATTTTTTTTATTATTGAATTGGTTTGATCCAGCAAATTCAGGTCGAGCATACCCTCCAAGTCTTTTGGAGAACGAACGTTTCCAAAGCACATTCAACAATCCCAGTACTAAGAAGATTTAATTTCTTTTAAAAGAATTATTTTAAATTAATTTAACTAATAATTTATGAGTGGATAATAATATACACATTAAACTCTTAAAATAAAGTGTAATCATATTTCAAATTTCAATTTTAACTTTGAGGGAAAAAATATAAATGATTTAATAGATCTCTCTCACTATTCTGATCATAGAATAGATGAAATAGATCCCAAGATGAATTTTGTTGATTTTACAGACGTATATAGTCATCAAATTTTTTAACTTTCAAAGAGAATTTACTTCTAGAATCCTAGTCTACTTTTAGACTATAAATTATATACACAATCTACTCATTCAACTAGATATTCTCAATATTTTATCTTATTTTTTTAAGATATATGCTCCGTACTATTTGTGTAACGAATAAAAAAGTTACCTTTCAATCATTCAAATTATTTTTCTTTTATCTTTAGATGTAAAATATTTTTTTATATTTTTAGAAAAAAATTTAATAGTTAAAAATAATTTATATCAATTTAAAATATTCACTGTAAATATAAATTATATTTTATATATTCAAATATATTTGTTTAATATTTATTTAATTATAATATAATTTATACATTCAAAATATTTATTTATTGTGAATTTTAATTATATAAAAACAAATAATTATTATATAAAACATATAGAAAAAATAATATTTATTTCAAAATTCACATTTAAAGTGAATTTTATTGATTAATAGTTTAACAAAATTATACTTTCTATATGAAAATTAAACTATTTATGTTAATAATTAATAAATTGTGACAACTACACGTAGAGACTAAAAGTAATGTCTTTTTAATTGCAGAGGAAATTAAACTATTTCTTTTAATAAATTAAAATCCAATAATTGGAGGCTATATGACTATTATGGATTTTTTTTTTCTTTTCAATTGCAGCGCCTCCTTAGTTGAATTTGAAAGCAATAACTTTTAGAATTCGACGTCCCTGAAGGCCTGAACTATTAAGTTGGTGTTTTGATTTAAGATAGGAAATTTTAAAAATATTTTTATTTTCAAGGTATATGTTTTCTCTTTTTTATTTTGTTTATTTAAATTTACAAAAATATTTTTTTAACTGTTATCCAATATAGCCTAATAAGGCAAGTTCGAGGTTAAAGATATAATAATATTAAAAGATGGGTTGGGAGGATGTAATAGAATGTGGAGCTGAATTTCTACATTATGTATTTTATTTTCTTTTGTCTTTAACTCTCAGGTTTATCATAAGAAAAATACTTTAATTAATTAGAATTTGGTTAGGAGATAAGTAAAGTTTAACTAATAATTATTTTTATTAAGGATCAAATTTGAGTATTATCAATAATTCAACCTTAATTTGAGATAACAACTACTTGTATTTAATCACTTGTATTTAATCACTTGATTACATCATGTATGATTGTTTGTTTCTATTTTACTTTTTTAGAAATATTTTGAAATTTAAATTAAATTAAAAATTTTAAACCCATTGACTTGACCCAAACAACTCAAATGTGATCAAATTGGTTTGGGTTGAATTTAAACAAAAAAAGAACAAACTTGATTCAACTAAAATTATATTTTTTTTATTGGGTTGGAGTATGAATTTGGTCAAACCTAACCCAACTTGCATATTAACACCCCTATGTAAATCCCAATTCATTTAACTCACAACTTAAATAAATTGAATCAAATATACTCATATTCAAAATGGACTAAACTCATGGAACAATTAAGCCCATTATGAATTTGGATCAAATAGATAAAAAATTAATTTATTTTAGTTATTTTAAAATATTGACGAGGTTCACTCATGACTTACCCATCAAATTAAATTTGTAATAGATTAGGTCAACTCATGAGTTAATTTTTAATTAGTTTTATACTAATATCCATATGATTTGGTTTCTTTATAAGTATATATTGTATTATTTTACTTAGTTTTGTCCCAATATGGTTTTGCTTATTAAAAAATGTTATAGCAAATAAAAATTATTGAAACATGATTTTTTTTTTATAAAGAAAAAAGGTATGTGCCACTTACCAAGTCTTTGTAGCTGCTGGCACTTGCATCTTACTCCGAAATGTCCGGAACCATAGGATCACTCCAATTAAGATTAACGATAATGGTTTGTTCTGTAGTCTTTTTCCAGAATTCTTGATGTAGCAAGACATGATTGACACAATAGGTAGAGTGTATGAAGTTTTCTGACGAGACACTATATTAAATACGATTATACTGTCCTCATAATACATGTTGACATGAGTTTAACAAGCGATATGAAATCAGAGTTTTAAGATGTTTGCCTTAATAGAACAAGTTACAAGTCAAGTTCTACTATCTCAAAAAATATTAATTGGCATGCCATTTCTCATTTATTAGAGATACTTCGGACTGAGTCCATAGCACTATGAACCTACATTAAGGCCCATTTGGATCACAATAAAAATTGTTTTTTATTTTCATTATTTTTGTAATTAAAAAAACAACATTATATCAATGAGTTTTTGAAGGATGTTTTGCTTACTTGCTTGTTTCCACTTCATGATTTTGTGGTGTAAACGCAGCATTCAATTATTAGATTCCATCAAAAGAGGAACTCTAGTCTGATTACGATGTCTACTACCATTCAATTTTCAGTTTAATTTGCGCCCTGTTTTTATCAATTGTAAAACATCACAGTCAAAGTAAAGACTCTAAAATAAAAAATCAGTTCAGCATATAATAAAAGCCCTCTAAGTAGTAAGTACGTAATACATGCTTCCATTGCACAAATCTTTTGCTTGATTTGACTTCCACAAACCTATATATGAAATTGTTAAGTGTTAACACTGTTCAAGTGGTGTACGTGGCCCACGGAAAATAATTAAGAAACAAAATTATATTAAAATAATTAACTTAAAAGTTGTATCACCCATGATATGTAATTGACTGATCTTGTAAAAAAAATTACACATTCAACTAATAAAATCAATATTAATATAATTTTTAAATAAATTATTATAAAATCAATAAATTTATCATATATAATAATTTATAATTAAATAATAATATAAAAATTATTAATAATGCTTAAACTATTAACTCATTAAAATATTAATAATTATATAGAGTTGCTAAAAGAGTTCTTATTTGAGTTTCATCATTTTTTTCAAGAACATATTTTCTATTTAAAAATTTATATAAAATAAAAAATGAATTTTTATATACTGTTATATATATATATATATACATATATAATTATTTGTAAGTATAAATAAAATATTCTGAAATAAGCATTTTTATTATTATTTATTAATTTTTTTAAAAAAATTAGTTTCAAACTAAACTTTGAGTAATAAGCACCTAAGATCTTCTTCTAAAAAACAAGCACGTAAGATTTTGACAAAATAGGCATATTCTCCTGTTGCCTCCACATCACTCATTCGTAGGCATATCATTTTGATGTGATGCTAGTGATTTGGTAACAAATACGTCTAAATCTTGCAATAATTGCTTTTTTTTTTTTTAAATAGTCCGGATTCTTTTACTTTTAAAATAAGTCATATTCATTTTTTTTTAATTAAGAATCCATCTGTTATGGTTAAAAAAATTTGATTTTTTGTTTTCAAATTAATTTTTAAAATAACATATGTTTGATAAAAATGAAGTTAAAATAATTTTAACTCAATTTTATAACATATTTATATTTATTTTTGAAATCAAGAAAAAAGATTTGTCAATTTGATTTTAAAAAGAAATCACACTCTTCTCATATTTAACAAAAATTCTTCCTTCCGTGACCAATATCATCAATGACACCAACATTATTACATTGTTGATATCATTAATCCTGTTATATTGATATTTTTGTCATGTTTATTGTCACCATCATCATTATTATTAATATTGTTATCACTAGAATTATCATTAAATCATTACCTGTGTCTATATTATCATCATAATTGTCATTATCTGAGTCGATGTCAATACTGCCACCACATTACAAATATACCTTAATCTAATTTTAATAAGATAGAAAATTTTTAAAATGAATTTACTTTAAAAATATAAAAAAAAACTAAAACATGATCATTTATAAAAATTTTTAAACGTATAACTTAAAGTCACTCTAACCAGGTCTAAAATGGTGTTGGGAGAGATTTCAAAATTTTTAGGATTTAAATATATGGAAATTTATTTAGTTTAATAAATTTCTTTTATTTTTAAAATAATTTATTTAAATAAAATAATTCAAACTTTTTATATATTAGATTCTTTATTTAGATTAAGTAAATTAATTTTATTATATATATATATATATATATATATAATGAGAGATTAAATTATATATGTGTAATTTTAAAAATTATTACATTATTTTTATAATTTGGTAAAAAATAATTTGGTATAAAATGTGATTTTTATTTATATATTTTTTCATAGATAATCAATTATTACAAAATTGAATTTTAATTAAAAAGGAGAGAAAGAGAGTCAGAGAAAAGGAAGGAATGCATTAAGATTTCGAAAAAATAATTTTTGCAATGAGACCATGAAAAAATAACGAATTTCTTTTTCTTTTTTTTTTGTTTTAGGTATTATTTGAAAATTTTAATTTTATTTGATAAAAAATTCTCTTATAATATTTTCATTATTTTAAAATTATTTAAATTTAAAATATAATATTTTGAATTCACTTAAAAATTAAATTTCTTTATCAAGATCCTTCATTCAAACACGCTGTAAGAGTCTCATTGTTTTCTACTCGAATGGAATTTTTATCATGACAAAAAAAAAAAAAAATGCCACCTAACGTTTTCAGTGAATTGTATCAAAGAACTCTCAACCACTCATTATTATGCAGAGAGTGTGCCTCCAGTGAGAGAAATGAACGACATCTGTTTAGAAACACAAGAGGTGTCTTTTTTCATTTACGTATTAAGAGGTATTGAAATTTGTTGGGTATGGTTTTCGATTTTTATAAATAAAAAAAAACGCTGTATAAAATCATTGTAAGAAAAAATGAGTGAGAAACAAATTAAATTATTCTTGAACAGAAATATTGACTATATGAATTAAGCATGGATGCACTAATAGTATATGATTTTTGTCACATCATTGCTTTATATTGGGGGGCGTGATGATTGAGATGAATGAGCTGGTGCACAAAATGTAGCCATTAGCTGTTCCATTTTTCTGCTAAGTAAAATAAGAAATAAGAAATAAAAATCTTCATTGTGTACACAAAGGATGCATGGTGTAAGAAATCCAAACATGGATAATGATTATTCTAATCTAGGATGATGCGCATTATGTAACATGTCCCTTTCATTAGTAACCACCTCTTTGGATGTATCAAGATATGGAGAAATTCGACTAGAAACACATGCTTCTGATTTCAAAGTCTTTTCACAAAATCTTACTAAACCTCAGCTTTCTAAAAATAGAGCCGTAATCAATAATTCATCTCAGCTAACTATGACTAGGTATTTGCTACATTACGCAAATATGAAAGTGAAATAGTGATTTGAAATCTTTTAGTAAAATCTTTTGTATTGTATTATCTATCATGTTAATATCCTCCCCATATCAAATTCAAAATTAATTAGTTCACATTTTTTTAACATGATATATTTGCAGTAAAAAATATATATATTCTGTTTCATCTTACATCAATTATTCAAATGAATCTTATTTATATTTTTTTAATATGCTCAATTAAAAAATATAAGATTGATTTAATAATAAAAAAAATATAAATTTAAATCTCCCACTAATAAAAATTAACAATACTGATCATTTATGAATAAAAGAAGAAGACAACAAACAATCCTTTATTGCTAGATTAGATATAAACTTGTTTAAAACTTATAAAACATATTCTTATATTTTGTTTGTTGTAGTTAGAACATAAGAGCTTTTAGATCACTCTTGATCAAATAGTGTTCTACAACATCCATTTTGAAACAACTAATGCTAATTAAATGTGCTAAGTTGTGATATTTTCAAAGTTATTTTTTGACCCCTTAAAAGCCAATAACAAGAGAATTAAGAGTTTGAACATTTACCGGTAACAAAATGAGTTTGAATATTTTTTTTATAATAAATATATATGAATGAGAATAAATTTATATTTTCTAAAATATTTTGAAAGAAAGGAAAATTTATTCAAAACTTATATTTAACTTGACAGATGGTCTCTTCCTCTTACGTGTGTCCTAGATGCAATGAGAAAAATTAGAATTACACGATTCTTTAGACAATGTTTGGAAATTGATTCATCATCAAATTGTTATAACTCAAGTGTCTCTCATAGAAATGTAAGATTAATAAAAATGTCATACCTAAATTATTCCTCTGTTAAATGGTAATATCTTCTCTGACCTATTTCCCTTGTTTTCAGCTTTAGCTGCCACTTGCGCTCTTCTTGTAAACTCACTTTACTGGTTCAGCTGATGAGTGATGCTTCAGAGTCATTGAATACTACTATTTTAAACAGGTACATTATATATTCCATGTGTTCTTTATGGCTAACTTTTTGTTCGATTCAGATGCATCTAACGGCACCATCCCATTACACATTACTATAAAACATCAAATTTATGATCTATCTGTAATATAAACATTTTCTAAAATTAAATTCCTACCATTTAAAATATATATATATATATATATATATATATATATATTTTAAATGGTAGGAATTTAATTTTAGAAAAAAAAATTATCTACATTTAAATATATGGGACATAAATCTTTTTGATATAATATATATCAATACATTATATCCTATCCTATATAGTGTAAAATAAAATTATAAGAATTTAATGCATAAATAATTATATATATATATATATATATATATCAATTTATAATTTTAAAACTTTATCTATATCAATACGGAGATAAATGCTGTAAAATTGTATAACGTTAATTGAACTTAATTTATCGTTAAATATTGAATTCTTTATATTTTACAAATAATTTCATTTTAAGTGTTATTTTATGTTTTAGATATTTATATGTATGTCAACACACAGAGGAAAAAAAAAAAAAAAAGCTTCCCCATTTAAAAGACTGTTTAAGGTGGAGACTGGGCCAATTTAGGTGCAGCCCAACACTCTTCACACACAAAAAGAAGGCTTCTGCTATTTACATTTCCCCAAACGTCTGTATTGTTGTTTCCGAGACGGAGTGGTTAGAATTTGGTTGAAGAATCCAGTGTGGTTCCTTCTTATTAAATACTTTTCAATTTTATTCAATTCTCAATATGCCCACACCATTTGTAAATATAAATAGGGAAATGCTTATTAGTACAAAATCAGTTTCCTACTAACCACACGAGCAGTTATTTTTAGTAAAAGAAAAACCACTTTATATATTTTTCAGATGACTGATTTAAACTATTTTCAACTAACTTGCATAAATCTTCATAAAAGAAAAACATTTATGCAATTATCTTGTTTTCATCTTTGCTTACATGTAAGTGTTTAATCGTCCATCACCACCAAATCCATTGTCTTATGCAGAATACTCCCTAGCTAGTTTGCGTTTTCAATCCCTATGACGACTTAATATTGAAAATCTTGACGGTAATTTTTGACCATTCAAGAAGACTATTACAAGTTATTCAATGGAACAAAGACAGCACTTTGTGTTGGTATGAGTTGAGTTCCTATGTAGCTAGCTAGGAGCTCCCAACATATGTCATTTCATGTTTCTCCATCTCATGAACTTGGTGTTCCCTGTACTTGTATCTATGCGCCGAATATACGAAGATGGCGAAGTTGATGATGCTCAAAGCTGTGAGAAGCCAGTAGAAGTAATCAAACCTGCCAGTGTTGATGTTTTGAGACAGCCAAGATGGTTGGCCTTTGTCTAAGTTGCCAGTGGCAGATTTGATGATGTTGTTTATGATGGTGGCCACAAAACAACCCAAGCCACCAGCTAGTGCAGCATAAGCAGACCCTATGCTCTTCATGGCATCAGGGGCTTCCTCATATAGGAATTCCAATAACCCCACAATGCAAAATACTTCAGCCACACCTATGAGGCAGTATTGGATCAACAACCAATATGCACTTAGGTTGGGCATTGCTGTGAGGAAACTAGCCAAATACCCATGTTTTATTGCATAGTTTCTTCTGTACCTTTCAAATATTGCAGCCCATGCCACTGATAGAATAGACACTGCCAACCCAATTCCTACCCTCTGAAGCTGAGATGCACCGTGGGGATGGCCCGTGATGCGTCGAAAGACAGGGACAAAAATGGAGTAGTAGAGAGAAAGTATGAGGAAAACACTGAGGCCTGGGAATACAGGCATGCATGTAACTGGGAGTTTCAAGCGACCCAAGTGGGTGTTGAGAGTGTAAGCCTGCTGGACTGAGAGAGTGAGAAACTCTGTTAAGACCACGTTCAGCATGATTGTGCAAGCTGGTATGGGGATAAGTTTCATAAGGATCTTCACTTCTTCTACTTGAGTCACAGTACACAGTCTCCAAGGACTCGGATTAGCACCATCTTCTTTCAATTGCAGAGCTGCCTTGTCAAGAAACCTGATATATAAAATGAATCGGAATGGATTCAACTGTTTTCCAATAAAGTATAAAGTAATTGATGTAAAACTATAAAGACAAATGTCTCACACCTAACCAAGAGTATCTCTAATAGTATAACACTGGTAGAATTACTTAAATTGTGTGTGTAAGAGAAATTAATGTTATGTTCCTCACCTGAAATCATCAGTATGAGAAATCTTTCTACTTCCCTTGATAGCAGACTGTCTGCCAGGAACCTCATACAAGCCTATGAACTCACTGCTACCAAAAGAGGCATTTCTCTTTCTAAATGCAGCAACCAAGACTTGAGCAACACGAGTAAGAGGGCTACCTCCTGGCAACCTGTGCCTGTACAATGGAGTGCCTATGAAGAAGACCATGTTAGATATTCCCATTGCAATTGCCAGTGACCCAAATGCAGATCCCCATCCAAATTTCATCTGCACGTACACCACCACTGTGAAGGCCACAATTGCACCTATGGTCACTGACAGATAGAAGATGTTGAAGAATCTGTCAAGGTGTGCCTTGTAGTTTTTGCTTCTCTCATCAAACTGGTCTGCTCCAAAAGAAGACACGCATGGCCTTATCCCTGCAGCTCCAAACGCTGTGATGTATAGAGCCGTGTAGAGGTATGTCATCTGCCACGGTTTTGCTGCCTCACAGTTTCCCAATAGTAGAGAAAATTGGTCACACTCTTCTTGGTTCGGTACAAACTTGCTTATTGTTGCACATAGTGTTATTCCTGTTAAACCCTGTTTATCAAAATTGAAATTTAATGTAACTTACCAATTGATGCTTCTCTAGCCATCAATATAATGCATACACACAAGAGATTTATATATAGAGTTAAAATTAAAAAAAGTTAATTAGTAGTAGTATGATTACTTAAATAAGTCATACACATTTATCTTTTAACTTTAATAACTTAAATATATAATATAATGATTTACATTTACTATTCTTATTATCCTGAAAATAACTTATTCATGTGTGGATATACTAGTACAATAAGATGAATAAAAATAAAATGAAATAAACAATAATTTTGTTTTAGAATATTTTATATGAAATTAGAAAATTTTCATTTTTTAAAAATAATTATCGCAATAAAACATAAGATATCCGGAAACAGTCTCTTTGCATATGCAAGGGTAAGGCTGCGTACAACATCCCTCCCTCATACCTTCGCATAGCAAAGAGCCTCCGGACAATGGGGTACGAAGTTTTTTTAATAAAACATAAGATAAAGGTAAGGAACACACTCTATAGCTTGTTTTTTTTAAGCACATACTCTTTTATTACTTGAAATTTATTGAAAATGAAAAACTTTGGTAGGTCTCATGTTATATTTAATGACTCTTTTAATTTTGTAGTTTTCAATAAATTTTAACCAATTAAAAAGAATATATTTAAAGAAAAATGCAAAAGAGTATGATCTTAAAACCAGATATTTGAGGAGAGTTGTCACAGTATCTTGAAAAATTTAAGAATTTTGGTATATTTATTATTTGGAACTAATAAATAAATAAGTTTGGACACATCAAAAAGTGAAAGAAAAAAGAGAGATATTTCTGAAGGTAATATAGAACTTGATATTAGTATTATTCTATTGTACAGTGTTTTCTAATGAACTTTATTACTACATGAAAGAGGAACGATTAGCATACCGCAAGATAGATTGTAGTGAAGATGGCTATGGTCCAGTAGCGTCCAAGATATGCATCGGCTAGAAAACCACCGAGCACGGAGGAAGCTTGTGATATTCCTAAGAAATTGTTGACTGCGTTGGATGAACTTGTAAAAGGTCTATGCATCACATAAAACATAAAGGCCACCATGTTAACCGAAAGGCCGAAATAAGCCATTCTTTCTGCCATTTCATTTCCTTCAACCACAGAAACATATGTCATACACAATTATAGAATATTCTCTTTAAAGTATTCATAATTCACAAGTTCATAACCAAGCCCTACACCTAACTTGGTGTAATAGATTCATGCATTGCTTTTTTTATTTTATTTTAATTTTTCTGTTTAGGTGACTGTTGTCACCAGCAGCATAGTATTAGTACTTAATAATTTAGACCCTCTTTGTTAATTCAAAAACATGTAATATCAGAACTGATCCAAGATAAAACAACTAAAAATTACGGTTTAGGTTCATTAACAAAAAATATTTGTTATAAAGTAAAAAAGGCCTCATACATTGACCAAAAAATCACATATGTTAGTAAAAAGTTCGACATATTTAAAGTAAAAAATTTCTTTTAAAAATTACTTTAGATCTTATTTATCGTTGAGTCGGTCTGGGTACTAATGTTATGATTGAGAAACAAATAAACAATTTAATAGTATGTTCTTGTTAAGACAACTTAGATGAAGTTCCTTATGTGCTTATGCTGCTATTATTCAATCAGAGTTTCACCGCAACAACCTATGTTGATATTTAATCTAAACTTCATGTTATGCAGATTATTGAGATAAAATTGTAATTCTAATTGAAAAACAGTTTCAAAACACTTAAAGAACTGTATCTAAGTTTGTCACATATGCACACACATAGAGAGAATAATATATATACCAAATATAAAGAAGGCAGCAATCCAACCACCAGTCTTTGAAAGATCAACAATGGATTTGCCATGGATATCAACTGGTGTAGATCCTGCTGTGTACCCACGACCAAAGGCCATCCTTCTATCCTCAGACTCAATGAAGTATATGGCTAGCTTCTTTCTACGCAGTGAATTTCCTGGTGTCCCCTGTTGGGAGCCTTCTGCTGGTGACTTGATTTCGGAGCTATCCATCACTCTTAACACACAACCACTAGCTACTGGTTTTCCTCAATCTCTATCTTCAGTTCAGATTAACAACTCTCAAAACATGGAAAGGGTCATGGGTCCAGCTCTTCACTGATCACTAATCAGTAATGAAAAAGCAAACGAAAATAAAAAGGGTGGGAAACAGTTACTCTGAAATATGGAGACTAAGGCCACCAACTTCTAGTACTATTTTCGTTTCCCCTGCTCTTCTACTTATGGAAGTGATAAGAGCCTAATTAATTCTTCTCGGGGTAGGAAAATAAAAGAAATGGTCTTGATTAAGGAATTAAAAGAAAAAAATTTCTAGTGTGTAAACTATAAGAGAATATAAAAAATATCATCGACAACACAATTTTTTGCTTCCAAATAAAAACATTTCTTTAGAGCATTAGTTTGTATTTGTCTAAAAGAAAAAGAAATCAATTGTGCAGTAGTATACGTTTGGACCCTACATTCCCCTAAGTGGGGTTATTTCTAAGAGTGTGACAGATAAATGGGAAGTGACTTTTTGACTTATGTATGAATACAAGGTTGAACAGTGAAGAGTGAAGGCATTCTTAACACATGATCTTTTGATACAGTTAGGGAAAAGGGACCATATTAAAGGAAGGTTCAACTACCACGTTGAAACAAGCCATGTACAATAAATGGCAGTACAACACTACACAACATCATTGGAAGCCATTGAAGAGAGTGCATTTATGGTCACCTGCAGTGGAGGCTGGCACCATTGCTGTCATTGATTGGTGCCTGCATGTTAGTAGTAGTGATAATTTATTCCAACTCTTATTCCCACTATCGTTTTGATTAAGAACTTTGGGTTGGTTCAGCATGAAAATGTGGATGCACATAATTTTCCATCTGAATTGGAAGGTGGGGATTGGACAGTTGCTTGAAATTTTGTGCTTAGTTTTAAATTCCTCTACTTCAATGATGTGGTCCTATTTCTCCACACAAGCCCATCCAGATTTTAACCTTTCACTTCTCTGAAAGAAATCCTTTCGAACCCATGATTGGTCACGTTATACCTCACCTTTTTATCAGGAGTGAGATAAACACAATTTCAACATGACCTTATTAGTACTATGCTGCAATACTCTTGTAAGTAGAATTTATGCAATTGCACTTCTACCTGCTTCTAGGTCTAAGTTAAAAAATAAAGACTTCATGAAGAAAGCATGAAAAATTGTGCTGGTTTTCCTGAACATCAATGTTGCTCTAATATTACTCTCCCTTTTCCCTTCGAACAATAAAAAAGTACTTAAAAAAACCAACGTAAAATAACAATAAATTAAATTTAACTTGTGGATCCCAACTTTTAAAGAAATTAAATAAAAGATAATTATATTTAGACACTCTTTCATTTTAAACAGTATCAACATCTCTTATTTTTCTTTATCTCTCTCTTCCTATAAGATTATATCATTTATCATACATATATTTTTCTAACTTTTTCTCTCTCACTAGGTGTCTACCAGCATTTGGATGTCCAAATATATTTTTCCTTAAAATAAAAATGCTTTCATAAACATTCAAGCATATAAATTAATTTTAGCTCATATAAAAACATTTATTTTATTTTATCTTCTTTTTCTTTCTTTTGTAAATTCTTATAGAAAAAAATTATCCAAGCACAACCTATACCTAAAGGAAAAATATTTTTGGACACCCCAATCTATTTTACACCTTGAGAGAAAGAAAATTTGATAGGAAAAGAGAGAGAGAGAGAGAGAGTCAAATAGGTATTACATATATCATTATTCATATCTATAAAATTTTTGGTAATGATAACTAATACGAAGTTGAATGATAACTGCATCTAGAGTAAGAAAAAGAGATAGTAGTGAAGGAGCAATCCTTTTTTTGGGTCCAGAAATGTGATCTTCCTATGTAATACAATTGTGTTCAATTTGGGTTTGGGCCTGTCCTTTAAGGCTGAACCTCGTTGCAAAGTTACATTGAAAGGATATAGCTTCCACAAATCCCAATTTCCCTTACGACCTTGTGTCGTTTTCGCTGTCACTGGCCTAAGGGAAGTGACTTGGTGAACTGCACTCAATTTATTAGCTAAACATGCATGTGTTGTGTCATCGATTACAACAAAACTTCAATTAAAAATTCGAACTAAAATGTAAGACTTTGAAACATAATTGACATCAACACGAATAAAACCGCACAACCATTGAATAGTGGGAAAGTAACAAAACGCTTTACTTGAAGCGGACAATTTCCCATTTATATTGTATCACTATCGTCTAAATAAATGACTCCATAAAGCACATTTACAGCAGCACAAAATGCACAGCCACTGCCTTTTATTAATCCATAAATCACTTCATACATAGCACTGCATTACTAACTATGACGTTCACACTTCAATGGCTGACCAACTTAAGAGAGTTTGCCTTCTCTTGCAGAGAATCCAGGAGGCTGTCAAAGCTCTTCTTAAACGAGTCCACTCCTTCAAGTTCAAGCTGGGAACCAACAAAGCTCCAGTCAATACCCAATTTCTGGAGAGCATTGTATATTCCTTCAGCTTCAGATGCATTTGAGTCTATTGTCCTGGATACGGTACCATGATCGATAAATGCTTGAAGGGCTTGGTCTGGCATTGTTGATACCTGTAAAGTAAGAAGGTATTGCTATGTGAGATGCAGCAAAGGAAACTTTGGTTTTTAAGTTTTTTAGAACAAACAAGGCCAGACAACAAACAGGTCCATTAAAGCTAATAATATTAGCTTTAAGATCAACCCGATCATAATTATAAACAAATTGAGAAAGTGAAAAAAATGATGGCTTACAGTGTCGGGTCCAATAAGAGGAGCAACATATAAGGTGTCAGAATAGGCAGGATTCTTTACACTGGTTGAGGCCCAGAGGAGCCTTTGCTTCTTGGCCCCCTTTTTAACTAGAGCTTCCCACCTTGGACCAGAAAATTTCCTTTGGTAGAGCTGGTAAGCCAATGCTGCTTGGGCTACCG
Organism: Glycine max; assembly: GCF_000004515.6. Taxonomy (NCBI): domain Eukaryota; kingdom Viridiplantae; phylum Streptophyta; class Magnoliopsida; order Fabales; family Fabaceae; genus Glycine; species Glycine max. The sequence continues at coordinate 57,946,582 of NC_038254.2, read as the reverse complement.
CTGCCTGTAAAATTCAATGTGCAATCCTATGAGCACAGCATATTTGACATTCGAAAGTGTGATAAATCCAAAGGTAATAATTTAAATTTGGAAAACAATAAACAGTTACCTTCCCGCGTAGATTAAGGGCCACTGGGGTGCCAATTTTCTCAAGGGCCTTGTCAATGAGGGTGTCCACTCTACTGACGAAGAAAGAGGCAACACTTGTAACTCTAGAGAGGTCATTTAACTCAGATGCCTCAAGACCATCCAAGTATGCATCAATTACAGCTTCATATCTTGCAAGAGAGAATATCAGCTGTGCATACAAATACCAGAATATTTAGACTTGAACCATGAAAGTAAAAGAGATCAAAGCAGATAACACTCTTCAGGACAGTTGGAGACTGAGTTTCAATTTTCTGTTGGACACAACCTCAATTCTAATCAGAACGTGCTTAAAATAATTGTATGTGTTATTTTTGTACTGACAATAGCTGCATGGTTGCTTATCAAGCAGCTAATCATAACAATATTATATGATACCAATTTATTTAATTTGCAGACTATATGAAAGGATGCGGCACAGACTTACCGTCACATTCACACTTATCCCATTAGCAATAACTTCCTTAATTGAAGGCACACATGCCTCTGTAGCAGGAATCTTAATATACACATTGGGGCGATCAACCACTTTATGAAGCCATTTTGCAGCTTCTATGGTTCCCTCAGTGTCATCAGCGAGCCTAGGAGATACTTCAACAGAAACATACCCATCACCACCATCTGTTTGATCATAGATTGGTTCAAATAGTCTGCAAGCATCTTGGATATCCTTCACTACAAGTTCCCAATATGCACTTTCAATGTCTTTCCCTGTTTGCACAAGTTCCCTGCATGATTGTATAATTTGTTTTTAGTTATAAGAGTAGGAAAGGAAATTGCTAGGTCAATAGAGCAATTTAAGAACAAAACAAGAATTACTAGCATATTCATAAGACCAAAAAACATTATTTTATTTTTTCTTTTAATATCTTTCTTCTTGTAATAACAGTATTCATTAAACTTTCAGGAATACAAGGGCCTAAAGCAGACACAACAGTATATACATAATGCAGTGAAGAGCGGCCCCTACCATGAAAAATAGGAAATAAGGAGTATAACATTAGTGTAGTTTACTACACTAAACATATTTTATGATAGACTGACAAAACTACAAGTGCATGTTTATTTCAATTTAATTTGGAGAAAGAAGCACTTTATTTTTCCAGCTTCACGAGAGAGCTTTTGAAAAAAAGCAGATGTTTCCCATGAGAAAATCTATGCCAAACATGGGTTAATACACTGAATACACACCCTATAGACAGACAAAATATTATGTGTCCACACCCCATAGTTTGTGGTCCACTGTTCGCCACACTGGCTGTTAAGTTAGCAAGAAGAAATATCAGAATTAATAAAAGATATTGATGGTACCTGAACTGATCATTGTAAGCATTCGATGATGAGATAGCTTTCTGAAAGATCTGCAATCACATATACAGACAGCAGGTTAGAGTAGTAACATCCAATTTATTAAAGCAAGATGTTACAAATCAGAATAAGTGTTTAAAACATCAATTGGTTTTGATTTCAGCATTATTAGCAATATCTACACACGGAGAACAATACCCAAAGAAAAGAAAAGAAAAATATTATTACCGCAGGGTTGCTAGTGACGCCTCTGACACCACTTGCTATAAGAGGAAGCAGGTCTGTAACAGGTCTGCAGAGATTATCATACCATGGACTCTGCCCTTCTTTCTCATAAAGATCATGAAGCACTGTCCTCTTTGCAGGACTTCCATTCCCATCTGTTTGGGAGCATTTGATCCTGAATGAACACAATCAAGCATCAAATATTTGCCTTCTATATGAGAGATGTTTAAGAAACAATACTACACCTTCAAACTAATTGTCACTTAAGTGGGCATTTCGAAGAGCTTATAGAAAGCATATATAGACTTATTATGACTCTTACATGCTCTTTGCAGCTTACAAAGGAATCAGAATGACACTCTTCCTATTTGTAGACAATAGAAAGCGAATGATTAATAATTTTTATTGCTTTTAGTAATGTTTTCTTAATTTGAATTTGCAAAATTGCAACTATATATTTATTATGTTTTATGATTTTTTTTTATAAAAATCTAGATATGTATCTTCCTCGTATCATGTCCTATATATTTTTAGAATAATAAGGAATTGTATCAGATACACAATATCTGTGCATCATACTTAGCATGCAATGACGAGTTCATAGTAACACAACTCGCACAAAAACTGAAAAGAAAAATTCTGCAGTGAAGCATTATTCTAACAAGCTTTAGGATAAAAATGAACCTCATGCAAATTTTCAAATTGAAAATTTTAGTAAAAAAAAAAAAAAAGCAAAACACATTCCATTTTCACTCTTCCGTAAAAATAAACTTTCCGATACTCAGGTCACATCCTACCAAACACGCCATCACGAGACACTCCGATAGTTACGATGGCGATCGATCGTTGTTCCTTTCAACTTCGAGGTTAATGAGAAAAAAAAAAAGCGGTGCATGTGATGTAATAGTAGATCAAGCGAAGTTGAGAGATAACAAAGGAAACATGCAGGAATGGATCGCGATCTGAGAAAAGTGTATTAAGAGATCAGAGAAAACTTACCGTAAGGAGGTTTTAAGAGGGAGCGAGTGAATGGATCGGAGGGAAGCGGATAGGTTAGTTTTGTGATTAAAAGCGATGGAAGAAGGTTTGAAGGTGAGGAAGCGAGAATCTCGGGGGCGAAGCGCTTCTGATAAGGAAGCAAGTGGATTTGGCGTTGAGAGCTTGGAAACGGAAGCCATTGGGAATTGCTGCAAGTCACGAAGCGGAGGATGGAGTAGGTGCGTAGGGTGCGTTTGGTTCGGTTTATATCATTATATTTTTTTTACTACTTTATAATTAATTTATTACTTTTTCTTAAGCTTAGTTTTTATGTGAGAGCTTAGGTTTGGTAGAGGGAGAGTTGGTGGTGCACCTTTTCGTTGACTCAAAAGCCAGAGGCAGGGCAACCAAACAAGAGGTGCCAAAGGGGTAATATAGGAATCTTGCCATTGGTTTCGTCTCCTAGCCGCCATCTACTGTGCCTAGTTTCTAATTAGTTATTTTTATAAATATTTATGATTTAATAAGATAATATTTTAATTTTCCAGACGTCTGGATTCAGTTTTTCCAGAGATAAAAGATAAATGAACTTTATAATCACTTTATAGTTGGTTATCATAATTATAATTTCAACAATTAGTTCTCTAATTAATGAGCATAATTATATACTTTTTTATAAATGCATTTTCTCACTTTAAAGTCGTTGTATCGCGTATATCCTCTAATTCTTCACACGAATTTGAAGGAGTACCAGCTTAATTAAATGATCAAGAAAAGTTTAAATACTAAATTTCAAAAATATAAAGTATGTAGTTTGGACGATTACTTAGACAAAATATAGAAAGACACACTTTCGGATTTGAAAGAAAAAAAAAAACAAAATGGCCCGTATTTGCAAATAATACAAAATAAATTTCCTTATCCAAGGAAATAATACAAATTTTTTACCGTCACTTTTGTTTTCGATTAGGTCAAACACAACCACCTTCCAAAAAAAAACACCTTTCTTTTTTAAGCCTTTTTACACCATTAGTCTTTGATTCCACAAATCTAGATGGACGGGCTTTGAGGTGGTTTACACCATAAAATAAAATTCATATATTGAAGAAAAATATAGGCATTAGGATTATTTCTTCATATATATTTTGTTTTATCGATAATATTGATAGGCAAAATAAATTACAACTTTATTAGTATTTAAGGATAACAAAATATTTAAGTAATGGTCAATCAAATAAAAAATAATAAAAAATATTTTTCAATATTTATTTTGTGTATATCAAAAATAGATATGAGAAAATTAATATAAACTCATATATTCTGTTTAACTAATTAAATTAAATCATCTTGATTTTATTTTGTGTTTGTATGGATATGAAATTAGCACAAAAGTTAGCCAAATATAATAAGAGATGTGATCAGAGAGGGGATAAAACTAGAAATAAAAAATAACAAAGCAGTTAAATGAATATTGTATAAAATCACTATTAAAGTAAACCCAACAATTTGAGTGTCTAGCTCCCGAGTAATGTATATATTACTACGTAACTACAATAATGTATTATTATCAAAATGAGGGGTTGACTATTATTTGAATTAATTATTAATCATGTCCTTCTTCCATCTCTTGCGGAATTATTTTGACGTTTACAGTTGAAGTAGGTTGCTGCCACTGGTAATCCAAGATTATAAACCTCGCTGAAATCTCTCGTGTTGAAATTTTGACGCCATCCTGGAGCATATATAGTTTGTCTACCTGACTGACGAAATAATATGAAAATAATACGATGAATTCCCATCATCGGTCGTGGACTCTCATAGCTCACAACCTCTTCACCTATTATACCATTACTATTAATTAGTACCACAGGAAAAACAAAACTAAATTTAATGATTTCGATTAATTATTAAAAGTGCAAGAAAATGTATTACTCCCATGGAAATAATATATGTAATATTTTAGCATATAATTAAAAAGGTTAGAAAACATTAAATAAAAGAAAGTTGACAACATACCGAAGTTTGCTCCTGTAGTTCCTGGAATATTGGTTACCAACCTGGGGATCCATCGAAGGGTTACACAACAGTAAAAGTTTGTAAGATAGTACTAGTAAAGATATATGTTTCATTTGGTAGAGGAGATTCAGATGAAAATACAAGGGAGAGAAGGAAAAATTTAAAATCTCACACCTTTAATATATTAATATATATATCATTACTTTTGTTGATTAAAAAATTTAATTAAAATATTTTTTTATCTATTTTATTTTTTATCCTTTCCACCAAAGAGAACATTAAGGATTATAAGATAGCTACCCTTATAGGTATAGGTGAGTTTGACTATAATATTTAAGAGAGAGGAGGATATTTTTTTTGGTAATTTTGATCTGTCCTTGTATTTTAGTGTGGGATCAGTACTTCTCTTGATAAACAATAAATACTAAACATTTGTTGAATGACCTCTAGATTTTATTTATGATTTATTACTTAGGATCTTGTTATTTTTTAATTGTTGAATGACCTCTAGGATTACTTTTGTTGCCTATTCATTGATATTTTATATTTTTTATATTTAATATTTAAACAACTAACATAATTTCTAAAAGAAATGTTTGCAATGATAAAATTTAAAATATCTTTATAAATCAATTCTAATTTATATATGACATGATTTGAAAATATAAATAATTGTTTTTCTTATCAAATTAAGGAACTGGTATCCTAAAAAGAACTCACTTCATATTTAAAAAAATTACTTTTTATATTTTTAAATAAATCATATGTTAAATTATTAATTATGCTTTAATTCAACCAATATATGAAAATTAATAGATAGTCAATATCTTAAAAATAAAAAACTAGAAACTTAAATTATGTTTTTAGTTAAATATATGTTTTTAATTATTTTATTATAATTAATTATTTAACAACTAAAATAATGAATTTATATTTAATAATTATAAAATTGAAGTATGAAAATAAGTAATTTATATATTATAATTATACAAGTGTTCAAATAAAGAAAACACAAGTAGGGTGTGTCTGTGGTCTATGTGAGTGTGTAAATATTGACTATAATATTTTTATAATATAATAGTAAATTTTATTGATTGAAATATTTTTATTTCACTCAATAATTGTGAAAGTAAAATATTAAACCCCTCCAACTAGTTTTGAGATTGAAGGAAGAGAACCAAAAGAAAAAGAAAATAGAAAGAAAAAAAGTGTTATATATGATAAGTGAAGTGATGAAAAATTAAGGAAGAGAGAAATGGAAATGAGAATAAAATGAAAGGAAAAGTGATTATATGTTTATATATAACACTTCATTTAATAATAATAAAAAAAAAGATGCTATAGTAACGTGAGTAGGGTGTACGTGTCTGTGTGAAGATATTGAAGAAGAATATTGTTGGATGTGATTTTGCCCATCTGTGCCTCAGACACAATGTTGTGGATTAATAGAGACTTAGATGCAAACGATGGATGGGCACTTACCAGTGCAAATATTCCCTCTGATTTGGATTTCCTGGGCTAGGTGCATCAGGATCCACCATTACCTGCAAATCATATTGTATATATAAATTATTAATTAAGTGCATGCAATAATAACTATTACGTGCATGCTAGCTGGATCAATAGAGGACGACGCAGAAAATTCGATAAATCAATTGAAATGAATGATAAACAGTATTATATATATACCAGGGTGTAAAAGGTCCTGAAGTCATCACCACCAACTTCAACTCTAGGTTGGTTGATGATTTGGAAGGGTTTGAGCTCACAGCAGTTGATAACTTCGGAGCAGCTGTCATATAGAATCCTAAGAGAGACGCAACTAGTGAAAGGCTCCAAAACATCTCCTACTACACGTCCAATGACAAGAGGGTCCATTGATCTAGGCACATTGAGAAGCTAAAAATTAGCTCTTCATCACCTATACTTTGAATATTTCTTCCCTTCAGTACTTAATGAGGAAAATGCCTGCTGCAGGCTATGCCTATTTATATATTCATGCTAGCTCTTGCGTACGTTTGCTGAGATATTACACCACCGCTAGATTCTTCTCCTTAGATTTATTTCTATAAGTGAGAGGGAGAAAAAAAAGGGCGTTCCATATATGTGAGGGAAAAAATATCCCTTTCATACTTGCATAGATGTTATCTCAAACTTCTTTTTGGTTGGCGCCACATACTTTAAGTAGTGGTCGTAAGACAAGCACCTTTACACTTGTGATGGAAGTGATTTTTTGTGTTTATATATATATCAACAGTTTTAAGGGAATTATATATATCCTATATTACTCAAGGAAAAGTAATAAAAATGATTTTACTTTTAAACCAAAAATGGTATTTTGACTTGATATAATCTCCCACAGATTTTTGCTATCATTTTTAATTTGGTGATAATTTTTTATAAGTCTTATTCCACCCATTTATTAGGTTGAACCTTATGTATTATAATAAACCATTACTTCCTTTCTAAAAAAGAAACCCATTACTTCCCTAATTTTCATTATTGATACATTTCTCCCCTCTCTTTCTCTATTGGTATTCACTATCTCTTTTCTTTCACCTTTTGCTTTATATATGCATCGACAAATTTTATGCTATACTATTCTGTCACTTGCGTTTATTGTTAAAAGCGTGTGCTTATTTTTAAAATAAACGACATTTTTAAATTTATCAAGAATATACTTAACAGTTTATTGATGGCGTATATATAGATGCGTGTGGGTGTGACTTTACATATACTTTTTTATATAATAACTAGGTTTACTTATTTATTTAGTTTCTTATAATTGCATAAATTTTATTCCTACACTTCATTTTTTTTTTGTTATTTGCTTTAGTCTCTATACATTTTTAAATTTGTTTTGATTTCTGCAGTTAAAAGAACTTAACGTCATTAAGGAGTGTTGGTGTGTGTTGTATTTTACAATATAAGTCCGTATACTTATCCTATCTTTATGTTTTAGTACTTATAGTTGTACAAGCTTTATATTTTAGTTCCAACATTTAAAGATGATCTATTTTAGTTCTTATAAGTACTTTTAATTGAGTTTTGGTCTTTGGTGTTAAAAAAAATTAATGTCATTAACAATAAATGATGTGGCATTGAAGTTTTACAAACAATTTTTTATGAGTGTTCATAGATTTAGATGAGTTGGATTTGGCCAAGCATCCAATTTATGAGTTAGGTTCGGTCAAGTTTGAGTACTTAAAAAAAAAACTCAACCTAAACTAACCCAATCACAAAAAGGGTTTAAGTTGGGTCAATGGGTTTGAATTTTTTTTCTAAAAAAGATTTCAAAATAATTTACAAAAAAATGTGAAATATAAGCAAACAATGTGAAATATTACACCAATGCATCTTTCAATTAATTTGCAACATGTGTTGCACTAGCTTTCATCTTATCTTCAAAATCTTGTTTAACCTTGCACAAAAGACATACTTAAAGAATTTCATAACTACGCAAAAAGCGTAATATCTTAGTCTTGCAAATGAGGTGGTTGATAGACCCTTCCTGTCCTGATGGTATGGTTAACATAAACTTCATGACTTTTTAAGGATAACTCAAGGACTAGTGGAGGTTCTTCTTTCTCCTCCAAGGTTAAGTCCAATACTAATGTGTGTTTTCTAACACTATTATGAATCGACACTTGCAATGTAAAATCGCCAAAATTTTCTAATAGTCATTAAATTGTTGAAAATTTGAAAATGCGATTTGTGTGATCTAGAAAACTATTATGCTACACATCAGTGTCAAAGGCGATTTTTGGTGACGATGCGTGGGAAAAGCATTATGTGATCTAGAAAATGAATTAAATGGCAACTTCTACTTTTTCAAGCATTTTATGTGACAAGATTAAATGATGCAAAAGTCCTCCCCATTGCAACACAAATTGTTACTCACAAGCTACCTCATCTAGTTTGAGTATCGCGTTGAACTCTATAGCCTCAAAGACTCTTCGATTTAGGATCAATAAGAATTAATTTGTATAAGAGGATTTAAAAGAAATAGAACTGACGAAATAAAGGGGATAAGATGTAGATGATGAGGAAAAAGAAAAGAAGCAAACAAATAGGGGAGAAAAGGAGGAGGAAGAAAAAGAAAAGACATAAGTATTGATAAAGACTAAAACATATACAAACCGATATCATCCATGGTTAACAACGCTAAGTTTTTAACAATAAAGATCAAAATAGAACTAAAAATTTGTATAGGTACTAAAACATATAGTTTTTTTAAGTGTATAGACTAAAATATAAAATTTGTGCAACTATAATTATAAGAATCAACATATAAAAAAGGTGCAATTATAAGGACTAAAATGTAAAGCACAACCCATGCCACATCAACATCCATCAATGACTTCAATTATTTTTGAATGATAGAGACCAAAACAAAACTGAAAGTGCTTGTTTAAAAATTAAATCTTTCTCTCAAAAATAATATAAAAATTAAAATGAATGATTTTTAAGTATATAGACTAAAATATAAAACTTATATATTTATAAATACTAAATGAGTAATTAAATCTAACAATAATGAGATTTAAATTTAAATTTGAATTTAGGATCATGATATTTACATAAATCTCCAACCATTTATCTAGTTCAATAGGTATGACTTTACATACATGCCACCAATTCTGAATTCAACAATGTATTTGTGCTTAACTTTTATCATAATATTCTTAATTCATTTTCTTTTTAGGTGATAAAATAAAATAAAATTAAGAAAACAATGTCATAACTTATTTTGTTCGTCATTTAGTTAACTTTTTTTTATCATATTATTCATTTGACAATTTTTTTCTTATCTCTTTTTTTACTATGAAAATATTGTAAGAAATTAAGGATGGTGAGAATAGCATTACTCAATAAGTTAATATGCATTATCTCTCTATTTAATCAAAAGGACATAACTAACTAAAGCCATTTGCTTCCACACATAAAGAAAAAAACAATTTTCCTAGGTTTGTCTTCTCTTAGATTTTCTTCCTATATTTGTAAAACCGAGAAAGAAAAGAAAAAGTGACAAGCCGCTATGTCGTGTTGTGTGAGAGAGAAAAGCATCTCTTAAAAGTTGAGAGGAGGAAAATGTGACGAAGCTTTTTTATTATGCTTTATGCTTGAAGCTTTTTATTCATTCCTTATGCTTACGCACTCATTATTGGATTACCGTAATATCCAATGATCGGGGTGAAAATCCAAAAGTAAAGGAAAAATAAAATAAATAACTGATGCAAACATAAGTAAACAGAAACAGAATAATTTGGAGTCTCTCGCATCCGATACAAAGACCTATATATGTTCTTCCCATCCCACAACCTGTAATTAATGTATGTCCACTCTGAAACCAAGGTAGTAGCAGCAGCTGGTAGATGTAGATCCCATACATAATATTAAGCATTTTAAAATTGAACACAATAGAGGGACTGCAAAAATTAAGTGCCCATGCAAGAGGGGCTACTAAATTGGAAAAAATGTTAACCATTCCTTAAAGACTCGTTTGATAAGATAAGAAAAGAAATTACAGGATACAAGAAATTTAATAAGACAAAAGTATGATAAATTTTTATTTTATCTAATGTTTGATATACACATTAAATAATCACTTAAATAATATATATTAGATAAAAGTTATTTATTAACAATATAAAATAGTTTTACATCGTTATCCAATCAAAATCTATTATATATGATAAGATTGTTGATTTTTATAATAATTATTTTAAAAATAATATAAATAATAATTTGTGATTGAAATAGATAATAATGACTACTAAAAACCTTTTAGGCTAATTGGGTATTGAACCCATGATTATTGGATATTATAATATGTGCAAGTCACTGAATCATTAAAGGTTTTTTGATATGTAATTATTTTTCATATCTTATATTTTTATTCTGTTTATTTTTATAATTTATGGAATTTTGATTTATTTTATGCATAAATATATTTTGAAAAATTTTATTCTATGCATATATATATGAAATTAAATGTATAATATTATGTTTCAATTATGAAATTATATGAGAATCTTATTCATAAGTATATTATATCTTGATCTTGAAATGCATAATATGATTTATTTTCATATAATTAAGTTTTATGTCTAAGTGATCTTTATAATTTTGATTAATTATGGATTAGCCACAACATCTATATTTTGATTAAAATTATCTATTAAGTTGTTTAAATATCATATAAAAATTAGACATAATATTGTGATTAATTGTATGTATATAATGAATTTTATCCCACATGAATTTTTATTATACTTGTATAATTATTTGGGATAAAATGACATATTATTTTTAATGATTTACGCACAAACATCATGAGGTATGTATAATTTTTCGATTTTATCATAAAGTAAATATTTGTGATAGAAATTAAATTATTTTTATGTTGTACCCGTAATACATGAATTTGAGTATGTAATTTGATTATTCTATCATAAGTTTTAATTGTTTCTTATTGAATTAAAAATTTAGCCCATAGGCAATTTTTATGTCACAAGATTCAATTTTCTAGTATGTTTACATTGGTAAAAGATACAATTAAGATTAGTATGCCTCAAATTTTGACAGAAGCCTTTGAATTTCGCAGCTTCTCAAACTATTAGTTTTTTTTTATATTTAATGTGATATTTCCAAACTCAAAGGAGATAACTATAAAATATGGAAGGAGAGAATTCTTTTGCAATTGGGGTGGATGGATGATAATTGATATGCTTACGTAATTTAAATATTTAAATCACATAGCAATTGTCTAATTTTCCTCTCTTTTATTGCTTCTTTTGTGTTAGAACATTAGGAAATCAGCTTCTTTTGAGTTTTTGTCCAATAAATGCTAAAATTATCTAATTTACAGTATTTTGGAGTGTATTTTTTTATAGAATTACACAGTAGGAGGCCTGGAAGATGGTTGAAGAACTGGAGCAGCTCGCTCAGCGCATCAACAATCGCTCAATGCGAGGAGCCAACTTGGAGGTCAGGTTTAGCGCGCATTTGGCGGCTTAGCGCGCATCTGCAACTTAGACTACATTTGGCGAAAGGTCTATTAGTGGGTATTTTATTGGATATGCCGAAAGGTCTAAAGGTTATAGGTTTTATTGTCCATATTATATTACTAGGATTATGGAATCAAGAAATGCCAAGTTTCTTGAAAATGACTTGATCAGTGGGAATGATCAATTGAGAGACTTAATTAGGTTCTAAAATTGATTATATAGAGTCTTAACCTTCCACATCAAGTGAAAGATTGATTGTAATTCATACCCTTCAAGTTCAAAGGGATGATGAACAACACATGATTGGCATTTCACAACCTGTTGTAGATAATCCAGTAAATCAAGTTAATCATTAAATTCCTGAAAATGATGAACAACCAGTTGAACAACATGATCCCCAAGGAAATGTTGATGCAACATTAAGGAGGTCTACTAGAGTAAGAAAATCAGCTATTCTTAGTGATTATATTGTATATTTGCAAGAATCTAACTATAATATTGGAGTTGAAAATGATCCCGAAACTTTTAATCAAGCCATGAGTTGTAAAGAGTCAAATTTATGGTATGATGCCATGAAGGATGAGATCAATTCCATGTAGAGTAATAGAGTTTGAAACCTTGTAGAGTTGCCTAATGGGGCAAAGGCCATTGGATGTAAATGGGTCTTTAAGACCAAAAAGGATTCATTAGGCAACATTAAGAGATACAAGGCAAGACACAATGCTGAGGAATTTACTCAAAAAGAAGGAATCAACTACACAGAGACTTTTTCTCTAGTATCTAAGAAAGATTCTCTTCGTATTATCTTGGCATTAGTTGCTCATTTTGACCTTGAGTTGCAACAAATGGATGTGAAAACAACTTTTCTTAATGGTGATTTAGAGGAGGAGGTTTATATGAAACAACCTGAAGGCTTCTCCTCTAATAGGGGTGAGCATTTGGTTTGCAAGCTTAATAAATCTATATATGATTTAAAACAAGGCTCCCGTCAATGGTACTTTAAGTTTCATGGGATAATTTCTTCATTTGGTTTTGATGAAAACCCCAGGGATCAATGCATATACCACAAGATACCACAAGGTTAGTGGGAGTAAAATATGTTTTCTTGTTTTATATGTAGATGATATTTTACTTGCAGTCATTGATCGGAGTTTGCTACATGAGGTGAAACAATTTCTCTCTAAGAATTTTGACATGAAGGATATAGGTGATGCATCTTATGTCATCGGCGTTAAGATTCATAGAGATAGATCTCGAGGTATTTTGGGTCTATCACAGGAAATCTATATTAATAAAATTATAGAGATTTCGGATGAAAGATTATTCATCAAGTGTTGCTCCCATTGTGAAGGGTGATAGATTTAATTTGAACCAATGTCCATAGAATGACTTTGAGAGGGAACAGATGAAAAACATTCTTTATACTTCAGTTGTTGGAAACCTCATGTATGCCCAAGTATGCACAAGGCCTGACATTGCTTTTGCAGTTGGAGTGTTAGGAAGATCTCCGAGTAATCTAGGTATTGACCATTGGAGAGCTGCTAAGAAAGTGATGAGGTACCTTCAGGGGACCAAATATTACATGCTTATGTATAGATAGACAGACAATCTAGATGTGATTGATTATTCAGACTTAGACTTTGTTGGCTCTGTTGATTCTTGCAAATCAACATCTGAGTACATTTTCATGATGGCTGGTGGAGCTATTTCATGGAGGAGTGTTAAGTAGACTTTGACTGCTACTTCTACCATGGAAGCTAAGTTTATCTCGTGTTTTGAAGCTACATCACATGGTGTATGACTTAAAAGTTTCATTTCTGGGCTGAAGATAGTTGACACTATTTCAAGGCCTTTGAGAATTTTCTGCGATAACTCAGCTTCTGTCTTTATGACTAAGAATAACAAAAGTGGAAGTCGAAGTAAGTACATCGATATTAAGTACTTAGTCATTAGAGAAAAAGTAAAAGACAAGAAAGTGGTCATTGAGCATATAAGCACTGAGTTGATGATCATTGATCTTTTAACTAAGAGCATGCCACCATTTAAATTTAAGGATCATGTAGAAAGAATGAGACTTGGTTCCACTTTATGATTGTATACTTACATGTTAAAATTGAAACTTTTATATTGTGATATTTTCTCATATTTAGGTGTACATTAATTTATTTGAGAAAAATTATGTTTTGGACCAAGAATAAACATTGGGTTTATTCAATAAGTTTTATTATCACTCTGAGTATATTGCTTGAGAAATTGAGCATATTGTAATACATGGATGATATTACTCGTTATAAGAGAAACTATCACTATGATTCATATATTCATTTCTTAAGAAGAATGAACATTGAGTCAAAATGTTTGGACCAAGTGGGAGAATGTAATAATTTTGGTCTCAATATTTTGGAAAATGAAAGGCTCCATTTTGAAACTGAGAAGCCAAATTGAATGGTCACTAATGGGTGATAATGACCACTAATGGGTGGTAATGACCACTAATGAGTGGTAATGACTTCTAAATGCATTATTGATGATAGAATGTCTATATATAGCACATGTATTTGGTCCCTGAGCTCATCTCTTCCAATTCATCTGATACACCGTCTAGAGAGAGAGAGAAAGAGAGTTTGGAAGAAGCAAAACAAGACAACTCTTTCATGACAATGACTAGAGCTATAATTTGATTTTTATTTTTCCGCATTTTGTTAATGACCTATGTTTCTTTTTGTAGTTTGTAACATCACAGGTTAAAAATTTTAGTCTAACATTAAGATGATGATTTTAGTCCTTATATATCTAAAATATGATTTATTTTGTTTGGGCTTATATTTTAATTTAAATCTAAGAACGAACCGAATTCATTACATTTAAGAAAATATGAGCACTAAAACTACTATTTTAAAATATAGGGATTAAGTAGCCCTTGACTTATGTAAGGATATATACCCTAGTTTTTAAAAAATACTGATTATGCTTGCATAAAATAGTTATAAGGTTATATTATCATATCTTATAATATCATGGCTAATTGGTCCTAAGGCTTCAGTTGCCTCCGATCATAGATTATTTAGGATTTATTTAATTTGATTTTTTTTATTTCATGCTTTCAAATGAATGATTGTTAAAATATACCACTTACTTTCAATTTATACTTTATTTATTTTTCTTTCTAATACGTATTTTTCAAACAAAAATCATGTAACATCAAAATCAAGTTTAACCATTATCAATTATATAGAATCATGTTGATCTAAAATAATTCTTTCATTGCATATCTAAACACACACTTAAATCCCTTAACCTCATTCCCCTATTATGAATTAGGTTAAATTATTTTGTAGGTTTTGAACTATTATTCACTACTAGAAAAGCTTGTTTCTATGACACACATTCTAAGATGATTTCTTATGACCGTCTTAGAATGCCACATAGTGGCAATTTTGTAATAACATGGAACGACGACAACGACGGTCTTGTTGATGACCGTCTTCGTTGACTGAATAATTACAAAAGCCCTAGCTACTGAACCGCACCCGAAAAGCTTTCAATCTTGCCTCTCGGCTTGTGTCTCGTGTCTCGCCGTCTGTCGTGTGTTCCAGCAGTCATCCCTCTTGAGTTCGACGTAGTGTGGTTGGGTTTTTTGGTGGCCTGAGTTCGTGCACTACCAGGAGTCATCCCTTGCCTCTGTATTCACATAGGTAACGAAATGTCTTTATAATCCCTTGTTCACACAAATCCTCTTCGCACACAAACAATTTTTAGTGTTTAGCTTGAATGTTAGGCCTAGGGTTTAGGCATATTCAAAATTTCTTAAAAGGCCCTACAAACTTAGTCTGGGGTTATTAGTACCATGAAGAAGGTATGAAACAAGGGTTTTGAATGGCTTTGACTAACTTGCATTTATTTTTCAATCTCGTGCAGCTTAATACTTAGCGAGGACGAAAAGGCGGTAGAAAGTGCTTACCTTAAGGTAACCTCGATAGCTTGGTTTTATTATTGTTCTTTGGATTGAAATTTTTATTTTTAGTCTTAGAAATATTGCCATTGTACCAAGTTTGTGTTTTTGTTGGCATTTTCATTCCCGTATAGTGATTCACTTAGTTAAGCATCTAAACCTAGGTCTTGAATTACATAGGGTCTTTTTGTTTTGTAATTGTCAGTCGTACCTCAACACTTTCGGGAACATTTTCAATATAATGATTCAGTATAAGCATGTACAGCGATGTCTTGAATGAATTAATGGTGTTTTTCGTTTGTAATTGTCAGTCCTACGTCAACACTTGCGGCTTAATTGACACACAAAGTAGCAACACTTGGTGCTTTTAGTTGAGTCTGATGGTTGTGGGAATTCTTACCCTATATGATATAGGGTCTTTTTGGTTTGTAATTGTCTGAATAAGCTGCCCTTTAGTATGCATTGAGAGTTTTTGGGTAAGGCCACAAGGTGTGTTGAGACCCTTTGGATATGGAAGTGTTTGAAATGGGGCATACATAAGGAAGGTTGTATCAAAATATAGATTTTTTGTTTGTCATTAGAAAAAGCTGCAATTCGTACATGGTTATTGAAGTAGGAAAACCATTTAGACTGAACTCTGCTTTATGATTTTGTCATTGGCAGACAATAATGTTTGATGAATGACTGTGTTCCTACAACCACATTGTTTGGTGCAGAAATCATAGAGGATTCCTAGAACCAGATTGTTATTTACTAGTAGTAGAAAGGTGGATCTAAAGTTATTCTACTTACATATCCTTATACTTTCGTCGGTCACTGTGAACTCCTAAGCCTACATATTCAGAAGACAAAGGACCCTATCCAGAGGCTGAGCATCAGCAATATAGGATTCCCTCGATCTGGTTCTTTATTAGATTCTGGATCAGCAATATAAGAGAAAATGAATGTATCTCTCTCCTTTTAGAAATTTTCAGTATTACCGAGTATTAATGCTACTTATTCTAAGTATTAATCTCAAATAGTAGTGATTCAGCCACTTTTAATTAGGTTTTTAATTTTTTTTTTCAAATAGGTCCTTTAACTTTATTAATTTTTTAATTGGATTCTTCCATCTAACTGTTGTTAAAAAAAATCAGCACAAAATCTAATTAGTTCCTGAATCCAGTATTGTCACTTACATCTACATTCTAGCATTCTTACTTTACAAGTTTTTTTTTTAACCTAGTATTCTCAACTAAGTTTTTTATTAAATATTCTCACTTCTGCAAATTCACTCAACCCAAATATTCTTTCACATTCTCATAAGGCTTTAGCTTAGATCAACATTGCTGCAAACACGAACAATATTCAGACAATTAATTTTCTGTAATAACAGTTAGACGAAAAGATTCAATTAAAAAATAAATATAAGTTCAAAAACCCAATTCAAATAATAATTCAAATACCTAAATAAAAATCATCAAAACAATTGAAGAATGTACGGAATAATTTAACCTTTAGATTGCATGGGGTTAAAAACTGGATGAAAAATATTCAGTATCATGAACTCACACAACCAGACAAGGGAATATTTTAGGCATAAAAAAAAGACAAAGGAATATTTTATTTTGGTCATGATCGCTTCTTATGGTTTTCATAGGTCAGGATCGCTTCTTATGGTTGCTTGGACAACAAATAATTTCAAAATAAAATGCCATAGCTTATTCAACTTTAATCCGGTATCAAATTGGAATTTATCTCCTCTAAAATAAGAATTGAAAATCATCCGAAAAATTGTGAGCAGACTCTGTCATATATCAGTTTTTCTATAAATGCTGTCTTCTATAGGAGCCAATAAATTTAAGACTATTGGTTAAATATAAATAATCGCGCTTCAGTTAATTTACGTGCTTGATAGTGTAGTATGAGTATTTGTAAATAAAAAAAAAAATCAGAAGTAATTTTTTATTCTTAATAGTTTCATTTAGAAAAGAGGATTTTATATTTTTTTTACCATGTTAAATAACACTCTTTTTCCTCCAAAGGACATAGGCGTGAACAAACAACTCACTTTGATTAGATTAGGAACACAACTGTAAAGCGATCCATATTTCGGTTATTGCTTTGCGGTGGACGAAACCGGTCCAGCGGGGAGCGTTAAAAACTACGCCAAGGGTGCGACTTCTCTTATTCATGAGTTAAAAATATGCCCATTATTTTGATGTGAAAATATGTAATCCGATCCTGACTTCTTTCACGTTTTTGTAACTTTTTTCTGGCTCTAAGAAATCCTTTGATTTAATTTAGAAATAGAGCTCGCAATGAAAAAACAAAGATGTTATTTATAAAATCAACAGAATTAATCAATTACTTTGCTCTTCATAAATATGAGTTTGAAGAACAAGTAGATTAATCGATTATTTCCTCATACGTACATAATTATTTGTGAATGTGTCTCCTTTGATTACCAAGATCAGAACCTTCATGCAGCTTGAGTGGAATCTGGTGTTCCAACACACATTCAGAGAAGCTAATCAGATTGCAGATTACCTTGCTGGGAAATTAATGGCTCGTCTGAAGATCTTCAGTTTGGCAGGTATGTCCAAATGACCTTCATACTAAGCTTATTGCTGATGCCCTAGGCACCTTTTTCTTTAGGGGCCATTAGCTCTTTCATACTAATATTATTTTTTAATTGAAATTCGTGTTGATTTTTTTATATAATATATATTTATATTTAATAAATACTTAAATATAAAAAGAAGTTATTTATTATTTCATGTTGAGCTGATAAAAACTCGGGATATATATTAATAATAGTTTTCTTTCTATTATCTTCTTCTTCCACTGCTTTGATCATTTTCTCGTTTACAGTTGAAGTACATGGCCGCTACTGGTAATCCAAGATTATAAATCTCAGCAAAGTCTCTAGTGTTGAAATTCTGGCGCCAGCCTGGAGGTTGCAGAGTTAGTCTACGCAGCTGACGAAATAACACAAAAACTATTCGATGAATCCCTACTATTGGACGTGGACTTTCATAGGAGACAATCTCTTCTCCTGTAAATTACCCTTTATTGAAGTAATAAATAAATCCACATATATTGATAACAGTTCAAAGACAGTCTATTACAGCATGACACAAATTTTATAGCTTAATCAAAATATTTACTATTTCTCACATGCAATTTATATCTTAAAATATAAATAATTATCATATACTCATTCGAATTAATAAATTTCTTACGAGATTTAATATGGTTTATAATTAAAATAATGATGGACATATTTTCTTTTATCTAAATCACATTCACACATATCCTCCACTATAACCTATTATGTTTGAGAAAGAAACACACATACGAAATTAACTCTCTCAACAAAAGGTTTTACCATACAAACAATTCGAATTTGAGTTTTTTTTCTTCAAATTAAACATTCCTGTAGCAAGGTGAACTAATCACTTGATGATATGAATAGTCGAGGATATATATGCACACAAGTAAATCATTTCTAAGAAAATGAATATCTTATATAATTAAAAATTGGATTAAAAATTTGGGTCATTTGAATCATGCTCATGAAATTTAAATTTCTTAATTATTATAATAATTTTTTTGTATAGATATTAACTCAAAATACTTGTGTATTCTGTTAAAATGTTTGAAATAATTTATGCTACAATTTTAAGAAAATCATTATAAAATGTAAATCAATAATTCAATGATATATTATTCTGATTTATAATTTGAAAAATAAATTAAAGATTTAAATAATTGCAACTAATTAAATATTTCACTAATTAAATTTATTTTTTAAAGAGTTTCTTATTCAAATACTTTTTATTTTTTTATGATATCTTAAAATATAATTCATAAAATAGAATCACAAATTATAAATTGGGAACTTTTTGTTATCATTTCGAAACTTTTATATAAATTTAAAATAGACCCTTATATGAAAAAATAAAGTTCACTTTCTTTTTTTTATACTCTCCATTAAAACTTTTAGCTCTCTTATTTTAAATTTTAAATTCAATATATTTTGTTGAATTATTTATTCGTATAGTTTTTATTATTTTAAATATTTCCTCTATTTAATATATATTTTTACATTCTACATTTCTACCTAAACAAACAATATATTTTATTATAATTTGAAATATACTTCATAAATTTTTAATTTATATTCTAAATTTAAAACACTGATACAATTAATAAGATGTTTTATAACTGATTGAAAGTAATATCAATTTAAAGAAATTTGAGATTTACTTTGATCAGACATAATAACACGAAGGCTTTATAATTTACTGCCAATTAAATATAAAAGGTGTACAAGGAAGATATATAGAAAATAAGAATTGTGCACATACCGAAGTTTGCCCCTGTAGTTGCAGGAATATTGGTTATCAACCTATTCATTCATCAATGAAAAAGAATTTCAATTCGTAATTTGTTAATAAAATATATTTAAGCAAAGTGGCGTCCAATATAAAATTTTGAGCAAATTATAACAATAATTTCTGAGATTTCGTGTAATTACACAAATATACTTACTTTTTCAATTATTATATTCATCTCTTTGGTAAGGTGTGTTAGTATAAAATTTGTAGAAATATTAAAGAATATCATTATAATGTTTTCAAAATATCAATATAATGTTTTCAAACATATAACCGAATGTTAGTACAATATTTTCAAATTTAAAGAAAATCAGTGTAAAATAATAAATAAATAAATAAAATTATGTGTAAGATGTAATTTAATAAAAAGCTCAGGAGGTATTATGGTAATTTTCTCTAATATTTTATATTTTCTTTAAGATAACATTATTTCATGTTAGTAGTTTAAATTTAGAAAATTAAAAGTTGATCCGCGTGGATGAGATATTTTATGAGAAATAATAATACCTAAATAGTTATTTATTTGAACATTCCACAACATCTATTTTCTTATTATCCCATAAGTAAAATTATTCTTGAACAACCAATATCCTTGAAAAGATAGAAAGAAAGAAGAAAAAAGTGATTCACAAGTAAAAATGTGTTTACTTATATGGATCATTTATAAATTTAAATCAACCCAATTAATATGGGTTTGGATTTTGAGGATTTGGATTAAATTTAATTCAATATGTTCAAATCCAATAATTAATAAGTAATTATGGATATTATTTTTGAATTTATAATTCAACTTGACCCGTCATATATATATATATCAAGTGAGAAGAATATTTTATTATAAGAGGTGAGAAGATTAAATAACATATCATATATATATATATATATATATATATATATATATATATATATATATATATATATATATATATATATGTGAGTTTATTTAATAATTATTTATGAATTTTTAACATAAACACTGTTATTTTTTTTATATGAATGTATTAATAAATTATAATTAAAATATATCTTAAAATATATCAATAATATAATTTATTAACGCATTTATACTAAAAAATATATATATGTATATTGACAAACTTTTATATATATATATATATATATATGTGAGTTTGTTAATATACACATTTTTATTTTTTAGTACGAGTGCATAACAAATTATAAATATTAAATATTATCTTAAAATATATCCATCATGTAGTTTATTAACACATTTACACCAAAACATGAATACGTATATGTTAACCAATGTTTTATTATTATTAAGATATTCACTTTTCTTTTTTTTATGAACATGTTAATAATCTATAACTAAAGATTCTCTTGAACAAAAGATTCTCTTGAAATATATCAACTAGTTTGCTCCGTGCTATTCATTGTTGTACTTTCAGCGTTGACAAAACTGATACCAACTAAACATAATAAGTACTTACGCAAGCGGGCGCTGCTTTTGTAAAAATAATATCCGAGTTAAGACGATAATACATTTTTTTATAGAACTTTTATTTTTGAACAATATATATATATATATATATATATATATATATATATATATATATATGAACCTAAATGAAACAAAGTGTGTTATACGTATAGAAATCATGCATAATGAAAACATGTATAAAGCTTTCTCACGTGTTAGAAGCTACGTTAAAAATCTATTAGAGTCAGGTCAGACTTGATCTAATAGCATTATAAGATGAGATTATAATAGGAAACACTACGTAAAAACATTTTCTTAATCAAGAGACTCGTTTACATGTTAATATTGTGTAACCGTGGGAGTTTTAGCTACCATGTTAGGATTATTTCCTTTCTTGTAAATGGTTTGGGCACCCATTGTGCCCCTGAAATATAGTTACATATTTTTGCTGAGTAAAAATAAAAAAAGAGATTCGTTTACAAACTTTTTTTTCACATATAGGGGCCAAATAAAAAAGAAAAGGAAGAAAAAAAAATATTTAAACAAGTACTTTTTATACCTGTTATTGAAAAAAATCAGAGTATTTTTC
Organism: Glycine max; assembly: GCF_000004515.6. Taxonomy (NCBI): domain Eukaryota; kingdom Viridiplantae; phylum Streptophyta; class Magnoliopsida; order Fabales; family Fabaceae; genus Glycine; species Glycine max. The sequence goes on along the minus strand of NC_038254.2, from coordinate 57,924,534 downwards.
AGAAAGTAAAAAGATATGGATGCAAAGTTTAAAAAGCATCTAAGTATGATAGAGTATATGTTTACCAAAAGATAGAATAGAGAAAAGGTATGAGAAAAGTTCAGAATATATATTTGGAGTCAATGAAAAGTAGATGCTAGAAGTATAGACTATCTATCAAGATATATGCAATCTCACGTAAACATTAACACCACTCTAAGAGGAAGTTTAAATTGATTTGGAGAGAAATGATGGTGGATAAAAAAGGCATCTAGATTAATTTTTATAAACCCTATTGCCATAAACTTCAATATATCTAAAAACTGCAAGGCCATATATCATATGTTTTTATATATATAAAAGATTATCAAACTGAAGAGATTATGTAAATTTTTTAGAATTTTATAGACTTACCTCCTGTATCCAATTTATAAATTCGTAAGAATCTATTTCATTTAAAAATAATAATAAAATATTTATAAATAATATATCAATTAAATATTTCAACAATATAATAATAAAAAAAATTATAAATTATAAAATACTTAAATAACCAAGTCTAATAATATATCATTACTAGATAATAACGTGCAGATATTATAATAGTGTGGTAGATTATTTCCATCCAAAGTTTAACGTTATTAGAGAACATGTGTTTAATATTATTAAAGGTGATAATTATTTTATCAGAAAATAACATACTAAATGAATGTAGACAGAAAATAATTCAGAATGACTTATATTTTGGTTGAATTTTTTTAACTTACTGAGTTAATAATAAACTCAAGAATCGAACGAATTTACTTAAAGTTTATAAAGTCTATTAAAAAGAGAATTTATACACAAGTCAATTCATCGAAGATAAGTGAACTCGTAATTAAATACGTACGTGCATCCGTACGTGAATATATATGTATAGTTTCGATGACTTATTTCATCAAGGTGGAGCAGATCATGGAAGCGAGGGAGGGATACTTAATTAATTACCAGTGCAAATATTCTCTCTGGGTTGGATTGCCTGGGCTAGGTGCATCAGGATCCACCATAACCTGCAAATTATGTAAGTGCCATGCATGCAATAAAATCAACCATAATTATTAACGACCCTAAAGAGTGACAGAAACGTACGTATGTAGATAATTCGATATATAATAAATCAATTAAAATGAAGATATAATATAAGTTAAAGGCAATTAACACATAATTACATAATACCAGGGTGTAAAAGGTCCTGAGGTCATCTCCACCAATTTCAATTCTTGGTCGATTGAGGATTTTGGAGGGTTTGAGCTCACAGCAGTTGATAACTTGAGGGCAATTATTATAGACTATCCCCATAGAAACGCTACTTGTGAAAGGCTCCAAAACATCTCCTATTACACCTCCAATAACAAGAGGGTCCGTTGATCTAGGCATAATAAATTAATATCGATAAGTTGGTCACCTTCTATCGGTTTATGAGGGAAAATTGTCTATGCCGCTATGCCTATTTATACATGCACTAAGCTAGCGTTTGTTTACTCATATTAATATTTCAACATCTAGTAGATTCCGGTACTTTACTTCTTAGATTTATTTCTATAATTGTTAAAATGGAGAGAAAACGCTGTGAGGGAAAAAAAATCTCTCAGACAGTTGCAGGATGCTATCCGATTCTTTTTTTTTTATTGATGGCATGATCTTAAAGATGTTTTAGATTGTGGTCATGAGAGAATTACAATGCACTTGTGATTTAAGGTATATATCCTATACATGGTCTTGGAGCAGTAAAAATAATTTTATTTATTAACTTTTTTTTTGTAGATAAGATATTTTGACTTCATCCTCTACAAATTTTGCTATCTTTTAATTTTTAACTTTGGTGATTACATGTACTGATGAGTCTTCTTCTTCCACTCAATATTTATTAGGTTAAACCTTATCATCAATAGTTTTATGAAATCTGTTTCCAAATTTTCTCATCCACGTATCAAATATCCAATTCTTTTGTCACGTGTTGTTAGTTCGGTTGGAGTGTGTAAAAACTAGTTCAATAAAAAAAATCAAATCAAATTGATTTTAAAAGCCGAATCGGTTTTAAATTAATTTTTGAACTATTTTTTAAATAAAAAATATTTAAATAAAAATTAATTTAATTTTTTAAAAACAATTCGAATTAATTTTATAAAATAATATACTATTTTTTCTTGAATTAGTTAAAAAAAATTAATTCAGTTTAAGTTTTGATTAGAATTAGAACAAGTTCTTTCGAATAACATCTCCTTTACTTTCTCGGTTTCTCCTTTCGTTGGTTTTCACATTTTATGGGTTACTAAGCCTGCAAAGTAGGCTGACCCACTCCTAGTTTATTATAATAAATCATTGCTTCTTTTTCTTTGATGATACATTCTTCTTCACCTCCCTCTTTCTCTACACAAGCATTCTCTTTATCTTGTTTTCCACACGCTTCTCCTCACTTCTCTTTCAAAGTATGTTAACAAATTTTATTCTACGTATATATTTGTTACTTAGATTTTTCTTCAAACCAACTTGTTGATTCTGAGAAATTTTTACATCACCAAGTTTTCTTATATAGCATGTCATATATAACTATAGGCTACTGATTTCGATCATATCTACTAATTAACTTTTCCTGCACGTACATGAAAATTAATCATGTGAAGAAAAGCATGGACAAGAATGTGAAGGAAGGATTGAACTGTTGCACATAATCAAGCTGGGTAGGCTCTAATTTATTGTAGTGCATCTGATGCCAAACCCGCACAGCAGTCGATGTTTTCTTGTGCTACATTTTGTTTCAAGGTGTGGAAGTGGCTGTCTCTATCCCAGCTAGCTAGTGTCGCAGTCTAGAGTTGTTCCCTCTATTAGTTTAACCAAAACAGGAATTGAAAAAGAAAATTTTCCAACACAGTGCAATTTAACGTAAATTCAAAAGGTTTCTACCAATTAATATTTGTCCTTGCTATATTATTATGTAAAATGTTTAGCATCCAATATGTTATCCAATGCCTAGAGAAAATAAAAAAAAATAAAAGAAATATATATATATATATATATATATATATATATATATATATATATGCTTAATAAAATTTATGATGTGATAAAGAAAAGAAAAATAGAAAAAACGAGAGGTGTTAGATGAAATTTATAAAACTAAGACTCATTTGTGTATCACTCTACTTGTATTATTATTTCCCCCATCTAACATAGGTTGTATGTATGAGACAAAAAAACGCGTGCGACAATCAACAGAGAATAAAGAATATATAAAGTATGCATGCTTGCTCTCGATAAAGAGCTAGGGGTGTACTTAGTAAAATGGGTAAAATGGGAGTGTAAGTAGCAAGTGCCCGTGTTATTTCATCCAAACAATGAATTGGAATATTTTGTCGGGCTTTAGGGCTTTTCTATCTCGGCCTTGGCATATAAATTTTCTTTACATTTCATTTTTATAATTAAGTCCATGGAATTTACTAACCTTTAGAGACCATATTTTCCATTTTATAGCGCGCAATTTCTTTGGTTAACTGGCTTTAATTGTGCTAGTGTTTATATATATATATATATGATAATTTTTTTCCTTATATTTTGATTGAACCAAGTAAAAATATAAATGAAAAATATAAAAATGTTATGAAGTATTACTAATGAAATTTTGTTGTGCCAAAACTAGAAAAGATATAAGCATAAACTATCGATGGCCACACTTTAGTGTCAATTTAAGGCTAAAATAAAGACTGAGAAAATGCATGTTAATTTTGGGTTAAAATGAACTTTCATCCAAAAAGGATTGAAAAAAAAAAAAAAAAAAACTAAACTAAGCGTGTCCTTACTTTTTATAAATTTATATTAAATAGTTGTTCAGTTCCTATAATATCAAGTTTTTTTATCCCCTTAATTTTAGTTGTTTTGGTTTTTAAATTTTTTGTTTCCTAACATTTTCAGTTTTTTCCACACAAAAAATATACGCCAAATAATCATATTTAGGAACGAAATTAAAAAAAAAAGCTTCTATTTTTAGGAACGAATAAGTATACTTAAGTCATTAATATTTTTATAATTTTAAAAATTAAGTTGACCAGTATTCTACTCATAATTTAAAGGATTAATAATAAATTTCATATCCTTTCACAGCACAGCTTTATATATATATATAGCAGCTTGCTTGGAAATATTACAGTATTTATTACTAGTACGTACAACGTGCGCAGTGTATAGTTGTTAAATTAGTTTATCGAAGAAGGGTCTTGGATCACATTATTAGTTAGCTCCTTCTTCCTCCCCAACCACCTTCACCTTGGTTGTGGACTTTCATACTTCACAATCTCTTCTCCTATAGTAATATCAATTCATAAGAATATTGCAATAAAATGCATCGTCACATCACACCAACCCATACATACAGACAAGAATAAATTAACTATTTTCTAAAATTTAACGTATAATATGAATTTTTAAGAAAACTATATCAAAATGTGAACAACTTACATGCATATTTATTCTTATTTTAAGCAAAATTTGTAATAATTATAGCATATTATTATATTACTTAAATTTCTGGGGAAAAAATTAATAATTTTTCTACAACTAGAAAACAATTTTTCTTTTGTGTACATTTTGTTTACTGTAAAATTTAATTAAAAATGGAATGACAAATTATAATAATGGTTTCTATTTTCATTCTGATTTTTTTAAAATCCAAAAGGTTTGCAAAAACAATTTTCATTCAGAAAATCCAACAATGGTTTCTATTTTCATTCTGATTTTTTTAAAATTCAAAAGGTTTGCAACAACAATTTCCATTCAGAAAATTCAACATTATATGTGAAAAATTAAAAGTAAGACTTATTTAACATACATATAAGATATAAGTACTGCATAAAAAAATATAAGATATAAGTATCGATTAGTATATATTTAAAAGTTATAACCAAAGTATATATAAAAGACCTAAGGTAGAACAAAAATTAATTGAAAATAAAAGTAGTACGCGTACCAGAGATTGCCCCTGTAGAAGCTGCAATATTGGCTACCAACCTAGGCATCAAGTGAAGAACAAAAATTATAAATACACAAAAATATTTTTCATATCTATAACTCTACAATTTTCTCGGGTACTGTCACATTGTGACAACTACATTCGCTTGATCGTGTATTTTTAGTGTCTCTTACTAATTATTTATTTTAAATTTTGTAAACTAATTAATTAAAGGAGTAGAGTGTGTAGTGGGATATATTTACAAGTTATGTTTGCTAACGTTCTATCAGCTACTCCATTGTACTTCGTAGTAAATTAAGGGATTGTATGGAAGAGTTTTTATAAAACTAATTGGAGTTTATATACAAAGATAATTTATGCATTTTATAAACTATTTTTATTTATTTTAATAATTTTCTAGTGAATTTATTAAGATATTTTTTTGATTGCACTGATAAATTTTAGACTTAAATATATTTTTATTCTCTCATAAATATTTATTTTTGTATTTGCTTAAATATATCTCAGATTTTTAGCGTTAGTCTGAAATCGTTATTTATCTACGTAGTGATTGATCGATCATGCAAGTATATTAAGTGTGATGTCATATGTGATTTCATCTTAGTGAGATTTCAAGTGAAAAAAAAAATTAAAAATAAATAAAAATAAATGATGACGTCGTTTCATTTTGCATGTTAAAAAGATTTTTTTTTCTTTTCTCTTTTTTTTCTTTGTTTTTCCAATCTGCTACCCTTTTTCTATTGAGCCTAAACCCGCAATCTGCTCCTACTCATGGCCACCCTTTCGATCCTCTTCACATTCGCAATCGCTTCTGGCATCACAATCATCGCTAGCCACAAAAACTTTCATTATGACACAACCACCACCGCAACAGTATGCAAACGCCCCAAACCCTAACAACTTCCAATATCAACCACAGCAACAATCTGCAAATATTCCGCAACCCCAACCTTCCAACCCATCCATCACCAACCATGTCAACATTTTTACTACCCTCTGCACACAACAAACACAATTGCTCATCCCACCATCGCACAATTTCAACCGTACCTCTTGGTGAAGAAGCTCGTGACGGAGATGTCTCAAACAACGAATTCGTTAAAAGTAGAGAAGACGAAATCAAACCTCATTCAATGCTCTCACTACCTACACATATGGCTCCGTTCAAAACGTTTGCTTCTAATTCACAACTTTCATTTGCCTAAATCTCAACCATCCATCTCTTCAATTCAAAGTCCAACAAGCCCATTTAGAGCACCATGTGTCCTTTCACCCATGTGCACTCCCCATAACATAGCTTGCTCCCACTTTTCTTTTCACCGCCCATATTCACTATTGATTACCACCCAATCCAATGAAAAGCAATCTCCATCATCCAAATTTTCCTGCACATCGAACGATGAATCTATAAGTTTCTCTGTTTTTCCTGCAATTTTCAATGCCTTTTTGAGGAAATTTGGGTGGAGTTCCGAGGAGGTTAGATGTTCTGGGTTTGTATTTGACACCGGAGAAGAAGGGATGGATGTCCTGAGTGTGGGTTGTTGTTCGATGGTGATGGTAGTACATGGAGAGATTGCAAAAAAGAGAAAGAAGGAGTTTGTAGAAATGTCATTTTTAATTAAAATAAATAAATAATTTTTTTTCACATACAATTTCATTTAAATAAAGATTACATGTGATATGTCTGTGTGATCGATTAATAGTCACGTAAACAGATAACGATTTTGAACTAACAACAGAAATTGGAGATAATTTTCAAATATTAAGAACTCGATCCGAAAAAAAATTATTAAGAATCAAACACAAAAAATAAGTATTTATTAGGGACAAAAAACATATTTAAACCTAAATTTTATGATTAAATCTATTATATAAACTTTTATATAATGAGGGTTTTATGAATATATACTTAAGGTATATATATAAACATACTACATATTGTAACCAATTGTTTAAAAATCAAAAGTAAAAAGAAATGAGATTCAAAGCTATATTTCGTGATGAAGAAGGATATTCATAAATAAGACCAAAATAAGTAGTATTATATATATATAAAAAATAAACCATTCAAGTATAATAGTATAAACTTCAAAAATATGTAGTACAAAACATAGTATCATAGTATCAAACTCTTTAATAAGACCAAACTATTCATAGTTTGATTCTTTCTACTCAACCTACAAAAAGGTAAAATTTAGGTATAAGATAAGTAAACTTATATACTACGTTGTTACGCTTTAATTGATGATGTATATACAATACAGGCTTATTCTCAAAATGCAATATGATAATAGAGGCAAGAGAAGGTACTTACCAATGCAAATATTCCTTCATATGTGGGTCACTTGGGCTAGGAGCATCAGGGTTCACCATTATCTGCATAATGCATATATGTCAGGAGTTAGCTTCGCATGCATACCAGAGTGTAAAAGATCCTTAGGTTGTTATCTCCAAGAATATTAATTCTTGGTTTGTTGACAATTGTTAGATATTTAGATATTTAATGGATACATGCATGAAATAAAATAGAAAGAGGTAAAAGTAGAATTAAATAACGAGATGGAATAGAATGAAATAACATTGAATGAGAAAGAATAATAAAGTTTGAAAAGTAGTAATGATTATAAATGGTATTTTTTGAAAGAAAAAAGAGTTAGAAAAAAACGCAAAAAGGAGTCTTCAAAGATACACAAAGAGTTGACAATTGTACTAGCAAAGGTAAGCATCTTTAGGTTAAATTAATACGGATACTTTGATATTTAATAGATGCATGCATGAGATAAAATACAAAGAGAAAGTAGAATAAAATAACACGAGATGGAATAGAATGAAATAAAATAGAATTAGAAAGAATAATAAAGTTTGAAAAGTAATAATGATTATATATAAATGGTATTTTTTAGAAAAGGAAAAAGAGTTAGAAAAAGGGCAAAAACGAGTCCTCAAAGAGGCAAAGAGTTGACAATTGTACCAGCAACGGAATGTTTTGCATGTTCTTTTTTAATTTTTTATTTATTATAATTAATTACCGCTTAAAGCAGTTTTCGAAAGGAAAAAGAGTTAGAAGAAGGGGTAAATGAGTCTTCAAGCACACACAAGAGTTGAACAATATAACTCTTTAATTTTGCTTCGAAATATCCTCAAACCTCTACTTCAGAAGTAGCTTCGTCTGAACTATATATGCAAGGTAAATTCCACGTGTTCCCTCTTTCTTGCAAGGTTTTTAGGGGAGGCGACGGAATTAATTTTTTAGCTAGTTTTAATTAATTTTGTTCATGATAAAAAAATTAAAATATAAAAATATTAATATTTTTAACTTCAAACTTAAAGGAAATTTTCTTCTTCTTTTGGTGAGACAACAAGTCGCTATTCTAGTACCCTTATTGTGTGCGAATCCTTGTTTTAGGAAAGTTATTCAAATTAATATATTTTGATTGATGGTTGTTTATACGGGTATAGTGAGTTACCTTTTAAAGGTTTTTTTTTCTTGGGTGAATCTTAGTATCTCTAGTTTGGGAGTTAAAGGTTTTTAATAAAGGTTAGTTACTAATTGTTAATTTTTTCTTAATGAAAAAATTTAAATCAATAATCTCTTTTCCTCCTCCTTTATCCTTAATTTCATCACAAAAGCAATTTTACAATTAACGGCACTTAAGTTATAAATTAATCCCCTTGAAAAATTCAAATCTATTGACTTCTTTCAATAAATATTTTTTTATATACACAAGTAAATCTTTAACTATATATTGAAGAGACAATATTATTTATCAATCATATCATACAATGATTAAAGTACCGACACACATCTTCTATGGCTCATTTTTTCATTCAGGTTCTACCATGTTGTACTGATTTCCTTTTCGTATTGCCAATCAATTTGAATCTAAGACTTCCAACAAATTGTCTTAATTCTTCGCCATTGAATCAATTTATATGGGTTTAATTAAAATGTATAATGATCGGAAGGATTAAATATATTGTTTATCATTATAAATTATAATTTTCTCAATTTTTTGTTTTAATTCCTATAATTATTTTTAAATCATTCCTTGAATTTATTTATTTTTTAATATCATTTGCTTGTAATTAAAAATTGTTAATAGTTACCGTCGTGGCTAATAGTTGTTAAAGTCCTCGGTAAACAATGAATATCGACAAGAGCCACCTCAGGAAAAAAAAATTTCATGTCATCCAAGATGTTACATTAATAGGGACTAAAAACAAAAATTACAAAACTAAATAAAAATAACAATTTACAACGACCGAAAGAAATTACAGGAATAAAACAATAAAAATATAAGAACTAATTTATTTTTTTTTACAGAAATTGAAAGCAAAATAGTGACGGATATATAATGGTGTAATGCCACAACCAAAAATACTAGTATATGGAACAATCTATGATTATCTACTAAAAAATCATAGTGCAAGATCATGTTGCCCTTCATGGAGTCATGTTTGACTTAAATAAGTCTTATTTGTTTAAAAAATCTAACGTCAAAGTCTACCTAAAACCTATAATAGATTATTTTTAGATTTGACTTTCTCATTTTCAAAATCAAACATAATTTATCACATGACCTACTAAGGATTATACCTTCAAATATTACAAATCATGTAATTAGGCTTTTCTAATAACCAAAGTACCTATAAACAAGTTAGATTAGATGAAATCCTAAAAATTGGCTTATAACATGTAAATTTATTATACTCTAAGTATATAATTATATGATAGACTCTGATTTCATAATAAAGTTTTTAGAAAGGTTTATTTTATCTTTAAGCATTTATTTTATATTATGATCATATATATTTAAATTTGATGTTTGATCTTTAATAAATTTTATGTTTGCATCTGCTTGATATTTGAAAAATATTATTTTAGATTTTTATCGTAAATGAAATGATAATATATTTATTAAATATTTGATAATGCGATTTCTCATCCTTCAAAAATTATTAATATTTATTTTAAAATTAAATTTAAATTTTTTAAAGGTTAAAAACTTTCATAATCAATTCAAGTAAAAAATAAATTTAAATGAAAGAAGGCATAAAAAAGATAGATTTGAAGCCAAACAAAACCAAAATCTACAACTCATCAATCATATTACAATTAAGTGTCACAAACCAAAATCTTAATAAAATCAAATACAACAATAAATCGTAAAAAATACTGTCCCAAAACCTAGAATAGAGCAACCATCAATTCTACAATATTTTCACCATGCAGAATGTGGACCAGGGGCAGAAATAGGGACAAGGAGCACTAGATCAGAGAAGGTTTGACGAAAATGGTGATGAACAAATCAAGATGAGTTCGACCTCCTCACCCACATTGCAAAGGATGGCAGCAGTGGAGACGCAGAAAATGCAACAAACGTCTACCTGGGATGGGCGGTAGGGGCACCGGTGAGGACGTTGTCCGCGGAGGAGTTGAAAGATCGAGAAAGCATTTGGAACCACAAATACACCATACCAAAAATTTATATCTGAGTTAGATCTAGATCGTGACAGAGGAGGTAGAGTTAGATTCGCACGTTATCGGTGATAGCAAGAGTTGTGATGGTTGTCACTGAGGCATGGTGGTTCACAAGGTGGAGAAGAAGAACACGATCCCTCTACTTCTGCTTCCATCAAAGTCGACACCTCGTAGATCTCGCATCACCAGATCTTACGAATTGGAGCAACACCACTTTGGGTTGTTGGTGGTGCTAGATTGGGTTCAGTGATGGTTGCTGGGGTCGCAATGTGGGGAGTGAAAATATGTTTAGGATATATTCATTTTCATTTACTCACTTTAAAAATACTTTTTAATTTTATGTTTTCAAGTTCGTTGCTTTGACGAGAAGGCAATTCGGAATTGACGCTAGCCATATATATACCAATAAAAGTTGTTTAGGAAACCTTGGAAAAGCAAAGTGTATAGGACTCGTGACATTCATGGTAATTGGAAAGATTGCTGGGTTCATTAACTTCATAGACAACCTTGAAGCAGAACTTTATGCAATATCCGTTGTCTTAAGCTGGCCTGCTTGGAATAAAGGTGCTCCAAAGGTGTGGTATTAGTCTCACTAAAGGGTGCTCTTTTTTTCTTTTATTGATATATAAATTGACTAAAGGATGCTCTCAAAACATTATAAGTGGTTCTCCCTTCGTTTATCGATCATAGATATATTAAGAAGAATAAGGATATGCTTGATAAAGACTTGGTAGCTAGCCCACAGCCATCATCACACTATCCAGAAAGGTATAGTAACTGTGCATATTTGTTATTAGTAAGCTGGGAACTCAATTCCCATTCAAATTTTACATTTATTTGCCTCAGTTAATTATCTTAGGTTAGGACCCTAGCTACCTTCTTATAGATTCCATGGAAGTGGCTCTGTTGAATACTTAAGGGCCATTTACCAGTTCAACAACACATCAGACCAATTATTGAGATCGGATAGGGACGAGTAAGGGCCTGTTTGATTTAGTTTTAATTTTCAGTCTTTATAAACTATTTTGTAAACTAAAAAACAAACCTGTTTGATAGTTTTGTTTTTAAAACTAAAAAAGAGAAAACTTGTTTGATTACATTAATTTCTTTTTATGAATTTCTCAACCTTATGATTAAAAATATTACAGAATTGTCATTAATGAAAACACTTTCTTTTCCGTATGCTTTCAAATTTTGCTAGTTTCTAAAAGAAAAAAGAAAAACTACTCAAATCTCTTTCCATTTTTTAGTTTTAAAAAGTAATATTTGATAACAGTTTTATAAAATTTACCAATCAAACATATTTTTAATTTTTAAAAACTGAAAATTGTTTTTGAAAACAATAAACAAACAGGCCTCTAAAGTTTCGCGAATTGATTTTGGACATACTCTGGTGGATCATAAATGAATTTCGGACAGAAGTTGAAATCATTATTCTATCCTAACAAGAAATTTGGACCTAACTCAACACTAAAAGTTAGCTCAAAGGTTATACATAAATTAAACCAACATAAGGCCAACACCACATATTTATCTACAACTTTCACAAAGACAACTACATCCAATTAGCCATTTGAAAGGTGGAATAATTCATGTACAAAGGTCGCAGATTAAATAGGGGTCGTTGTTGGGGATTTTTGGTTCTTATTAGCTATAGTAGGAATCAGATTTTAATTTTAATATTGCTAACACTTTATCTTTTCAGCCTTGTGTTGTTATTATTATTTTCAGGTTGCATTGACATGAATTTTGTAGAAAGTGTATTTTGTAGTCATGGTACATGACAAAGGATACCTAAACTGTGGAATTATACTGAGGTTTGATGTCCAAAAGTTTTTCACCCTCTCGAGCAAAATTAACTCATTTGAAGATTAATATTAAGTTAAGAGAAGTGCTATATGATACGAAATTATATCACAAGAATTGCATGAAATTATAAGGCGGCTGTTTTAAAAAATTTAACAGATTTTTAGATTGGTGTTTCGTGCAAAACAAGCGATGGGTAAATGCAATTAGTAACCAATCAAATTTATTCGTATACTTTCGTGCAGCCCTTCTCTTAAGTTAAAAATTGAAATCCCTTCATCTACTATTATTTCTAGGAATATGAGTATTTAGATCATTTTCCTGTAAACTTACTCAAATTGGCTTGGAAAATTCCATATAGGGAGGAAATTCAAAGTTCTTAGATTGCCTCACAAAGGACAACGCGACAAATATGGGTTCTTTTTCACCAAATTGTATCGTTTAGGGTTTTTTTTAAGTATTTTACAATTTTTAAAATAGACAAAAATTACTTGTGTTTACTATTGAGATTTTTAGAGGTTTTATGTACATGTGGTGGTCCTGAATTTATTAGAATTCATTTAATATTGTTTTCCAATTTTTGTGACATTTTAGTGCATAAAGGCATTAGCATTGCATCACCTAATGGAATAATGTTGATGTGCAATTTTTATGCATTTAATATCTTGATGTTGATGCCCCTTTTGAACTTAAATCTGGTTTATTCATTTGCTTCCTAAGTTTAATTGTCACGCGGCAGGTGAGGATCGTCATAGATATATACCAAAAGGAATTTCGAGTCATCTCAAAGAAGAACATGCATCAAGCTTATGTGACAAATTTAGAGCCCTTTCCTTTCTCATTGCAAGATATGCTGCCAAGGACTGAATATTTTACTTATATCCAAGTTATGTGACAAGATAGAATCACTTGAAAAGGTTGTTCTTGGAAAATTTCTTTCCTGCATCAAGAGTTGCAACAATTATAAAATAAATGTGGGATTAGGCAATTTAATAAGGAGACTTTATATGAGTACTAGAATTAAGAAATTGTATGCAAATTATCCTTACCACCAAATCAATTATCAATTGCTCATATAATAATACTTTTATGAAGGTTCGTTGCATGCATAGGTAGGAGTATATATGATTGATGTTGCTAGTGGAGGAGCACTTCCTGACAAGACTCATTTGGTTGCGAGAAACTTATTAATTGAGAACATGCCCACAAATTCCCAACAATTGATCAGCACTAGAAGCACAACTCGATTATGGTGATGTGAAGAGTTCATGTAATCCAAGTGGCCCATGTTGCTAGTTATAAGAAGCTTGAACAACAGCTGAACATCAAGTAAACACTACTATACATATACATCTAACCTTTAACAATTTTTTTTTCTAATACTTAATAAAAATATTATTAAAAACCTTTAATAATATTTAAAAAATATTATCAAATTATGAATATTATTAATGTTTTAGTTTATGATATTTTATCAAATATTCATCTTATTAAAGTTTAAAAATATCAAAAAAAAAATTATTAATATTTTTATTAAGTATTAAATAAAAAATATTACTAAAAGTTACACATGTACTAGTGCAAGGTTGATTAGATGGATGTTGCTGCTCCATAAAATTAATTTAGAGATTAAAGATGAGATTGAAGTAGATCACTCAAGCATCTGCGAGACTACCAAAGGTTTGTTTGATTTCCTTTCCAATTTCTTTAAAAAAAAAAAAAAAACTCTTTTCGAACTGTTTTACTTTCCTTATCATTTAAGGTCTATTAAATTTAAAAAATTGTTTTCAAAATAAGGGTTTCTAAAACTAAAGAACAAAAACAGGGAAAATATGTTTATTTTTCACTTCTCGAGTTGAGAGAAAAGAATGGCATGAAATAGAAACGCGGGTCAATTCTATTCACACAACAAGCTTTTCTCGAGGCAAAAATATATGCCGGATGAGTTATATATATATTTCAATCCCAAAAAAACAATTATTAGTTGTATTTGTGACGCAAGTCCCGAGTCCTAAATAACACAAAAAATTATGATGCTTGGTAATTCTAGGACAGAAATAATTACAATGTTTGCAAATTACTCCTACATAAGCCTTGTTGCATGTTTGATAAAATTATAAAAAGCGTGTTTAGACGGTTTTTATCAACTTTTGTTTGCGTCTAACTTTCGTTTGCAGGAAATATCCTCTTCCTTGCTTTTACGTTAAAGTTAGCTTGTAATTAATTCGTGCTATAGCAAAATCACTGGAGATTTTAACATTCACAAATAGAGCAAGAAAAGTCTGTTTTCACTTATCAAATAAGTTTTTCTATTTTTAATTTTTAAAAACTAAAAATAGTTTTTAAAAATGGAAATCAAGCAGACCATGAAATTATATTTGCTCAATTTTTTTTATTTAAAAGCTATTTTAAATTTGAACCTTAAAACAACAAATTTAAAAGAAAAATATATGGGGAAAAACTTTAAAAGAAAAATAGAAGTTGTTTAACTGTTTTATTTTTTTAACTTGAAAAATAAAAGCCAAGAGAAAGCGAGGGGAAGAGGTGAGAGAGCGGAGTAAGGAGGGAAGAGAGCTGAAAGAGAGAAAAATAAGTATTTTCTTTAAGAATTTTGTAGACAATGTGTTGTTCTTGTTGAGGAGATTCAAGGGATATACTCTTCTCCTCACTTATATGGTGTTCAACCTTTTCACTTTTACCCGATGTGGGACTTCACCTCACACTTTTAACTCAACAGTTCTAATTTTTCTTTTTAAAAGAAGAAAAGTTTAACTGAATATACATGAAACTTTAGTATTATGGAACTTTGGTCCTCTATATCGCCAAAAGACAACAGAAACTGAGGAATCGGAATATGGTGGTTCATCCACACATTATGTGTGGTCTCGCAAATTAAGATGCTGTGAAGATAGAAATTAAAGGAGATTTATACTTGAGAAGCAGATCCTGAAATATTCATTCCTATCGATAATATTGATAACTTCCATGCATTGTCCATGATAAGGACATTGAATTAATATTATCTTCCGAGTGCACGCGCATGCTTAATTTAAATTAATTAAGGTTGACAAAAAGGTGAATTCAAAGCATCTTAAACACAAACACATATGCAATTGCAGTGATAAAATGAATTACAGTACATTTTTATTCTTGTCATATTAAAAGGCTTCTAATAGTTTTACAGTCATCAAAATCATGATCCGATTTATGCAGGGGTTACACTTACACCTAGCTCGGGCAATAATAATTAAGTAATAACTAACACTTATTCCATTATTTTCTTTCTATCGAATTCGAATATAAGTATTTATAATCATAACATTAGCCTCCTTTCCCCAGAACCACCTTGTCGTTGACAATTGAAATACACAGCAGCAACTGGTAAGCCAAGATTATAAGCAAAATCTCTCGTCATGATGTAATTTTGGCGCCATCCTGAAGAGGTAAAGACATTCTCTTCTGTTGGCCAAACAACACAAATATTAAACGATGAATCCCTGATGTTGGTTGTAGACTTTCATAGCTCACAACCTCTTGTCCTATCAAAATTACCGTACGTACGTGCTTAATATTAATATCAATTGAGACTCTAGCTTGCACCATAATTGGATAATTTTAAGAAAAAATTATCATAATGTGTATATTTTTAAAAAATTGCAAAAAAATGAATAAATTGTGCTTTTAAGTGTGATTTCATTACGAAGAAATCGTGCTTCAAAAAAGCATGATCTTATTTTCCGAAAAATTCTTACACTGCAATCGTATACGCAAGTAGTATTAATTCATGACAATTGCAGTATAATATTGGCCATTAATTCTTTCGTCTCATTCTGGTTAGTAAGCAGGTTTGAATTATTTAATTTAAAATATAAGTAATTTGGATACCAAGTAGCGCATAAATATAGAGCTATAGCATATATAGCTTTAGTGTATTTTAAGATAGGACAAATATATTTTTGGTCACTAACTTTTTAGTGATTTTTTATTTTAGTTTCAACACAAAATTTTCAACGGCTTTAAAGTTGTATACTTTTTCTTTTTACATTTTTAGTCCCCCTGAAGTTAAGTATCATCATTAAATGATGATATGACATGACACTGATCTATTAGTTTTATATGATAGTTTTATGTTAAATTTATAGGTAAAATATTTTTTAGTCTTTCATCTTTTAATGAAATTCAATTTTAGATGTTTCTAAAAAAAAACTTAACTCATCCTAGTCTCTCGATAATTTTGTTGATTGATCTTAGTTTCCCTCAATTTTTGTTTGTCATTTTTTAAAATCTTTCTCATCAAATATCATCCTTAAATGACCATGTGGAAATCATATGACTTGTCATTTAGACTACTAGTATGATATAAACACGTAATAAAATATTATTTGATTTAGGATATTTTCTTGCATTCTAAGGTGTTACAAGTTTTTTGATGATGCAAAACTACTAGAAAGAGGGATTTAAGAGTCTAAATCAAGGGGGTGGAGACCATGTGACAAGGCCATAAAAACTTGTAACGCCTTAGAATGGTTAACAATGTCTTGAACCAATAATATATTATTACATGATTGTAACATCATACAAGTAATTCAAGAAATAAGTCACGTTGCCACATCATTGTTTCACAACTATACTTGATGGGAAAGACTAAACAAATGACCAAGGAGAGATTACGATTGGTCAACAAAATTGTTAAAAGACTAAAAGTAAATTTTGTAAAAAAATGAGAGACTAAAAACATAATTTATTTATCTAAAAATTTGACATGTGACTATCACATTAGATTAATAGGTCACATGACATGTCACATCATTATTTAACGAATAAAACTAAAATCGTAGACAAAGAAAAATATAGGAACAAGATTAGTCAAATTTTTTTAAGTCTAAAACCAAAATTATTTTGTCCCTTAAAATAACTTCAACTTATAATTTGTTATCATATTCCAAAAATAAATGAGTATATATTACACAGAAATAATACACTTAATATATAATTTTCTTAACATATATTCAAGATATATATATATATATATATATATATATATATATAATATAAAAAATTTGAGTACTCAATTTTAAAGTTAGACTTTTTCTTTCTCTATTTTCTTCATTAACTTACTTTTATATTATCTCTTTTGTCAGTAATCTCCAAATAACTTGTATGAATAACATTGGTTTTTAAAATTTATTTTATAATATAAATTATTCTTATTATGATAATGTTATTATTTTAAATTTTAAATCAAATCATATTTTATTTTAAATTTTAATAATTAGTTAATTACTATTAGTTTTTACTTTAAATTAAACTATACTAATTATTGTTGTTATGAGTTTTTTAATATTTAAATATATAAATTAAATATTAATTTATTTTAAGTTTTAATAAATCTTATTTTCTTAAGAATATTATTGATATAATATCTTTAATATTAAATGAAATTAAATATTAAATTAAGTTTATTGAAAGTATATGAAGAATTATTTTACTTGTATTGAATGATTTGTATAAAAACATATTTATTTCATACATTTACAAGGATTAAAATGTAATGTATGTCTTGACAATGGTAGTTACAACGGCATTGATGATAATCTCACAAGAGATGTTTCTAATTGGGTTTTAATTTTAATTATCTAATACTTTTGCTCAAGAAATAGGTTTAATTAGTTAATTTTTTTTATAGAATATATATTTATATAGATAGATCTTCATTTAGACGTTGTTATTGTTTGCTCTCATGCATGTTCTTATAATAACCAAAGGTTTTTATAACAGTCATCATAGATGGATAGATAGAATGATCTAGTATTTATTATAATTGATATAAAATAATAAGAAATTACAAAGGAAGCTACGTATGAAAAAATATGGAATGAAAACAAATGGGCTACAGTTCACAATTTTTTTTTTATGAAATTGATAATTGTGAAATTTAAGTTAATTTGATAGTCAATTTTAGTAAAAAAAAATTATTGTAATTTCTTCATTTTACTATTATTTTTAATGAAATAATGAAAAAAATTAACATCTTTACTATCTTTGATTAGCAGAAATCAAAAGAAGAAGATTTCAAGTGTTTTAGAGAAAAATTGATGCAAAAACTAAAAGAAAAAACCTTGAAGAAAAGTTAGAAGAATTGGACAATTCACTTAACGCGTGATACCAGCTCAGCGCACGTGCTTGCTTAGCGATTAGCTCACGCGTAGCGCGAAGATGGCCCACGAGGAAGCCCAAGGTCATGCTTAACGCGAACACCGCACTAAACGTGTTATTAAACTATCATTCTCACTAAGCCCAAGAGTACGCACTCAGCACGAAGTCAGCATGAAAAGCAAGCTATCTTAGGCCTATAAAAGGAGTAAGAAACCGAAAGAAAAGACACACCAAGTCTCATAGCTCTCTAGTAAAAAAATCCAAAGTCTTAGTACCTCTAATAGGGGAAACTCTTCTTTTTTAGCCATTCCTACCTTTCTTTCTTTTATCCATCCAATTCCTTCTTCCATCCACATTAGTCTCTAAAATGTAAAACATCTCATAACTATGAGAGGCTAAACCTTCCATTATTGGGAACTTGGCAGGTCAACTCTTGTAACGTAACTCTTTTTATTATCTATCTAATGCATTTGGTTTCTATTACTCTTCTATGTGCTTCTTTGTTTATTATGGGTTGATCATCCATATACTGTTTAGGGGATAATGTATTGAAAAATTGTTATTTTCTAAAGAACTAGGGAAGGGTATTTAAATGAAATCATTGCTAGAAATAAATTGATATTTGTTTTGCCCAATTTATACATATCTAATCTTAATGTGATTTATTATTTTTATCTTTGCAAAGAAATTTGGGAGAAAAAAATAAATAAATTAGTCTCTTCATGCGGAAAACCAAAGATAAAGTGTCTTAGTAAATGTGGGTGAAAATACAAATTTCATTAGATAAAGAAAATCATTAATATTGCATTACAAGTAGTTTTGACATGGTAGGTCCTAACATATAATCACATTCTGAATTCATCTTTCTACATTTAAATTATTGTTTATTTTTCTTGTTATCTTTTTTTTTTCTTTTACTCTAATTTTCACTTACAATTCTCTATCTCTTCTACTTCTTCTAGTTACTTAATAATTGAGTTTGCATCACCTTAAGTACAACCAAAGTCTCTGTGGATTCGACTTGACACTTAGACTTTCAAATTTTTTACTACTTAAATTAAAATAAATTGGTACTCTTATCAATAAGTTAAAAGAAATCATAACAAACCCACCATCATATACAATTCAATACCGATGACCCATCAACATATCCAATACCCATGGCCATGACCCAATATCCATCTTCTCAAAACATCAGACAACTAAGCACATTTCCCATGCCAGGGCCATTGGCCATGACCCATCTTTTACTTGTATGCTATGATAGAATGTTTTAATAGTTCGACCCTTAAATATTTTTCTCACTTTTGTTGGGTATGCATTGATTATTATCTACAGAGAGTATTAAAATTGGTATAAATATAGGTCATACAATTTTACATAAATGATGAAAATTAATTTTTATCACAAGACCATTTTTATTTGGAATAAGTTAGTAAGGTGTTATGTTGAAATACACTCATGATATAACTTGTTAATTAATATACTTCAACTAAAAAATAAGTGTGGGTGTACATCAACAAATCTATTTTTATTTGAGTGTGTGTGCACACATAAAGAGAGTTGACTTATAAAAAAGAATTAATTTTAGTTTAAGAATATAAATTATATAATTATACATGAATAACCTTAAAAAAAATATGCATGAATAATTAAGATGAAAGTTAATAGTCACGTGATCTTTAGAAAAAGTCATGTATGTTTATTTTTATCAATATTTTACCGAACTAAATAAATGTTGGTGATGATTCTCTTTATAAATTTTTAAAAAATATTTTTCATTGCTTCCCTACGATCATCATGACAATTGATGATTTCAGTAGAGAATGTTATAGAGTAACGCTACTATAGTTAATTGTGCAAATCATTTAATAACTTTCATTTATTTATTTTATCCCTTTATTTATTTTTGTTTGTTTGCTTGCTTGTTTAATTTGATCGTATATAGTTATGCAAATAAACTTGTTTTTATTTGTTTTTATTTGTAGCTAGGTGTATTGTATGCATTTTTGTTTCTTTCATTTATTGTGATACCAATGTAATTGTTGTATGTAATTAGGTTTATTTCATGTATACAGCAATAGGGCAGATGATCATCATTAGTAGTTCTGATGTATATTTGTTTTATTGTCTTTTCTAGGTTTTGGGTCGTTTTTATATTGTAGGCTATTTTATAGGTTTGTATATGTTCACTCACACTCCACTATTACATACCTCACTCATGTTTTGGGCTTTATATCCAATCTATGGAACGTCATAGGTTGAAAGAGATTTTAGTGATGTTATTGTAATTAAGTCTATACTTCCCTGACAATTTTCTCAGTCAAATTGTCACCGTTTACAAATACAAATATACCGTCATATCGTTATATTCATGAGTATGTAGTTGGTCATTTAAATTTTAATTATGTATTAAAAGTTTAAAACCACCCCCATCCTAATAACTAATAGAGCTAACAACAGGTGGAAAATGAAGACAAAAAAGGAGGATGGAATAATAGAAAAAGAAAAAACTGTCAGTATAATCATACAACAAGCACCAAGAGTCATCTCTCATAAAATATGAAAGAAAAGTGCATATATATATGACGACAGTATATACGCCTAGTATTGAGAACTTAATTACCGGTGCAGATATTCCCTCATATTTGGGTCACTTGGGCTGGGTGCATCGTGATCCACCGTGACCTACAAAATACAGTGCATACCATCGATATATATAACTCAAGAACCATATATCTACAAATTAAGAAGATTTTTTTGGTGACTATAGTATGTATGTATGTATGATACGGCTAATGGCTCACCACATTTGTGGAAAACTAACTCCTCCCTTGCATAAAACCAAACCTAACCCACATTTTTTATTTTTGAACGACCAAAACGAAGAATGTATAATTAAATTAAATATATATATATACCAGAGTGTAGATAGAGGATCCTGACTCATCTCCACCAACCTCAACTCTTGGATGGTTGATTATATTTGGGAGGGTTTGAGCTCACCGATATTGATGACTTCTTTGTTCTTGTTGTAAACAACTCTCAAAGGGATAGAACTTGCAAAGGGCTCCAGAACATCTCCTATTACACGTTCAACAACAAGAGGGTTCGTTGTACCAGGCATGATCAATGTAATAATATACTACAGTATCTGCCTTTTTTATTTGTTCACTTGTTGGCTCTGATGAAAATGAGGGAAATATCCTTGCCTTTATGCTTTAGTGTGTTAGTTACCATCAATATATTCTGACTTCTATATTCTTCCATTTGCTTTCAGGAAATGATTCCTACATACTCAAAGGATGTATATATCTTGAAAGATATAGGAAAAGATAAGTGATTGATAATATGGTGTGACAGAAAGAAAAAAGATAGAGAAAAATGAAAAATATTAGTGGGATGTTTGTAAATAATAAATGTCTAAATATCGCTATTTATTTTCTCTATGTTGGTGTCCCATTTTGGAGGGGGAGGAAAGAAAGAACTATGAATGATAAAGGAGAATCACTCGTAGCATTTTCAATAGGAGTTGTTTATAAGCTTCTTCAACTTAAGAATTAGTTCTCATGCATATGGTTTTACCATATTAGAGTAATAGATAAAATTTTAAGAATTGTGAGATAATTGTAAGATTTATTTTAAGTTCCTAAATATTGTTTCATTAATTAAAGAAAAAATATGTTGAAGTTCTTAAATTTCATATAACCTTATACGTTTCATCAAAAGTGAATTGAGCTCGACTATGATTACACCTTAGAAATGCTAATTAGAAAGTTACAAAGACTTTTTGAAATAAAGTTTTTAATAGGTCTTATGCGATTAGGAGATTCAACTTTTTTTTTTTAAAATGCGGGCTATATATATATATATATATTAGATTTACATATGCCAGTATTAGATAATTTAATGGACTTAACTTTTAAGTGGTTTAAATATTTGATATTCCCATAAACTTTTAGAACTGATGTGAGTTTTAGTGAATATATATATTAAACCATTAGAGCATGAGAATCTTAATTAATCAATATATAAGGAATTAATTGGTTATAGTTTACGTAAATATACCAAAACATAACATACCTTTCTCCCGATAAGGAAGAGAAACTAAAGTCCCTTCGAGGAATTTATTTTGGTTAAAGAAGAGTCCAAATCATCCTCTTTATATATACGAGATTGATTGTCGTAGAAATCCTGCAATTAACACCAAACGATATGAATTCAAATAGTTATCTAAAATTACAAATCCTCGATAATCTAGAGTGATATAGGTCCGAAAACTCAATTTTAAGATTTTGTTCCAGGGTATTGACATTTAGAAATTTTGATTAGTTTTGTGTTTAGAAACGATGTGGAAGCGTGAAAAATCAAATCCACTTTCAAACAACATATATGTGTTTTGGATGGCATCCACAAAAATTGATTTTGAATAGAATTAGTTTTTGTTAAAATTGATTTTAAAGTGAGTAGTTTATATTTAGATGTTTTATTATAAAATCAAGTTAAGAGTAAAATTTAATATAAAATTTTGAATTCAACGTAAAAGTTACTTAAAATTTCTTCAATTCATAATCAATTTTGGATTTAAATTCAATTTTGAATTTTTCTTTAATGTGAAATTAAATATATAAAATAAGTTTAGACTCAATCAATTTCCTGACCCCAAATCAAACACGCATATATATATATATATATATATATATATATATATATATATATATATATGCTTCCACATATTTTAACCATGGAACGTGGAGAGAAAGAGTTGATCAACCTTTCAAAATCTGATCCAAACATGCTATATCAATAAAACATAAACTTATTCTTAGTTGCTGTTTAGTCGTAGCTAGGAACTTTCTAACTATGTGTAAGCCATTTTCCCAACATATGTTTGAAAGATTGTTTAAAATTGGAGTGGAGGTTGTGTAACAATTAAATTACACTTGTGATAATCGAGAAAATAAGGATAAGGAGTAGACACAAAAAATGATATATTAAGGCCATTGCTTTATTGTAAATTGTGGTTCGAAAGCTCCATCAATCACCTTTGTACGTAGGTCAAAGGGATTGGAGAACTAATAAATAAAGAAATCACAGATTTAAATCTTTTTTACTAAACTAACAAATATTAATATATATTTTTCCATAAAAAAAACTAACAAATAAAGAGTAGTGTTTGATTGTCATTAATTACTGAAAAGCTAAAAAGGAAGATCATAAGTTAGAATTTAATTCCCTTAAATAAATAAATAAATATGTAAAGGTACAAAGTAAGAAACAGTAATATACTCCTATATTATAAATTCTGAATCTTCATATTTTATTTTTGCACTGATTGAACCACATATCTTATCCAAATTTCATATATTAAGCATTTAATTTTACTTTTACTTTTTATTCCTTTCAAATTGGGGTCGAAAGCAAGTTGAATCCATTGAATCAATAACACTCCTAACTGAACAAAAATTAATTGCGGGTTAAGTTAAATGAATCAATTCACAAACTCATCCTAATTAACCTAACCAGCCAACCCAGCAAGTTGATAGCGGGCAATAGATAAATTAACCCTCTAACCCACTAACATTTAAGGTATATTTAAATACATTTATATTTTAATATAATTAAAAAATGTAATATGTATATGCATGTAAAATAAATCAAGCGATTTTAAAAATAAATTAATTTTATTTTTTTAATATTTTCCTTTTTTTTTTGTTTGGTGGTACTTACCATTTTATAATCCAACAATATGTTATTGTATCTTTTCCAGAGTCAATCTATCAACCCACTTATTTGTATTTTTTATACCTATTTTCTATGGTTGGGTCCACCCATCTCATCTCACTTCAGGTGGGTTAGGACAGGTTAGTCTCTTTTGGCACCCATACTTTTAAAATTATATTATAATTTTATTTTATTTTGATTTTAATAAATAGCCTCAATTTCTTTTTCAACCATCTCAAAAGATTCTTCTTTTATCTCTATTTGTGTATTTAATTTTCTTAACTGTTTATTTCATTCAATATGTAATTTTCATCTTTATTTATATAAATTCAATCATTTTTAAAATAAATTATGAATATTTAAAAATAACCTTGTATCACAAATATAAATTACCAATGTAATGTACAGGATAAATATTTATTTATTTAGCTAAAAAATAATATAAATAAATATTTTTAAATATAAAAAATATTAAAATTAAAATTCATAATAAACAAATATTTTTTACTTAATAAATTATATTCTAGATTTATAACAAAAATTTATATTCTGATATAAGGATATTTTTAACTATATGAATAATTTCTTAAAAAAAATCTCGTTGAAGAAAATACTATGGTTAAAGAATAGTTTCTAGAAACACTCTAATTCAAAATAGAAATTATTATAATTTTTAAATAGATATAATTTTTCATGATTACAAATATAATGTATATGTCTAAAAACATTTATTATTTGCAATTTTTATTTATAATTTACTATATATTTAAAGTTATTTATTTATTATAAATTTATAATTATACAAAAAATAAACATTTATCCTATATATTTTACATGCTAAAATAATTAATTTAAATTAATAATTGATAAACTTTCATATTTTTAATATTTTATCAACTAAAAATATTCAAATATTTATATAGTAAAGATTTTTCCACTTGTTCATAATAAGAACATGGCACGTGACAATCAATGTTGACAAGTAATTGTTAACATCCAATCTTGGAGTTGGGAATTGAAACAATGAGATTGTAAAAATTGGAGGACTAACTTTATAAATTAAAATATAAAGAACCAAAATCAAATTATAAAATAAATAGGAAGATCAAATTTATAATTTAACCGATATATATATATATATATATATATATATATATATATATATATATATATATATATATATATATATTATTTTCTCTGTATAATATATAGGCCATACTTGAGATAAAATAGATTATTCTCAACATACATATAGAATATAAAAAAACAACGTATAGTTCCCAATAAAAAGCTTGGATTCCCTCACCTGTTGTGTCTTGCTTTCAAAATCTATCAATTGAAATGATCATGACCTTAGAATTTGATCGATGAAATTTGAATTTGTTGGCTCAATACACATTTAAATTTGGTATATTCATAGGAAAAGCATTTTATTTTTGTATGATTAGAAAAAGGCTTACGAATATGCTTTTAATGGCCACACCACCAATCCAATAACTTTTGGAGAAAGTAGTATATTCTCTTTCTTGGTTTCTTTAGTTTATGCGTTCGACAGTTGTGCGATAAGAAAAGCTTAATATACGTGGAGGCTATGTATAAATTCAAAGTAAGTTTTCGCTTTTCCATTGCACATCCCAATCAATATATTCCCATGACTATTGGGAACTAAATCACGTGTTCCCATCGCCACTGGGGGATGCACTCATAGTGATATGGAGCAATTGTCTCCACAAGCATTTTTTTTTCTTACTTACAAATCTTTAATAAAACAAAATTTTCACATATAAGAAAAATAGGTGTTGCCCTCACAAGGCAATTTTTTTTTAAATGAAGGTAAAAAATTTATAAGAGAAAATATAAGGCTTGGGCTTTTCATCAAGCTATTCTCTGGATTCAGCAACTCAAAACTCAGAATGTCACTTTCGAGATGGATTGCAAATCAGTGGTTCATCATTTTATGAACTCTTCAAAAGGCTCTTCTATCTTCTATTCCGTTTTAAATAAATGTATAGTTTCTGTTTTCAACTTATCAAACTCAAGGATGAGTTTTATAGAGAGGCAAGTCAATCTTGTAGTTCATAACTTAATAAAGACTTCAAGATTTTATGTTAGCTCTCATGTCTTTAGATATATTTCATCTTATATTGATACTCTCTGAATGAAATGATATACCTATGTTTTCTCTCCAAAAAAAAAGGGAGAGAAAATATATTGATGTGTAAAAAGTAGTTATAATTTATAGAAATTTAGGCATTTAAAAAATTGTCATAAAATTATGTATTTTGTAAAAAAATTATAATATTTTTTCTATGAAAATATTATGGTCTATTTTTTTTCTCCCACTAAACTAATTTTCTGAATTCATCATTCACTGTCCATCTCTATGTTCTTCTTGTGAGTAAAAAAAAACAAGTTAATAAAAAAAATTAAATGTGTATTTAGTTTCTCTTCATAAAAAAAAGAAAAAAAAATTATGATATTGATTTGAGGTGACTTGAAATGTTTTTTTATAAACAAATAAAAAATAATAATTTTTTAAATTGTAAAGACTAAAATAAATAAATTTAAATTTAGAAAACTAAAAATAAAAGTGACTCACAGGTAAGGTATAATTCAAAACCACAGTGATCTAGAAGAAACCAACCTTCGTGATATGATTGCTTAGTCAGCGGATAAGAAAAACAAACATTTTATCAGTGTTGTGTGTAAATTACAAAATTAACTTTCAGCAATTAATGTCAGGGTTGTGCATGTTTTGTTTCAGGTAAAAAGAAGATATGGCAATATACGTTAATCTGTATTGTGATACTCTTTGTTTATATTTATAATATTTAATTAAAAAAAATACAATTACCTATATTTATAAGATTTAATTAAAAAATATAATTATCGAATTCATTAAGATTAATAAAATTGATTAATGTAGTTAATAATAATAAATTTATCTTAAATTTATAATTTTTTTCTAAAATTATCTTTGACATTAATACTATTCTCTCTTTTAATTATTAATTTTGCAATGCATAATCTCTCTTCTTTTAATTATGAGTATTATAGTCTAAAAATAACTAATTTAAAAAATATTATTTCAATTTTAAGTCTTATAATTAAGAGTATGTTATTATGAGATTGTTAGGGTTTATATGGCCAATGTACCTTCAAAGTGCCAAGAAGTGGCAAGGTTTGTATTACATAGATCGCAAAGAATTATGAAAAGATGGAATGGACAACTTTGTGGGTAAATTGCTTGTTATATTGTTTGTATATATTGCCTTTGTGGAGTTCCTCTCATAGCACGTGTGGAACCAAGAAATATGCATTGGTTGATGAAATATACATGAGTGATGTATATCCATTTATGAATCTCATCAAGTAGCAAAAAAACGGATTGTTGGAATATGTGGAAATGACTTGGAGTGTGAGTGGGGTACGTTCTCTACCCCAACCAAACAAGCAATCAGAATTATTTTTTTATCCTTATGCCATGCTTACTTTCCTTGGGCGTTTGCTCAAATCACGTACACACACATTCATAGAATTAATATGCGAGGCATCGCCCACTTATGATACTTCTTGTGTCTTGTTAGGAGCAAGAGATATTAATAAAGAGAGAATCTCCTTCTTCTCTATATATGTGGATGCAAATATGGAATAAGATGATAAAATCAGTGAGTGATTCCCTTATTATATGGAATCAGAATATCTTGGATCGTACGTCCAAAGTATCTTTTTGTTGTCCACCCAAACAACTATAAGGTGGAAGAAGAAAAAGGATGAGAAGAATTTAATGCAACTTTTTATTTTTGCAACGTATACCTCTCGAACATATTCTTTTATTTGGACGGCCAGATATAGATTTTCCTTTTTCACCTTATGACTCTCAAATATACATTTTCTTTTATTAATATAAAAAAAATTGAATATATATTATCAGTGCAACATTTTATTTAAATATATGACATTTATATTAACAAATTAATTCATTTTCATCAAATAAAAACCATAATAGTAATAACCAATCTAATGACTAATTCTTCTTTATTAAAATAATATGACATTTTTTAATCGTGTGTGTGTATAAAGTAAAAAGAATAATTAACTTCTTAAGAAATAAGGAAAACAAATACAGACTATTAGATTATATTATCAATATATAAAAAATAAAATATTAAGTTATGTCCCTTTTTTTTAGTTTAATAAATAATTTTTTACAGTGTTTAATAAATAACTTATAGAATGGATAATTCATGAAATATTAATAATTCATATAATAAGATAGTAGTATCCCTTAATATATGTTGCATATATAGTAATACCCCCACGTATTTTTAGCTTGTATGGGAACTTTATTGCGATGCACTGTGAAAGCTAAAAATATAATTTTTAGTTAGCAAAATGTCGATGGAATCATTAGTTAGCAAAACCTATAAACCATAGAGAGAAAGAAGTAAACAATTCTGAGTATCAGGTTCTATAGATTTCTTGCCACTATAATTTGCTCGTTTATAATTTATATTCCTACAAAACATCTAAAAAGTATTGGTCTTGAGGGCATATTTCAAAATTTGAAGAAGATGGATATATATTAGCATCTTTCAAGATTGATTTTTATATGCACATTCTACTTGTAACCTCGGCTTTCAGACAAAGCTGAAAATACTGAAAATTCTTTTTAGTTTTGCACTTAATACCTATTTAACACAGTCGCAACATTTTAGAAATAACCACATATCATACAAGATTATGTATTAAAACGGAGGAAGATATATAAAGATTTAGAATAATGATTTATCTCCTAAAAAAAAAGAATTTTGATTTAGAATAGAACTTTTTTATTCACTCAAGTCGTATTCAAATCGACCCATTCTTAAACAACTTCTAAATTATTTTTAGTTTGGCACTTACTAATATCAATTTAACAGAGTCACGACATTTTTTTTTCAAATATGGGCTTACAAACCCCACAAAAAGAAACTTATTAAAAGACGTAGCACTAAAATAATTACAAGACTACATAGAAAAGGATTTAAAGTTACATAAAAAAAATTCTACCCTCTACGTCAGTGGATAGATCATACTTTGCAAGAGCTTTAGCTACTCAATACGTTTGATTTAAAGTTACAAAAGTATGCTTGTAAATTTCAATATAAAATTGTACATTCTAATACATATAATGAGAAAAAAAAATATATTACTTTAGAAGTAAAAGTACTTTTGAGCGCTCCCAACTTTAATTCAATCATGCACTTAACTCCACCATAAATATAGATCACGTAAACCATCCACCGTTGTTGATGAAAGATCTAATGGATTGAACCGTTTGACAGGATAAGTGAGAAGTAGAGCACCCTCATTGAACCAGAGATATCGCCGAGCTGAAGTCATTCAATAATTAACTCTTTTATACCATAAAAATAGCCCATAATTGTTATAGAGCAATGTGAAGACCAATAATATTAACATTTTGGCTTTCTAACACAAGACTAGAGACGCCATAATAATATTTAGATTAAATAATAATTTTGTCCTTCCTAATTTCATAAATATTTAACTTTGAAACATTTTTGCTTAATAATGTTTTGTTTTTAATAAATTTATAATTAAGTTAATAATTACATTAATCATAATTATTAGATAATAACTAATACATAAGTACCACAAGCAATTAATTGATCAACATTAACACTAATGGTCAACACATAATTTTACGCCAAATTAACTAAAATCATAAATTTTTAAAACAAGAGAACCGAACATCTCAATTAAATTAAAAAGACCAAAATCACTAATTTATAAAATTAAGAACCAAAATTATAATTTAGCCAAATAATTAGAAACCACAAATACTTAAAAACTTGTTGTATCCATCATAGCCCCAAAATAATGACATCGAAGCATGAGAGCAATGTTTCATTAACAGAACAGCCATTTGAAACATTGGTTTAAATAAACGCTTTTTCATCTGCGTCACCTAAAAAAAACTCTTAAAACTATCAGTTATAAGATACTTTAGACACTCAAGGTAAAACAAATATCTAAGAAATTGAGGATGATCGGTGTGAAATACGGAAATAAATCCTCTCCAGTAATTGGTGGAACCCACACACCCCCTTGAGTCTTTTTCTCTCCTATTGGAGCTTCCAGTTAATGGAGAGAAACTGGAGTCGGGAAATACAAGGATAAAGGAAATGGCAGATCTATTTCTGGCTAAGAGTATGTTTGGTAAGGTACTTAAAAAGCTGGTTAAAAGTTAGTTCAACTAAAAGAAATACTCAAATCAAGCACCTTCGCCTTGTGAATATAATGCACAATCATAACTTTTGGCTGTTCAATCAACGTAAACCGCAACCATATTGAATTGTCAATAATGACTTGCTAAGCCAACGTTTATTCATGACTACATATTATACGATAGCAAGAACATGGTAAATCGTAATTTGCTAGTTATTGCATATCAATTCTATCGACTTCAACAAAAGCTTCAGGCACGTCACAAGAGTCAAACTACACACAGAAATAAATAGCCAAACCATTAACTCATCAAGAAAGATTGACTTAAATTTATACGGATGGGTTAAAGGTAATAACAAAAATGCATTTCACCATATTCCTCATACAAATTTAGGCAAGACAAGCACGTGCATGAATACCTAAATTGACAAACATATCGTACAGTATATATGATCTTTTAGATGTACTTTAGACCAGAGATATATTGTTGCCTAGTAATTAGATATTGGGCCAGGGAATATATAACTCCCAATATACCCAAGATCTTAATCTTGAGTACATCTGTACATGCAATAGGAAGCAGATTAAGAGGCAAAGTTATCCACGGGGGTGAGTCACTCTGCTTGGTATGGCTCCACACGTACCTGTTGAAAAGTATATGACTGGGGAAGGTAAGAATGAGGAGGGCCAAATTCTTCACCACAAAAATCCAGTCTGGCCCACCGATTTGAAGACCCCATCCACTATTTCCTTGCCAAACATCTTCCCATATGCTGTAGAGGGCAGTTATAACAAAGTAGGCCGAGATGATTACAGTCACTGGAAAATATCTATGTTTGTCCCCAAAACCAGCAACAAAATCCGAATCTTGGTTAAGCAGCAGCAGAATAGGAGCCAGGAAAAATATGGAGCGGTTTGAGCCACCAGTAAGGTTAACATTCAGGACTAGACATATAGCAAAGCACATTACTGTGGCAACGTTGCCAACAGCAGGCATCCAGGCTCCATCAGCAGCCATCCTCTTAACTGTAAAGGAGGGTGCTGTAGTAGCCCGACGATGCTGCATAAACCTCATTCTTGGCAGGAAACTAGCAGATGCACTTTGACTGGAATGATTTTGCCTAATTCCACCTGAATCAATAACC
Source organism: Glycine max (assembly GCF_000004515.6). Lineage (NCBI taxonomy): Eukaryota > Viridiplantae > Streptophyta > Magnoliopsida > Fabales > Fabaceae > Glycine > Glycine max. Next base: position 57,893,009 of record NC_038254.2, on the reverse strand, counting down.
TTCTCCCGCAAAATTGAAGCAAGTTTATACTTTATCTCCAAGGCTATAAGCATGAAGATTGCTGCATATAGACCAAGAAGGGATGTCCGGGCACCCTCTATTGCCAGCAATGTTGTAAGCTTCTTCTCCTCCTCACCCAAATTTCCTATCTCACTATCTTCAAGAATATTTTTAATTCTCAGCTGGCCCTCCAAAAGATAAGTAACAGGAAAGAGAGCTACAAGTAGAGCAAATACCCAGGGCAAAAGCTTTGTGCTTGTAGCAGATGGTAGATGAGTGAAGACAACAAAAACAGAGGCACAAACCATAGAGACAACAATGAGAACATGCAGAATGCCAGCCCAGAGAAAGTATTCAGCAGCAATGTAGATACCAAGGGCAACCCCCATAGCAATGGAGTAAAATGTCCGCAATTCAACAATGTATTTAATGGGTATAATAGATGTAACTGATGCCAGAGTCAGCAAAATTGCAATAATAAGAAGCCAAGAAGGCCAGGTAGGCTTGCCAGCTATATAGCCATAAATGGAGATATCATCTGCAGAGTGACGGGCAGTCTTGATTAGGTCTGACCGGTAAGACAATGACACAGGAAGAGGTGGCTGCATCAAAATAAAAAGTAGACCAGTTGCCACTACCAGCACTAAACATCTTTTGGCAGACTGCAGAGAGAAGATAAAAAGGCTTACAATCAATATTTAACAACAGATTAAATAGGAAGACAAGATTGATTACTTTGACCATAAATGATGTCTAATTGGTTATGAATCAAGTGACTACCAAAAGTTTGCAATGGATATCGTATGATCCCCACTCCCAAAATAAACAATGAAAAACACAGGATAGTATATATATATATATATGCATACCAAAATATGAGAGAAATGAATAGCAACAATTGGAACACAAGCCAATCCAGTCAACAGTATGCAGAAACCCAAAATTAAACCATCTGAAGGAGACCTTCCATTCCACCACTGGAGGGCTTCAAAAATTGTTTCACGGCAAAACCATACAGACAAGGCAACTACACAGGCATGTGCATAACCTTGCCATGGTTTCATCCTAGAAGTTGTTTTGGATCTATCCCTACAAAATCCAACAACAAGAATTATAATAAGGTTGACAATAAAGTCTAGAGGCAAAATATAGGTTAGGTAGGATCCCTCCAAACTGGCAAATTCCAAAGATTGTCACAATTACCTGTAAAGAAGCAATGGAGGAGAAACAGCCAACAAGAGAACTGCTGAAACCCATACAACGGACTTTGATGAAATAAACAACATGGCCAGCTTTGAAGAAAAGAGGCAAGTCAAAATCCAAACTGCTTTTCCTCCAATTCGATGATCTACAGATAGCCTTCTCACCAAAGCCAAACCCAATAAAGTTGTCATCACAACCATATAGCTAGGATACATCACCTCATCCTCAAATCCATAATAGTAAATGCTAGAGTAATTGAAAAATCGGTTCTCAATGTAGCATAAGAGCAATGCATGGCTTATCAGACCAGCCTCAGATAAAAAGTTCAGCTTTAAAGGTAGAAGAGCTAAACCAGGAATAGCCATAGCCAGGACAGAATTTGCTATTATGAGTTTACAAAAAGATTTAAGGGACATGCCTGCCATCCAAATATTTAAATCCCAGAAATTGTGCAGAACAAACCATGTAACCATCAAACTTCCAAGAATAACAAAAGCAAAGTACGATATTAGACTCTTCTTTTCAAAAAAACGAGCCAAATAAAAGCCAGCAACTGCAGGCAGAGGGAGGAACTGCAAATCAAAGGTTGAAAATATCTCAGTAATAGAGAGAAAAACTAAAAGGGTTAATGAAATTAAAATATTTAAATCGCAAACATAAGCAATATCATCATCATCCACCAAAAGAAGTCGGCACACCAAGAACTGAATTTTTAAGAAGAACGCCATGCAGTTAACCAACCAGTTGTTTCATGAAGCAATATGAATTTTAGCATATTAAACGGTATTTTCCAGTTTCCACATTTAATATGATGACAAGGGTAGTTAACTGTGGGTCAGCCTCCATCCTAAAAAACACTACAGCAGTATAGTGAAACATAGAGTGACCATTATACTAAAGACAACAGATACAATTAAAAAAGTTTCAAAAATTAAAGTATACATGATTCAATATGTTAAGCTTAATACAGATAATAACAAATAAATAAAACTGAAGTTTGCATTAACATTAAACATACTAGTTTAAAATTACTATACAAAATTATAAATTATATCAATAGTATCATTGTTGATATCTCACATGATCAACTAGAGATATGGTCAATGTAGTCCCACAAGGCTTAGGCAGTCCTCACCTTATAAGTCGATTAGATGGGGTTGAGTTAGATCCAAGATCCGAATTCTAAGATGATATTAGAGTCTATCCTAGATCTGTTATTGAGTCACCTATATTTGTTTAGGCTTTGAATGTATATTCCTAGGCATGAGAGGGTGTTGTTATTGGGCTACCCGAATTTGTCTATGCTCCTGATGTCCAGTGCCAGACAGGAGCAATAAGACCTCACATTGACTAGAGATATAGTCAATGTGTTCCTTATAAGGCTTGGCAGTCCTCACCTTGCAAGCTGGTTTTGTGGGGTTGAGTTAGAACCTAAAGCCAAACCAGGGTTTGAATGGAGAATGTTCAGAGCATGTTCAGTTTTGGGTGGGTGAATGATAGATGTTGTCATTTAGCCGAGTGGTTGGGTAAATTTTAGGGTAGAACAGTATTTTGCCTCTGCCCAGTCCAACAACCACATTCCAGCAGAAGCTTGCAACATTCGGGAAATACACATACATGACAATTACTTGTAAGTTCACAAGTAATCCCACCCAAGTGTTTAGTTTAGTTCTTCAATGTCATAGATTTTAGACTATAATCATGATCCAACTTTAACTCGTATTCCCTTTCTTGATGAATTCTCCTTCTATTTTTCCAAAGAAGAAAGAAAGAGAGTGCAACAATTTTCACAACAGAACAGAGAGCATCATCTATAATCTATCTATAATAAAATAAAAACTAAAGCATTACCATTCAAATAGCTAATCCTACAAGATTCGGAAACAGAACAGATATAAGGGTCCAAAAGAACCAGCAGAGCAGCGTTAAAATGCTTACCAGCAAGGGAAAGCCCACAACAACTGCTCCAGCAGCACTGACCACAATAGCGGAAGTAGTGAAGGCAACAGAGCTGAGGGCATCAAAAACCATACCCATGGCATAAGCGGCAGCAGCAGAAGCCCCTCCAAGCATGGTGAGAGTGACAAGAACATAATTGAGTGGCGGGGGAACCTGAATGTACCTCCCAAAGGAATGGAAGACGACCCTGACCTCCAATGCAACGACGACAAACACCAGGGCAACGGCGCCGTTGACAACGCGGATGCTGTGGAGCTGGTCGGGGTTGGTGGTGATCCACCAGAGCGCCCCTCGGGTGGAAGCATAAAGCTGAAAGAGGAAAGGGACGAAGAAGAGAAGGAGAAGGTCGCAGAAGGAAGCAGGGGAAGAGAGAACGAGGGAGTAATGAGAGGCGATGTGGAACAAGAGAGGGACGAAGAGAAGGTTGAGAGTGTGGAGGCAGCTCTCGAGTGGGCCCAGGATGAAGCTGTCACGGGGGGCCTCGCCGCCGTGGTAGCGTGCCTCGTGTTTGGCCTTGAAGGAGGAAACACGGGGGACGGAGAAGAGCAAGTAGAAGCAGCAGTTGAAGGCGGCGAGGTAGTAGGCGGCGTTGGTGATGCCCACGGCGGCGATGGAGGCCCAGGCGAAGAGGGCGGAGGCAGAGATGGGGAGGCAGGCGAAGAGGAGGCGCTCGAGGGAGACGGCGATGGAAGGGTTTTCGAGGAGGAGCCACTTGAAGTTCAGGGAGGACCAGACGCCGAGGAGGAAGGTGGTGTGGGCGCAGAGGAAGGAGGCGAGGACGGCGACGGCAAGGGAGGAGTTGAAGGCGGAGAAGAGGGAGGGGGAGGCGGAGAGGAAGAAAGCGAGCTGGGAGAAGATGAGGGAGAACCACACGGCGAAGAAGGCGGCGGGCTTCAGGTTGAGGGAGTCAAGGATGTAGGAGATCATGAGGCCCACCACCAGGGTGGCGACCACGGTGGTGCCGCCGAGGTCGAGGAGGAAGAGGGCGGAGGGGACCAGGGCGATGGCGATACGGTAGTTGTGGCAGAAGGAGGTAGGGTTCTTGAGGGATCTGGAAGAGGTGGTGGCGTTGTTGGCATGGCCGTGAAGCGACGGCGAAGTAACGGAGTCGTTAGGGTTTGGGGAGGAGAAGGAAGGGGCGCTGGTGGAGGAAGATATGGGTATGTAGGGACGGAATGCGCGGGGTTGCAGCATTTTTTGTTATTACACTCCTCCTCCGATTCTTTCTTCACTCGATCAACAACCTAATTGCTCACTTCATCTGCACACACTCCTTCTCTACTCTATTTTCCTTTGCTCAAAATCTCTAACTGCCTCGGTTCGATGGGCCTCCATGCTGTCAACATACAAAACTAAAGGCCCGGTCACTTAGTGGGCTCGGACTGGAGGCTTCCATTTCTTCATTTTGGGCCTCCTGCTATTTGCAGGATACACATATGGGATTACAGGATTCAAATCCCTGTATATCCTATCAAAATCTTGAAAATACTTTGTCAATATACTAAGTGAAAACCAGTTCTTGTTGCACATCTTGATAACAAAAATTACTTTTTATCAAATCGATGACATGTGTAAAAATAAAAATAGCAAACAGAACACCAAGAGAGAAGAAGCAATGGGAAGGTAATGGAGGACAAGGAAGAGCAATATTTGTTGAAGATGCTGGAGAGTGGGGGAGGTGTGAAGAGAGAGGTAAAATAGGACTTTCACACAAAAACAAAAGTCAGGTGGGAAGATGGGTATAAGGCGGTAAAATAAATTGGACTTGATACATTTCTAAGACCACACCATTGAGGCCTTATAGTGTAGGTTTCTCTAAAAATAATAATACATTAGAAATCTTCAATACAGTTGAGCTCACAGAAAGCGCTTTCAGCTTTCCTCCCAAGACGGGTGTTTTGTGCGTGGTACTTCAATCAAGTTATAGTGTTATACTATTACAGCCACTTTTGTTGTGAACAATTTGTGATTTTGTGTGCGTTTATTTTAATCGGGTTTATTAGAATGTTAGTTTTTATCATACAAGAAAATTAAACTCAGATTTTTTTTTCTGAACCATCAAACTTATGTTATATCTCCTATATACCAATAAAAGTTAAGCTTAATTGCAAATTTAATCCTCTATTTGCCTCAGATTTTAATTTTGATCCTTTTATAATTTAATTCATGAATTTACTCCTCCAATTTTTTACAATCTCATTATTTTAGTTCTTAACCCCAAAATTGAATGTTGACTAAAATTTGTTAACATTAACCGTCACATTTCATATTTTTAGTCATAAAAAACGATATATGACGGTTAACATTAACAAGTTACGATATCAACATCCAATACTAAATTTATAAATTAAATTATAAAAAAAACAAATTCAAAATCTAAAACAAATAAAAATACTAAATTTACTATTTAACTAAAAGTTATCCTCGGTAGCATGTGGGCATGAACACGCAATAAGCTGTGTTGAAAGAAAGCGCGACGAGGTGTGTTTTGGTTGTTTGTTCAATCTTCCATTGCATTCATATGTCACAGAGAGGGTCTCACTGGTTATAAACTTAAGCGCATGCAGTAAAACTTAATTAATACTTAGTACAGGTGCAGCATGTGCAGTTTTGCTCGATAGTAGTGATTGATTTCTTTGGGGTGCACCCTTTTTGTTGTCGGCACCGTAGAATTTTGAAGGTGTTGTGCCTGCACTTTCACATACTACTATCAAGCTTTATTAAGTCCCATCCATGATAATGACGGATGGGACGGGTAGTTCCCCTTAAATGTCAATGCAGCCACCTGTTACGCGCATTTACGCTATGCAACAGGAATCATTAATATCCAACATTATTTATTCTCCTACTGCTAGCGTACAACTCACTCCATATTCTACACAGTAAGATAGTAATTTTATGAGTATAAATACCATTCTGTCCAAATTCACGTTAATTAATTATTTGCAGTACTCCTAATAATTGCAAAAAAATGCAGCATAGTCTTGTATTGTATTCACTATTCACCACCCAGACCCATGTTTGTGGCATTTTATAATGCTAAACGCGTCGTATACTGATAATATCACAACACATTCCTCCTACTCCAATTCACAATTGTACCGCTGGATCTTTGGTCTGAGTTTTTAGTACGGAAAAAGGTTCACGTGGGACCACCAACCTCTCACACTTACTACCTAACACCCCAGCTCAGTTCGTGACCAATTTTGCCAAGAATTAATGCGCACGTTCCACTACTTTATCTAGTGAAAAAGGTTTCAAATATAAATTGAACAAAAAAATCCCAACCAAAGTTTAAATAACTGAACTGAAGTACAGCTACCATACAACACGGTGATCAAGTCACAACAAAAACATTTATAGTAATATGTGTATAGTGTTAATAATACTAACTCCGCAAAATATGACTCTTGACCTTTTCGAAGGTACCCCCCGGCTCTTCACTACCATATAAGGTGTGTCACGAATCATCAGTGTTAGTTTTGCTTGGGGGCGATTTCAGATACTGAAACTTGGGTTGAATACTTTTTAATTCTCAAAGAAATAACTACACTAGACAAAATACCAACTACGGGAAAAATGTAGGACCAAATTTGAGATTTCTTAGAGCCAGAGGCTGTAGCAACAGCAGCACCAGCAAGGCTTCCAATAGATGTATTTTGCAAAATCATGGGGAGACATCCAATAGCAGTAGGAAGAAGAAAATCCAAAAGGAACCTAACATCAGTAGCCGCTAAGGTATAGTTAATAACATAAGAGGGCACAGGTGAGAAGCGGGCAAGAAGAACAAATTTCCAACCATCTCGCTCAACTCCTCTAGAGATTAAATGAAAGTATTTGTTTCTTTGGGCCCACTCCATTGCTGAGCTTGAACTCCTGAATACCAGCCTGAAAGAACCCAAAATTCAGCACAGACAAGCAAAGAGAATCACCCGATAATTTACATGTAGGCATAGCACATCTAATCAAATAGACAACACCTCATTAACAATAAATTATTACAATTTGCGGCAAAGAGTTAAAATATCACTCAATTAGTGTCACGGAAAATACAATTGTCCTACACCATATGATAATTTCTCGTCATTGACACAAAGGACATCCTTGTTTCACTTACTAGATAAGTTAAACTAGAATGGTGTTCGCACACATGCCTCAATTCACCAAATCCCATATGAATTAGCATTTATTATATATACACTAGCAGCTCTTTTCGGCAATCAGCAGTAAAGTCAAAGAGACAAAAACTAAAATGACAATGGTTTTCTTGAATTTCTATTCTGATAAAGCTATAAATACAAACTCAACACGATTTAAGACCAACTTGAATCAGACGATATATTATTCTTCCCATTCCCATTGATAAAAATTAGGTCCACCTAACTGTGCCTGAGGACACAAGCTATGTAAACAAAAACTCACGGTTTCAAGAAAAATCACAATTGTTTTGGTACAATGACAGCACCGGCATTTGAACACGCGAGCTCCTACTAACTAATCAAATTTCTAACCCGGCCCAATTCAAAATTTGTATTATGAAATTAAAAAATATATTTACAAAATCCATGGAAGAAAAAAAAGTACAAGTTACTATTCCTTAACATGAGTCATGAAAGAAAGTTAGGAAATGTCTAATTATTTGAGGAGTGCTAACAAGTACCACCATCCTCTTTATAACATATCCTCTGCTATTACTATTGGTTAAAATTTAAAGAAAATTACAAAATCTTGAATGAGTTTCATAAAATATGAAATAGGAGTAGGACCCACAATTTTGTGATTTCCAGATAATTTCAATCAATAATAAAAATGTGCATAGAAAAGGGTGAGTTAGAAAATGTGTTGTTAGCATTTCTCTAATTATTTTGACTCATTTATAAAAGAGGAAAAGTTTATTAAAATGCAAAGCTAAAAATAATCAAAAAGATCAAAGAGAGGAATATAACATCTGCAAAGCAAACAAAAAGCTAAAAACAAAAACAGCCTACAATGGCTTAAGAATATTTGTACAAGAGATGCCCACGAAAAGGCATAAAGCCTAACATGAACAAGAAAACACCAAATAGACAACGTTCATAAATTTCAAGGCACTCCTTTTCCAATTAAGTTCCTTTATGAATTTCGTTACAAAAGGAAATTAAAATTCCAATTAGGTTACTCTGAGCTTTCTTTATAAACAAGATGGAGGAGGACCAAGGTTCTAAAAAATGGTCCACGACCACGATTTCCGACACAACATCAAGTCTTTGGATGTTTGCAATGTAATTATGGCCGCATTTATCCGTAATTTCCCACAACATCAAGAAACTCGACAAAATCGCAACCACAATTTAAAATCTTGAGAACTAACAACAGAGGAGAAACCCTAATCCCCTCTGATCGCTGGACAAATCAAGCAAGCTGTCATCTCCAAATTGTTCTAACCAACCAATTTGTTTCCGTAAATTGAAAATTTAGGCAACTGATCAAAAAGAGAATTGAGCTTCAATTTCAACAAAGGTACCACACCAGAAAATAACAGATATTATGAATTTTAGTTAGATCATCCAAACCTAGTGCTCCTACGCCAAAATCAACTATCAATTAATCGCTCCTTTATGAGGAATTGACCATTAACAAACTACAGGCATGCTGAAAGCCAAGTCAACCATCAAACAAACAGTAGTAATTTCACGTAACGAATCAATTACCCTAAAGTGAAAACACGCGAATGAGTGAAGAAGAGAGAGTAAACCTGCCGATGGAGAAGGAGAGTGACGCAGCGAGGATTTTGGCGGAGAAGACACAGAAGACGGAAGGTAAGAAACCGAAGAGGAGAGGGGCGGTGGTTTCGAAGAAGATCGCAGAGGGCAAACAGAGAGCGATGGAGACGGTGTGGAGCGACAAGTAGAGCGGGATCGCCCAAATCCCTAACTTCTCCGACCATTCTCGAACAAAACTGAACGCTGCCTCCTTGTCAAATCCACCGCCCTGCCACCCTCTCCAAACCACCGCCACTAGCACCCCCAACACCGCCACTTTCCACCACCAACCCCTCCCCATTTTCGCTGCGATTATGTTACCCAACCAACCAACAACCACAACACACCGCCACTGGAGTTAACCCTATTGGATTGTTACTGTATAATTTAGTAATGTTAAAGATTAAAGATACATGTCAGATTTGTGTATTTATTGAGTGTAATTTTCATAAGTTATCGGTATATATATATATTAGTTTTACGTTGTTGATTAATTATAAATTATTTTTGAAAGACTTTTTAAAAAAACTATCATAAAAGCCAATCAAATTATTTTAGTAAGCTTATTAAACTTTTTATACTAATTACTTTAAAAGCTTTAAAAACCTTTTCGTGCCTACAGAATAGGGTGTTTTTGGTTTTAGTAATTTAAATATTTCAATATTTGAGTTTTAATATTCACTGTCAAATAACGGTATTAGCTGATAAGATAAGTATGAGTACTGGGGATGTGATTTTGTTTAATTTTTAAATAAAAATTATTCGAATTAAACATAAAATAAAAATATGATTTAGTTTGGTTTCATTTAAATATAACATTAAATTTAAAACAAATCAAATTAATCTTTTACTATTTTGTTGGGTTTGATTTCATGAATTTTTTATTTTTTTAATTTATTATTATCATTTAAATTTATTAACTAAACTTACATAATTATTATATATGGTATATTATTTTAAAATAAATTTTATTTTTATTTAATTTTATTTAACATATTTTAATTAAAAAAATTATTAATTTCACTTCTATTTAGCATTAATTTAAAATGTTATTATCAAATTTTTTTAACATAATAATAATTTGTGTATTATTTGATATTTAATATTATTTTTTAACAATATTAGTATATTATTTTTTTTACATATGAAAGTAAAATATATATTATAAAGTAAAGAAAAAATAATAAATTATTTAATACTTATTATTAATTATGATAATAAAAATAATTAATTATCATACGTAGTATGGTTCAGTTTTTCATAATAACATCCGAAAATCAAACCAAATTGCAAAAATATGTAATTTTAAAAAAATCGATTTAGGTAAATTTCATTTTTTTTTTATCGATTTGGTGATTTACAAATAATTTGGTGATTTAAGTAGATTTTTTTGTAGTTTTTTTTTCCATCAATTATCTAATGTCATTGATTGTATAAACAAATAAGAATTTGAAAACATAGTTTACCAAAAAAAAATGGTTATGATTGTTGTTAAGCAAAATGAGCTAAACAAGGAAGTTGAGATTATTATGATTCGACGGATTAGAACGAAAATAATGAAGGGAGAAAAAAGGAAAAAAAAGTTGTTAATGCCCAAATGGGAGCTATTCTTCTTGCAAATTTGGATGAAACCATAAGCAATGTTTATTTTGAATATGAACTTGAGTGGAGGCTAGCGTGGGAGATTTTTATAGGTCTCCCACTATGGAAAACTATTTTAATACCATTAGATTTATTAGGTTTTAAATGGAAGATTTTGATTTTTTTTTTTTCCAATATCAGTTTTAGTGGCAACATTGACACTAAAATTGACACGGACGACTCCAAAGTCAACAACGATAAAAGGTTGTCTACGAGTCCCAACAACAAACCTAAACAATGTTGTTTCGAAGCAAGTTGGGAACTTGGGGACCCTTAGAGTGGAACTCAAAAGCAATGACTTCAGCAAATGCATGGATCGAGTATGATGAAAACAATAAAGGGTTGCGCATGTGGATCTCATACTCAAATGTTTCAACTAGAGATTAGATTTTGAAGTTGGATCTTGATGTGGGTATATTTTTTAATGATTTCTAAATCGATCGAGAGGCACACTTTTTGAAACGCTATTTAGGTTTTGCAACATCGATGGAACAACATGATAGGTTTCAAATCTGAAACCCTAAGTAGGTATATCTCGGCATGATTTGCATACGAAATCCTAATTAGACAGCTACTTTGTTATTTGTATTTGATAACTTTTTGTGAAATGCCTACTTTTGTTTTGGGTATGCTATACCTAATTAATTTGTTCAGTACTTATTCATTAATTTGTATTTTGTGGCAGCACCATATACCAGGCATGTATATCACTAAAAGAAATTAACATTCGTACTTCGTGTTACATCATGGTAAAATAGAAAATCATATTGAAAACCATGATCAAAACATTCGAAAGAGATTTGCTAATTTATATATAGAAAGAGATTCGCTAATATATATAAAAAATCTGTTAATATATATTTACTTATTTATTAATTGGCGTGCGCTACTTAATTATCATTAGATATTATCTTAAAATATACAATATAACTTATTAACGAACTTCAACTAAAAAATAATAAGTTGTATATTAACAAATGCTTGTAAAATTTATTAATATATACCCATTTATTTTTTAGCTGAACTACGATGATATCAACTTATAATTAAGTACTATCTTAAAATAAATTAATTATGGATATAATTTGTTAACGTATTCCTATTAAATAAATTTACATTATATATATGAAAACTTTAAATCCTAAAAACTAAACTCGATCTCATTCATTATTACTTTATTCAACGGCTTTTGATTGAATAAATTTACTTTGAAAATTACTCTTGGATTAAAATTTTCTCTTACTTAAATCATATATTTCAAAACATGAATCATTTAATTAATTTTTTATTGTCAAATTTTAGTAAAGTTTGACTCAAACAAATAATATATATAAATTTATAATTGTATAATTAGATCAATGAAATTGACAGCTTTTATAAAGTTATCAATCCTATAATAATTTACTAGAGTTATATCGGTTACTAGGGGGTTTAGCAATTCCCACGAATAAAAACAAAAGTTATATAAATTGTGTACGTGTGTTTTACGATTTTATTTGCATTATAGTATTTAACATACGTATTAAAATTAATCACATACGCGATTAAAGATATTTTTCTATCACAACTCTTTCTCCAGCCCTGTGTCTTTTATCTTTAAATGAGGGTCTTCCACCACTAGTATTTTATTATTTTTTTTTTAAAAAAACTCTACTTATTTTAATATATATGGATGACAAATGATTACTTATTATTTTCAATAGAATCTCTACAAGAGTTTTCTATTTACGTTTATTATAAATAATAAAAATATTAACTAACATGAAAGGTTGAACATTTCAACACTAAGATGTATAATAGCTAAAATTCTCATGACAAATGTAAAAAAAAACAAAAAGAAATATCTTAAATTACTTAATTTATAAAAACACAACTGCACTTAGTAATTGTTTTCTACTAAAACACTTAAATTAGTATATTGATGGGTGCCAATATTTAAAAAAATTGTATGTGATAGAGCTGCACATATGGGGTATTGGCCATTGGAGGGACAAAAAGAAAGCTGGAAATTTAAGGGCCACGACCAGAGTCCACAGGATAAGATGACTCCACATATTCTAGATAATTATGACAACGACGTTGCACCGCCCAATGCCTATACGTAACTGACTAGAAATGTCATGAACAATGCATCATTATTTATGCATGCAATGCAACTTCAGTTTCAATTTAATTAATTAATTATAAGCATTTTTTCTTTTGCGTGGTTAGTGATGTCCACAAAACTGGACAAATTAACCTAATCCAATGATCGTTAGGGTACGGTAAAGTGTAAGTTAAAAAAATGGTTTGGTGAAATGCAAATAATGTCCAACATTAGCATGTGCATTAATTTGAGGCTTAATTAAATCAGTATCGAACTACAACTCCCCCACTCATTCGACACATACATGTACTTTGTGTTCATGTATTTATTTTAATCGACTATAACTGATTTTAATTTAAGCCTTAGATTCAAGCTTTTGCTTTATCTCAATTGTTCCTAAAAACAAAAAGTAAACAACTACAAGCTTTACTACACTAACCAAATTCCGAATGTATGATACGATGGTGCATATTTTATATTACTATTTACAAACACAACTGAAATTTAAAGCAACCACTACTAGTCCAGGATCTATACTATTGCAATTTCCAACTGTTAGTTTATTAGTGGCTAAAAGAGTAGGTAAAAGTTAACCAGACTAATTAAATAATAATATGCCCTGTTTCTATATATTGTTACCATAAATATATTTAAAAAATCAGACCAGGCTTATTGCTTTAAGTTTTTCACTATATATAAATTCATAATGAAATGTATATTTGATAATATATGCTTTAAAATTTAAATATTTATTTATTATTAAATTCTTATATGATGGATATATTACTACATATAAAATTCACTATAAAAACTCAAAGTCCCTTCCAACCAACAAATTATTTTAATTTGTAAGAATCGAAGATAATATGATGAAATTTATAATAATTTACACATTTTATTCAACTAATTAAACTAGACTCGTTTGACTAACCAATGTATATTTTCATTGGACATTAAAATGAACTCTATTTTTTTAAAGTAAATACCTAATTTGGTGTTAGTTTAAGAAAAAAAAAATAGTTGACTCAATTTGATCTTAAGAAGAATATTAAAATAGTTTAGTTTTTGAATCATTTTATTTATTTTTAACACATAACTAGTTCTTGATGAAAAAATCAATATTAATCGGCCATATTGATCCATAAAAATATTAATTCAAATTAAACTAAAATATCTTACATTTATAATTCCGAGGAATTATTCAGTGACCATTTTTTCCAGGATTAAACTGAGTTAATTATTTTTTCCATTAATTTAGGTATTTACTAGTTATTTTATTGTATCATAATTTAACTAATACCCTATTCAACTTTTCTTTTGGTACCAAAAGCTAAAAAAAATAAAATCCATGTTCAACTTTATTATACACTAAAGTTAACGTTGTCATATCCCAACAAACAAAACATGTTAGCAGTTAGGTTTGTCTGTTCTAAGGAGTTTTTATGCAGAAATTATATTAAAAATTCATAGATTATACTTAATTAATTTTTTTCTTGTTTGTATAGATTATAACTACTAAAAAATAATGAATTAATGACCAAATTTAGTAACAAACATATTTTTCTTCCTTAATTCTGGAGATACAGTGACAATTTTAATTTTAAAAAATTGTACTTGATATCTTTTTTCTCTATACTTTAAAATTTTCGAATAATGTTTAAGTGATGAAATGCATATATATATATGGTTTAAATATAATTTTGATTTTCTTATTTTTTAAAATTCACAATTTTCATCTTCCTATCTTAAAACATAAACATTCAGTTCTCCTATTTTTAAAATCTATAATTTTAGTTTTTTATTTTAAAATAGAAACATTTAATTTCTCTAATTTTATAAAATATATGATTTTGGTTCCTCTAGCTAACTAAAACAAAAACAGTTGATTGTTAAGAGATTAAGAATAATAAAAAAATGTTTTTTTCTTTTTTATTCTGAAAGGAACATTTTTTCATTAGATAAGTTCGACTATACATATAAAATGATATTATAATGTTCTATTGTAAATTATATTTATCACGAAATTATTGGTTTGTAAATATTTTATAATTTCTTAAAAAATATTTTTTAAATGGTTTTATCTATAGTTTTTTCTTAGACGGGAGCTCATAGTTTAGATATATATTTTTTAGTTTATAATTTCAAAGAGGAGAGAGAGTAATAAAAAGAGTTTAAAAAATTAGGACAAATCACTCTATTTGCTACACATTATCACTCAACTCTTATAAAATGTCAATTAGGAGGATTTGAACTGGCAGTCTCTCTCCTGTCTTCTTTTATATACCAATGATATATCGCTCTATTAGTTTGTGATGAAATCAAACATAGAAATATTTCAAACTATCTCAAACTATCCTAAAATAAAATTCAAAAGTGAAATTTAACTAATAAAATCAAAGTTACAAATAAAAAAAAAAACATATTTAAGTCTCTCAGTGTATACATTGTATCATGCTCACTTAATCGAATCTAGCGCACAAGTGACTTGTTTCTTTAAAAGTTCTTAAAACATATATAAACAAGTAAAGCCAAATATTGAGGCATAAACCTTTTGAAATATTCTCAAAACACAACATATGTTTTAGCATAATCCACAAAGCTATATATATATATATATATTCTTTCAAAAGAAAAATGAATCTGATACATAGTAGTAAGATTATTTTATTTTGAAAACTAATAATACTTCAAAATCTATATAAAACTTTTAGATTCATAATACTTCAATCACCAACAAAATTATAGTAGTTAAGAAAAGATGACACGTCAAATATCAGATTATTTTTTGTATGGAGCTCTTTTCTTCTAGAATTCACTTTTCAAAACTTGAAAAAAAACATGATTTTTTTTTACATGCATAAAGTATGTATTTAGTTATAATGACATGATAAAATTAATAAAAAAATCTAATAACGAACGTCAACCTAAAGTTTAAAGAATAATAAATGTAGGGGACGCATACGAATTGAAAAAGTGGCCAATCCAAGTGCTGTGTACATTTCTTTAGAGCTGAAGGCAATATAAGGCATATGTATATATAGCAAATAAATTTTAAATCTCAGGTCACAATTGCGATAAATAAGCTTCATTGGTCACTCAAATTTCCATGGTGTAAATGAAAAGCAAATCAATTGTGATCATATGTCAAAAAGTATCATGGTTGCCTGAAATTTAAAGTAGTCATTACATAAAAGGGACAACCAATATCTATATGTCCAAATAATGGTGAGGAAAAATGATTTTAAGGCCACTTGAAGTCATTGAAATTTCTCAATCACCAAAGTACATAATAGTTTTGGAAACATACCTAAAGAAAAGGAAAGTCAGATATTCTGATGACATAACTGCTTGTGTCCTAAATCCTAATAACCAACATCTTTTTTGTTAGATTTGACTCATCGAAAATATGAAGTGAGGTAACTATTGATTATAATTTTTTTTTGACAGATTGATCAGAAAATTTTAATAGTTTCATATTTTGCACTTTTAACCGTTGTTTTTTGAATTAACGAACAATACTTGCTTAAAATGCATCAAAGTTTTTGAAGATTGCAAATCTTAAACGCATTACTTTTGTAAAAATAGATCTAGTTAGATTTTTTTACAAAAATAGTATTAATTTTCTCTCACATTTAGACCATACTGATTAATTACTATATTTTTTTCATACATATAAAAATTATTTATGAACGTGTTTCCGTAATAAGAATGAGTATATATGCACATTGATTTTTTTACTAAATTAAAATTAATATTGAAAATATATCTTTAAAAGGTTTTAATATTAAAAAACCTCCTATTAATCACATTATTAAGTAGGGCCAATGGTTATATATATGTATCTCATGACAAATATAATCCATTTATAGGGATTGAACCTTTTTTTTTCCTTTTGGTTTGAATCCTTCCCCCATGTGTATTTCGGTATTAAGAGTTTCAATTTCATCAATTATAATTATAACATACGTATACTTTTATTAAAAAAAGTAAATACATATACTAATCCGACAAAATGCAAAATTAAATGCCATTGTCACATCCAAGCTTTTTATTAGCAATGTTATCCGTGGATATTGTGCAAATATATCGAGGTACGGATTCCCAAGGCTAACTCATTGTGTGTTACAATAAAACAAAAGTTTATCCTTTTTTTTTTCTTTCTCTAGAACACATGTATTTTAATTGCATTAGAGACCATTGTATGGGTCGGATAGGACCATTATGTATTGTATAATTAGAATTTAAAATTAAAACCTTTGATCAAACTAAAATAATCGTATGCCACTTAATCCACATGTTTGATGATAAATATTTATCCTATTTAATAGATAGACTAATATATTAGTTTTTTATTAATTAAATATTAATTATTTTTTATTTACTTTTAGATGTTTTATTATTTTTCACAGCAACTTTTTGTGTGTTTTTAATTCAATTACATATATTGAAGGTTCATGTGCTCGAAACTTCTCAATTTTATTACATATATATGTGGTGGAAGAACAATCTATCTAGTAATATAACTTGTGTTCTAAGCTATTTGTCAATAGTGCCACACTTAGTGAGTAAGCTTTGGGTGTTACATGATAAAAAAATGTATTGTGACTCATTTTGCATTATATACTATTTATGATAACTTTTATTGGTTATGGGTCAAAGATCATGTGTGTCTCTCGATCAACTCGATCAAATATTAATCTTGTTTATGACATGTGACTGTAATTGAACCAAAAAAATTAAATAAAAATTATTTCACTAAATAAATTGTTCTCCAAATATAAACAAGTGATGCCTTACACCTTGCGTCAATCATATGAATTAAGATATAATGTTTATGATACTTCTAGCAATGTACCAAATGTTCCCTTATTCTCTTGTCCTTTGAGCTATTCTTAAATTCTTTTTAATTATGTATTCATATTAATTTTAAACTTTTTCATCTTTTGATATATAATTTGAAATCTATATGTATTAATTGATTATATATATATATATATATATATATATAATTTTAACTTCTTAAAATTTTACTTAAATTTAAATACTCAGATAATATACTAGCTGTTTGAATTGTGCCAAAGAAAAAAAAAAGATGAATGGTAAGAATAAATCAATATTGAAAGTTTAAGAGGAAATGAAAAAATACATGGGGTCCCATTACATGACAATCTTATGATCAAGTTGGGCTAGGAAATTACGAGGCAGAGCAATAATAATAATATTGGCTTGGCTAGGTCCTAATCCCAAATAAGGCTGCAGCAGAGTTATTAAGCCAGTCAAGGCTAAGTGAACTGAAATCTTCAACACTGACTTAAATGAGACATTTCAACACGGTTCAGTTGAGTTGAGGAATTCCTCACTCGGAGGATCAACAATAACACGCTATTTCTAATTCTATACAAGTTGTTGATGGGTCTTTTCTATTTTATTTTTGGGGCAATTCCTCTTCTTATTCTTTGAATGCCTTCATGACTTACAAATGATCTAGCAACAACCTACACATGAATTTAGCGTAATGTGCCCAACACCAACTTGCAGATCCATCTACATCTTGAAAAAAATATGTCCTAATAACACATCCTGTTGCACATTTTCCTTAGCTAACATTTACATGAGATTTATTAAATTAGAAATAAGACTCATTCCATAAAAAATAAATAATCCTACTTAGTAGGATTCGTATAAATTTTAATTAATAATTAAAATATTATTAATCTTTGAACTCATTCTCATTGGTAAAACCTATCTCGTTTTATGAGATCCATATCCATCTTTTTTTTTATATAATAAAAAGTTATGTGAAAATAATATAGAAAATGTCTAACTAATGTTTTGAGTATTTTCCTGCAAAGCTTTATTATTTTGTTGTTTCGATTTTACACGTTAACGAGCTCAAAATTCAAACGTCCCATCACTCTCAGTGGCCGAAAACAATACCCAAGAGGCTCGGAAATTAAGAGTTTTGCTAATTTTCTCTAAAATGGAGTGTTTTTTTTTAATAATCTTTCTATCCTTTCTTTAGTATAAAATATTAAATAAAAATTAATATAATTGATATTTTGTGAACACAAAATATCGAAATGCTACTATCCTTTTACCATTATTTAAATGTTTTTTAATCGGTAAAAACTATTAAAAAGATGAATGAAGAAAAAATTCAATTAGTTAATTATTAATTTATTACTACTATATATTTTTTTTTACTCCTAAATTTTTGAAGAATTTTTGTTTCTATTTATCTATCATATGTAAGGTTCAAAATCACAACAATTTCTCTTTTATTAATTATATCATTAATTTATACATATATTTATTATGGAATAAAAAAAAGAGGTAAAATAAGAAATTTTATAATTATTTTGATAGAATAAAAAAAATTATTGTATTTTTTTAACATAACAATCGAAAAAGACAATTAAAAAGGAACGAATGTAATAATAAAAAATAAATACAATTAATTTTTGTGAACATAAAATATTTTAATGTTATATTTTGATACTCACCCGTGAGATTTTTTATGCCTCGGACAAACAGAGATCATTTAAATTTTATTATTATTATTTTTTTTGCAAAATCATTAATAATTCATTTATCATAAAGATTTAAAAAAATATTTTTGATAAAAATCAAAACAAAATTATTTAATTTACTTTATGACACAATAAATTTCAAATAAATTTTTACAATTTCGAATTTGATGAACTTTTTTTACTATACGCAATAATAACAATAGTTAATCTTGTTTTATAGGTTGTAAATACATTAGAAAAACAATTAATGTCTTAAAATGACTCAATATTATAAAGTTTGATTTTAATTGAATTGTTAAAATCTTTCTAATGACTTTGAATTATTCAAATAAAATTTTATCATAAAAAATCTTAAGATTTAACATATTTTAGATAAGTTTTCATTTTTATTGTTTTGTTTTAGGTTCCTAGCTTATCTATCTTTAGATTTTGTTGATAACATTGTTGATATATCGTCACACCCCTTTTAACAGTTTTTTTTTTAAAAAAATGTGAATAAATTTTTTTATAAGTGAAAACATAATCGTTAGTAGACTAATTACTGATAATTGTATCCCAAAAAAAAGAATGCTGAAAATTATTTCATTTTTTAATATAATTTTAAAATTGTTATTAGTGAGTAATTATTAGTGGTACAGTAATAGTACACAGTAGTATATATTTTTTGGGATAACGAATGACCTTGGTGTTGATGAGGAGTTAACAAGAGCGTGGTAACGTATGGGGGGGCGATCCTCAATAAATATCTATTTGAAAATAAAAATATAATCAGATTAAGAGCAATAGAAGATTCTCAATAATCTTTTTATTAGTAAATATCTATTTTGTAAGTATTTATTGTTGATTGAGTCTCGAAGGTCTTTGGTGAATTTCACTAACCTAACTCACCTAAATTTTTAGTTATAAAAAATAAAAATCTTTTCATTTATATAGATATTTTTTAAAAAGGAGTTACAAATCTTAATCGAGTAAGCTTTTTTTTAGGGGCATATATAAATATAAAATAAATAATAAATGTAGGAAAATATCAGAAACGCTTGTGTTGTGTGTGGCAGCTCCTTCTCCAAATGGCCTATAAAAGCGGGGAAGAAGGGGAAACAAGGCAAAGAACAAGTTCAAGAAACAGTAAGAGCCAAGGAGAAAAGAAAAAAAAAAAGAACTGGACTCCTTCAATTAGTGCATTGTTTCTTTTCTTCAAGTAAGAAGACTCCTTCCTTCTCTCCTTCTTTCTTTCTTTCTTTCCTCCTTACTCAGAAAGAAGGATTCACCTGATCATTATTATTATTATTTGTTTCATGTTATGAGAATATTATCTATGTATAAATAGATGGTAGCAAGAAGACATTGTTAATTTGAGAGATGGCGAGTTACGAGGCTATTAAGAACTTTGATGATGATGATGATGATGATGATGATGTGGAGATGGCACTCCCCCATAGCCAGATCTCTGAATCAAGATCTGCCACTGTTTCTTCCCCCATTGGCCAAACTACCCCGCTTCACATTCACAACATTATTGAGGAACAACGCATTATCTCCAGGCACCAACCTCAACCCAAATCTCCGCGTCTGGTTTCTCTTGATGTTTTTCGTGGTCTCACCGTCGCGGTAATCTCTCTCCTCCTCTTTCCCTTCGGTGTTTTTATTCCTTTTTTTAAATAGGAAAATAAATCATTTTATTATTTTTTTTATCACCAAATGTTAGTTTTTTTTTTTTTAACATATATAAGAGATCTAACATGGGACCTTTTTCCTCTTATCTTTTTCCTTATAACAATCCGCATAACTTATATATCGAATCATTTTCCTATCTAATAAAGGGGAAGCGTATTTTTTTTAGCTGTTATGTTTAGTAAGATTTTTTTGGTTATGCCTTTTTGTTTTTTCCGTGGGACCTTGAGTTATTTCGGTATTTTTTTTAGATTAATATTTAGCAAGAACTTAGTTTCAAGTTTTAGGAATATATTGTGTGAAAAACAAGTAACGAACCCAGGTTTTTCCTAACAAGTTTAGCATGCGTTACACCTTGTTGGATAATAGTGTCAAATGCTAAGATGCTTCCTTCCTTACAACTTTGGGAAGAGCCAAACGACGTCGTTTGAGTCTTTTCCTCATTCCTTACTTGGATTTGGACTTGGTGGGTAGTCCAAAAAAATAATTGAAGTAACGAGCGAGGTTAGGCACCGCAATTGCGCACCTCTCTCTAATGAGTTGTGACTCAACGGTGGTGCTTGTTTTTAAGTGTTTAATGGTTATTACTTGTTGGAGATTGATTGATTAGGGTGTGGGAGGTAAAGGGAGAGAGATTCCTGGAGATTTCTATGGCTTTCATTTGTGATCCCAAATTCAATTTGACTCCTGAGAGAATACGAAATGCAAAGAGTGTGCACGTGTTAAAGTAATGTTGCTTTACTTTGAAGGAAATAATAGCGTTTGGTGTTGGTTGTTTGCTTTTTTACCGTCCGTTGTTGTTTCCCTTCTCTTGTCATTCAATATAAATAGCACTGCGCCTACTTGCCTGTTCTGATCATATTCCTCAATATTCTCCCTTTTTTACTTTTAACACAAACTATTATTATCTTCCACTACTTTTTATTCTCATTTAACAAAAAAAATCTACCACAAAACTTATTTTAAATAAATATATTTATCCTTTTTTATGTAGTTATTCTCACATATTTTTGTTGCATTTGTAATTATAAAATTGTTTTTTAATCACTCACCGTTTTAAGAGACTTTGGGTGATATCTCTTCTCTTTATTCTTCTGGAGAGCCGTCCATTTAAACAGCATTACGGCTACTTACCTTTTCGATAAATTTATCTAACAAAATAATGTGATATATAATGTGTTAAGCAGTTTTACTTTGGCAGTCACAAATTAAGTCAACAAATTTATCATATACAAATATATTATAATAATGTGTTATGATGGAATAATTGTGTTAAAACTTGTTAAACTGTCAGCCATACTTCTTTTTCTCTTTTTTTAAATCATGACATGCCTATTTGTTCTTTACTTCACCTGTCTATTCACTTTCATCATTATTCTTGTACTTATTATCGTGTATTAATTAATTTTTTAATTAAGTTTTTAATGAATAATACAGTATGTTTTTAGTTTCATCTGTTTTCCCCCGCGAAGTGCTTTCATAGTAGTTTTTGCAATTATTGATTTGAGAAATAAATTGTATACCCCAGCTCCCAAGCGATGAAGTACTTTGGTGTCTTGTAGTGGCCTCTTATTATTAGGCCAATCTTAATTGATTACCAAATGAAAATAAAAATATTACTAAAAAAGGGCACACTTGCGCTTCTTTTCTTTTAGTTAATAAGAATTGACTAAAATCACAATGGGATAAAATATATTATCACTCATATGATGATAATAGTTGTTGAGTTTTTTGGCCAATCTTAAAACCGTTTGACAGTAAACGTCAGTTTTTGCAAATATAAGTTTCTGATTCGATCTCTGTTTCACCTCTTTTCACGCATGACATGATTTGTTAGTTATCTTTCATTCAGCAACAAGGCCACAGAAATAAGTATTCTATATGGATTAGGTTAATAAGAAATTGCCTAATGTTGAAGTTTATTAATTTATTAATTAATACAAGGTTACTAATGCATCGCATCGTAAAAGAGTGGTGTTGGTGGCATAACGTGCAGTCGGTTGGATGTAATGCCGACTGGTCACCACTTTGTCTTTACTTTTGTATTACTTTATGAATTGGAGATGACAAAGAAACGCAATGCTTGCCATTCGCTTTAGAAAACGGCATCATGCACACTCGATCATTTTAACACGTTAGAAGTAACATGCATATCCTATGTTGTTGCCAAATATGCATCATTCAATAACAAGTCTATTATGATTATTAAATGAATGAATTTTATGCAACTTATGACATTTGTAAAGTCATTATTTCCTATATGGAATTCTTTTAGACTTCAGACCTTGTTTGGTGCACCTAACAAAATTGGACTGAGTAGGATAAGCTGTCTTATTTAGCCATGTTGTGTAAGTTATGCTATTTGCTGGTATGCATGACCAAAGCACTGGATCTTTGATGAAGATGAAGGTAAAATTGCAATGACCTAAAAGGATAATAAGATTAATCTAAGGATTCAATAATCTCTCCTTATTAAACAAATGGGACTCCCGCTAAACCTTTGATATTTCATTTTTAGGCAAAATGGAATGTGTGTATCACAAACCCAGGATCTTTGATTTCCTTTTCATTTTATTGCATTTTCTTACTGAATTTGTCAATGTTGGTGTAGCTGATGATACTTGTTGATGATGCTGGCGGACTCATTCCTGCGCTCAACCATTCCCCATGGAATGGTTTAACACTAGCTGATTATGTCATGCCATTTTTCCTATTTATTGTTGGTGTTTCGCTTGCACTCTCATACAAGGTATTTTCAATTGAATCTGTTGTATAAATTAACAAAGTATAGCCAAAACCAAGTGTGATAATGTTGCTTAGTAATGCAATTTCTTGCAATCTAGATTGTTTTATATTATTTTTAAGTAGAACCAGAATTTGTTGTGGAACTTTCATGATAAATGGTCCATTTAACCTAAGTACTCCTTTTCTTCGACAGAAACTGTCTTGTGGAGTTGATGCATCTAGAAAAGCAAGTTTACGGGCTCTAAAACTTCTTGCGTTAGGCCTTTTCCTTCAAGGTGGTCAACTGAACCTTTGGCTTTGCTTGTGGCAAGTTCTTGGCTAAATTTTAAACTTTGTTAGCATCTGTTCCTTTTAATGAATGTTGAGCCGAAAGTATTAAATGTTTAAAACAGTATAGTGTTTATAATTTATAACAATGTGTATGTTAGATGCTGAGAACTTGCATTTTGTTATACATTTCTCTGGCAAATGTCTAAAATTTTCCTTCTACAGGAGGTTATTTCCATCGCGTGAATGATCTGACATTTGGAGTGGATATAAAACAGATAAGATGGATGGGAATACTACAGGTATGCTTTCTTCGGCAGGGTTTTCTTTGCCTCTCCTTGTGACTAGTTGTAAAGGAGAAGCATCAACTTTTGTGCCTTCACAAGAATTTTTCTGAACACAAGTTTAACCATCTAATTCCTTGCCCAATTAAGTTTTTCTTTTTAGGCTATGGTAATTTTTACATTTGTCCAACTGACCAATTAGTTGAATATAATCATAAAATTCTCTGTTTGTCTATATTCTTTCCTGTATATTAATTATTGTTCCCTATTTTCTTCATTGAATGGCAGAGAATTGCAGTAGCATATTTGGTTGTCGCACTGTGTGAAATTTGGCTCAAGAGTGATGATACTGTTAATTCAGGACCATCCCTATTAAGGAAGTATCGATACCAGTGGTAAGCTTAATTTTCCTCTTTTACTTTCTTACTTAACATTTGATAAAGCTACAACAGTACAACTTTTTTTTAACCTGGAAGCATACACTAGCATGTATCTCAATTCTTTTTAATTTTATTTATTTTTGTGCATGGCATGACAGTTTATTTGCAATGTCCATATCTCTTTTAATTAAGAATATTCTGTTGGTAATGCAATTCTAGTGTTCATGATTAGTCCTAATAATGCTGCTTTTCAATTGAATGTGTATCTCAAATCATGGTTTTTTTAGTGGGATTTTTCTTTGTTTATACCCCACCATGACGATGCCTTGTTCATCTGTTTGACTGTAACAGGGCTGTGGCTTTGATTCTTTCTTTCCTTTATCTTTGCTTGCTATATGGATTGTACGTTCCAGATTGGGTGTATCAAATTCAAACAGAACCTTCTGCAGAGCCAAAGACATTTTCAGTGAGTGTTGATATCTTCTGTTTTTTCCTCATTGTTTGTTGGTTTGAGGTTACATTGGAATATATAACTTCTGGTATTGGTTTAGAACGGGATTTATGTTTATATTTATATAATTGCTAGGTTAAATGTGGAGTAAGGGGTAACACTGGTCCAGCCTGCAATGTGGTTGGAATGATTGATCGAATGATATTGGGTATACAACACCTGTACAAGAGACCAATATATGCGCGGATGCCTGTATGATCCTCTCTTAAGATTTGCTTATCCAATATGATAGATAGTTCTTGTTGCTTTTCATTTTTTTACAAATACGTTAGCTTTTTTCTTTTCCTTTTATCATCATCAATAGGAATGCAGTATTAATTCTCCCAACTATGGACCATTACCTCCTGATGCTCCTGCTTGGTGTCAGGCCCCTTTTGATCCTGAAGGACTCCTAAGGTGAGCTCACTTTGTCACTCTCAAATCTCAATGAGAGGGTAAAGAGGAAAAACAATGACCAATACTTGAATATGAAATTTATTTCGCAAAAACGAGTGCTTTTCCTTGTCCCTAATTTTGTGTTGCATTGTGGATTTATAGTTCAGTGATGGCTATTGTCACCTGCTTGATTGGGTTGCACTATGGACATATTATTGTCCATTTTAAGGTAATACTTTGTCACTCTTTTTTTTTTTTTTTTTTCCTGTTTTGCTTGTAAGTTACTCACTTATTTCCTTGTTGCTGCATGCAGGACCACAGAGTGAGAATCATATACTGGATGATCCCAACCTCTTGTCTTTTAGTTTTTGGCCTTGCGTTGGACTTATTTGGTATGCATTCTTTTTAACTGTTTCTTGCACAGGACCATTGTTCCACTGGCATTTATATTGTTTGTAGATATTGACATGGTTCTTCTTGTAGGAATGCATATAAATAAGGTTCTCTACTCGCTCAGTTACACATGTGTCACTGCTGGTGCTGCAGGCGTCCTCTTTGTCGGAATATACTTGATGGTTAGATTTTAATTTCTCCCTTTTAGAAGAGCTTTCTAACTATATAGACAAAAAGTTATTGCTCTATGTACTGGTATCGACTTAAATGTTACATGATTTCCTTCTTTTGATAATTATACAATTTTTAGTTCTCATGAAATTTACTTCAGCATAGCATCATTCTTTAATCATCTTCTTGATACATTCTTAAGTGTTTTTTCCCCTCTTTGCAGGTTGATGTCTGTGGATGTCGTCGCATGACTTTGGTTATGGAATGGATGGGCATGCATGCATTAATGATTTATATCCTTGCTGCTTGCAATGTTTTCCCAATTTTCCTTCAAGGATTTTATTGGGGAAGTCCTCACAATAACATTGTAATTTCTTTGTCCCTCTCCTACTTTGATATCATAATTTTCTATTATGACTTTGAAAGATTATATTCTCCACATGCTGATAATGTAATCTGATTGCAATTTCCTATCACAGCTCAAGTTAATTGGAGTTGGCACTTGAAGAAAGGCACATAAACATGCTATTGGATAAAAGATTATATGCAGTAAGACTGTGAACATGTTTTACTGTAAAAGAAATGGCTACCCGAGTTTTTGGAGCTAATCTTTTGATCAAGAACAAGAACGGGTGTAGCATATTCTTCTAATCTCTTGATGACGTCACCTGCATGGATGATGGATATAGTTTAGAGTTCACTACATCTCTTGATGGCATTACCTTTTCTATATATGGAGCAGCGTTTGTTTATAATAGCACCACTGCGATATAATTTGTACTTTTACTTTATATCCTTGAAATGATAGATTTCAAGAGAGTAAGCATCATTGGACACGATACGATATTAATGTAAAATTTAGTTTTATATTTTATTTATTGTTACTATTAGCCTAGAAATGTCAATTTCTTCTGCATGAGCTGGTTCTCTATTATTGGATCTAGTAAAACTTTGTTTAATCATGCCAATGCTTGCGTCCCTCTATGTGTAACCGGGACAACTTAAAAGTTATAATCGAATACCCCTCTGACATAATTTTGAATTGTTACACTTGTGCTCTTCTATTTTATTTTTCACTAACATAATACCCCACTAAATACTCATTTCAGATAGTGACAAGGTCCTTTATACACAAAAGATTTCGTGGGACCCATTCCACTCCAAAAAATAAAGCAAATATGAAAATGCGAAAGATATCGACCAAAAAAATGCTAAAGATAAAGTGTCATAAAGCAAAACGGTATTGGGTCTTATCTTTTTGCCACCCTTGAAGTGAGAAGCCAATCATTTTGGGCTACCACTATCTGGATGCAAAAATTTAAGTTCGCGATAAATGCTTTGGGCTTTCTTGTGGTTGAAAAGTGTTTTAAGTGGTTGGCCAATATGACTCTAATTCCATTTCAAACGAAAGAACACAAGGATGTCAATACCACATTACCACCGCCATTTAAAAGAATTTTTTAAGAAAAAAATTAATTAAATCAGTATTGTTAAATTTTATAATAATTACTTTGAAAAATTAAATTTTTAATTGATTGATACTAAATCTATGTATTGACAAATGAAAATTAAGAGCATCTTTGGAATTTTCTCTTCGAATATTAACCATAAATAACAACATAATGCACTGCACATCATCGGAAAGAAACTTTGTGGAGCCACTTATGAGTCAATTCAGTAGCAATTCAATTCACTCAAGTTCATTTTGCTTACCCCTAGAGGCAAGTATTCCACAAAATTTATTTATTGACATGCTAAGGCCCTTATAAAACCTGGACAAATAACGTAAGTATAGTGAGAGTTGGAGGTTTTGAAGTGGCAAGATATGAAATCACTACTAACCTTGGAGTTCTATTAATGTTGAGATGAAATCACTTGCTTGTGCCCAACCTAATAGAGCAATTTCAGTAACCCAAACTAAACATCTTTTCTAGGTTAAGCCACGTTAGCCTAAAATCCACAGCATAAAAGACAACATTTCTAAGTAATCTTCGGATTCCCCCTGATATCAGCTGGGATAGGCAGTAAGACCCAACCCCATGAGAAAACCTGGAGAAGCAATTGCCAAACCAGAAATTTCTCAAAGTAACATATCTATGACTACAAACAGCAGCATATGTTGCACATAAGAAATTGGTATCTACTAGTTGACAATTAGTAATATCCATGTAGTTTGATTCACTGCTAAAAAAACAACACAAAATTTTGCAACAGAAAACTATGATGGATCAACCTAGATGGTGACTATTAAAACTCAATCATCTGCAGATGCAGATGTAGAGGAATGATGAGGAGAAGTTGACCACACATCTTCCCATGTCCTCTGGCCTTCAGTCACCTCCCTAACAACAGAGGCAGCTTTATCCACATCAACACGCACTTGACCCTTGCTGTCCCTCTCCCGAATAGTCACTGATGATGTTGAATCTACAGTGATAGCAAAGGGCACGTCAAGTTCATCTGTTCTTGCATACCGTTTTCCTATTGATGTACCTATTTAACATTTTCAAAAGATATTAACAAAAGTTAATAAAAACAAGAAATATATACACCATAAGTATTTGGGTATTATCACAACAAAAATCGTTTGAGTTCAATCGCTTTAGTTAGTTTTATCAAGAAAAAAACACTTGAACACACAAGAGCCAAAAGACCAAACTTGCACCTAGCCTAAAACAAAGCCTACTTCGTAGAAGAAAAAAAAGGTGCCCCTAGACCAGAACCAGATCAACCCAAGATGTAATTTTAAAAGAATATTGTTCTTGCCAAGGCATTTAGTTTCAACGATTTATATGGTGAGTATTCCCACACACCACAGCCCTTGACAATTATCCGATAGAGATCAATGCTCAAGGAGTACAAAGTGTGAGCTTGAACCAACCATAGGCATACTATCAATAGTAGCGTTGACATTATCCCATGAACGAGGAGGTCTCTTCAGTTTTCAAATTATTTACTTTTGAGGAGAAGCATAACTAATAAACAGTTTTAAAAACCAAAAGATTATTGAATAACACATACAGTACAGTCTTCAAGAAGAAGAACCTCAGTTCCTCAACCCCAAAGGTATGTATATTTCTAATTTGGGAAAAGAAATTGTTGAACAACACATAATTTGCCAGCTTTTTTATGTAATTTTGGGTGTGTCCTTGGTCATTGATCAATATTTGTCGAGTAGGTTGTTACCTTAACAGACCATGAAGAGAAATTCAGCAGATTTAATCCACTAAATAGTGTTCTCTCTCTCAGTTTTGTTATTCCTTTCATTTGCATGAAGGATCTCTAATTTTCCTAGGTTCCAAATTCCACAAAATTTTTCACTTCTCCTTAAACAATTTTTTTACAGGTATTTATGCTATCATTAAGTGTAAACTGTAATCCAATAAATTTTAATTAACATTATCTGTAGGTATATTTTACATATTAAAGAGAACTTATATTTTATCCACATAGTTGAAGTGTCAATCTTGTGCGAAATTCCAGCAGCAGTCAATGACTTGGAAGTGAGTTTCGCAACCTCTTCATACTTCTGATTCTGAACCAGCGGGAAAACTGTACATTTGATAGGAGCTACAAGTGAAGAGAAGCGAAATACATTTAACTGTTGATCCCCAGCTTTACTTTGCCTCGTGTAGAATGTGTGCTCAAAGAGGCAATAAATTATCCTTCCAATTCCAAATGATGATTCAATCACAGACCGTGTAAAAACTCGCTCGTGCTCTATATTTTTCTTCTTTTGAATGGTCACCATATTCTTCTTAATAGTCACAACTTTCCCAAGTGTACACACTTGAAACTCCACCTCCCCTTCATTTCCAAAGCTTCTTTCTCAGGCATTTCCCGCCAGAGAAGATAACACCATGAGAAGAGTTACCTCATGTGCTTCAACCACCATCCTCGGATTCCCCTTGAATGCCAGACCCAGCTCTTTCTTTACAGGAGTTATAACCAAATCAATCAATGATGTCCAAAGATTTTTTAGGGTTGTGTAGGAAGTTGAAGGGACCAGTCATGTACATCCATAAATAAATCAACTCCTTTAACATTATACACTACACAGTACCTCCACTTCCTTAGGTTCTGAAAATTTTTCACGAGCCACTTGTAGAACACCACTTTTATCCTGCGATATCAGATAAGGCATTATGGGAACGCTGAAATTCTCACATTATAAGATTAGAATTTCCTTACTTGTTTTAATACTACATAATACATTTTACCCCATCAAAGTATAGTGATTACTAAACTTCAATATATTAAGTGAAAGTATTACTTTTAGTCAAACCAAATGCCAGTTAAACTCCACACACTTAAACCAAACTTAGAAATGGTTTAAGTGAAAATGAAACAAGTTCCATGGGAGGTTAATTATAAAGAAAAACTTCATTTTTGTAATGCTAAGGCCAATATTTGTGCTTGTGCACATGCCAAGATGTCAAGGAGGATGGTAGGTTGAGAAAAGACTATCATCAAAGAGGTAAATGTATTTTAGGCTACTAAACAAAAGCCAACTGAATTATAGCAACAGAAAGTATTCAGACCAAGTCTACTTATTCCTGATGTAAGGAAAGCATTGAGAATTACACTAACCACCCCAACAATTCATCAAAGAAGTCATTATTTAGAGTTAAACAGAGTGGTTACCGAGTGAGCACGCAAATCGTATGCAGATCTGTCAGCAATGCCAACACACTCAATCCAACCAAAGGAGCACTCAATCTCTGCATCCCAACAGTCAGCAGCATAGTGACCATCTCATTAGCAAGATGTTGCCTAAACCTCAGTCGGTACTTGTCTATACAAAGACATGATACATTCTCCCAATGAAATAACCAAGAGTCTCATTATTCACAATTCCCCGATCAAAACATGCCATGAAAGCACAAAGAATAAGAAAACAAAATCTCAAACTTGAATCCAAACCAACCTTGGAAACAGCATCACGAAGAGGAATCCTCTTGGCAGACTGACCCGACATTTGCTCCTCCCTCCGGAACATCAACCCTCGGGAACATTAAGAACTTCAAGTCAGCAACTTGATGGTACTTGGGATGAGACTTATCTTGAGGGTCAACAAAGTGCTCACTCTCCGCCAATGTGAACTCTCACACTCTCAAGAAGACCTTGCCGTGGAGATATCTAAACAGACAAACATAACCAAATCAAACCCAATTCATTTCTCAAATAAAAGCAAATTACACTCACAACCTTAAGGTTTTTTCGATTTACATACAATATCACTCTTTTTTTATTCCTACACTAGCCCCTTAATGTTTGAGAACATGAAACCTCATGTATATTACATTAACTAACCCCTTGATGTTTGAAAACATTACATTAACATTCCTTATAAGATTACCTTGATAGTTGAAGGGAGAAGAAGAGAGAGAGATCGTGGGCTTGAATTCCTCCCACTAACAAAAATTAACAATCTAACAATTAGTATTCGCAGAGAAAAAACATCAAGATCCCTTTGAAGGGTTGTTGTAAACATTAAACAAGGAGGACTATATGTAAATTAAAAAAAAAATCTCAAGGGGTGTTTATGTATTTTTTTCTAAAAATTATCATATGATTAAAAATGTTTGACTTTTGTAATAATTACTTTAAAGATTATGCAATGATATAGATGAAGATAATGCAATCACAAAGACTACAACAATAATTATCTTAAGAGTGTGTCTGGATGACAAAATTTAAAATTCTGAGAAATTTAAAATTCTAAGAATTTCAAATACTTTAATTGAAATTCTTTTATTTTCAAAATTTTGTATTTGGATAAAAAAAATTAAAATTGTGAGGGTGAAAGAAAATGAATGCAAAGAGAAGAGAAGATATGGTTGGTATGCTTTCAAACGATAGCGTACACCAACCATACCCAACAACAACATTCAGTTAACGACACAAGGCATGACCTAGGTCCTCCGTGTCGGCGAGCACCTCCACCGTAGTGACAGCTGCTCCCCTGACGGGTGCAGTTCTACGTGTCCCCCTACGCTCGCACAGATCAACGTTCCACAAGCTCAGACGATGTTTCTTGAAGAAGAGGATCATCAGCATGAGGGAAGAGTCGCGAATTCGAGAATGAGATTTTGAAAACTTTTAGGTGGAAGAGAGAATAAAAGTTATAAAAGAAATACATAAACGTGAAAGTTCTTCTATCAAGAATTTTAATTTTTTACCTAAGGAAATTAAAAATCTATATTTTTAATTGTTTAAGATTCTGTTTTAAAATTACAAAAATTTAAATTCTTCATAAAAAACATCTAAACAATGAATCTTAGATTAAAGAAATTTAAATTTTCTAATAAATTACTTTCCTCAGTTAAAATTCTTTATCAAAACACATTCTAGAAGTCATGCAGATTTTTGATTGGTTAACTTGTAGTTTTACACTCACAATGCATACAGATTAATTAAACACTACACTTAGCTATTTCCGATTGATGGATAGCTTAATATAGAATGTATGAACAACTGATCTCATTCCTAAACGCCTGTCCAATCTGTGCAGCAGCAAAAGGAAGCTTGTTAGCATTGTAATAATACAAATCCTTGAAATTGACTAAAATGCCCTGCGCAGTCTGAGGCTTCATGAAGCCAGGGACCGATGGAGGTCTGAAACACCAAATTAAAAGGGTAGGGATCAGAAAGCTCATTTTTAGTCTCAGGAGAAACAATCCCATACTCCTTAATCCTGGCACCAAGCTCTTCAGCAGAGAAATCATCCAACGTGGCGCCGGAAAGAGACCATCGTAGAAGAAGACAGGGAGAGTGGAATTGAAAGACAAGTGAAGATGAAGATAAATGCTTAGCCTTTCTTTCTCTGCACGTAATTTGGAAGCCGAAGACTATCGCAGCAACGTTTATTTTGGGTTCAAGTTGGATATGACGTCCTTTTCAAAGTCTGTGCGTAATAAATAGTATGAAATAAAATTGTTAAATACTGTACTAATCAATTCTAGTTTATTCTACTTTTCAGATGTCAATAACGTACTAAGATTCATTTGAATATACAGCAAGGTAATTGAATATGTTATAAGACGTTGGCTACGCTGGGAAAGTAGCATAGGTCTCCCACCGTGCACAAGTTTTTCAGCACCGTTGGATCTGTCATTTTAAATTGATGGTTAAAGATTCATTTCATGTTTTTTTTTTCTTTTCCTATGTACCCTCAAACTCATCTTTCTCCTTTTATCCATTGTAGCAGACCACCTGCGAGCCGGCAGCAACATTTTGTTCGCAACCAAACGCAAACTAATGGTACTGATTGATGCATCCCAGGCAAGTGAAACAATGGAGTTGTTAGTCTAGATTTCGTTTGAACACAGCTTATGGCTTCCGTTTGATTAAAAAACAAATGAAACGGAGATGGTGATTGTGAGTGGAGCTTAAACTACAAAGAGGTAACCACAGAAAAACAAGAGGGTAGTTAAATCAAGAAAAAGAAAAAGGAAAAAGAAAAGAAAAAACTCGAGTCATTGACTTAAAAAAAAAAAAAATCCAACGTTGTTCTCGTCAATAAAAAAGAGGCAACTACATAGCAACAATAAAAAATTTATAAATCACTAAACCACCAAGCCACATTGTTCTCGTCAATAAAACACATACACGACTGAAACATTGTAAATCTCAAGCGCAACCCGCAATTGAAATCACGAAACTCATTAATACACAGTTCCACTATGGCAAGCCACATTGGATGTATATTATCGGTAATACATATCCCATCAACTACTGCCATCGCCTATTCACCTGGTTGTTGCTTAGATGTTTCCTTGATCTCATCTCCAGCATCGTCCTGAATATTAAAGGCGATTCAAGTAAAAAATAAATAACTAATATAATCTCAAATCAATCTGAAGCTGAGACAAAAGTATGGAAAACAGTCGACTCCAAAATACTCTTAATGTCTAAAAGCTGTCAACAGCAACATAAAGCATAGGCAGCGTAATGCATTAGACCTTTGGCAAGAATATCTGCTAAACAATTTTCATTGTTTCAGCAAGTATGATGATAAAAATAAACTATCAAATTAAGAAAAGCTCAAAGATCAAAGCCTAGCTCGTACACTACTACAGGGCACCAACAAACACAAGAAAGATGCTAATTAGTAAAGCTTGGATTTGGAATGTACAACCAAACAAGTTTAAATTTGTGTCTAACTTTAGTAAGCTTGCCACTTGCAAATGAAAGGTTTTTGTTGTTGGTGTTCAGCTTATTAAAGAACTATTAACAGTGGCTTGTTCCTTTAAAATTTAATTTTGTCCAGCCATCGATGATTAGACAACAAAATTAACGGATTACCATACATTTTTTTTTAAAAAAAAAACAACTTCAAAGACAACAATTAAACACAAATAAAGAAATTATATTTACTATATACTATGCAATGAGAGAGAGAGAAAGAGACCGTGATGTCTGATGTCCACAAAGTCAGATTGTCACGGAGAAGTTGCATGATCAACGTACTATCCTTGTATGACTCTTCACCCAATGTGTCAAGCTCGGAAATTGCCTCATCAAATGCCTGGCATAGTTAAGCATTTTTCACAAATCACCAAAGAGAAGAGTAAAGCAGAATAGGGGAATGCAAAAGGAAAAAAAATACATCATATGCTGTTGATATCCATCATAATACGAAATGGGAAGCACCAAACTACATAATCCATCAATATTGTCAAACGAGAAAACCGTAAATTGACTAAGGAATGAACAGTATTGAAATCAGTTTACCAACAAAAATATCACCAAAGACTGAGGTCCACCCTATAACACTTAACTACAAGATTTCAAGTGCATAAATCTTTACATTTTAGTCCATCAATATTTCTTAGTCATGCATAATCTTTACATTTTAGTCCCTTCATCTAAAAGATACTCATTTTAGTCCTACACATACACTTTTTAATCCGTTTTAGCCTTTGACATCCAAAATTGCAAGGACCAAAATGGATGAAAACTGTATATGTAGGAACTAAAACGAATTAAAAAGTGCATGTATGTGTAGGGACTAAAACATAAAGATGGTGCAAGTTCAGGGAACAAATGAGTAAGTCAAACTTAAACACAATTTATTCGTCAATGAACAACTGAGACATACCACCAAAAGCAAGGAATTGAAAACACAAAAAAGCCTTTAGATATACCTGTTTGGCAAGATTACAAGCCCGATCTGGCGAGTTAAGGATTTCATAATAGAAGACAGAAAAGTTGAGAGCAAGTCCCAGCCTAATGGGGTGAGTGGGGGCCAAGTCAGCAAGAGCAATATCCTGCATCAAGTAAACACAAATTTTAAGTTCAGCAAATCAGTAACAAGTAAGTTCTAGTAACAACTAGAATGCATGATAAACAGCAATATATAATTATATATACCTGAGCAGATTTGTAAGCAAGCAAAGTACTCTCTGCTGCCTCTTTCCTCTCTGCCCCAGTCTTGAACTCGGCAAGGTACCTGTGGTAATCACCCTTCATTTTAAGGTAAAACACTTTACTCTCGGGAGATGCGGCGGATGGGATGAGGTTGGACTCAAGGAGGTTCAAAATCCCGTCACAGATCTTGCTGAGTTCAGCCTCAATTTTGCCCCTGTACTCCTTTATAATGGCCACATGGTCCTCATTGCCCCTGCTCTCCTCCTTCTGCTCAATGGAGGATATGATCCTCCACGAAGCCCTCCTCGCACCAATCACGTTCTTGTAAGCCACAGAGAGAAGATTTCTCTCCTCCACCGTCAACTCCTCAACCTCCACAGTCTTTGCTACCTTCTCCATGAACTCAACCATCTCCTCGTAACGCTCGGCCTGCTCCGCCAATTTCGCCATGTAAACATTCTCCTCCCGAGAAGAATCCGACATTTCTCAGATTCACGAATCTCACCGCTTAATCCTGCAAGATAAATTTCACAACATCACGCGATTCAGAATTAAGTGATCATAGGTAAATATTCATAATACCGCAGAATTGATTCTAGATCCAAATTGATTTGAGTTTGAGCAATTTCGACTAGTTGTTGCTCTAAATAAACAAAACTATACTCAATTTTATCATTAATTTGATTTTAGAATGAAAAAACCCAAATATAGATTCCAACACTTCAAAAACAATTTTATCTCCAATATTTTATTCTTCGCGGGAAGAAAAAAGAGAACAAAATTCAAATAAACGAAACCGAGAAGAAAGAAGGGATAAATCTAGCAGGTGAAATCGGAATCGGAAATAAAAATAAGCAGTAGCAAGCAGTGACAGGTGAAAATGAAAACCTAAAAAATGGAAGATGCAGATCTGGAAAGGAGAAACAAAAAGGAAACCCTAAAAGGAGAAGAAAGTGGGACGATGAACCTGACGGAGAGAGAGAAAATGAATTCAAGTGTAAGTGTAGTAGATATAGGAGAGGAGGTCCAATGAGAAGATGACACGTGGTGGGTGGCGGGGATTCCGTGATAAGTGGGAAGCGTTGACCGTTGTTGAGTATGTCTTCTTAGGTGGTGGGGCCTACCCTAGCTTCGCACACGCACTTCACGGTCACATGCTTTTCATGTCTGCTTTGCTTTTTCTGCCTTTCTTTTTGTTTTCACCGGACCCTACGCCTCATAAAACCGGCTTACTATTTTATTTCATCATACCTAATTATTTTTAAAATTTTTATATGATCATTTTTTTTAATTTCTTCCTATATTAATTATTTTTTCTGCATACCCTTACAGCTAGGGACAAATGGAGTATTATTTATTATTTCAGATTCTGTTTTGCATGGAAAATTAAAAAAAGTTACTCTCTTAGTTTTGAATATAAGTTTTTTTTGTTTAATAATGACACTAAGATTTGAATTTGAGATCCAATGTGTATTACCCCAACCTAATATTACTTGGTTGACCCTAGTGGTTTTCGATTTTGAATATAATAATTCACAATGTAAAATTTTATATAAATAAATCTTAATTATCTTTATTATATTTAATAAAATTATTTTTAAAATATTTTTTATTTAACTGAGATTATATTTTTAAATAATTCTTTTTTATTCTTAATATGAAGTTTTAATGAAAGTTTTTCTTATAATTATACCAGAGGGAGCAACTAGTAGTACTTATTTATTCAAATGTTTATTAAGGTATTTTTTATGTTGAGTTATTATGTGTCAAATTTATTTATGGATTTTAACTTAACTCAATTTATACTAAAGTTACGTTTGATTTAAGTGTTTATTTTTTATTTTTTGAAAATAATTTTCATTTTTAAATTTTTAAAATTTAGAAAATATTTATCAAGAAGAAAAATACTCTAAAGTAATATTGCCTTTTCATTTTTTTAGAGAAGGTTGATATGTTGTTTTGTCGAACTTGTTTTTACTCTTATTTTCTTTGAAAATCAA
Source organism: Glycine max (assembly GCF_000004515.6). Lineage (NCBI taxonomy): Eukaryota > Viridiplantae > Streptophyta > Magnoliopsida > Fabales > Fabaceae > Glycine > Glycine max. The sequence continues at coordinate 57,855,680 of NC_038254.2, read as the reverse complement.
AATAGAAAACTCAAAGTAAGTATCACGTTAAGTAAAAGTTTTTTAAAAAGTATAATTGATTGATTATACCGTGTAATACTTTATTTAATTATTTTTTCTCCCATTTACTTTTGTTCTTGTAATGTATTTTTTTAATTTTAATCCTTTTAAAATTATTTCTATGTATATGTAATTTAATATACCTTTTCATTATTGATATTGTAACCTATAAAGTAGAAATATTTAAGTGTCATTTAGTATAAAATTTAATTTAATATTAAACTTACTAACTAATTAAGTAAAAAATGAATAATTTAAGATTGTAAAAATATACTACTTAATTTTTTCTTTATCTATAACTATCATTAATGACAATTATCCCTTTGTACATATTTCTTATTCCTAACTTATCTTTTAATATATATAAATGTTTTTTATTTTGTTCATAAATTTTTAAAATATAACTGATGTTACTTTCCCTACAAAAATTGTTATCACTACATTTTTTTACTATTTTTTTATTTTTCTTTTTTAAAAATAAACACAGAGGCACGAAAATCTTCTTAAGATTTAGGTGACATCTAGTCAAAAGCTTATTAATAATAATAATAATAATAATAATAATAATAATAATAATAATAATAATAATAATAATAATCCTAAATGAAAGTCTTCTTCCCTCTATGGTTACCATTTATCATTAACCATGAGATATAGAAGATTATTATTGAATGAAAAAATTGAGGTTTTTTAGATTCTTAACCTCCAATATTCTTATGAATCAACCAGCCATTAAACCCTTATCTCAATTTGTCTATATTCTTATTGGTCAACGAGTTGTTATCCTCCCTCGCCGAGTCCCATCACCCAAGCTACATCAAGGTGGCAAAACAAGTCAGTTTATCTTACCACCAACCAACAAAAAATGACCAAGGTTGGTGAACTTGCCTCTTCTAGATAATTTGAATGTTCTAGTTCACCCTATTTAAGGATGGCCTGACACGTTGGTCACCGTAAATTAAAAAATAAAAAAATGTTCAAGTTTTTTTATTTCATACCACAAATCCAAATTGACAAATTTATGGTTTGTTTAGAGTGATTTTTAGTAGTAATTTTTAACCATTTCAGAAACCACAACAATCTTAAGTTTTTTTTAAATAAGTTCTATTCTCCCCCCTCTCATTGAATTTTAGTTTCAAAATAAATTTGCTCTGAAAGTTTATTATCTTGTTAAAATTAGTTTAAGAGTGTGTTTTAACAGGAATGGTGATGATGACACTGATGCTAATCTTATTGGCAAAAATATTGGTGAAAGTGACCGTGATAGAGGTGACAATAAGATGATGATACTTAAAATATTGGTGAAGGTAAGAACATAATAGTGATAATGATGATAATAATGATAGTGAAGAAAATGATAGTAACAATAGTGATAATGACAACAATAATAATAACTGGTGATGAGAATAACAATAATAACAATGATGGTGATGACAACGAAAGTAATAATCACAAACATATAATAATACAATAAATTTCTCTAGTTGGTATGTAGTTTCTTTCAGGATCACAGTCACAAAAACTGTCAAAGTCATGTCAAGATTCTTAAATCTATCTCTAACAGTATAGCTGGTGCTAATTAAACATTATGTTAATTGTAAAATTCTCATGTTTACAAGTGATTTAATTGAGCGCCGACCAAAATAAAGTGATTTAATCCAGTGGTTGAGCCTTCAAACGGTGTAAGGCTCGTTAGATTTACGTTTGATAGGAGACGATGTAGATGAAGCTGACTCAAGATGAGATGAAAGTAAAAGTAGTTATAAAAACATTTCAATATTTCAAATCAATCAATGAATCAGTAGTATAATAATATATGCGAAAATATGTGTAGATGGTGGTCCTTTATACGCTAAATTTATCGCGCTTAGGTCAGCACCAAAAAAAGTAAAAAATATAGGGCTTAGGTGCGGGCTAGTTATAGTGAAGACATTTGCACATATCTGAGGCTAATCCTCTACAACTTAAATTCACTTAATTGCTAAATATTTCAAAGCCTCTAGCATAACTAATGTGTCAGGTCTAAGAATTCTTTGGTTTGGGCGCATAAAGCATTTGTGTGCAATGGCCTGAATCATACTGAGTCATCGCTTTTGTCTATACCTACGTATTGAGATACTTTACTTGGAACAATAAGCATTGAACAGGAACATAAATAACTTGTGCTCATTTCTTGTCCAATTCCCTATCCCACTCTCCCCCAATAGTAAAATAACGCCAGGTTGAAAAGCAGTAACATTTTATGTTCCATTTGCCATTTTCTTAGGATGTGCTTGGTTTAAGGTTGCTTAAGGGCCACTTTCCCCCAGGAAATAGGGAAGGGGAATACATATATACAAAGATCACATGTAATTTGAAATTTTGAATCCATTTAACGGGGTCATCCAAAATGGCTCTTCCTAACAAGTGCAATCAGGAAGCCGCCACCATTTGGTTCTGCCAAGTCCCCATGCTATTATTGCACGGGATTATAAATCTAAAGTGAAGACTGAAAGGGATTTTTGACTGGTATTCTGAAAGACAGACCACAAGAAAGGAGGACCAAGGTGGTGTCCAACATTGTTTGTGTAGGAGGAATCACTACACATGAGAGATTTGTGGTGCAAAAGAAAATGAGGTGGTGGTGACATAACGAGGACAGATTATTTGAACCAGCTGAATAGTCGGGTTCCAAAATGGCCAGCGAATTATCGTGGCTGCAACCACATTTAATCTTTCTATATCATGATCATCTGTTATGGTGAAGTTATCTAATTTCAACTGATCATGAAACTCATAGAAAATATTCCTTGAAATTGGTAGGTCTATACCTCTCATTTCTTTCACAGTTTCAATCATTTTCTTTGTAATTCAACCAAACCAGATGCAAATTTAGCTTTGTCTCTTAAGTGAGGATTACAAACTGAGATCGCATGAACGTATCTACTGTTGATTTTCTCATTTTACATATCTCATTATTTTAGAAGATCCAATATCCACCTAATGCAGCTACTTTATTTTCTACATAATTAAGGCATACTGAAAAGTTTACATTTTCTGCTCAAGGCAGAAGGTGAGAATAAGGCCTTGCCAGCTGACACAGTTCAAGAACATCCAAAAATTCTCAATTGAATATGTTTAAAACATATCAAGCTTCAGCTAACCAAATACTGAAAAAATCATTCATGGGCAACACGAATGACTTGCTTACCAACGTTCTTGCCATGGAAAAGTCCAACGAAAGCAGCTGGAGCACTTTCCAAGCCTTCATTCATGTCTTCAATATACACAATCTTTCCTTGCTTGTAGTAACTTGAAACATCTTCCAAAAAGCGCGGGTATAGGTGCAAGTAATCACTTTGCAAAAAACCCTGCATTTTGATGCGCTTTGTAATGAGGTTGAATAAATTGTATATCCCTATGGGCTTGGAAAGGCTTTGCTGAGATACCATCCCACAAACTGCAATTCTACCATGAATCCTCATGTTAAGGAGTGCAGCATCGAGCATATCCCCACCCACATTGTCAAAGTAGATGTCAATGCCTTGCGGGAAATATCTGTCATGTGAGCCACAGGATAAATGATATTTCCAGTTTTGATTGTGGAAGTCATGAAGGATAAGACTGAGAAGTACTAATATTTGGAACGTATTTTTCAAACAATTTTTTAAAAATCATTTTCCCTTTCCTTAGACAATAGATAACAATTCAAACTTATATTCTTTTCGAGCTTGTTACACACCTTTGTAGAGCTGCATTCAAGTCTAATTCTTCCTTGTAATTAAAAGCTTCATCGAACCCAAGCTTGTTCTTTAGAAGGTCAACCTAATATAACAGATTTAATGAGAAAATGAACAAAAATACTGGGTTCTAGTGTTTGTGTGTGCATCCATGGGTGTCTAAATGTCAATACTTCATCTTTGTATACATGAAGGAATAACTAATTCAAGCAGAGTTTTTTTTTGGGCAATTATTATACAATAAATAATTAGTTAAACTGACCTTTTCCTTTGACCCAGCACTTCCAACTACATAGCAGCCATGCAACTTAGCAAGTTGGCCTACAAGCTGACCTACGGCACCAGATGCTGCAGATACAAAAACATATTCTCCCTTGCTTGGGGTGCTGACCTCATAAAATCCTGCATAAGCAGTAAAACCTGGCATTCCTATAAAATTAAAAGGAAAAATGAAGGGTTAATTATTTATCAAACTGGAGCACCACTAGAAGAGTGGAAAATGATTTCACTTCCATACACAAGTCAGAAAAACGAAAAACACAAAGCCTGAATGGTAAAAGGATATCCAAGGTTTTAAGAACTAGGCCATAAAAAACATAATTGCATAAAAAAACAACTAAGGAACTCTGAAATTAGAAGGTTCGCTCTATGACAACCTCAGAATATGAAAATAATAACTACGCACAAAATAGTGCTATCCTATTTTATCAATGAGTGGCTAAAACGTTCAACCACTGAGTGAATAAATAGGTTGAAAGAAACTATCACCACTGTCAACAAATTGAAATCTGAAACTAGTAGCACTCTGTTAGAGGCAAATTAGTGGATCAAGGCGATGTTGGGCTTAATATATGGAAAGATTGCTCTGGGAGAAGAAGGAATAAGTTAGAAAGGGAACTTGCGCGGCATGCGGGCAGCATATTCTTTTCTGTTATAAATGCAAGAGCCTTTAGACAAAGAACACAAGTCAATTATCTAGATGAGGTGGAGTAAGGAGAGGGGAGGATCATTCTGGTTAGTTTTCCGATTGTAGCTGGCAGAGACGATTCTTTGAGGTTAGTGGGTAGAGACTTGCTTATTTCCTAAGTGTAATTGTTAGTGTTTCTGCACTTTTTCTATTCAGTAATAGTAATAGTAATACTATACAGAGTACAGAGTATAGACACACATTTTTCTTTGGTCTCTATGATACTCATAAGTCATAACTGATGACCACAGCAGATAATTCAATATTTCAAAGAAAAACATTATTAAGTTTAAAGGCAAACTAAACTACCATCGATCTAGAGAATCAAAAGAATCCAACAAAACTGATCGGTGTTTTTCTCAGGGTCACAACTTATTCTATGGAATTGATTTTATTTCTTCAATGTAGCTACGAAAGAGGATTCAGAAAATTATTCCTAATTAGAGAAAGAAACCAATACAAAGAGTAAGAAATTATACATCTAAAAACATAAAAAAGAAAACAAAATATGACCTCATGCGAATCGATCCTCTCATGTAAAATTTTAGCATGATTTTGTGGTGCAATTTTGCTTCCATCTCACTCTTTATAGACATTTACAAAATTTGATGAGATTGCACCTATATATTTGTTTATAAAGAGAGATTGTCACAAGTTTTTTTTCACATGAACCTAATAAATTATCATTAGAGGATCCATTCTTATGACCACATGAATCACAGCAAGAAGCACAAACACAGAAATATGAATATAACACCTCATATTGACAATCGGATACAGTAAACTTTTAAGAGAAACGCTAGTGACACTACTACCGATTGTAATTTATTGAAAATCACAAATTATGATAGGTCCCCTTCTCGTTTAGAAGGGGAACCCAACATAATTTGTGATTTTCAATAAATTTCAACTAATAGGAAAGGGAGAGTGTGGTCAGCATTCTTTTTCTTTTTTTTAGCAAAAAGGAGCAAGGGCCAGAGGAGGAAAAAAAGACACTTAGGAGGACCAGAGCATTCCTCAGCTTCTAAAATTATAAGATATAAACATACAAATTAAAAAATTAAAATAAAGAAACAGGCATATGTGCTGGATGCATATGATGCTCCATACCAAGAAGACCGACGTGGAAGGAGAGAGGAATGGCATCATCGGGGTGAATTTTTCGGAGCTGTTCAGTTCTTTGGATGAGGCTATATTCTTCCCAGCCAGTGAAGCCGGTAATGAAATCACCAGGCTTGTAATTTGGATTATCAGAGTGTATAACTTTAGACACACCAAATCCTTCAAGTGCCTACATCATCAAAATACACATGTGAGTATGAATGCATAGTGTATACTATTAAAAAAGACTTAGTTAGTTAGTTACCTGGGCTGGAAGAAAAGGAGGGATATAAGATCCGTGGAAATCACGCATGCGACCGCGCATGTATGGATCGCAAGAGAGATAAAGGTTCTTAACGAGAATAGCTGATGAGCCTTGTGGGGGAGGCTTGAGCGCAATATGTGAGTCGACCTTGAGTTCCATATCGGTTTCTTTAGGAACACCATCTATGTACCCTTTGAATAGAACCTGCTTGTTTTGCAGTAGTGCTTCTTCTGCCATGAGATCCAAATGCAACAAGTTCAAGTTCAAGTTGAAGTTGAAGTTCAACAATGAATGAAAAGAAACATGTAGTGCTACCACCTCGTGCGCTGCCTCTCTTCCTAGTTCCTTCTACCTAACACCCTCCACACGTGTGAGTTCACCTCACCAAATAGCAACTCGTGGAATGCAAAACAGACCTACACCCGTTTTTGGAGTAGTACATGGGATGTTTACAAATTGTGGTACATATATTTTTATTTAAAAGTCATCTTACTTTTGATTATTTATCTGCTAATTGATCATATACACTTTTCTATGAAATTTTTATTTCATACTTAAAAATTAATTTAAGATTTTACTTAAAAGAAAATAAAAAAAATACTACTTAATTAACCAATTTGACAAAATGAACAAGTTGAATAATTCATCCCCACCTCTGATGAGTTTAATTTTCATATATTTGTTATAAGATTTTTTACATTATTAATAAATTAAAAATTACTTTAAATATGGCATTGCTTTAAATATAGCATTGCTGTAATTATTTAAAAAGTCAATAACTTTAAGTTAAAACATACAAATGGTTCTTAACTCTTTTTTTTTTTTAAATTGATCTCCTAATTTTTTAAAAATTCTAAAATAATCTCCTTACCTATCTATTTAATTAATAACACATTAATTCTTTAAAAAATTGTTAATTTTAGTTTTTGAAGACCTTTTTTAAACAATCTTTTTTTATTAAGTACAAGTGGTAAAACTTTATCCATTAAATTCATCTCTTTGAAAACTCACTAATGTACAGGCTTAAAAAGACATTAACAAATAACAAGGTAAAAATGATATGAAAAAATGAATTTCATGAGCAACCAAAAAACTGATTAATTAAAATAAATATAAGAATAAAAAAATATGCTTTAAGGAAATAATTTTTTTCACATACCACCGATGTAAGTAAACCCAAAACAAACATTTCTTGGTGTATTGTAAATTTTTAATATGTCCGAAAGTTGTATGATAGCAAAATACAGGTCAACACAGTAGTGCAGACTGTGCAGTGCACTTGGAATAAGTGCAGGAATAATTTTTCTTCTCTATTGTTACTTTTCAAAGTTGTGCCTACACTGCTACTATTTTCATGATTTTCATAAAATGAGTTCACGATTAAATATTAACACAACTTTTATACAACATCATTGCAGATAAGTCAGATTAGTTTTTCTCCATCAGGCACCCGACTCCGTCGAATACCATAAATGAAAATCTTCCCAGTTTAACTATTTTAATTCAATGCCATCAACGTTTCACACAAAATTACAAAGACGAAGCCCTCTAGGAACCTGGGGTTGCTCGTGTGTGCGTGAGTTTGAGAGAGAGAGAGAGATGTTGCTGGTTTAAAACAAGCAACTTTCCAAGGTAAAGCATTCTTTCAACTAATTTTCTACAAAATAAATTATGCTTACAAATTTCAAAAGGAGCCCAAAATTCAGTCATAGAACACTTATATGACAGTCATTGAGAGAGAATAAAATTAAAATGGGAAAAAACAAAACCCAGAAAAAATGTTCCATTAGAGCAGATTAAAAGAAGCGAGTCATAACAATCCCAACGAATGCTGCTGGCACCTTGAAATAGAGAAAGTTCATTGCACACCCTATTCAAAAGAGAAACTTCAAGAAAGAACACCTAAGTTGGCTTCCGCATGTTACGTCCAGCACGAATTACTTCATCCACCACCAGTAACTGAGACACGATAACAGGCCTGTATAGCATGAACAGATAAAAGACATAACTACATAATTGTAACCAAGCCAACTTAAATTGTTTTGGTGTGCAATGGAACCTTTTAAATGGTTACACATCCTAGAGTCTAGAGATGTGATTTTGGGTCCAATCAATTGTTAGCTTAGATGGTCCGAAGAGAGATGTCACCACCGTGCAAAATATATGCTCATTTCAATTTAGACTAGTGTTTTGGTTTGAAACTTTATTATACATAATGATTTTATTTTAATTTCATGTGATTTTTTTAACACATTCATGTGAACTTTTTAATGCATGGTTAAAATCACTAATTTTTTTTTTATCTTAACCCTCCAGTTCATTATGGGAAAGGTGACTAATTCGGAATTCGACCAAAAGGTAAGTAAAGTTTGACCAATAATTATTTCCACAAAAGATCAAATTCAGGTAATACCCGAACGATTCAACCATAACTTCAACACATTAACTACTTGTGCTCAATCACTTGGTTTAAGTCAGAAAAATAAATGAAATCCAAACCCACCATCATGAGCAGGTAAAGGATAAAAGCTTCAAGCTTATGGTAATCTTTGGAAGGGAGGAAAGAAAATAGAGTGGGGAAAAACAGATAAAAATGTATTTTCTTTTATGGGTTGGAGACGGTAGAAAGAAAAGAGAAAAATTGACTTCTAGAAATTCACATTTCTCTCCTTTCACTTTCCCTTTAATTTAAATTTAAAAACTCTTTCCTCCCTCACTTTCTAGTATTTATGTGATCCTAGTTTCAAAACCAAACAACAAATTGATGGTGTCAACTGTTCAAGATTCAACCATACCCTGAGTTTATGATTTGGCGCTTCACAGAGTAGTTGTCAAAAATACCCTCCATTGCAGGGTCTATAGGTTCTCCTGTGTTCAGGCTCAACCCCACAATATTTCCTTTGTCATGCTCTCCCTGAAACAGCATTCAGCAAGTACAATAATGCTAATCAGTCTTCTACTTTATGAGAATATCCATTAATTCACAATTAGGTGATAGAAGACAAGTGGAATAAATTCAAGGGAAGTATACCGTAAGGGCAATAATCACATCTTGAGTGTCAAGTCCAGAGTTTTCAGCAAGTGTCTTAGGCACCACAAGAAGCGCATCAGCAAAAGCCTCAACACCAAGTTGCGCACGCTGTTCAAGGTTATAAAAATCAGTATTAAAAATTGAAATATGTAAGTGACAATTAAAGAACAATAAAAACACGGAAAACCAGAGACACTCATATTTACCCCTTGAACTGTTTTCTTAACTTCGTTCATCAGATATTGTCTAGCAGCAACTTCAAATGCACCAGCACCCTGATCATGGGAAAGAAAATTCTCTTCAAGTCTATTACAATTAAAAAAAAAAGTTCAAACAAGAGTTCTGTATTGGAGGATATATGAATTATATTAAGTGCTATTATAAAGAGTTAGCTGTGACTGCTGTGCTATTGGTTATATCCAGCTTTCCTTGTAGTTGTACCGGTTTCTTTCCTACTATTAACTACTTTAAAAAAGTGGATTCAACTAGAAGCCCAAAATTATTCAATCAACTATGGGAACAAATCAAGTTACTGAACTAAACATGTATAAAAACTTCGTACCCCATTGTCCAGAGGCTCTTCGCTATGCGAAGGTATGGAGGAGGGATGTTGTACGCAGCCTTACCCTTGCATATGCAAAGAGGCTGTTTCCGGATTCGAACCCATGACCAACAAGTCACCAAGGCACAACTTTTTTTTTTTCTCCCAGTTAGATTCATTCATCAACACAAGCACACAAGAGAGTATAGAAATGCACATTATTGTAATAATGTGAAATAAAATATTCTGGCTCATTTTATATAACTCATTTAAGGACTTGCTGAAAGCATGTCAAATTCTACATTCATCTTTCCTTGATTTAAATCAGAACTCCAACAATTATCTACAAAATAGTGCAACTGCTAGGTCCAATTTGACTCAGTATTTTCTGAACCATCTAACAGCTAGGCCAACTTTATTAGAAACCAGAGTGGGTATTTTAATTTTTGTAGTAAGGCTAACCAAACCATGTGTGCATTTTAGGGAACATCTGAAAATTCATTTGACAGGAAATTATCACAAGAAAATGGAGTGAATCAATAGCATGGGCATGTACATTCCAAAAGAAGAGAAAAAAAGTAAAATACAAAATATCAAAGTATCAAAATAATTGATTGGCAAAGAAAAAGGTCTTACTAAAACAACAGATTCATCTTCAAGGGTATTCTTAACGGCCCTCAAACCATCACGTACAGCATCTTTAATTTGAGCTATTGTATGATCATTAGGACCTGCATCACCATGACAGCATTGCAAATCCTCTCATCTTATATTCATCAGTGGCAACAAAAAGACAGTTTTGTTCCAACATAAAGCAAACATCATGCAAAAATAATAAATAGTAGTACAGAAGGATCTGCTTAACAAACTCACAACAGGTGCAAGGAGCCAAGGTTACCTTTAATCAAGATTGTGCAGGAAAAAGGATTCTTAACATTTTCCACAAATGTATATTTCTCTTCACCAAGGACATGTTCATATACCAATCCTGCCCAACCCAGACATTCAGGAGTCAAATCATCTACAGAGTTTACCGCCTCCCCTCCACAGGCCAAAACCAATCTTTCCATGTTTCTCCTCTTTGCTCTCCGAAGGGCAATTATCTAAACAATGGGACAGAAAATCAGAAGGGAAACAGGCTAGGGATTGTGTAAACCGACGTCTGCTTAAGAGTTCACTTCATATTACATTAGCAATGGGCAATTTGTGCTATGGGATATTCAAACAGTTACATTATTTTCGGGTATATTTTTCAACCAAGACACTCTTTGGATGATGTTTGAAAGCCCCAATCAGGTTTGATAAACATTATTCTATAGAAGAAAACTTAAATATAATTGTATGTTACTTACTCCTTCCCTTGCAAGCAGGTCCAGAGATGGGGGATCAATTCCTTTTTGGTTGATGACAACAAAATTGCTATCATTACCAGAACAAACCTGCAAACACACAAGTATGATTAAGGTATTTAGTCAAGAGCAGTGAAATAAAATTGTTCTTATTATGGCAACATAACACAGACCGGATTTTAGACCAGCGAAAAGTTAAAATCAATACATACAAGAGAAAATATTTCCTACCTTATTCTTCAGTTCAATGATTCTTTTGACTTTTTCATCAACCTGCCGTCTTTCAGCTGCAACCATAGCTTCTCTCTGTTCCGCACTTGAGTAGAAAAACCCTGAGTTTACTTCACTGAGGAGAAAATATGGACTTCATTAGTCTCACATACTACATACGATACAACCATCCAAGATAACTAATGAGTTCAGACAGGCCAGACATCATCTGACACTAAAAACCACAAAACATATACAGCATTGACTGAAGTAATATAATAAGTGTTGACCAAACAATGCTTATGTGGGTTGAAATTATTAAATTTATCACTATAAAGCCTGCATAGAGGAAATAAATGAAATAGAATCTCCTTGTAGTAGTACATTTAGGCTTGATTTGTTTTAGGTGAAAATCAATTTTTTTTAGAAAGAGTAAACAGAAAATTCAGATTAATAAAAAAGACATTCTAAGTGTTACAGTACCTAATTTTCTTATATATAGTATATATACTTGATTTGTTTCAGGTTAACTAAGCCTTCCTTAGAAAGACAGAGTAAACATAAACCTACACTAATGAGAACATTTCCTGTCATGTGAGCATACTCATTACTATACGACATCAACATATTGTGTCTGAAGTAAAGAAATACACAATCACCAAAATAGAGACCAGTTGAGAAAAGCTAGCAACATGTGGTATTGGTAATCACTAAAAACAATATATCTACAATTTATAGTTTTGTGATACTTGTATTTAACCAATTGAGAATATTTATACAATCCATACATTAATTTCAACAATGTCTACCATTCTATAACAAACTTGCTTCTGTTCATGCATTAAGGAACAACTATGATAGTGTTGGTGCATGTGTATACAACACAAATTGGAAGAAATTGACAAATATCAGCTTGATTACCTCTTCTCATACTCCAAAGATACATTACATGTCAAGATATAGCAATTCTCTGCACGTCGCTTCATGTCAGGGTGCCTAGAACCATGATCAAGGACAATACCCTCAACCTAGAAAAACACAGAGGGATGAACTCATTGGAGCAAGAACTGCATAGATAGGTAGACCCAGTACATAAGGTGCACTATAATAATGCAATTACAAGTGAAGTAAGACAATGGGGTTAAGTTATAGTTAAATATGGGTCGCTTATTTGCATTATTGTAGGATGATGAATACTGTCATTGCTACAGTGGCACAGATATTCTAACTTTGTCTAAAACTGTTACTATAATGAAAAAGGAGTTCCCTGGTAAACTAAGTTGATTCCTCATCACATCCCAACTTTTACTTGGGTATTATTAAGTTGAGAATTTGAATTTCCTACCAAAATATTGATGAAAAGACAACAACATATTAAAATCCTAGATCTATACAATACATGTAATATGAAATTCAGGAAAATTATCAAGATAATACAACTAACAAAGAGCGGGAAAAAAGTGGCTACAATCATTCATAAAATATACCAAGCGTGTGTCAATATCAAATTTGTGCCGCATGTGCATGATCTCCACCATAAACAGGTCAATTTCTTCCTCAGGTTTCCGAATGCATAAAACCTATCATAGAAAAACACAAACACCCAGCTGTAAAAGGTACAGGTCCAATAAAAAAACAAAATCTACTACTTCAAATGACCAAACAGCATGCAAACAAAAAATCAATATTTACAAAGGATTCGAAATAAATATCAACACTTCAATGTGTACTCACCGCATCAACAATTATATCTGTCAATTGATCTGCAAGTGATTCGTACAACTGCAAATGGTGAGGAAATATAAAAATAGTAAGAAAATAATGCATGTTGAAAAATTATGTTGACAAGTTATACATTGTTCATTTTATCCACAATATCAAAGTATGATAAAATGTCATCTACAACAAAGATAAAATAAAGTAAATTTTACCTTTGTCCTCACAGTAGTTCTTGCTACCATCTTGAGAATCTCTTTATCAGGCTCACCACCCATCACAACAGGAGTCTTAAACTTTTCAAGGAATTGCAGAGTTGCTCGCTTTGCAATATCAAAACCATCAACCAACACACGAGGATGCATACCTAGAATATACATATATCATCTTAACATTAGCCGAGGAGGAAATGACAGAAAAGTCATCAAAACAAAAAAATGCTAAACCTCCCACATTTTAGGGATATCTCTTTGCCCCAAACCTACTATAGAATAGGATTACATTAAACGCCTCTCTTTTAGTATGCAGCTCATGGTTGTTCCAATGGCATTGTTCAAGCTTTAAGAGCCTGCACTTCCCAATTCCCAGTTACACTCTTGTGTTATCTCATGTCTTTTGCATATGCAGTCTCTTCTTTTTTTTCAAATCTGTTTTAGACAATATTGTTTCATAACCTTACTTGCGTTCTTCCACTTCTCTAAATCTCTCCCTAATTAACTAAAAAAAATCACGACTTAATCACTAAAAGCAGTAAAAAATTAACAGTGATTCACAGTAATAAAACCATCAATAAAGTCGGATTAAGATAAATAGTCACACATTAGAGTTTACAGCTACAAACACAACGAGTACAAGTAACGCAATGCAAATAATAGCTTAATAGAGAAACAAATACAAACACCAACAGAGTGACAAAACTCATTAACCTTCATCAATGTAACGTTCCGATTGTTTCATAAGCTCGCCAATGAAGATGACAGTGGAAGTGGTGCCATCACCACTAGCGTCATCCTGCGCCACAGCCGTTCTAGCGATCATAATCGCCGTCGGGTTTTGGATTTGCTGAGAACACAACAAACAAAATAAACAACATTTCAACCTAACATTTTTTCTAGCGCTCGTACTCGTAGATCTCAATTAATATAACTAAAAAGGAGTAAAAAAAATTAAAAAAGAAAAGAAACTAACCATCTCTTTCAAGAGAGTGTTGCCATCTTTGGTAAGCTTGATATCACCGGCACCACCAACGAGCCTGATTCAAAGAGCGTGAGGGAAATGGAAAACATAAAAAAGAAGAAGAAAATGAAGAGAGAGAGAGAGAGAGACATTTTGATGGTTCCTTTGGGACCGAGGTTGGTTTTGAGGACATCTTGCAGACCCTTGGCGGCATTGATGTTCATGTGAAGTGCCGCCGATTTGTTCAGCACTTCGGCGTTAGGGTTCAGCACTCGCAGAGACATCTTCTACAGAAGCAAAAGCAGCGACGAAGTGCTTAGTTAGAACTTGAACGGAGCTAGTGAAAGAGAGAAAGTGGGGTTTTTTCTAGGGGTTTCAGTCGATGCAACTCTGAATGAAACGGCACCGGATGGATGCTGCTTTATGTTTATACACCGCGCCCAAATACGCATTGTCGTTTAGCGGATACTCCCTTTTTTTTTGTTTTGGACACTTTTCTGGGCCTATCCAAAACTTGATGTGTGTGCTCCGTTGAGAGTACAACATGAGTGGTATGGCCACAAAAATGTCTTTTTTTTTTGTGTGTGTGACCAAATAACAAAAAATGTCTTATTAGTTATTACTATTTAAGTCTTTTTCTATTGACAAATAAATAAATAAATTTAGGTCTAATTACTATTGACACAAGAAAGTATTCCTAAATTACTTTTTTTAATATTCATCGGTTAAATTTATTAACTATAATATTAATTAGGTTAATATTATTTTTTATTATTTTTAAAATTAGTATATGTTATATCAGCTTTATTAACTATATACCAGTTGAAATACAGATACTCTGTGTATGTACATAATTTTTTTTTATATTTTTTTCTCTTATTATATATTAAAACTCATTATTAATAAAAAAATGTGAAAATTAAAATATAGATAAATGTGAAGAGGTGTGAAAAGGATGTGGGAGATTGAATAGAAAATAAATTAAGTTTATGTTTAGTAGAGAGGAATGAAAATATGAAGAATGAAAAGGAATAAAAATGGATGAAAGAGAGTAGCAAGTTAGGTCACATAATTAATTATATTGTTGATGGTGGTATGTGGAGAAGGATGAGCAGCAAAAGACTTAACAAAGGCTTGGTCACAGGTTCAATAGACTAGACACGAGTATCACAATGCCACAAAAAAAAAAAGAAAAAAACAATTTTGTCCAGGCATGAGACCCACGTCTTTTGTACCACTTTCACCCCTCTTTCATACATAATAAACACTCCACACACACTTTCACTTTTATTGTATTTCATTGTTATCCATTCTCACCCCTCTCAATTGCAATAAAACCAAACACACTGTAAAATAGAGTATTGTCTAATGAAAGAGTAATAAATTGTTTGTAACAATTAAAGGAAAGGTTTATTATACCAGTTAAAGAATAAACAAGTCTAACGAAAAGTGGAAACCAACAATGAGTATTGCATATAAAGGAAAGGTTTATTATACCAGTTAAAGAATAAACAAGTCTAACGAAAAGTGGAAACCAACAATGAGTATTGCATATATATATATATATATATATGATATATTTATTATAGGTATAAATTACTCTTTATTATTGGCCGGTTAAGGAATTACAAGTGATTTTTTTATTAAAAATAACATTTAATGTTAGCAATATATTTTTATCATGATTTTTAACGACAAAAAAAAACAAAAAAAGTTTTATTTATTGATGTTTACCGTATAAAAATTCAATTATCTTTATTTTCACCAGTCCGATTCATTTTTATTTTCCCAATGGAATCTTTGCCTATACTAGTTATGAATAGCTAGACGAACCAAATTTACTGTTAAATCCGCTCGTAGCACCATATTAAGAAACTTTATTCACTGGACTTGGTACACTTTATATTGCTTTCAGTGATATAATATAGTGCTTATGATTCATGAATCATGGTCATGTACTCATGTGTTCTGCTGTTCGTTGAGAAACTCATTGGACCTAAGTTTTTTTTTTTCTTTCTCATTTACAAAATGGAAATGGATTATTTAGGATTTTGGGCTATAGCATGTTTTTCATGACGTGTTGAAAAATATGGACCATCCAAATGGTTTAGCTGTAGCCTATAGTTTAAACTCATTCTAGACTCTAGTGGAACATATACTAATAGGACCGAACCAATCAGTATACCTTTGCCTTGATTGCTTTTCATGTTCAGATTATTGAACCAACGCAAGTTCTTGATCATTGACAATTTGACATAAAATGTAGATAGGTCTCTTTTAGTGTGGGCTATAGCATGTTTATAATGACTATTCAGCCTGCCTTCGTCTTCCCTTGAATTTCTTTATCCTGCAGCAACTTTAATGGTTGGTTCTTGTCCTAGATTATTAGTAAATTGATTGACCACTTTGAATATAGTTTTTCCTCTAACCACGTTTTTTTCATTAACAAAACTCAAACATGACGTGAGATCTTATTTAAGGGATACTAACCAAGTTCCATGCTGACCAATGTAATGTTGGTGAATTATTAGTTTATTCAGGTGCAAGTTTATTTCAATCCATGGTTTTAAAAAAATATATTTTAATCCATAAACCCATATTTTCATATATGAGGCACATGCTGCTTTGCCTATTCTGCAAATCTGTAGATGATTATTGATTGTGTAGTTCCGGAAGCCTTTCATGTGCACAGTGTTTGGGGCCTGCTACTAAGTCCTAACTAGAAGGAATAAATCTCTAGTTCATAATGTTGTGTTAATATGTGTGCTTAGTATAAAGGATCACTCACTTAACATAAGGGTATATATGTTTGGTTTAAGGAAATATTCTCTATTTTTATTAATTATTACAAAAAATGTACCACGCCTTGTTTGAAAGATATATCTGTATATGAAATGATGAAAACAATACTTTGTTGTTTGCACCATTTCCTGCATAAATCTCCAATTCCATCCCTAGCTAAAATGAATAGATATATACATCTAGAGCAGTTTGGTGAGGAATGACACTTTACCTTTTCACTGTCTCAGTGGTTTTATCTCTGCTCTGGCTACACACATGGATGGAGATGGTCAAAAAGGAGAAGAAAGAAAGGAAGGAATAATCAACCTAAAGAATAAAAAGATGAAAAGCCTTTGGCATGTCAATGGGTTTTGAAATTTGACAGGCCCATATGGATCTAAAGATGAGAAGAAGTGGATCATGAACCTCCACGACGTTAACTACTTGCATCAGATTTTGATTCTTGGAATAAAATCTTCCAAATGGGACCTAATAAATATTAAAAACCTTTCCAGACCAAGGTAAAATTAAAGCTCTAAGCACATTTACCTAACTAATCCTCTGCTAAAGAGCCCATAGAAATAAGCTATGAAAATACTAGTAATAGTTACTACATGAACCACATTTAATTTGTTTTGGTCAAAAACTCATTTTATATTTTTCTAATTTCTTAATCAATTAATACTTTTGTTTAAAAGAAGCCTAAGTGCCTAACATTCCACATTGTATTTCGTGCGATTTGTGCAGGCGATGTTCCCACTGAAATACAACCACTCCAAAAACTAATGGCTATATTTATCTCCATGCTGTTCAAGTAATTAAAGATAAGCAGTATTTAGTTAATTAATTACTTTCGGTTAAGACGGCACCGTTAAAGAGTTGGTGGAATCCAACAACTAAATTTGATTAGGGATATTTTTTTTTCATACTACATGTGTTTTCGACATGCTCTCTTATCCGATCAGATGAAATTATTATATGACAAAATCTTAATAAAATTACATAATTAAAACTTCAAACCTAATCCTATATATTAATGTTGTTTTTGACAAAATTAGGTGAAAAGCTAATTGATGATAATTGAAAAGTTAATTTATTAAATTATAAATATTCGATAAAATTAATGGGTGAAGTAACAGAAAAGTATAAAATAACAGAAAAATAATAAATCATGAGTTATTTAAAAAAGATAATTAAAAAATTGAATAAATATATTAAAAATAAAAATGAAATAAAAAACTAAAAAATAGGAATTAGCATTTAAAAAAATATTAAAAAAATTTATTTACCAAATAATCAAAACAAATTTTACAATTAATACAAAAAATTAAAAAATAACTAAAATATCTTTTACAACATAATCCAAATTACAATAATTTTACGTGCTTAATAATATTTATTAGGAATCCTGAGTGTTATGTTGTATCTATGAATAAACACATGCATATTAAAAGATATATGTATCATAGTGTGGCACGTTCCCAAAGTTTACATAGGTTTAATTCTTTTTTGCAAAATGCTAGTTGACCTTAAATCGTGAAACATATATATGAAACTAAAATAAAGAAACAAAACTTTCGTACTTCCGCCCTAGTAATTAGCATGTGCATCATCAAAAATAGTAGCTAACCAGGACTGTTAGTTCTAAAAGGTCAACTTTAATTTGCAATGGAATCCAGGATGATTGTGCAACGATATGCAAACCTAAATATGAAGAACATGTATTTACCTTGTTTAGTACATTGTTAGCTAAATATACAACTGTCATCGACATTTCAATTAAAGACCAAACATGTTTTTTTTCCCCAATTAATGGATGTTCATGTTGGATAGCCAAACAATCACTTTGGGTGTGAACTAAAGCCAGGACCAACTTTACTTATTTTTAGGTCGAAAGCAAACTTTAAAGTAAGGGTTTTTAAAATGAATAAGGATCTCGTTAATCAGTGTTTTAGGACATTGATTAAAAAACTAAAAAAATATTTATTGTAAATATCATAGGTATGTGTAAAAAAATTATAAATTATATAATTTTACGCATTTCAATAAAAATATTATTTGTTTTAACTTCTTAATCAATATTCTAAGAAATTAACATATTTGTTGATTAATAAAAATGAAAGAAAAATTAGAAACTTTACAAAGAAAAATCTAAGTGATTTTTCTTCTAATAAAATTCTAAGTTCATTCATAAGCAAAGACACGCCTTAGATATCATTGGGCTAAACCAACTAATGGTAAAAATTGTATAATAATAATAAATAACTTTTTTTCTGAAGGGCTTAAAACAAGAATTTGAACTACCTTTGCTTGCTTTTGCTCGCTGTGAGAGTTACATATCTCATTGCTTAACAAATCAATTGAATTTAGAAAATGACAAGCTGAAATGAAAAGCACAATATAAATGATAATCCAAAAAGTTATATGGTCCAAACTTGAAATACATATATATATCTTGTTTCTGCGGCCATGTTTACAAGCAAATCTAAAATGGTTTTTATTTTTATTTTTTACATTTTCACCTGTGACTAATAACAAAGTATACCCTTATATCTTGTCATAAGAATGGTGCCAAAAGCAAGATGTTTGGTAGTTAATGTTTTTGCTTTTGCATAAAAATAACCAACACTTTTGTAGAAAAACCAAAGCAGTTAACTAAATATTACTGTATTAGATGGTAACTTTTTGTAATTGTTTGACCAAAAAAACAAGATAATTGTTTATAAACTAAAAATGTATGTGCGCATTATTAGAATAAGACTTATTTGTAGAGAGATGTATGAAGTTGTTTTGTTTCTTTCAATTTTGAAAGAAATAAAGAATTGAAAGCGAAATTAGAATAATAAGATCAATGCGAATAGAGGGCATATTTGTAGAGAGATATGGGATATTTAAAGAATAAAGTTAACTTTCCATTTGCATGTGCTTGGAATTAGAAGAATATCCTTTATTTTCTTTATTACTTTGGTAGTCTTTCTGTCTGGTCCATTCCCATATGTTTAGTAGCTTCTAACCCAAAACCATCAGTTTGCTGGAATTATAAAGAAAAGGAAACAAGTCAAACACTACAAGATGGCAGCAGCATCGAACCTATATTGCACTTAAATGGTCAATTCTTCGAAATTAATTAAAGCAGGAAATTATATCTAAATTGCGAACTTGGTCAAGATGAGTTGACGTTGGATTATTTATTTGAGGATTAACCTTGATCAATTAATTAGAATAATTATTTGAATTATTAATATATTAGCAGAATTACATGTTTTACCAGACCATATCAATTATAGTTACAAAATTCTTCCATTTTTTTTACAACCAGGACAACAAAGTTTGAATCAAGACCACATGCAAACTACTTCAATCTCCCACCACTAGGCTGGGTTTACAAAAACTCTTTCATATTAACTTGATTTTAAAGAAAGTTTTGTAATAATAATATAAAATGTGACTAATTAATTGCATACTTACACAAACGCGTGTACAAGTACTAGTACCATGTACCATGTACCGTGTATCCGTAACTATGATATCAACAAGACCATCTCTTATTTGTGGATTGTAACAATGTAGCCAACCATTAGTAGTGAATAGGAGATTAATAGAGACACAAAAATGCATGATACTATTGCACAAGGATAAAGCAGCTAGCCCAGAAGAATTGTGGCTTATGACAGATGTCCTAGTTCACTTCACTTTATGGATTGGGTATCAAAATCTCAAACAGATAAGCCTTGTCTACATCCTTAAGTGCAGAAAAATAAAAGTCACAGAATTTAAATGTCATAACAGCGTGCAAGTTGCAACTCTTGATTGTTAGAAAAGTAACGCATGAAGTGCTAGCTGCATTTACCTCCATCATCAGATAAGAATAATGTTTCTCCTGAAAACTCCCCTTATTTTGATCAGATTCTCCGTGTTCAATTTCACACTAGCTAGATTTCCAGTGTGCCTTAAGCAAGAAAGAGTTAATTTCACATTGGAAAAATCCTAAAGAGACAAAAATATTAAGATTTTCCAACTTCACACGGGAATCTTCATAATAGCACATGGTTATGAGAATGAAGCTTCTTCTCAACCTTTTTTCCAACTTGAAGCCTTCTCATTGGCCCAACCCCTTTGTCTTTTTATTCTCTAATCTTCTATAAAAGGAGCAAACCAGAACACCACTATGGCATCATCACACAGTTAAGTAATTTTCACTCTTCAATATCTTTACAATATGGCTGCCATTTCACTCAGGCATAACCCTCAAGTAAACAACACTAACCAGCAACGTGAAATCATCGCTGAAGAAATCCAAGGACTCATAAGAGTCCACAGAGATGGACGTGTAGAAAGGCCACCGATTGTGCCTAGTGTCTCCTGCACAGTGCCATCAGAACGTGGTGTCACTGCCAAAGATGTTATGATCAACAAAGAGACCAACTTGTGGGCACGAGTTTATATGCCAATAAGTTGCCACCACTCAAAGCTTCTTCTTCCTTTGCTTGTTTACTTCCACGGTGGTGGATTCTGCGTTGGTTCTGCTGCTTGGAGCTGTTACCACGAGTTCTTGACCAACCTTGCTTCCAAAGCAAACTGTGTCATTCTCTCTGTGGATTACCACTTAGCCCCTGAGAACCGTCTTCCAATGGCATATGATGATGGTTCCAATGCTCTCATGTGGGTGAAAAGAGAAGCACTGAATGGCTTTAGTGTCCAAAAGTGGTGGCTGAGTCATTGCAACATGTCTTCCCTTTTCCTAGCTGGTGATAGTGCAGGTGCCAACATAGCCTACAATGTGGCCACACGCATGGGATCAACATCAAACACACCATTATCTCTTAAGGGTGTTATATTGATCCAACCTTTCTTTGGAGGAGAAGATATAACTTTCTCTGAGAAACATTCCCTTCAGCCACCCAATTCAGCACTCACTTTATCCGTTTCTGACACTTATTGGCGCTTGGCACTCCCTCTTGGGGCCACACTTGACCACCCTTATTGCAACCCTCTTGCACATGGCACGGTCAAGTTGAGAGATTTGAGGCTTCCATCCACTATGGTGTGTGTTTCAGAAATGGATATACTTAGAGATAGGAACTTGGAGTTCTCAAACGCTTTGGCCAAAGCAGGGAAAAGGGTTGAAACAGTTGTTTACAAAGGCGTTGGCCATGCATTCCAAGTGCTGCATAATTATCAGCTTTCCCATTCCCGAACCCAAGAAATGATGTCTCATGTCAGCAACTTTCTTAACAAATGACTCCTGTGTTTGATGTGTGTTGTTTTCTGTTCGGAATATCTGTTTACAATTTGATAGTGTTGTAGCACTAGATGACTAGGTAGAGTGGTAGTTTTAGACTTTAGTATCTATAGTTTCAATCCGTCACGTACAGAAGATTTAGAAGAGTTTGAGAAATATTTGTAACACTCAAATCTGGGATTGATAGGCATTTATGTAACTGCTGTTTCTGGTGATCACAACACTGGTTCCTGTAACAGAAAATCAACTTCATCTCATAATACAAAAAAATGTTAGCCTTTTTAGTTTTTTTTTTTACCTTATTGATATGAAGTATTCATTAGCTTTGCCGATAACTAATCTTTATCGGAAAACTTCACATAACATCTTTGATGGAGTTCTTTCCTCTTAATCACGTTTTTTCCATGACTCTTTTTTTTTTCTTTTTTTAAAACAGTAATACAGCCTCAATCCCCAATCCCCTTTTTCCTTTCATCAGTAAACATTTAAGAAATAAGTTCTGGTATTGTTATTCCTTTTTGTACCATATTCTGTTACTGCTGTACCTAGAGTTAAGATCATAATAGTCTCGCTGAAAGCTACTTTCACGTGCAGGTTTCCATTTAATTGGAAAAGAATGCAGTAACAGAAATGAAAGGGAAACAAGCAGAGAGTACTACATGCATGAATATATAAAAGGGGTGGTCCGTGTTGATGAGTATCTTTATTCTATCTTTAGACATTGTCTTTGACCAACCTTATTCTAGTGTGAGTCCTGTAGGTGTCCCTTCTGAACTGGGGCTCTTCAGAAAGGAATACGAGTCAGAGAACTTCTTGAAAGGGTATGATACTTTATTTTACAAGGAAGACGTAATTGTCCCATGAGGACCACTGTGGGAGCATTATGGACGTCATGGTTGTTGGCACCTTTGAATTAAAAAAAAAAAAAAAAAACTCTTCTTCCAAAATTTTAATGTAATTGTATTTGTTGAAATTCAAACTCGAGATTTAATTATAAAATCTATTCGGCAATCATTTTTTCTATAACCAGAATTTATTTAGCACTTTTATTTCACATTCAATTAAATTTTTCCTATTAGGTTGACCCATTTTTAGATAAAATATACATTTGATTCCATGCCCATGGAGATTGAAACCCAAACCTCCAATAATATGTTATAGTACATTATTGCTAAATGTCCTGTTGAAAATAAATCTGTATCAGCACAACCCAAGTGAGTGTATAATCAATTCTGATTTTTATTAAGTATTATTTTGTTATCATTGTCATATTTCACCATTTGATTAAATAGCCCATTTGATAATATCTTTGATTAAAATTTAAAACTTATAACTTGTTATTGTAATAGAGATTAGGCAAAATTACACTTTTGGTCCCCCAGTTTTACTCCAATTTCGCATTTGGTCTCTCGATAATTTAATTCACAAATTTGGTCTCCATTTTTATAAATTCTGCAATTTTAGTCTTAAACGGCCCAATTGAACGTTGACTGTCACGTGTCAACGTTTGAGAGACACATTGAAACTACTTGCGTTTTACCTATCTATGGTAAAAAAAAATTACATTAAAAAATCCTAAAACCAATTTATTTCCAAATCCCTAACCCTAAAACCAAATTAGAATTCAGAGGGTATCCAATTCCATTTCGCTTGTTGGGGAAAATCATGAAAACCCAACCTGCAAAAAGGGGACCACCTGAAGCAAACTTTTATGAGTAACCTCAAAATCGGGGTAGAAGCAGTGCACAGTGTTGTTGTCCATGATAGTCATTCTAACCCCATACCCACCATCACCGGCACACACCACAACCACCTTCACCAATTCCGCTCGCGACCTTAACCCTTATACCCACCAACAGCTATGAACACAAGAACAACAATGAACACAAAACAAAGTCACGAAGGTTGCAAAAACCATGAACGGTTGAAGTTCAAATGGGAATGTGCGTGGGAGAAAAGCTTAGGTTTGAAACAAAGAAACTCAAATCTGAAAAAAATGTTTAGATCTGAACAAAAAAAAATAAATCTTACGCATGTTGGTTGCGTTGTTGCTTCATCTGGTAGCTGAGGATGTGTTGTAGCTCTTCATGGTTGCGCTCATCATTGGTAACAAAGAAGCTGAGAGAGAGGTGCCGATGGTGATGGAGAGAGAGGGGACGATGGAGTAGATTGTGGTTTGGATTTTTTTCGGGGAACCTGTGGCGGAGGCGATGGTGGTGGAGGTGGGAGGAGGGAGGTGGCAGTGGTGATGGAGAGAGAGGGGATGATGGAGTAGATTTCTAGTTTGGAGAGGAGGGAGGTGGCGGTGGTGATGAAGGGAGAGGGGATGATGGAGTAGACTGTAGTTTGGATTTTTAGGGTTTTTTAGTGTAAATTTTTTTTACCACAGATGGGTAAAATGCAAAAACGCAAGCAGTTTCAATGTGTCTCTCAGACATTGACATGTGGCAGTCAACGTTTGAGGTTAACGGTCAACGTTAGATTGGACCGTCTAGGACCAAAATTGCAGGAATTTATAAAAATGGGGACCAAATTTGTAAATTAAATTATCGGGGGATCAAATGCGAAATTAGAGTAAATCTGAGGAACAAAAAGTACAATTTTGCCTAGAGATTATGATAATGAGAATCAAGTTTTTTTTTTAATTTTAATCTAAATTGTTTTTTATCATAGGATTATTATAAATAGAACATCAATAATCCATATAGATTAATATATATGTGATAGTATTTATTGAATAAATATTAATAAATCTCATTTATTAATTTACATATATAAATGAGTCACATATGAATGTGATAATTGAACTCAATCAATTGAAATTTTCTAATGATGAAATTTATCATGAATTGTCAATAGAAAATTCTCAAGAGGTTTAATAATTTTCTTTGACATGACATTGTCATGGTAATCAACAGGTTCTTAATCGGTTTGAACAATTGTTAAATACAAGTTAAACTTGGTGAATTATTATCTCTAATTTCAAATTGCTAAATGGTTAGAAACCAAGAATAACAAGAAACAATATTTTAAAATGACTTAAAAAGATAGATAAGATAGTTGTTTTGATTTTATCACATATCTAAGATAGAGAGATTATATAACTTTGTCTTGTTTGGTTGGGAGATAAATAATGCAAAAAGTGTCAAATTCCATGACCAACCATCTTAGTGTATGCTTAAATATCCTTTAAAATCAATTATGACATTCAAAATCATGATGTGTTGATAAAAAATAAAAAATAACCAAGAATTGTTTTCATTATGACTTAGAAAAAAACAACTGAGGGTGCTTTAAAATTGAAATAATGATTGATAATATAAAAATAAGAAATATTTTTAAGATATAATGAAATATAAATTATTTTTATGTAATTTATTTAATTTTTCCGCTCTATTTTTATTTTCTTTTTCAGCTTCCAAAGTGAAGGAAAAAATTATTGCACATTTACACTTCGCACAAACCATTTTGCCGGATCCAGGCTCAAGTCCCTGAACGATCATCAAATCAAACCATTTTCGCGATACACTCTGCAGTGCAGCGAAGAAGAGAAGTTGGATTCACATGGCGAAGAATTACACGGCGGCTGCTGCAGCGGCGCCGCTGTCACGGAGCGGCGTGCTGGTTGCGCAACTCGAATCCATAGTGGCATCCGCCGTTCATAAATCTCCGGAGCCACTCCTCTGCTTCGATCTCCTCTCCGATCTCATCTCCGCAATCGACGAGGACACCAAGGTCTCTCTCTCTCTCTCAACCTTCCATCACATTGCATTGGATCATTTTTTCTTCTTTGCTCGTTCGTTTTGCCACATTATTTCGTTCGTTCGAGATTTGATTTGGAATGCTGCTGGTTTACTTGTGCTCCTTTCCTTGTTTGGATTCGTTCACGAATCTTTCTGTCTAGTATATTAAGTTTGAGATCCAGAATAATATACATTTGCTTGCGTCAGTTCGGTTAAACCGTTGTTGCTTTGTTCTTCTAACATCATGCTGTGATGAGCTAACTAAGCTATAGTTTGAAATTCAATGCATGCTGAATAGAGCACTGAAGATTTGAATTAGTAAACTAAGACTAAGATAAGGCTCTTATTGCCTCTTCAGAATGGGCTCTTGTTTATAAAGTGGAGCTCCTTAATTATCAGAAGGTTCACTGTCATTCTTTTGATTTTGGGCAGTTTTATTCTAACTTGAAACTCTTTCAGCGGTAATTCTCAATATCTGATGTTATAGAATATGGTTTTCAGGAGAATATTTTGTTGTGGCAAAGGAGATGCGAGGATGCTTTATATTCCCTACTTGTTTTTGGTGCACGACGGCCTGTGCGTCACTTGGCATCGGTAGCGATGGCAAAGGTCATATGCAAGGGAGACACAATATCAATCTACTCTAGAGCAAGCAGCCTTCAGGGATTTCTTTCTGATGGGAAGAGGAGTGAACCTCTGAAAATTGCTGGTTTGTCTAGATTAAAGATTTCTTGAGAGGTTTTAGATGGATATTGAATTGTCGCAATGCTTGTGATTGATTCTTCTGAGTTCTAACAGATGTAGAAGATTCTTATACGAAGGCTAATGATTTTGTCTCTATTATTATGATATTTTCTTCTCCCTGATTCCATATGAACTTATTATCACATATAAAACTTGTGTAGTTAATTGTTGTGTCCTTTGAAGCAGTCATGGGCACAAACATCAAAGAGAAGCTATAAACATATAACAAGTTTTGGGGAAAATACACACCCTTAAGGATGCAAACATTCCACTTCAATTACACAAACTAAAGGGCTGTATAAATTCTACATTGCCTCAAAATTTATTTTTGTCATTTTTTACTGCAAACCAAGATCAATGACGGATGAGGGAAGGCCAAAATTCTGCCATATAAACATGCCATTGCAGTCTATATGCCGCCATAGCGGGCCTCCCGCCACAAATTGTCTATGGTGGAGGGGTTGAAAAATGCCATGATAGTGTTATGGTGGCACTATAAAAGTTATTTAACAATGTTGCTGCAACCTTTATGATAAGTTAACAAACCTTCTAGAATCGGATCTAAAGTACAACGATACATAGTGTTTCCCACAAACCCCAAAATGGTTGTTCCAAAGGAAACTAGCCTCCTAACATTGCAAACATAAGCAGCCTTTTCTTAGAGAAGATATGAAAATAGCATCAGAGAGAAGCCATAAATACAAGCATATTTGAAAGCAAATATTGGCTCGAGGAGACACTCATGACTCAACCCACCACACTGCCATAAAGTTTTGTCCAATTTTTTATTTTTGATAAAATAAGAAATTCATTTAGATGAAAAAAAGAATGAACCTCCTTGTTGTTACAAGAAGCTTTAAAACATGATAAACTGTTGAAAATAAAATAGGAAGAATAAAATTATTGGGAAGATGAGACATTTCCAAATATAGAAAGAATATGGAGCACAAGGAAGAAGAATGTTTGCATGTACTCATCTTTTTCCATACCCCTAACTAGGTCTTAGGATTTCTTTTTAAGTAAATAATAAAAAAACAATGAATATGCAATGTAGCAAGTCTGTTTGCAAAATAAAAAAGGAAATTCCTTATTTTTATTCTAAGTCACAAGGCCAGAACCTTACAATTGGCCCAAGTAAAAAGAGAGCTTTTTGTGTCTAATTCCTGAAATGAACATACCAGAGTGCCTCAAAACAAGGCATTAAAAAAAGCCCATCGCAAAGCATGTCTAATGGTAAGGAATTTATGGACTGAACCAAATCTCTTAGCATAAGTGGCTATCACTTTTATTTTGTAGGTGTTTTTTTTATTGCTTTTGGAATCACATGACTCTTACACATCATAGTTGTGTTAAATTTCGTATTGCATTTTTTTCTGGAGTGAATTGGTTTTCTCCTTGTTGCTTGCATTTAATTAATGAGATCTGTCACTTTTCATTTGTTTTTACTTCACTAATTTGTCTGAACACAATTTTATAGGTGCTGCACAATGCTTGGGAGAATTGTATAAACACTTTGGCAGAAGAATCACTTCAGGTTTACCTGAAACAACAAGCATAGCAACTAAACTTATGAAATCCAATGAGGTATTTCCTTACAACTTTGCATACCTATTCTAAAAAAACAAAAAATAAGGTAGTTCAATGTTTCATTTTTTTTTCTGGGAGGGTCTATAAACTGGCAAAGTGCCTTTATTTCTGCATCATATGTCAATTCTCACTTAACAAAGGCACCTAATCTATTATAATTAGCTGTACTCCCTTTTAATGAATTTGCTATGTCTCAAACATAGGAGTTTGTACGACAAGAAGCATTATATATGCTTCGGAATGCCTTGGAAGGCTCTGGTGGTAGTGCTGCTTCAACAGCATATTCAGAGGCATTCCGTCTCATAATGAGATCTGCCACAGGGGATAAGTCGTTTGCTGTGAGAATAGCTGCTGCAAGATGTTTGAAGGCATTTGCTAGCATTGGAGGTCCAGGCTTAGGTGTGGCCGAACTCGACAATTCAGCCTCTTACTGTGTCAAGGCAGGTATTTTTGTCTCAATTTCATCTCTTCCAACTATAAATTTGCCAATTGTTTGGTGCAAAATCATAGTATTCTATACATTTCTTTGTCACTGCTACTTCTGATAGGCACTTGAAGATCCTGTTTCATCTGTTCGGGATGCCTTTGCTGAAACTTTGGGTTCCTTGCTTGCTCTTGGAATGAATCCTGAAGCACAGGTTTCTATTATTGTTTTCTCTGGTTTTTCCTTGATTTTGCATAGTTCATAACCCCCCCCCCCCCTCTCCCCCCAATTTTTTTTTAGGTTCAACCAAGGGGAAAGGGTCCTTTACCTCAAGCAAAAAAACTAGAAGGTGGATTGCAGAAGCACTTGATTTTGGCTTTCACAAAAGGTTTGATGCTCTGTTTGGATCGCTGTATTTTTGTTTGTTAAGATGGTGAGAAAATACCATATTTTTAGGTAGTGTTTGGCCTAACTTTTTTTAGATTTGTGTTACTTTAAAAGGAGAACCTGAGCCAAACACTCATGGAGAAAAGCTCTTGAAAAATTAATGAGCTTAATTTTTAGCAAAGAAAAGGAGGAAATAGAGATTTTTTTAAAAAGCTAACTGAACTAGTTTTTAAAAATAAGCTGCATATGTTAGTCTTTCTCTCTGTCTCATCCTGTACTAGTTGATGTGAGACAGTGATACAATTTTTTTAGTTTAAGTGGAGCTTTTAAGCTAAAACTGCCAAAACAACTTTTACTTTATTTTAAAAACTCTTATTTTGAGCTTTATCTTTAAAGTAACTTTTCTGTAAAAAAGCTGGGCTAAATATTACTCAACATACCCCCATCCCTCCCCCCCCCCCCCCCCCCCCCCGCAAAAAAAAAAGCCCTACTAACCTAGCAGGGCTTAGGGGGGTGATATATACTGCAACTTTTTGTTTCTGGTTACTATTAGTATTAGTTGTGGAGGCTATGAATTCTTATATTGCTACTGTTAGATTACATTTATCTATCAATCGGAATCATAAGTTTCTATGCAATAATAAATACAAGCTAATGTAAAGTGGACTGACCATTTCAGCAAGATAATAAATACAAATTTACATTTCTTTGCGGGCATGTAATGGTTTTTATTATTTCCATTTCAGCAAGTGGAGTGAAGTCTAGGGTCATTCGGGTTGGGTTAACACTAGCTTGGGTATTCTTCTTGCAGGTGAATCACATTTCTTTGATAGATGTTCAGCTTACATTTATTTAAAGGCATGCTTGTGGATATTTGTAGATTGGATAACATTGTTATTTTATTTTGTCAGAACATAGAACCCTGGATTGTTTTCCCTTTTATTATTCTGCTTTTGTGTGTGTGTGTGTGTGTTTGGCCATTATTGAAATGCATTCTTTCTTGCAGGTCATTCGCATAAAATATCTGTTTCCTGACAGTGAGCTTCAAAATTTTGCATTGCAAATTATGGAAATGCTCCGTGCTGAAAATTCTGTTGATGCCCATGCCTTGGTATTTTTTTTCCAATAAAATATTTCTTTTTTTGACATTTTTTCTTTCAGTTTATTTTCATATGTGCATTTATTAAGATAGATTGGTGGAAATAGGAGAGGAGAAAAAAAATAGTGCCATTTTTTTTAAAACTAATTTATTTTTAAGCAGTTAGGCCCTGTTTGGAGGAATTTATTTTTAACTTATTTTAGCGTATCTATTGAAATAAGCACTTGTGAAGCATTTTGGTCCTATTTAGACTGGCTTATCAAAAAGCTTTTAAAAGCAATACTAGCTATTTGGGCTTATTTCATAAGCTACAAACTGAAGCTTATGAAAATAAACCATTGCGTAAGCTGAGTTGTCTTAGGTAGTTAGTTTCATTTGATAATAGTTTGCTGACTAAATTAATCTTGATAAAGTGTCCAAAGTTCATTTCTGCATAAGCATTTCTCGAAATGTATCAAAAGGCTATTGGCTCATTTTAGACTGCTCTTATGACAGTAGAGCAGCTCTACTTGAATAATTACCTGCTAAAGGTGCTTGTCCAAATGGGTTAATGGGGCATTACTTTGTAAGCCTATAACTTTATCAGTACATTTTAATCTATATTTGAATCAGGTAAAGCTTCTTGTAACTTTTTGTATAATATATGTAGGTGAAAACACCTTTATGGGTTCATTTTATTAATAGAATACATTAAAATGAACAAAATCCTTTGTTAAAGGTGGCTTTGCTCATGTAGTTCATGTGTTTGTATATTAAATCTAGACAATTCTGGAATTTTTTTTCCTTATTTTGATGAGGGTTAACCTTGGTGCAATGGTAAGGTTGCCAAGGAAACAGCCCGATGCAAGGATAAAGTTGCATAAATCGGATCCTCTCCAAACTCCACTGTGGTTGGAGCCTTGTGTACTGAACCACCATTTTGATGATAAGAAGTGATTTTATTTGAAAAAGGAGAGTGAAAAATAATTAGGCTCAGGACAAGACATTCTCTTGTGTTGAACTAGAGAAACCCAAAACAAATTTGACAGACATATTGATAGGCAAAGTGAGCTGGTGGCACAAGAAGCCCAAAACAGAAGGCCCAAGAGGAAGATTACACCACCTCAGCGCTTCCAGGATTATGTTCAATAGCTTTTGTTGCACGAAATTCCATTAGTAGGATTTGCAAATCCTTGTAGTGCTTGGCCGTTAAGTGCTTTTGCATTTCTGTTATTTTCTTTTGTCTGTTTGCGACCCTGGACATTCATGTAGTACCTATATATATATTTTTTTTGCACAGCAAAAATCAATATATTATATATGAAATCCAGTACTAGGTGTACTGAAAATACAAAGATAAAAGCAATACAAATACAGTCTGCACCCCATTAGGAGAGACTGAAGGCAGCCCACCAAAGTACAAACCCATCCCCTCTAGGAAAAAACATCCTTTAGATTGGTTGACCAGAAAGTAAAGTGCATGTTGAAATCCTTCTCCACACATTTTAGCCAGGACCAGGTATGGAACAAGGCATCATCCATGACCTTTTCAGGAGTGAACGGCTGGTTCTTGAAAAGCATGGCGTTTCTATGATACCAAATGGAGAAGGACAGGGCTAACCACAGAAATTCCCATCTTTTGATTGTCCTAGCTTTGCTATTCCACTGGGTGAATTGTAAAAAGTGATTCTTTGGATCCATGGAATGAGGACCCACTCTATTAACCCATCTCATTGTCTCCCACCAAAGACTCCTAGTCTTTTCACAGTTGAACATAAGGTGATAAATCGATTCTTCTTCATGGTCACATAAAGGACAGCTATAAGAAGGCATTGTGCCTTCTTGTTATGGCTTCTGTGTATTTGTGTTTTGTTCAGCTGGTTGGGTCTGGCAAATTTGCCTTGTACATTTTATTCTTCATCCAGTACACCTAGTACTGATTAATATATAATACTATCTATTTTTGCTGTGCAAAAAAAAAAAAGAAGGCATTGTGACCTGTCTCTTTCTGAGATTGTCCCTAGTGGGAAGTCTGTTTTTGAAAAATCTCCAAGAAAATGCACTCACTTTTGGAGGAATTTTCAATTTCCACATACGATTAAGAACAATGTCCTCATTATCATTATGGTGAGATTCCTGCAGCACTTTGTAGGCAGATTTTGTTGAAAATATTCCATTAGTGTCTGGCTTCCACCAAAGGAAATCTCTGCTGGATTGTTGAATGAGAGCAGAATCGATCTCAGCTAGGAAATCAGCTGCCACTTGAATTTCATGATCAAAAAAGTCCCTTCTCCATGAAACCTTCCATTCCCATCTACCTTCCACATAATCTCCCATAGAATTGATTGATGAATTCTGCTGTTTACTGATCAAATATAATTGGGGATATTTTCCTTGGAGATTACAATTTCCCTCCATCCATTTATCCTTCCAGAAGCTGATACTGGACCCCCTTCCTACCCTCCATATTAAATTATCAATAAAACAGTCCTTGTGATGCTGCTGGAATATGCTCTTCAAGTCCTGCCACCATTGGGAGGTGAAGTTCCTCCTTGTACCAGAAATCAACTCCTTCCACCCACCATACTTAGAGATTAAGATTCTAGCCCACGGTTGGTCATGATTATTAGCCAGATGCCACCCCCATTTGCCAAGTAAAGCTTCATTAAATAGAGATAGGTCTTTAATCCCTAAACCCCCTTTGTTCTTAGGAAGACAAACTTTGTCCCACTTCACCCAAGGAATTTTGTTAGCCTCTTGGTGACCTCCCCACAGAAAATTTCTCTGGATGGAGACAATTTTTTGAACCACTTTTTTGGGGATCCTAAAGAAGGATAGAAGGTAGATAGGTAAGGCTGAGAGGACAGAATTAATAAGGGTGATTCTGCCCCCCATAGACAGAGTTCTTTGCTTCCATGTTGCAAGTTTAACTTCAAACTTCGTTACAATGGGCTGCCACACGATCCAGCTCTTAGAGGAGACCCCAACTGGAATTCCAAGGTAAATAAAAGGAAAGTCCATAGTATTGCAATTAAGGAATAAGGCAGCTTCCCTGCACCAGCTTACAGATCTACCCAAGCAACCAAAGTGACTTTTAGAGTAGTTTATCTTGAGGCCAGATGCCTCCTCAAAGCACCTTAGAACACATTTTAAGGTTCTAACATTATGCTTAGTTGCATCTCCAAAAAACAGGGTATCATCAGCATATTGGAGGATGTTCACTTCTTCTTTTAAAGATCCCACAAGGTAGCTGCTAAACAGATTCTTGGACACAACTGACCTCATCAAACCCGTAAGACCTTCCGCTACAATATTGAAGAGGAAAGGTGCAAGGGGATCACCTTGCCTTAGACCTCTCTTAGGGGTAAACTCCTTAGATGGACTCCCATTAACTAAAATGGATATGGTTGCAGTAGAAAGACAACCATTTATCCATTTCCTCCACCTTTCACAAAAACCCATCCTCATGAGCATGTAGTCAAGAAAGCCCCAAGAAACCGAGTCATAAGCCTTCTCAAAGTCCACTTTGAAGACCATGCAAGGTTTATTTCTAGATTTGGCCTCAGCTATAGCCTCATTGGCAATTAAGACACCATGTAGAATGTGTCTCCCCTTCAAAAAAGCCGTTTGCCTTTCATATATATATAGCTATTGTACTGAAAGAGAATATAATGAAAAATATCCAGCTTCTTCTCTTTCTTCTTAGACCTTTACCTTCTTCTCTGCTAATATGTGTTCGTCCCTAACAATTGGTGCTTTCGTTGAGAGCTTCCATGGCGGAATTGACGCGCTCCAAGTCCAATCTAGACTGACTGCAAAATGCCATAGCCAAACTTACCACCACCCAATTAACGATGTCCACAAAATTAGACGACCTTTTCCAGAAAATGGCTCTTCTGGAAACAACCCAACATTCATCGGCTTCTTCTTCCGACGCACCCACCCTCCCTTCCTCCGCCTGTTCAACCGTAACGGATGAAACTTGAAGTGCCACACTTTGATGGTTCTGATCCCTTCGGGTGGATCTTTAAAATAACCTAGTTCTTCGATTACCATTCCACGCTGGAAACTGAAAGGCTGACGATCACATCGTTTTACATGGATGGTCTTGCACTTGCATGATATCAATGGATGACTCGCAATGGACAAATCACATCGTGGCCTAGCCCCTTGCAAGCTTTGGAGTCCCACTTTGCGCCCTCTCACTATGAAGATCCTATAGGATCTTTGTTCAAGCTCACCCAACAAGGGCCTGTCAATGACTACCTCTTGGAGTTTGAAGCCTTGGCTAATCGAATTATTGGCCTCCCTCCTCCTTTCTTGTTGAGTTGTTTTATTTCTGAACTGTTTCTAGAGATCAGACGCGAGGTTCAGACGCTCCAACCTCTCTCGATGATTTAGGCTGCAGCCCTAGCTTGTCTCCAAGAATCGAAGTTCCATGACTTGCGACGACTGTTTCGGACTCGACCCTATAAACAGGGTTCATTTGCTCCTCGTTCCAATCAGACAACCCTAGGGAGGAGAATCTGTACAAACCATATCAAGTGGGACCCAATAAAGTGGAAGTCAGCCTTCTACAATTTGCAGATGACACTATCTTTCTGGGGGAAGCGGACATGGAGAATGTCAAAACTATTAAGGCTGTTCTAAGGTCCTTTGAACTTGCATCTGGACTTAAAATAAATTTTGCCAAGAGCTCCTTTGGAGCTTTTGGACAATCTGACCTTTGGAAGCAGCAGGTTGCCACCTTTTTGAATTGTCAGTTGTTGGTTCTTCCTTTTAATTACTTGGGAATTCCTATTGGGGCAAACCCTAGGAGATGCGCTATGTGGGATCCTATCATCCAAAATTGCGAGAGGAAGCTAGCTAAGTGGAAACAGAGACATATATCCTTTGGGGGGAGAGTGACACTCATTCAATCTGTGCTAACCTCGATTCCTATTTATTTGTTCTCCTTTTTCAGGGTTCCTAAATCAGTGGAAGATAAGTTGGTGCGTTTACAGCGTCGATTCCTTTGGGGGGGAGGACCCGATCAAAATAAAATTGCTTGGGTCAGCTGGAAATCAGTGTGCTTGCCAAAAGACAAGGGTGGTTTGGGCTTAAAGGACATCACAAGTTTCAACACGGCACTACTTGGCAAATGGGAGTGGAATTTAATGCACCATAAAGGAGAATTGTGGGCAAAGGTGTTGGAGTCAAAGTATGGAGGGTGGAGAGGCTTGGCTGAAGCGGGTAGGGTGGGTCATCAATCAATCTGGTGGAGGGATTTACAAAAGGTTCTTTTTAATTCTAATAGTGGACAGCTTATTCAAAAAGGTATCAAGTGGAAGGTGGGGAGTGGTAATCACATCAAATTTTGGGAGGATAGATGGATAGGGGAGGAGGACCCATTAGCAGTGAAGTACCCTAGGTTGTATTCAATTTCAATGCAGCAGCACCAGCTCATTAGATCCATGGGAATATTTCGAGATAGGGAGTGGGAGTGGAACTTTGCGTGGAGAAGAGCCTTGTTTGACAGTGAAATTACCTCAGCAGCTAATTTCCTCAAAGATGTTGCAGAATTTAAAATCCAACAACAGATTTCAGATAGTTGGGAATGGTCTGCAGATTCAGAGGGTCATTACTCAACTCGTAGTGCCTATGACTTGATTGGAGAGGGCGCAGGAGATAGAAGGCAGGAGGAATGTTTTGAGAAGCTTTGGAGGATGAAGGTTCCAGCTAGGTTCCTGGTGTTTGGGTGGAGACTCTTAAGGGATAGGTTGCCGACAAGGAAAAACCTGCAGAGAAGACAAATTCATCTAACAGATTCTCTCTGTCCTCTATGCAGAATCCATCAAGAGGATGCATCCCATCTCTTCTTCCACTGTAGCAAAGTTCAACCCATATGGTGGGAATCCATGTCATGGCTGCAACTCAAGGGCGCTTCACCTTTAAACCCAAAGCAGCACTTCCTCCATCATTTGGGTCTTCAACCAGCTGGTGTGAGAAATAGTAGATGGCAATGTTGGTGGATAGCTTTGACGTCGTCCATATGGAAATTTAGAAATAGCATTATCTTCTCTAATGGGACTTTTGACGCTAACAAATTGTTCGAAGAGGCCATATTCCTTCTTTGGTCTTGGCTTAGGGGCTTTGAGAAGGATTTTTCAGTGCATTTCAATCAATGGTCAACTAACTTACCACAGAGTTTTATGTATTAGCAGGGGACTGCATAGTGTTCCCATTGATACTTGTAAAAACTTTTGCTTTTGTATCCATAGTTTGGTTCCCCCTCAGAATTTTAAGTCTGACTGTGGAACCATTTATATGGATCTCTTTTGTATTATGAGTACCTCTGGTACTTCTTTTTATATATAATACTTATCTTTGCCGATTAAAAAAAAAAAGACAACTCCACCTCCACCCCCACCCTTACTACCACCTCCACCCTTACTTTCCACTTCGCCAAAACCATCAATACCCTTCAAACGCTTATCACCGGAGGAATTAGCCATGCGTCAGGAGAAGGGGTTATGCTTCAACTGTGACGAGAAGTTTAGTTGCGGTCATCGATGCTCTTCCAAACTATTTCTTAATAGCTGATGAAGATGAATTACCTCCAGAGGACCTTTTGAAAAAGATGTGTTTCCTGTGGCGAGGGAGCAAGATGATCAGTCTCAGGCTCAAATTAGCTTTCACGCCATTTCAGGTAATTTGGCCCTTGAGACCCTACGGTTAATGGGTTGTGTTTCCAATCAGAGGGTGCTCATACTGATTGATGGGGGTAGCACCCGTAACTTCATCCAGGAGCGTTTGGTAACTACTCTGGGCCTACGTGCGCAACCTACTCAGCCATTGCGGGTGATGGTTAGCAATGGTAATGAGATTGATTGCCTTTAGGTTTGCGGGAATGTCGTTGTTCATGTCCACGAGCATAATTTCACAGTTGATTTCCATGTTCATGTCCAGGAGCAAACTTGGTCCTGGGTGTTCAATGGCTCAAGTCACTTGATCTGGTTCTTGCACAAGGGTTGAGTGATCGAATTGAAGGGTGATTGTGACGATAGCATTAGTGGGATCAACCACCATCAACTCCGACATATGATTAAGACAGATGGCGCGTGTGCCTTCTTTAACATTCGACTCATGGCCACTGAGCTCCCTTCTAACCAAAATCACCAACCCTTGATCCATCATCCAGATATCGCTTCTTTTTAATTCAGCGTTATAATAGCTTGTTTCAAACTCTGACCACCTTACTCCCAACTCGCAATACCAATCATGTTATCAATCTCTTGCCATACTTTGCTCCGGTCAATGTTCGCCCACATCAGTATCCATATTTTCAAAAACAAGAGATTGAGAACCAAGTGGAGGCAATGCTGCACAGTGGAATCATTAGACCCAGTCATAGTCCATTCTCATTGCCAGTACTTCTGGTCAAGAAGCACGACAGGTCATGGTGTTTTTGTGTGGATTATAGGGCCTTAAAAGTCATTACCATCAAAGATCGTTTTCCAATACCCACTGTCGATGAGTTATTGGATGAACCAGGTGGAGCTCGATGGTTTTCGAAACTCGACTTGCTGCAAGGGTATCACCGGATTTTAATGCGAGAAGAGGATGTGAACAAAACAACATTCAGAACTCTTCAGGGACATTATGAATTTCATGTAATGCCTTTTGTCCTCTGTAATGCTCCCTCTTCGTTTCAGGCAACGATGAATGCTACGTTCAAACCATATTTGTGTAAATTCATTATTGTCTTCTTCGACGATATTTTGATTTACAGTAAATCATTTGAGGATCATTTGCTTCATCTTGATCGTGCGTTTCAATTACTCCAGGATGGCCAATTCTTCCTTAAGTTATCCAAATGTTTCCTTGCTCAACGTCAATTAGTTTTTAGGACATGTGGTATCGGAAGCAGGTGTGCAGCCAGTTCATGAGAAGGTCTTAGAGGTTCGGCAATGGCTGTGACCCAACTCCCTCCGAGCCCTTCGTGGCTTCTTGGGTCTCATAGGGTTCTATCGTCGCTTTATCAAAGGCTATGCAACAATAGCAACTCCTTTAATTCATCTTCTGACAAAGGAACAATTGGAATGGACACCGGCGGCACAGCTCGCCTTCTAGACCCTGAAGAATGCAGTGAGTGCAGCACCAGTACTCCGCCTACCGGACTTTTCCTTACCATTCACCTTAGAGACGAATGCCTCAGAATCAGGAATGGGTGCGGTGTTATCTCAGCAGAGTCACCCGATAGCGCTTTTTAGCAATCAGTTTTGGTTTAAGCTTCTACAAGCTTCAACTTATGTACGTGAGCTATGTGCAATCACAGCTGCAGTAAAAAAATGAAGGCAATATTTGCTTGGGCATCCCTTCATTATTCTCACCAATCATAGGAGTCTTAAAGAGTTGATGGCTTAAATTGTTCAAACTCATTTGTCCAGATTAATGGGCTATGACTTTACCATCCAATATAGATCAAACCTTTTGAATGTCGTGGCCAATGCGCTGTCTCGTATTTTGGAGGCTTCCAAGGGCACTGCTTTCTTATTGTCGATGGCTCATTTCATGTTGTTGGCAGAACTCAAATGTGAATTAGCTAATAACCCGGAGTGATATGATCCTCATCACGGAGTTCATAGCTCTCCGACGAGGCCTGCAGGACAATCCAGATAACCACCCTGACCACACCTTCACTAACGACTTAATTCTACAGAATGGCCTTATTTGGTTGCCCAGTAACTTGAACTTCATTTCCTTGTTGTTACAGGAATTCCATACAACCCCCACCGGTGGTCACATGGGGATCACAAAGACATTGACAAGATTGTAGGAGAATTTTACATGGAGTTCTATAAGGAATGATGTTCGCCGGTTTGTAGTGCCTCGACTGCCAACACACCAAATATGAAATCAGGAAGGCAGCAGGATTACTTGAACCGCTTCCAAGGGCATTGTCTATAAAAATCTTATCAAATTTTGCAAATTTTTTGAACTCAATATAATTATACAAGAATTGAAAAAGTATGATCTATAGGATGGATCGATGGAATTCAAAAACTGTTGTGATGAATATCTGATTCTGATTTAAAGAATGGCTGACAAATGATGTCAAGCTACAGTCTTGGTTTGCTACTACATAAAGTGGCAAAAAGCTAAAATCAAAAGGAGAAACGATGAAAGATTCTTGACAGAATTCAAAATACTTAAAATCCAAATTGTCTATTCTTCTGATTTCATCAAAGCTGGAGTAAGGAACTTGAAAAGGAGTAAAGTCCATTGACCTTGATAAACTAAATTTAAAATTTCCTTTGGAAATTAGAGATCCTGTCAAATGTCTCTGATATAAAGAGAATGAATAAAAGGTGGATTTGGCTGAGTGAAACATATATATTTCATTAGCACACATAAAAAATATTTAAACAAAGTTATTGAAGTTAGGAACTCAGCTTGGATTTACTTGCCATTCAAATTCTTATGGAATTGAAAAATCACTGAAATTTGGATGCCATCTGGAGTCAAATATTGGAAATGGTTGGATGATACAAAAATGAAACTTGAAAGAAATTCAAGTAAAAACAGTAAAATAGTGGCTTCTGCTAATAAAAAGACCTCCTAGATTTGAATGTTTGAACTATTCTCAACTTTATCTGTGATGAATGAAGATAGGAATACACTTGAGAAATGAATTTCCGAGGACCTGTTGGTGCATTTGTGTTCTTTCTTCTGACATTCTGCATGTGGTTAGAGCAAACTGCTAGAATTTTCAGCCAGTGATTTCCTAAATGCATTGTCATTGAGATAAAATAGTTTTTCTATTAATTTCAAATTTGGGTTGTCTTTGACGCAACTGGTTTGTGAACTAGCCATTTGCTTCTTTCTTATAAACTAGGTTCAGGATTGTAATATTTTCTACATTTAAACTGTTGAGGAGAATGCCTTATTTCTTGCTACAGGCGTGTGTTCTGTACGTCCTTCGTGTCGCTGTAACAGATCAAATGACTGAACCTACTCAAAGGAGCTTTTTGGTGTTTTTAGGAAATCAGGTACAATTTATTTAAATTAAATCAGTAGTTGCTATAAGTTTTTCAAGTTTCGAGTATTTCAGCTTTGATGTCTTCTTAATGATGTGTACTGAATCTCTTACTCCTTTCCCCCCCATTTCTTTCCCCACTTTTTGGCAAATTATAGCTCCAATCACCTGAAGCAGGTCCCTCCATGAAAGTGGTGGCCTTACGTACACTGTCTTATACTCTGAAGACACTGGGAGAGGTAAGGCATAGCTGCTTATGTTTCTATTAGCTAGTGAAATCTTGATGCTTTTAACGAGGAACTATGGGGGACCGGGGTGTCCCGAGGTGTGCTTATTTTAATTATTCCATGTGCAGGTTCCACTTGAATTTAAGGAAGTGCTTGACAACACTGTAGTTGCATCAGTGTCACATTCTTCAAAGCTAGTGAGCACATGATGGCATATTTTATCTAGATATAATTTATTATTCTCATACATTTCTATCCTTGTTCATTTTGGATTCAATAGTTATTTAACGCATCATCTCATTCTCATACATTTCCATTAATTATGGTGGGAGCAAAATTCACAACATTGTGAAACTTTGGAGGCAAAAAATGCAATTAAGCGATAAATATAATATTATTATGTATAATATATACAAAAGAACATAATATATATATAATAAATGCAATATATACAATAATGTATACTAATTTATATATTTTTATTATATATATATATATATTAAATCTTTGACATATAAAATTAAAATATATTATTAATTAAAGTAGTAAAAATTAAATAAGTATTATCCAAATAATTTTTAGAATTTGTAAGAATAATATTAAAGATAATAAAATTTATAAATATTATATTGTAATAAAAATTATATCAATTATTTAATACATGTTATAATAATATTATGATTTATTATAAAATATTCCATGTTAATTATGTCATTGATATTTCAGTTAATTTTTATATAATTTTACAGTTTAGAAAATGAAATAATGTATAAAATTAAAGAAGGAATGTTAAAGATAATTTTTACAATTTAATAAAGAAATATATAAGAAATTATTGATATTATTTGATCTACCTCAAACATAACAACAACAACAACAAAAATATTATTTAGCCTGAGATCTCCCTTTGATGATTTCTTCCAATGTCCTTTTTGGATTAAAATGTATACTATCAAAGAAATTATCTATCAAATCAAACATTGGATAGGATAAGAGCTTATCATCATCTTATCCTATTTTACTTTTATACAACTCTTATATTTAACTTATCCTAACCACCAAACAAGCCCTTAATGTTTAATCATGCTTCTTATGCTAAATTAAGGGATCCTTTTCCTCAATTATTCAAAATGATAATTGCGTTATATATTGATGCTTGAAACATGTGATGTTCACGATGGGTGTAAACATTGCAAAATTATAGTCAAAGGAATTAAGAAAAAATGGAAGAGGTGCTTGTGGATGTAATTGTATTTTATTTGGTTGGTGATTGAGTGATGTTAAAGATGTAAAACAAATAATACCCTTGGCCCTATACATGGTATTAAAAAGCTTCTTTGACCAATTGTTCTATGTATGTTTTTTATTACTTTCATTCTCCATAATATAATCAAATTTAAGCATATAGTAGTGAAGAGTCCATCTGTGCTTTTTGTATGCTTTAAGTTCTATCAATTTATGGGATTGTGTGTGTACTGGAGATGTAAATAAAATCAATAGAGGTGTGCACCAAACTGTGAATTTTAACCCTACGTAATTAAAATTATATTAAAATGACTATCTCCTTGACAGTTTATATTAACTCAACAGTTGGAGTTTCAAGCTTGCATGCTTGTAATAATTGAGTGTAATAACCCATTGCATGGCTTTATCTAATTCAAAAACTGTTTGTTGGAAATCTTGTTTGTGATAAATATGGAATCACAGCATAGTTCTTATATTCAGGCTTTTATTTCTTGTCTCTTTTGTCATATATGTTCTAAATATGCATGTTGTTAGGTTCGGATTGAGGCTGCTTTGGCATTACGTGCATTGGCTGAAGTTGATCCAACTTGTGTTGGTGGTTTAACTTCATATGGGGTGACCAATCTTACTGCTTTAAGAGAGAGTGTCTCTTTTGAAAAGGTAAAATTCATCAAGTTTTATGGTAATCTATATTTTATTGCATCCTTTATTATTATTGTTAAAAAAGTTTTATTAAAGGTAATATGAAAATAGTACAACAGAAGAGGATGAGAAATCTCCATAGCTGACGCACAAAGGAGATACATTAAAAAGATAGGCAATCATGTATTGATAACTAAATTTAGTCAGGCAACTGATTGGAGTCTGTTTTTGAATGATAAAGTCCAGTTCCCTTTATTTCATTATGTGAATTGTTTTCTTTTTTATTTGGTATTCTCATTAGTGCTTTAGCTGGCTGAGTTTACAGTGGGAATTCATGGTGAAGGGGTAGGTTTTCACTCCTATACACGAATTGTATATTCTTAGCTGTTTTGGGACAATCATTAGCTGTTATATATTGACTGAATATTGGTTGAGTTGGGAGACTACATCTACCATTTTAGAGCTAGCTGAATGATTAGTTTGTTTTTTCTCACATGTTAATAGAATATAGATCAGATTTATATGCTATACCTGCTTCAATTATATAGGATTTTATTTTGGTAATAGATTATGCAGTTAAATTCCTAAGTCACCCAGTTAATTAGTTCTCTAGATTTCAGCCTTTTCTTTTGGATTTGAATTATTAAAGATGTTTAATATAGTCTTTGTTGCCATCATGCATTCTTTTCTCTATAACCATTACAATTTTTCCAAATCTCTCTTATGAGGCATCTGTCAATCATAAAATATTAATCACTTTTCCTAATTTTAATGTGTGCCCATGGGCACATGTTAAGGATCCAAAATTAGAAAGTTATTACTTCAACATTTTCTTTTTTAAGTAATTAGAAGCATTTAATGGTATGTATTTAATGCTACTTAACATGCATCGATGGGCACACACATTAGAAAAACTGAATATTAATTTCAATGTCAAAAGATGCACTCTTTCTGCTTTATAGGTGAGAAAAAAATGAACTTTTGACAACTATGTAATGTTTAGTTGAAGTGGTATGGTAAAAGGGCAACCATAAATATTTAGATTCATAACCTAGTTAGGGTGTAACACTGATCTGTTGAGTACTTGAGGTGTGTGTGTGTGGGGGGGGGGGGGGGGGAGACCCTAGTTGAAGATGCACTCTTTCTGATGATCTTACTTGGAGGGTAATGCTCACCTTCCAGAAAAAGTATACCTGTGATGTGCTGGTTAGTGTTCTATTATTGGTTCTCTCATGATCGACTCATGGCCATAGGTGATATTTGGGTGTTTATGTGTAAGCATACAAAGAAATTGGAGGGCCTGTGACCTTGTGTGTCTAGGCAAACCTGTTTCCATACTATCTTGTTAGTCCACTAAGGAGGATGTCTTATTCTCATTTTTATTTCTATTTTGCTAACATAGGGGCTGGTTTCTTCACTTGCATGTGAAGGGATAGTTGCAAACAGTACCTTTGGGCTGTGTTTGGTGCATTGTATAATAAGAAAATAGGATTATATAAGGTTAGCTACATTATTGAATTATTTTATTTGATCCTCAAAAACAATGCACGATAGTTATGTTATGGTATATGTAGATAGCTTAACTATCTGCTTCTTCTTGGTTCTTCTCATATGCAGATATCTTTTCAATTGATATGTTGCAGACCCAATACATCTTTCATTTTATGTGCTATGCACATGTCTAGTTTGGAGTTTGTGTTAAAACTTTGTTTGCCCTTACATTTTAAAGGTTTTGATAAAATAGGCGGCAGCACAGTTTATTTGAAGTGGGTCAGCCCACGTCTTCAAGGGCATCTCTTTGCATGTGCATATCTTATAGGATAAGATATTGTTGTGGATTCACTTTGGTGTTCTGCGCATGGCTGTTTAGGGCTTTTCATTTTTGATATGAGTGGAGCTCAACTGACACTGGGGTAACTAGACGCAATTATACCACTTAACAACTAACTATAGAAAATAAGAAACTGATTTGGGTCAGCCCAACCATTGAAATATAACTAATTGTTATTATTACTAGGTGGATTTTGTCAAGTGAATTTTTTAGAAATAAGAATAAGTTTGAATGCAAATGGTTTGTATGTATTGTACATAAAAATTCTGTTTTTTTTATTTGTGGAGAGACTATAAAAAAGGCTATCTTCAACAAGTGTCTCTCTTATAATTTTTCATTTTATGAATTGACACTGATACCTTATCTGCAGGGAAGCAATTTACAGTTTGAGCTTGATTCTTTGCATGGGCAAGCTACTGTCTTGGCAGCTTTAGTCTCTATTTCCCCAAAATTACCTCTTGGTTATCCAGCAAGGTTAGTTGTCTTCCCTCCCTCGTAAATTAGTTTTTATATTGTATTTATTTATTTTTATTTTATACCTGGACAAGTTACATATTTTTACACCAAATTTATGAATTACTTTCCTCTATGTAAATATTTGTGACTAAGACTTGCATTTGGAAGTACTTAGTACTTTTGCTTGGGTCATAATTTTTATGCATCTCTTATGATGGAATGGAAGCGGATTAACACCTGATTTAGTTTGATGATGAAGTGTGAAATGTTTTGAAGTTTAAAAAGAAATCTAAATTGTATATAAAAAAGAGTCAGAATTCAGAAATGATTCACGGACTTGTACTTTTTATATTGGCTATTTGATACTTGATATAGAAGTTAAATCTTTTAATTATTGTTGTCTGCCATGAA
Source organism: Glycine max (assembly GCF_000004515.6). NCBI lineage: Eukaryota > Viridiplantae > Streptophyta > Magnoliopsida > Fabales > Fabaceae > Glycine > Glycine max. Next base: position 57,810,750 of record NC_038254.2, on the reverse strand, counting down.
AGGGCGTCCCTGGTAATCCAGTGCTTTTACAGTACATGCTCTTCTAGCTTTCTTCTTTGACATGGATTAAAGTTTCTTGCTCAGTCAACTCCTATTGTAATTCATTCTTAGTTTCACTCTGGTGCTAGATAATATTAGTTTGTGTTGTATGGCATGATTCGTGAATATTGTGACATTAGAGACTGCTAGCAGTCTGTTAGAGTTAGTTAGGACTGTTAATCGGTTATAGCTGTTCTCTGTTCGAAGTAGAGCAACTATAAATATACTGATATACATATAGGAGATCTATTGAGAGTGCCTTTTTATGTGAGGGATAAATTTTGACCATCCGATCTTTACCAGAATGGTCAAGATTGAAACATTAGTCCTCCAGATTGAATGGTAGGGAATTTTAGTCCCTGAAAATTTAAAAACCTCTGTTAGACCCAGACTTTACAAAAAGTCATTGATTTTGGTCCTTTTCCACTTTATTTTCCACTATTATTTTGCACAAAAAAGGACTGAAGTGAATGGTGTTTTGTAAGTGAGGGACTAATGGAAAGTTTTTAAACTCTCAAGGAGTAAAATGCTTGACACATACAATCAGGAGTATTAATTTGGGGGTTACTCAAAATTTTGTTAGTTTTTTCAAAACGTCACTTGACTTTTTTAAGTGGTTATGTGATTTTAAATATACCTTTCATTTTCGTAAAAAAACTACCTCTATCTCTCTAAGCAGGTTGCTGTAAACAGTTCTAAGTTAGAACTTCTAACTAACAGACTGCTAAACACAATGAACATGTGTCATACAGCACGCACTAATATACCATGACAGATGAATTGTCATTTATTAAATTTAATGCTTGCTTGATTTGCTGTACTAATTAGTAATAATGTGCTATAACCAGGCTTCCCGGATTAGTGTTTGGGGTTTCAAAGAAAATGCTGACAGAACATAGTCGCAATCCAGTGGCAGCCACAGTTGAAAAAGAAGCTGGATGGTTGCTTTTATCATCATTATTTGCTTCTTTACCGAAGGAGGTTTGGACTTGAGCTATATATATATATATATATATATATATATATATATATATATATATATATATATATATATATATATATTTTATGTAACGAAAAAGATGATAAAAGGAAATCATGTGTAACTATTTGGTATCAGCATTACATAAAATTAACCTTGTTTTTTCATAGCAACATTAAGTAGAAGAATCAGGTATCCAAAGGGAGTCAGTCTTAGTTACTTCCTTCAGGATAACCCCTACTATTATTCTTTTCAAGCCCATGTCCATTTTCAGATTTTCTTTAGCTATCAAACCTCTTGGAAAATTATAACAGGAAACTCCTACATGTTTTATGAGATTTGTGAAGATAAAATCTGGAAATTATATCAGGATAGGCACCTATGATGTGCCCCATAATTCATTTATGCTAAATTCTCATGCCATGAAGTTTTTCCTTGCATGCAGGAGCTTGAAGAGGATGTCTTTGATATTCTTGCCTTATGGGCTAGCCTATTTACTGGGAATCCAGAAAATGAAATTACGAAAACTGATGATCTAAAGTCAAGGATATTGTAAGTGCTTCTTAACTTGATCCTGTATCTTTTCTGTGATCAAATTGTTTTTAGATTATTTTATTTTTTCTCCTATTAATTGAATTCTTCATCCATCTGGTGATTATCTTTGTAATTTATTTTCAATTTCCTTCCCTAGTATCTTGAACTTAAATCTGAAGGGGGCATATTGATAAAATAAAATCTCAAGGGGGCATAAGTTGTAGTTTTTACTCTTTGATTCAAGTTAGTTTGCAAGATGGGCGTTGGATAGAATAGCTGGAGGTTCTTTCTATCCTTTAACTATCCTTGTCTGATTGTGCATTTGTCATTCATTATTTCTTCTTGTATTTTGTAGCGTATGGTCTGCAGCTGTTCATGCACTGACAGCATTTATAAAATGTTTCATATCTCCTAATGTTGCAAATGATGGAGTTCTACTTCAACCAGTTCTTGTATACCTTAGTAGGTATAACTCGTTCTTGTATATCTGCTCTTTTTCATTCATAGCTGTGACTTTATTTGACATTTTATAGTAATTCCTAATCTATGTTGAAAGCAGTGCATTATCGTACATATCAGCATTAAGAGCCAAGGGACTGCCACATGTAAAGCCTGCAGTGGATGTATTCGTTATCAAAACTTTAATAGCTTACCAATCTCTTCCTGATCCTGTGTCTTTTAAAAATGACCATCCTCAGATTATTCAACTATGTACATTTCCGTTCAGGTAGTGTTTACACTGTATGTCATTTAATATTTTGACTTGAGGTTGAATGCTATTTGTTGATACATAAAAAATGATGTTCCAATTTTCTCTTGTCTGTGAAGTAATGGTTCCTTTAAATGTCATGTTCATGTAAGTAATGTTTTGGTATTGTGCGAAATTATGTAAAAAAGCCATTATAATGTTTTTCTCTTCTTTCTAGTTTTGCTAATGGATATTATTTTCATGAATTTTCTGTTTTTGATGATCTTTTTGAGTTAATAAAAAGTAATTTCTTGAGGAATTGAAGAAATTTCAATGAATTTGAGGTAATGAATTGTCCTTAACAAAGATCAAAACTCAAAACAACAAAGAAAAAACAAGAAAAACTACCCTATCCTTCAACATTTCTTTTGTGGAAACACCCTTATGGTTACGTCAAATAAAAGCCAAATGCCCATTCTTATCCCAGATCAATTGTTGTGCCACAGAAACCTTTTTAAAAATACAAGAGTTATGCTCCAACCATGTACACTGAATTGTAGTTTAGACTACACATTGTGGGAGGACTTTAGGCCTCTGTACTTCACCAAAACTATTAAAGCTAATCTTCAAAAAGTAGTAGCAGGACCTAGGAGCTAGGACACCCCCAACATTCACTAAAATTGTCATTGGCAAATAAGAGTTCCAAGGAGAGAAACAGCAGCAGAACAATTTAAGAAGAAATGAGAAAGTGAATGTCAATTGGACTGTATCATAAAGTAATGCAGAGAGAAAATAGATTATATGAGAAAATGAATATCATGTTAGCTCAATAAATTATAAAACATTTTTAAGACAGAAGAAATTGTGCTAAATCGTGACTTATTGGTATATTTAAGTGAAAGTTTGTTCTAAAAATGTTAAATGATTTTCTTGCATTTACTTCATGTCTGTAACAATTGATTAACTGTTAAATCTTCATCAATTGATCTGAGTATATGTTGTTTCTTGTTTGAATAAGACATGCTTCAGAATGCGAAGAAAGTTCATGCTTGAGGTTGCTCTTAGACAAGAGAGATGCATGGTTGGGTCCTTGGATTCCTGGAAGGTTAGCTGTTATGCAATTAAGCTATGTTGTATCTTTTCTTACTTAATATTCAAACCCTTGTTCTCTTTTCCTTCTCAGTTTCTAACATGTTTTTCTGTGAATAAAGGGATTGGTTTGAAGATGAGCTTCGAGCTTTTCAAGGAGGAAAAGATGGCCTTATGCCCTGCGTATGGGAGAATGAAATTTCTAGCTTTCCTCAGGTATTAGTTTTTTGGAGAATACAATTAACAAATAACAATCAACTACGTATGTAGTTAACAGTATTCAGTTAACTGTATATTAACTGATCATTTGTCTCTAGCCTTTTTGTTTACAATCAGAAACATGTTTGCCTGGAATTACTAAATGTAATGATACCCCCCTCCCCCCTCCTTTACAAGTCTCCTTTGGTTTTTAATCTTCCAATTAAATTTGTGATTGTTAGAGGCACCTTTTCACATTAATATGTTATCAAGTAATTATTGGAATAATTTTTTATTGTCTGACAAGATTTTGGAAGCTTCTGAAATCACATCAAAAGCAGAAGCATTATCAAGTAGAAGCTGGGAATTAGAAATTATCGGAATTAGAAATCTCACACACAAGCTGATTTATTTATAATCACTAGATAACAGTAATTAAGGAAACAAAAAAATAAAACCCTTTAAATTTGCTATACAATTACACACACATATTTACATTAAATCTAATAATATCTTTAACAATTATTATTTTTATTATTGGATGGATTTCTACTTCAGTAACAACTTAATTTTTAACCTTGAAGCCGGAGACAATAAGCAAGACTTTGGTGAACCAGATGCTTCTGTTTTTTGGGATCATATTTGCTTCTCAGGTAGTTCATCACACAACCTTGGCATATTGTATAATTCAGAGAGTGGTTGTTAGTGTTGTTGACATCAGTTAGTGTTTCATATCTCAGGATAGTGGTGGCATGCTCTCCCTTCTGGGCATTATTGAGCAGTGTCTGAAAGCTGGGAAAAAACAACATTGGCACAAAGCTAGTCTTACCAATATTTGTGTGGGCTTACTTGCTGGGTTTAAGGTTTTCTCCATCCTTCTGTTGGTGTTACCAAATTATTATTTTTTTGGATCTCACTGGACATTATAACAAAATGTTTTTGCTATCTTTTCCAGGCTTTGCTCTCATTTCGACCACAAACATTAGGACAAGAGATTTTGGGTTTGGCACAATCTATTTTTCTGGTAGGAAATCTTCTAATAAACATACAAAACGTAAATTCATTTATTAAGTAGGAGGTTTAGTAGGAAGATGTTGTAGGAGGATTTATTGTTAACACCAATTGTTGTTACTGTGTGTTGTTGCCCTTTTTTCTTTTTTGTTAAATGTTATGGCCTATTGTTTGTTGAATTTGAATGGAAAGGGTATTTTGGCGGAGGGAGACATTTGTGCATCGCAGCGCAGAGCATCATCTGAAAGTCTTGGATATTTAGCTCGATTTGGAAATGATATCTTCACTGCTAGAATGGCATGTTCCTTCAATCTGGTTTTCAAGATACATGTTCTTCTTCTCTGTTTGGTTGTATTTAATTATAAGAAACCTTCTCTTCCTTATACAGGGAGCATATTATGTGAGGACTTTAGAAATGAGAACTAATCTTTGACCATACTATCATTAATGGACAGTTAAGATTAAATTTGAACAGAAACAATTTTCACCATTCATGTATGATTATATGGGCAAGATTAGCTGTTTTCATTTCTTGTGTTCTTACTTGATGCACACGCACACACACACATGGCTTCTAAATTTTGTCCGTATTAAATGTAATTATTGTTTTCATTTCTGATTGTCCTTTTCATCAATGATGGTGGCAAGCAGACTAGATCACTACTTGGTGACCTAAATGGTGCAACTGATCCCAACTATGCTGGATCAATTGCTTTGGCACTTGGCTGCATTCATCGCAGGTCATTTATTATAATACCAATGAACACTTAGTAGTTTGCATGTTTATTTTATCAGTTTTTTTAATTCCCTCAAGTTATCATCCTTTCATTCTGAATCACGGATGAGTTTTGATTTGTTTGAGCTGTGTTTGTTTCAACATTTGTCTAGTTTAGTTTTAAAGTATAAAAACTATTATGCTGAGTTTTTGAATGCGTTAGGCTAAAATAAAGGGTGATTAATTAGGATTTTATATGATAAAAGATTAGTAAGAAAGTTTAGTATAAAGAGAGCAGGATGAGAAATCCTCCACGAGAACAAAAATGAAATTACAATGAAATTTGTTTTGAAAGAGAGAGAACAAGAGGCATGAGATGGATTCCATAAGTTTGAATTGCTATGCGGAGCATACATTTATATTAGGAGTCATAAATACAAGTGATTGCACAATTACAAGAATATACAGCTATTCTAATTAACATACTTACATAACATATAATCTGCCCTAGTTACATAATTACTAATTTCTATAATTACATTATTTCTAACACTCCCCTTCAGGTTGGAGCATATAAATGATATGCCCCAAGCTTGCTGCATATATAACAAACTTGAGTACCTCTAAATGACTGGTAAGAATATCTGCCAGTTGATAATTTCAATTGATGAAGTTAGTGGTGATGTCTCTGGATAAAATCTACAGTGAGGAGGTAGAGAGAAGATTGTAATGGAATTTCAATAGATGGCAGTGATGGAGGGGAGGAAGAGATTTGAGAATCAAAAGGGAGAGAGTAACTGAAAATAAGGGGGGAGGAGGGAGTCTGGGAGGCAAGAAAAAGGTGGGTTAAGGATAGACGGTCAACTGCACTTCTTGGTGACAGTCTCGGTGATTTTTTTCTTTTCCTCTTTTTTAAAACTGTTTTTTATAGTCAATATTCCCTAGTTGTAAGGGGCTTGCTCCCTCATCTCTATCAAAATATATTGTTCTGCTATTGTTTCTATCACACTTATGGTGCCAAACTTGAAATAACTTCCAATCAGGCTCTTTGGGAAAGGGCTCGTTATACCATGTGGAAAAACGAATGTTACTTCCTTGCGTCATTCAGGGTGAAGATAGCTTACAATTTAAAGGGTGTTGGCCACACAGCTTTGACCAATCAAATTCCATAAAAAAAGGAAATAAAGACATTAAAAACTGAATCACCTAGTTAAGGATACCTCAGCGGGACTCAAATTCAGAAAATTCCCTATCATTTAAGTTACTAAAAAATGAAGAATTAATTAATAACACGTTGTAAGTTAATTGATTAGCAATTGAGATGCAATAAAAGGAAAAAGGTGGTTAATATGAACAAAAATAGAGGAAATGAGACAGTTTACACAATACACATTTACAGTAGTTTATTTAGAAAACATGCTTTCCAATTCGTGAGACAATTTAATTCTTTGGAGGTTGAGATTATGAAAAACCACATTGGATTTGGTAGATGACTTACATGATGGTTGAACCCTTTCCGTTTCCTTATTCTTGTACATTATGATCTCAGCTTAGATATTTGGATGAGCAGATCTAGTACCTATTCGAACTTATATGACTGATTATAGGTTTTACTTCCTTTTCCTATATATATAATCAGGCACTCTGAGCCAAGTCTACAACATTATCTTTTCTCTATATAAGTTTTGACAGTTCTTTTCTTATATATATTGACTGCAGTGCTGGAGGGATTGCTTTGTCAACTTTAGTGCCTGCAACAGTGAGCTCTATCTCCTCACTGGCTAAAAGTTCGGTAGCTAATCTGCAGATTTGGTCTATGCATGGGCTTCTTTTAACTATTGAAGCTGCTGGCTTGTCCTTTGTCTCTCATGTCCAGGTATTCCCATTTTAATTTAGTTCTGATTTTTTGTGTCACAAATAGGATTAATGATCTGGCTGCAGAATAATTGCAGCATGAAGAGCTTTGCCCTTGCTTTAATGTGATGATATTTGTTAAGGACCAAATTAACTCCTAGTACATTAAAATATCACTGATTGATTCATCTGAGACATCCAGTCTTTTTTAGAATTTTTTTTTTGTTTATTGTTACAATAACCATGCTCCACTACACCAAACTCTTTTATTACAAATGCACATTTACATGGACATGGCTGAGAAAAATGTTGCCAATGTTTTACCAATAAAATAAACCAAGTTTTAATTCCTTGTTTTGTTACTAAGGCATATCCCTCACTTAGTTGCCGCCTGCCTCGGCCTTCGTCATAGAAGTTCATTTCTGCATCTACGTCCTTCCTGTATCTACTTCTTTGATCTATCTTTTTGCACCCAAACTATTAACAGAGAAATGTGATTGGATATGGGGAAATTGAAGGAATGGAGTAGGATGGAATGGAATTTTGATATGTTCCATTGTTTGAATTTGTTAAACTAGAATGGAATGAATTCCACTCCATTGCTTCCAAAACCCCAACTTTATTCCTTCCAATTTGTTTTTTTTGGGTAGGAGGGTGGGATGTGATTGAACCAAAATAAGTTTCCATTCCATCATAATATATCCAAACAATGGAGTTGTAAGTTTTTTTCCATTCCCTTCTATTCCTTTCCACTTCGCTTACTATTTGTCATCCAAACATAGGGAAAACTACTTGCTACTTTTATTTGTTAACCAGATCAATATGCCTCATTTTTGTGTGTAATATAATCTTTCTTAATTTAGAGATCATGTGATTGTCTCTATTTTTCTTCACAGGCAACCCTATCTCTTGCTATGGACATTCTTTTATCTGATGAGAATGGTTTAGTAGACATTCAGCAGGGAGTTGGCCGCCTTATAAATGCTATAGTTACTGTTCTTGGTCCTGAGCTTGCCCCAGGAAGCATCTTTTTCTCACGCTCCAAGGTGAATTTTTCTAGTATTTTTAAAATAAAAATAGAAACTTATTAAGAAGAAAGAGAAAATAATTATAATATATAAAGAATTTCCAGGATAAATGATCCTCCTTAATGTAAAAGGAAAACACAAATGAGAAATATTAGAAAAGAAAATCAATGGCTGGATCTTGTATTGCTTCCTGTTGGGGAGGTTTTTGTAGGCTTTATTCTTTAGCCTAAGCCTATGGCTTTCTTTTGTATCTTTGTAGTACCTCTGGTACTATTCTAATATAATATATGATATTTTTGGCCGTTCAAAAAAAAAAAAAAGAAAAGAAAATCAATGAAGCGAAGCTACAAATTCCTCAGCATGTCTGTTTGGAAAGCTCCCTTAAAAAATCATGAGCTTGTTACCAGATAAAATTAAAACACCTAATCTTATACTAAATCAGCTGCTGTGTCGAAGAAGCATCCTTAAAGGTATGCGAGTTGCACTCCTAGCCTACAACCATATGCACTGAAGTGGGGCATAGAGGGTTCAAATCTAGGGCCTCTGCATTTTTTTTTCTATGTATACTTCGTACACTATTCTTTTTTTCTTTCTTTCCAGTCTGCCATTGCGGAGATTAGCAGCTGGCAAGAAACTTCAACTATGCTCGAGTATGTTTCTTCATTCCACCTGTTATCATATAATTAACATTTTCTTGTGACCATCTTTGTCTTTGTCTATGGGAGTAGTATTATCCAGTCAAATTGTTGTTTTATTGAAGTTTATAATATAAAAACTTTTGCTTGTTGTATCACAGGAGCGCACGCTTCACACAACAACTTGTTCTTTTTGCTCCCCAAGCTGTTTCTGTACACTCCCATGTGCAGACTCTTCTGTCTACTTTGTCATCAAGACAGGTTTCTCTCCTATTTATTTTTTTTATTATAGGTGATAATGTGTTATTCACTCTTTTCTGATTACTATTTCTTTTACTTTTTTTAAATGCAGCCAACTTTACGGCATCTTGCTGTGTCTACTCTAAGGCATCTAATTGAGAAAGATCCAGTTGGTTCCCCATCTTGATACCATTTTTAATATAGAAAAATTAGCATGTCAGATTTTTGTGCTGAGAGCTGATTTTAATCTTTACAGGCTTCCGTTATGGTTGAGCAGATTGAAGATAACTTGTTCTTTATGCTGGATGAGGAAACTGATTCTGAGTATGTACATAGAAAAAAAAAGAGCTTTATTATCATTTCTTGCTGATTAGTTCTTTGGTTAAGATCAAACACTTTTTTATTAGTTTCATTAGGTAATTGCCTTTGCATTTGTTTTGTAATTGTCTCACTTCTTTATTTTAAATAAGAATTTATATTAGAGAGGCTGAGAGATGTCAGAAGGAATACAAAACCTGGTATAAGTCATTCTCCTAGACGAGTCAATAGAAGGCAATACCAGTTAACAATAATAAAACGTGCAACATGCAATAAAACCAAAAACGAAACTCTCCTGTAACATATTTGGTGAATACTAAATCTGTGTTGATAATTATTCTTGCTTTTCTTCTTTGTTTGCCTGCCTTTGTTGCCTTTGGTTTATTTTAAATGTTTTAATCTTCAAAGGATATGTTTATATTCATCTTTGTTTACTCATAAGAATGTTGGTTAGCTCTCCCTCAGGTTCCACATTTTGTTTTATTTTATTTTATTGAGGGGGTGGTTTAACGAATTTATTTTAAGAGGGAAAAGGTGGATGATGGCATTTCCCATGGTCAACCATAGTTATAATTTACATTTATATTTTATTAACAAATTGGAGGCCAACCTTAGTTATTGGTATTTGGCTTTTAGACTGCTGAGTTTTTATTCCTTTCATTTGCGCAGAATTGGTAACCTAGTGCGAACCACAATTATGCGATTACTCTGTGCATCTTGTTCTTCATGTCCTTCACATTGGATTTCAGTATGTCGCAAAGTGGTAAGCTATTTCAAAAAGAAGTATTTTATATATGCTTTACGGATTACAATTTACAATGTCTAGAAACTGTACTTCAAAAAGACATGAAAACTGATGCTTTTAAAGGAAAGTAAAGATAAATACACATGGGAGATGTGAATATTTTCTTTTCACACAAAATTGTTAGAGAAAGATCCAGAAGTAAAAGGGCTGCTGTGTAATACATAACATTTTGTGTGTGTGTGTGTGGGGGGGGGGGGGGGGAGATAAGAGAGTAATCTGAATTATTTCATTATTATGATTTGAGTTACAGAAAAGGTATTATTTATAGAGTACAGAGTTAGAGTCCTAGCTCTAACAGACTGACAGCTGTTGCAACTAACTCAACATCTGTCATAACTAACTGAGAACTAGCTCTAAGCTACTCACAGGTATGCTACTTACAGTATGATCTATACAGCATATACACTATCGTGGCCTTAAGTGATTCATCCCCATACAATTCTCTAGTTACAATGAGAAAATAGGCCATGTATAACCAGTAACATAGTGACTCGTGGATGCATTTTAGAAATTACTACCAAATCACAAAGCAAGCTTAAATTACAATCTACTTTGGCTACTAAACTGTCAGTGAGAAAAAAAGATAGAAAACAGCATCATATGACTGTGATGGGTTCAGGTCACAATGGATGGTACTGCTTTGATGGTTGATGCTATGTTAAAAAAACTTCATACCCCATTGCCCAGAGGCTCTTCGCTATGCGAAGGTATGGGGGAGGGATGTTGTACGCAGTCTTACCCTTGCATATGCAAAGAGGCTGTTTCCGGATTCGAACCCATGACCAACAGGTCACCAAGGCACAACTTTACCGCTGCACCAGGGCTCGCCCTCATGGTTGATGCTATGTTAAATAGTTATTTTTCAACCACTGGGAGAATCTCCGTCCGTCTCAAGCCCGCCGTGACCATTGGGTTCAAGCCCTTGGTCATTCCACTTCGGACCGGTCCGATAGTGATACCGATGACGTGGACCAATCCAAGGTGACCAAGGGAGGGAGGCTCACAGGCGTCTGGTCTGGTGCGGTTTTCGAACCCCACAACGGTCGTATTACCCAGAGTGGTAATGTTTCTCTTACAAAGGGTGAAAGTCAAAAAGGGGATTGCATGCAGATAGTAAAGGCAACAGAGAAAGTTAAAAGTGCAGATGAGAGGTAGGAGGGACAGCTTTCTAACGAAAATATGGAAAGCTCAGACATAGACCCAGAGGGGGACAAGGAGGTGGTTCGTCCTCTTGAGGAGGATCAAGTTATTGGGTGTGACAGGTCTGCAACAAACAAATGCTTAGTCAACGAATATTCTGGTCAAAATGTTTCAAAGGAAGATACACGGGATTTGGGCCAGAAGCAAATAGGCCCAAGTATGTCAGCCACAAAGGTCTATGTTAGAAGAAAGGAGGTGCTGCCTAGCAAAAGAAAGGACCATTACCTTCAAGGAACAGAGGTTGAAATAGGTCCAGTTACAAAAATAGACAGCATGTTGACAACCCAAGGGGATTTATTAGAAAAGCAGTGTGCTTTAGTAAAAGAATAGGGCCTGAATTACAGTGATGATGATATGAAGATAAAGGAGCTTATGTTGGATATGGATAATAGAGATAATAGGATGGCAGCTGAGATGGGTATTAATAAACAGCAGATATGATTATTTTATCTTACAATTCAAGAGGTTTGGGGAGGGGGATTAAATGGGCAGCTATTAGAAGGCTCATTTCAAAGTATAAGGTGGATATTGCTTGTATTCAAGAAACTAAAAAAGAGAGCTTTACTAAGGAAATATGTCAGTCCATATGGGGGGATTCATCTGTTTCATGGGACAATGTCCCTTCAATTCAAGCTGCTGGTGGGTTGTTGTGTCTATGGAACAATTCTCTCTATTAGGTGGAAAGGAGGGTGAAAGGTAGCAACTTCCTGATGCTCGAAGGTACATGGCTCCATAACAATCAGAAGATGTTCCTTGTTAATGTCTATGCACCCTGTGACATTGCTGGGAAGAGAGCCCTTTGGGATGATCTGAAACAGCTTAAGGCTTCTAATCCCCCTGGAGTTTGGTGTTTTTTGGGAGATTTCAACAGTATTAGAAGCCAGGAAGAAAGAATTAGCTCCTCTCAAAGAGTTCCAGACCATTTGGGTATCTCAGAATTCAACCAATGGATTCAGGAAATGGAGCTGCAGGAGATTAAGAGTGCTGGTAGTAGCTTCACATGGATCAGGCCCAATGGTAGTGTGAAGAGTAGGCTTGATAGATTCCTGGTTTCAGACCAGTGGCTGTCTACTTGGCCTGATAGCTGTCAACATGTCCTCCCAAGGGACTTTTCTGATCATTGCCCAACCATCTTGCAGACTAAGCTGGTGGATTGGGGTCCTAAGCCATTTAGGGTAGCTGATTGGTGGATTCATCAAAAAGGATATCAAAAACTAGTGAAGGAGACTTGGAGTAGTGCCCAGCAGGGGGGTTGGGGGGGTGTTGTTCTAAAAAACAAGCTGAGGTATCTAAAAGATGTCATAAGGCAGTGATGTAAAGAATATGGGTTCATTAATGACAAAGGAATTCAGAAAATCCAGCAGAAACTCAATGAAGTGGAAGATATAGCATCCATTAGAAGTCTATCCGAGGAAGACATCAAGGCTAAAAGAGACTTACAGCAACAATTGTGGGAGGCCTCAAACGCCTATGAATCCCTTTTAAGACAGAAATCTAGAGAAAAATGGTTAAAACAAGGGGACTGCAACTCAGCATATTTCCATAAAGCCATAAATTTCAGAAGAAACTATAATAGTCTACAAGGAATTCTCATTGGTGGTGTGTGGGTTCAGGACCCTATTGTAGTTAAGAATGAAGCTGTGAGTTTTTTCCAAAAAAGATTCACTGAAAAGCATAACCTCAGACCTACCCTTGATGGAGTTCAATTCCCCTCAATTAATCAGAGGCAGAGGGAAATTTTGATTGCTCCTTTCTCAGACCAGGAAATCAAAGATGCAATATGGAGCTGTGGTGGGGAGAAATGCCCTGGACCGGATGGATTTAACTTCAATTTTATTAAAGAATTTTGGGAGGTGGTGAAATCTGACTTCAGAAGATTTGTGGATGAGTTTCATGTGCATGGTTGCTTCCCTAGAGGCAGTAATGCTTCCTTCCTGGCTCTAATTCCCAAAATTAATCACCCTCAGTCGTTTGATGATTACAGACCAATCTCCTTGATTGGCTGTATGTACAAGGTCATAGCCAAGTTACTAGCAAATAGATTGAGGCTTGTTATATCTGCTCTTATTGATGAGAGACAGACAGCCTTCATCAAAGATAGACACATCCTGCATGGCATATTAATCCTCAATGAGGTGATTGAGGAAGCTTGCAGCAGTAAGAAGCCAGTTATGGTCTTCAAGGTGGACTTCGAAAAGGCTTATGACTCAGTCTCATGGTCTTTTCTTGACTATATGTTGCAAAGAATGGGATTTTGTCCAAAGTGGAGACAATGGATTTCTGCATGTCTCACAACAGCAACCATATCAGTTCTAGTTAATGGCAGCTCCACAAAGGAGCTTGTCCCTACTAGGGGCTTGAGGCAAGGGGATCCTTTAGCCCCATTGCTATTTAACATAGTTGGTGAAGGCATCACAGGATTGATGAGGGAAGCAGTGCAGAAAAATCTATATAGAAGCTACATGGTTGGAAAGAAAAAGGAACCCACTAATATTTTGCAATATGCTGACGACACAGCTTTTGTGGGAGAGGCTGATTGGGAGAATGTTCTTGTTTTGAAGGCTTTGCTTCGAGGCTTTGAATTGGCTTCTGGATTAAAGATCAACTATGCCAAAAGTCAGTTTGGGATTATTGGAGGGATGGTCAACTAGGCAAATGAGGCAGCCCAACTTCTGAACTGCAGGCAAATAAAAACTCCTTTCTATTATTTGGGTATCCCAATTGGGGCTAAACCCTCAAGCGCATTGGTATGGGAGCCTTTGATCAATAAATGTTAATCAAAACTATCCAAGTGGGCACAAAAGAACATATCCATGGCAGGGAAGGTGACTCTAATAAATTCCGTCCTCAACGCCTTACCAATATATCTGCTTTCCTTCTTCAAGATTCCCCAAAAGGTGGTTCATAGACTGGTGGCACTGCAAAGGAATTTTCTGTGGGGTGGAGATAGGGAGCATAAGAAAATACCGTGGGTAAAATGGGAGGATGTTTGTCTTCCTAAGGCTGAAGGGGGACTCGGGATTAAAGAAATTGCTAAATTCAATGAAGCTCTGCTGGGCAAATGGATTTGGGCCCTAGCTTCTGACCAACAGCAGCTATGGGCCAGAATTATTAACTCCAAATATGGTGGATGGAAGGAGTTCCAGCTTGGAAGAAATAAAAAGGAATTTTCCTACTGGTGGAAGGATCTGAGGAAGATTTACCATCAGTCTCAGCACAGCATATTTTATCAAAACATGGTTTGGAAGATAGGTTGTGGTGACAGGATTAATTTCTGGACAGACAGATGGGCAGGGGAAAGCACACTCAAACAGCAATACAATCAACTTTTCATGATCAGCAGTCAGCAACATAGCCTCATTTCAATGATGGGTAATTTCTCCCAGGATAATTGGAGATGGGACTTGAAGTGGAGGAGAAATCTATTTGATCACGAACATGATTTGGCAGTGAGCTTTATGGAGGACATTACATCTATATATATTCAGAGAAATGTGAAGGACATTATGATGTGGAAAGCTGAACCTAATGGTGTGTACTCCACTAAGTCAGCTTATAGTCTAATGTTGAAGCCAAATGTTTCTGGTTCACAAGCCAGGATTTCCAAACTAATATGGAACCTGAAAATACCCCCAAGGCAGCAGTTTTCATTTGGAGACTTCTTAAGGACAGGCTCCCCACTAAAGGGAATCTTTTAAGGAGAAATGTGGATATTCAAGATGCTGGTTGCCCACTCTGTGGCCAAGTGCAGGAGGAAGTGGGGCATCTCTTTTTTAATTGTAAAAGGACAATAAATTTGTGGTGGGAATCTATGGGATGGATCAAGGCTGTAGGACCTCTTCCAGCCTCCCCATTAAACCATTTTGCTCAATTTTGTGATGGTTTTGGGGCAAATATAAATCAGAGTAGATGGAGTGGATGGTGGGTTGCTCTAACTAGCACTATATGCCATCACAGGAATCTTTTGATATTTCAAGAAAAACCTTTTGATTCATATAAAGTCATGGACGAGGCTATGTACTTAGTTTGGTCTTGGCTTAAATCTAAAGAGAAAGGTTTTGACATTAGTTTTAACCACTGGTCTTCCAACATATCGGAATCCTTTGGTTAAACTAAGTCGGATTGTCTTTTATTGGGATAGCTTGGGGTTCTTTTGGAGGGCAGCACCAGAGGTGCTTGTATTTCTTTTAATTCAGTACCACTTGTACTGCTTTGATCATATTAATAATATATATAATTTTTGCCTTCCAAAAAAAAAATAGTTATTTTCGGTCAAAAAAAACTTTCTTTGATACTTTACAATACCCTTCACAATGGTATGATGGGATTATTACAGGTCCTTGCAACATCATTGAGGAACACTGAAAATAATAATATTGCGGCAAATGATAACCCAGATGGTGATTCAAGGTTGAACCATGAGGATGATGAAAATATGGTTCCTGGCTCCAACAGTGGACAGAGTCACAAGTTTCAAGCTTCCATTGGTACCACTAATAGGGAGAAGTACCTCAGATATAAGACCAGACTTTTTGCCGCAGAGTATGTATTTCTCAACTATGTAATTTAAATTTTTATATGAATATATTGAACTTACATGTTTCTGACAATGATAAATTTACCCTATTTCAAATTTAAGAAAGGATTATGTCATCTGTTGTTAATGTTAATGTATCTAATGCTAAAAATACTGTCATCCTTTAGTAAAGAATTAATCTCGAAATTATGTCATGTTTTATATTTTTAGACTGATCTTTCTTCTGATTAAAATCCAATTTCAATCTTTCTTAACTATAATTTGTTATTTGATTTATTAATGTTATTGCAGATGCTTGAGCCATCTACCAGATGCTGTTGGAAGTCATCCTGCACATTTTGATCTATTTTTGGCAAGGAAAGAACTTGCAAGTGGGCAGGCCACTGGTGATTGGTTAGTTCTCCACTTGCAAGAGTTAATATCACTTGCTTATCAGGTACTGCTTAGCTATGACTTACCTTTTGCATTTGTATTGAATATTCAAGATAAATTAAAAATAATCATGTCCTCCCTCTCATTTTCCCCATATCAGATTAGCACAATTCAATTTGAGACCATGCAGCCAGTAGGCGTCAGTCTTCTTGGCATTATTGTGGACAAGGTAATATGTTCACTGTGAAATATGATGGCTTTGCAACTTTAATGCCTCTTATCTTTTTTGATAACAATGCAATTTTTTTTATGGCAAATGAAGTCTTTTTTTGGAGCTAATTAACATTTTTTTTCTTTTTATTCTTTTATCTTTTATTTTCCGTAAGAGCATCTTGTTGTTAGCTTCGGGGTATGTGGTAGAACAACGGGAGAGGCTTTTAGAGTAGTCTGTTAATTATGATACTCTGTTATATTTTACTATTTGGTTTGAGTGAAATGCCTGTATCTTCACAAATTCTTTTCACTTTCTAATAAAAGTTTTTGACATATCTTTGGTGTGCAGCCCATGATATCTTTAAGTGGGCCTCTAATGAATATGCAAAGGCATTGGAGAGCCTTATTGTGTTGAATACTTGTTTTATCCTTTCTATGTTTCTCATTTACCTTTGATGATATCTGGTCCACCTATTTTCTTTGAAATCTTTATTTCTTCTGTCTAATAGTATTTCATCTTTTATCAACACACTGACTACAAGATTTCAGTATAGATGAGAAAGTGAAAGAAAGAGATAGTAATAGAAAATTTAGTGTTTCTGAGATGAGTTTTTGTATTCAATACAATCTGCTTACAGATCAGTAACACTTTTTTTTTTTATCAGCCAAAATAGATATATATTAATTAAGTACCAGGGGTACTAGAAAATACATAGACAACTCAGGATTGGTCCCTATGCAGTTTGAACCAATTCTGAGAAATTAAAGATAATACAAATATTTGCTTGATTAAGCTATCCTAGACTATTAGAAATCCTTCGCTGATATTGGATGACCATTGGTTGAAATGGATAATGAAATCCTTCTCCAAATGTGTGAGCCATGTCCATAACAAGAAAATTGCATCATCTAATATTCTGTTCGCATTGAACTTCCCATTGGAGAAAATCATGTCATTTCTTTGCTTCCAAATGGTCCAAGTCAATGCAAGCCACCACCACTTCCATCTTGACCTCTTTCTGTCTTTTACTCCATGTATGTGATAAAGAAAGTGTTGCCTTGGGTGATATGGGAAAGCCCCCGAGAGATTCACCCAAGACATTGATTCCGACCAAAGTGGAGATATTTTGGTACAATGAAAGAATAAGTGTGCTGCGTTTTCCTCCTCAGATCTGCCGAAAGGGCACCTTGAGTCGTCTACCTCGATTTGCCTCCTCTGCAAGTTTGACCTCGTCGGAAGCCTATCTCTTATGAGTCTCCATGCGAATACCGAAATTTTTGAGGGAATTTTAAGCTTCCACAATTCCTTAAAAGCCCCATCCAGGTTCCCATCAGCCTCTTCCTCCCATAGAATGCAATAGGCAGATTTAGCCGTGTATTGGCCACTCGGATCTGCCTTCCACACCCACTGGTTGCCTTGCTAAGCCTGAATCCTGATGCAGTCTACCACCCTTAGGAAAGAGGCCGCCATATCTACTTCATTATCGAACAAAGGTCTCCTCCATCTGAAATCCCATTCCCATCCATTATCTGTGAAGGCCCCCATTTGTTGTATGTATTGATTTTGCTGTGAAGATATACTATACAACCTAGGGTATCTTGCTAGCAGCGATGCTTCCCCATCCATCCATGCATCCTCCCAAAATTTAAACCTATCCCCACAGCCCACCTTCCACATTGTTGAGTTGTTGATTATGACACCATGTTGTGGATTTTGAACCACAAGTTTTAGATCCCTCCACCATATAGATTCCGCCTGTGCTCTAATTCCTTCATTTAGACCCCTCCACCCACCATATTTCGAATCCAACACCCTAGCCCACAACTCTTCCGGTCGCTGAAATAGGTTCCATTTCCACTTACCCAGTAAGGATAAGTTGAAGGAATTGATGTCTTTGACTCCCAAACCCCCAGCTTCCTTTGACATGCATACCGTCTCCCACTTGACCCAAGCTATTTTCCTTTGCTGCTGATCACCACCCCATAGAAAATTCCTCTGAATTCTTACTAACTCATCCACCACCTTTTGAGGAACCCTGTAAAAAGAGAGAAAGTATATAGGAATAGATGTTAGTACTGATTTTAAAAGAGTCACTCTCCCCCCGAACAACAAGTGTCTCAGTTTCCACTTCACTAGTTTTCTCTCGCACTTAGAGATGATAGGATCCCATGTCTGATATCTTCTCGGATTTGCTCCAATAGGAACACCAAGGTATGTGAAAGGGAGTGTCAACAAGCTACAGTTGAGGTAATTAGCAGCCTCTCTTTTCCATGCCTCCATTACCCCGAAAGCACCAAATCCACTTTTAGCAAAATTGATTTTGAGCCCCGATGCTAGCTCAAATACCCTCAACATTGCTTTGATAGCTTTTACATTTGCCATTGATGCTTCTCCAAAGAACATAGTGTCGTCCGCATATTGAAGGAGACTAATTTCCACCTTGTTGTTGCCACACAAAAAACCCTTAAACATCCCCTTCTGTAGCGCCTGAGTCATAATACCATTCAAAGCCTCCGCAACTATGTTAAAAAGTAACGGTGATAAAGGGTCTCCTTGCTTGAGCCCTCTCCGAGGCAAGAATTCTGTTGTAGGACTGCCATTGACCAACACAGAAATTGTTGCTGACTTTAAACATCCCACCATCCATCTAATCCATTTTGTGCAAAAGCCCATACGCCTCATCATATAAATCAGAAAATTCCAACTAACAGAGTCATACGCCTTCTCATAGTCCACTTTGAAGACCATGCAAGGTTTATGACATCTTTTAGCTTCATCAATCACCTCATTCGCAATCAACGCACTGTACAACATGTGTCTTCCTTCTATAAATGCGGACTGCCTTTCGTGAATGATGAAAGACATTACCTTCTTTAGTCTGATTGCTAACACCTTTGCAATTATCTTATAGATGCACCCTATCAATGAGATAGGTCTATACTCATTCAGCAATTGCGGATCCAGGACCTTGGGAATTAAAGTGATGAATGATGCGTTTAAGCCTCTTGGAAAGGTTCCATTTACATGAAATTCGTCCATGAAACGCAGAATATCGGGCTTGAGAATAGGCCAGAATTGTTTGATGAATTTGAAAGACAAACCATCTGGCCCCGGGCTCTTGTCACTACCACAGTCCCGCACCGCTTCCAGCACCTCAACCTCCTGAAATCGCCTCACCAAAGTCTCATTTTGCAGGCTATCAATTGTCTGAAATTGTATCCCATCCAGTGTAGGCCTATTATGCTCTGATTCTTTGAAATGCTGTTCAAAGAACGACCTGACAGCCTCTTTGACTAATATCGGTTCATCCACCCAAGACCCTTCAATCAGCAATCCTCGCAAGCTGTTATGTCTTCTACGAGCATTAATCATCAAGTGGAAATACCTTGAATTACAATCTCCTTCTTTGACCCACCTAGATCTTGCCTTTTGCCTTAGCAACGACTCGTGGGATTGAGCCGCTCTCCATAAATCCTCCTGCAGCTGTTTCCTGCCTAATGTCTCCTGATGAGATAGTTGTCTATCAGCAGTGATCTCCTCCAGCTTATTCAACTCTTGCTCAATCTTCTGGAATTTCTTAAGTGTATCCCCATAATGGTCTCTATTCCACTCCCTCAACCTGAATTTGAGTGCTTTTATTTTCATTTTTAATGCATACCCTCCCCATCCACTTAGCTGGTTAGATGACCAACTTTCCACCACAGCTTTCTTGAAAGAAGCATTTGCTAGCCAACACTCCATTATTTTGAAAGGCTTAGGTCCCCAATCAGACCTTCTCGATTTGAGCAGAATTGGGCAATGGTCGGAAAAATTTCTCTCTAGTGTATATTGAGCTGTATCAGGCCATCGTGTAAGCCAATCCGCAGATACGAGGAACCTATCTAGTTTGCTTCTAGATAAACCATTAGGTCTAACCCAAGTGAACTTGCTGCCCACCCATGCTGGTTCCACTACCTCCAACTCTTCAATCCATGCATTAAATTCCCTAGATCCTCCATCCTCCAAAGCCCTGTGACAAGCACCAGCTCTCTCTGCAGCATTTCTGATGCTATTAAAGTCCCCTAGAATGCACCATAAACCTTCCTGGTTCTGATTTTTCAGCTGCAGAATAGATTCCCATAACCCGCGTTTGCGATGAATATCACAAGGAGAATAAATGTTGACAATATTCACTGGTAGGTTCTCCTGAGTCCACTTTCCTGATAACATTATATATCCAGGCCCATTGTTCTTCCTTTCCAATCTGAAAGATTTTTCACTCCACAAACATAAAATACCACCCGCAGTGTTAGTTGCTGGCTGCGCTTCCCATTGAACTTCAGAATCCCCCATAAAGCTTGACATAAGGTTCTATCTATCATCTCCTTTTTTGATTCCTGAATGCATAACATATCAGCATGATGTTTATTGACCATTCTCCTAATTGCTGGTCATTTAACCCTCCTCCCTAAACCTCTTGCGTTATATGTGATAATATTCATGGAGTCTTCCTCATCCCTCCCAATTTCTCTGACTCTTTAATATCCCTTTCTTCCAATTCAACCATTTGCTGCACCTGCTTCACATTGTCATTCCATCCAGTTACTCCTAGTTCCTTCGCTAACTGCCATAGTATTTCTGCCTCCTTAGAATTATTATTAATATCTTGCATTTCATCCTGCTCCATAACTTGGCCCATATCATCATGACAAGAATCCTGCTGCTGAATATTTTCATGGTTATGGTCTTCGCTATTTAATTCCTGTTGGGATGGTACTTTTCCAATTTCCAAGCTGCCACTTAGGTTCCTCTGCACTCCATTTTCCAGAGGTTGCTTTTTACGCCACTTTTTCCTAGCATACACACTGATTGGGTGTTTTTTGTTTGAGTGGGCCTCTATTTTATTTTCCTGGTGTGTTTTTAAAACATTGGGGGTGCATGGAAGTAAAATCAGCCCATCTAAGTCCACTTGCTCCTTGTCACGTGCATAAGTTTGGTGAAAGCCAGCAACTTCAAATTCTGACCCATTCCCTTCTGCCCTGATACTTCCCTTTTCATGCTCCTCTTTTGTCTTCTTGTCAGGGGTGCGGGATCCGTTGACCACTTCTTTCCTTTCCTCGTACCTGTCTTCTGCCTCAGCTCCTGCTCTTGTCTCTTCATCCGCTTCGTTCTGTCTTTTGTTTGCTTCTGAGCTTGCGTCGCAATCGCTGCAACGGCTCGAGATTTTTATCCACTGGTCCAAAGGATTACCCAGACGGTCGTTTTGTGTGTCGCGACCGCCAGGTAATGCGTGATGTTGAGTAGATATAGACAGAATAGCCAGCTGTTATGAGAAACTATTTGCATGACAGATACAACAGTTTATAACTAACAGTGTTGTTAAATGGCGGCCATGGCGGAGTTGCGTTGCGGTTTTCTGAAAAAACGCCACCGAATAGCGGTGGCGTGACGAGTTAAAGATGGCGGCGCCATGGCGGCCATGGCGGCCATGGCGGATGTGGCGGCGAGGCGGAAAATGGCGGATGCAGCTGCAACCCTCGACCTCGAAGCTCCAACACAGCGCGACGACCCACGACCCCTGCAACCAGCCACGACCTCGGAACCACCCACACCTGCAACCAGTGACGACGAGCACGGCAGCGACCACCCAAGGCAACGCGAACGGCGGTGACGAGCACGGCGTGAACGACGGCAACGCGAACGGAGAAGACGACCCAGCCAGAACCGCGACCGTGACTTATACTGGTGGGTGGGCCAAAGCTTTTTTTTTTGTTTTTGCTGCTTGACACCCCTTTTTGCTGTCTGCAGCTTTTTTTCCGTTTTTCTATTTGACACCCCCCTTTTACTTTCGACAGTCCCATTTTTAATTTTTTTTTCTATTTGACACCACAATTTTATTTTTTTTTCTGTTCAGTCCTCTTTTTAATGAGTTTATTTGGTGTTGGTACTTGATTATTGTATGAACTCATCAAACTTTTTTAGTTTATTTGAATGCAATCCTTTGTTTTTTTCAATTTCAATGAGTTTATATATATGTTTTTTTTTTTTTGTCCGCCATTTTCCGTTACGCCATCCGCCATATTTTTATGGCGGATTTTTGACTTTCCGCCATGAACCGCCATCCGCCATTAACAACATTGATAACTAATAATCACACAGCTGGCAACAGCTGGAGTTCTAACAGTTGGAGATATACAACAAAAGAGATTCAGAGAGAGTTAACAAAGAGCTGAGATACACTCTAAAATACTAACAGGCACATACTTTCTTCTGTCTAAACAGTTGGGGATAATTTGACCATTGTTTACTTTTTTGTTACAAATAAAATGTTCAACTAAGTGTTGAAGAGCTCAATCACTTTTTTTAATTATCTGAAGTTCATGTTGGAATATACTAATCAATGTTTTTTTCTGCTTAATTTTATGTTGTCTTTGTACTGCGTGATGTATCTTAATCTTATCATCTCCCTACTGGTCAAGTTTTATTAATTTGTTTTTGTATGTGAATTTGGATTAACAGTTTGAAAAAGCAGCTGACCCCGAGCTTCCTGGGCATCTTCTGCTAGAACAGTATCAGGTATTTGACAAGATATGCCAAATTGATTTCCACACCCTGATTTCATTTCTTGTCAACTAAGGGAGGGATCATTTATTTAATTCACATTTCCTTTTTGTTAGGAGGTCCCGTATAATGCGTGTCGTTTTTATGGTTAAGTAGATTATGAGTTTTGTGATTCACTTGGAATAACTGAAACTGTACTATATATAGGCCCAACTAGTATCTGCAGTTCGTACTACCTTGGACACATCTTCTAGTCCTAGCTTACTGGAGGCAGGTTTGCACTTGGCTACCAAGGTAGCAGGCTTCATCTTTCTCCTCATTTCCTTTTTTATCTTTGAAATTGATTTATTTACTTTTTTAGAGATCCCCCAAAATTACTTCTGTAAATCCAATTGTGGGCTTCCTTGAACATATCTTAGTTAATTCTTTGGAAGTTGGAAATATATGTCTGAAGTTCCTCAAGTATGTGATTAAATACAATTTAACTAAGTAGTATGTGAAAATTTCAGATACTGACAAGTGGAATCATCAGTGGTGATCAAGTGGTGGTCAAGCGCATATTCTCATTAATTTCACGCCCACTGAATGACTTTGAGGACATTTATTATCCTTCATTTGCAGAATGGGTCACAAGCAAGGCATGTAACTCTAATTGTTATTATGTACATGTTAATTTTCCGATATTTGTATATCTTTTGTCTTATTTATGATTTATATTTTAGATCAAAATAAGACTTCTGGCCGCTCATGCTTCTCTTAAGTGTTATATATATGCATCGATGAGGAAGCACCAAGATGGAGTTCCAGATAAGTACCTGGCACTATTACCATTGTTCCAAAAAAGCTCAAGTATTCTGGGGAAGTACTGGATCCATACATTGAAGGATTATAGTTATATATGCTTATGCCTGACCCCAAAGAGGAAGGTATGCCTGAATTTGAACTTACCAAATATTAATGACTGCATAATTTCATCTGGGAGATGAAACCTGTATCAACATGAAACTGTTAATATCTTTAGGGGGGGGATTAGCATATAGCCTTTCTGTGTTTGGGTGCCTAGCTTGTGGTCAAACCTATGGTTACCTAATTCTTGATGTATTGCTAGTATTATTAGGCCACCATTGCTTTGCAAAGTATGGTGCTAGGTTGTATATATAACAGTACCACTTGTACTGATCTTCATATTATATATAATACTACTATATTTTTGCTGATAAAAAAAAACATGAAACTGTTAATATCTTTATGGTTGCCTTCTCATTCTAGTTGCTCCTTTCTTGCAGTGGAATCTGTTCCTTGATGGATTGCAATCACCTATTGTATCTTCAAAACTGCGTCCATGCTTAGATGAATCTTGGCCTGTAATTTTGCAAGCACTTGCACTTGATGCAGTTCCTGTGAATTCTGAAGGAAATGAAGCCTCAGTTGAAAACACCCAAAAACATAGTGCCACTACATATCAATATAGCATGGTTGAATTGAAGTGTGAAGATTTTAAATTCCTGTGGGGCTTTTCTCTTCTTGGTCTGTTTCAGTCACAACATCCTATCATTTGCAGACCAATCATACAGCTGGCTTTTGTTAATGCCAAGCATGGTGGGAACTTGCCAAGTAATGAAGTGAAACCCTCAGGCTTAAAATTATATGAAATTGTACTACCTATGTTTCAATTTCTTTTGACTGAAAGATTTTTTGGAGCCGGGTTACTTACCATCGATATTTGCAAAGAACTGCTACAGGTGGGTGCTATACTTTGACATACAACTCCAAAACAATATTTTAATGTTTTTAGTGGATACAGTCTTCTAAATCATGTCCTATTAAGATTACAGATTTTACCTTAAATGACATCTACTTGTACCTATCCATTTAATTTCACTTGGACATGAATGCATATTCCTCATTTAGTAAATTCATCTACTCCATATGGAAGGGATTGCCTGAGCCTAAGTGAATTATTACATTGGATAGTGTGAGAGACATAAAACCAACCATTCATGTGCTCCACCTAAGTGGTCAGTAGCTAGATCCTTTGCGGTTTACATAAGTTAAAGTGAGCCTATGCATTACTCATGCTTAAGGGCTCGCATGAAGGGGTGCGTAAAATCATTCTTGTACCACCACCTAGTCTCCTCAGTTTAAGGAGAGATGGTTCTTGACACACAGATTTTGCAAACATGATTGACATGCACACTAGATATTCATAATAAACCAGTCCTTGTGAAACATTAGCTTCTTCAGTTCTCTTCCTTATAAACAATAGACAGTTAGTAAACATTTGGAACTGCAACATCTTAATTAGAGCCTCATGGATAATATTGCATTTTGAGAACTAAATATTTTAAATCTAAAGGCAGTCCTAGATATTAAATCTACTTGCATCCTAAATAAACTAGTGATGCTTTTTTTTGTCTTTACTGGTTTGGAGTAGAATGTTTGACTATTTAAAGGAAGAAATAATTGATGAATAATCTGCACTATGTTAATATATCAATGGTAATCCACTACAGTGTCTAAGGAGATAGGAGTGTAGAAGAGTTCTGGATGTTTACATTAATAATAATTCCTATGCTCGTATGGTTGAATGCATATTATATGGAATGGGCATAAATAAAGACTATTCTTACATTTCTTATCCTGTTTAATGGATGCAGATTCTTTCATATTCCACCTACATGGATAATTCTTGGACTAGCCTTGCGATATCCATTTTATCACAGGTAGACATTACATAAACTGATTAAGGATTGTGACTCTGCATTCTATTTTTCTCCTTTTTGTAGTAAATTTATGGTTTATGATAACCCTTCAAGCACTCTATTCCTAAAGCATAGTAGGTTCTCATTGGTAGTCTAGTAAGCTTTATGCTACTTTGTTCAATTTTTTTTAGATGTGAAGTTCTAGTTTCAATTTTTTCCCTACAGGTTGCACAGAATTGTCCACAAGAAATTTTCAATAGTGAAAACTTTGCTTTGATAACAATGGAACTTTGTTTGAACTACTTTTTTAAAGTGTTTCAGAGGTATTTAATTTCCAGTGACTGATCATTTAATGCAGTGTCAATTATTTGATGGACATTTTGCATTGGGTATATATACTATGCTAAAGTTCCTGTATATCTGTTGTCTAGTACCGACACAATTTCAGTTACTCATCCAAACTCTGAAGTAAATGTGATACAAACACTATGTAGCACAACAAAGGCAGTCATTAATCGTATTGAGACCAAGGTGTGTCTGTTGCCTATGATACTTGATAACTTATTTCTGTCTGAGCCATTGTCTTTTTGTCAAACATCTATAATTATGAATTCGTGGAAGTACTTGTGCAATATTTTATTGCAAATTGGTCTTTTAATATATTTGTTGTAAACAATGATCTTCATTGATGATTTGTTCTTATGATTACTTAAGATGCATAAGAATCCCAAATCAGTTACTTGTGCAATATTTTATTGCAAATTGGTCTTCTAATATATTTGTTGTAATCACTGATCTTCATTGATGATTTGTTCTTATGATTACTTCAGATGCATAAGAATCCCAAATCAGTTGTTCTGGCATTAGTTTTACTTGGCTACAAGTGCGTTAGGGAGGCTTCAACTGAGGTGTTGTTATCAGAAGCCATTGACATGGTCAACTGTACAAGTCCTTTATTAAAGAGAATCATTGATGGTAAGCCAATTTTGTTGGAGCTAGTTTGGTGACTTTGGTCCATATTCATGCATGCTTCCATGTGAATCACTAGTTTGAATGCCAATATTTGACATGTATTTCCTCATTGTTTGCTCATATGCATTTTTACTAGTTTTAATTTAATGGAAAAAATGGTATAATCTTTTTTTGTCAAGAAAATGATTTGAGTCTCTCAAGTTTCAATAGCTGGATCTCAGCAACAAGCTATTCAATATAGGAGATAAGAATCAACTTTGATTCATTCAACAGCACAACTGATGAATCTTTTACCCAACTTTGTTTTGTAGATGAGGCTGAGCCTGATGATAGCATTCTCCCTCTAAGAGATATGTTTGGAACTTGTCTGAGTGTAGTTGCTGCTCTGACTAAGGATTGCATTGAGGGATTTCATTTGCAGGAGGTTAAAAGTTTCAACCAACGCAGGCTAATACATACAAAGCTTGCATTTTCTCTTGAACAAATTATATCCATTTCTAAACTAGCTCTTGCAAGTAAATATGCCGAAGATTGTGAAGCAAGGAACTCCATCTGTGTTGGTGCAGTGAGATATTGCATTCAATGTATCCATACTGTACTTAGTGATTCAAATGTGCAGGTAAATGAGTATGTAAGAAATATCACACACACGATAACTGTTACCCAGAAAGAAATACAAATGTATTGGAAAATATCCAAGTCCCACATCATCTAAAAATAAAGCCAAATTAGAATATATAAATGAGGAGCAATCCTCACCCATTGAGCTAGCTTTTGGGGTTGAGTTAGGCCTCTCACATTATTCATTCTAAGATGGTATTAGAGCATATTCAATTCAATATCCAATCCAAATGGGAAAGAAGTACTGGGCGTGCGGGGGGTGTATTGGGAAATACCCAAGTCCCACATCGTCTAAAAATAAAGCCAGATTAGAATATATAAATGAGGAGCAACCCTCACCCGTTGAGCTAGCTTTTGGGATTGAGTTAGACCTCTCACATTATTCATTCTAAGAAAATGACAGAACTTTCTTCTCTTTTTTTTTTTTTGATCTGCAAAGGTAAATATATATATTAAAGGGAGTACCAGAGGTACTGATTACATTGTTAGCCACCATAAAAATGGTTCCTCAATCAGACAGCATAAGTCTGATTGGGAACCAAACTATGGTTAGAAGAGTATACATGTTTGTTGAACCTAAAATGTAATTCCTACTACTGCACAAAATGATGTGGGAGGTTACTCGACCATTGATTAAAATGCACTTTCTTCTTAACAGGTTCAAGTAATAGGATTGCAATTTCTTAAAGCCAGGATTCAAAGAGGTGTAAATACAGAAGATAACTCTTTTATAATGTTTCTTGTTGGGGAGCTAATTGGTGATATTTTCACTTTGATCCACAAAATGTTGAAGGTATAGGCAATGATTGCATATGTTTTTCCCTTAGTGCAATTAGTACTGTCATCAATTCATATTAATATTGAACTTTGCAATTCACTGTGTAGCTAAAGGATTCTATATTTGTATTGATAACAGAATACTATAACAAGAGAATCGGTAACCATTGCTAGTGAATGCTTGAGTCTCCTGGTGCTGTTACAAACCTTGTCAAAAGGAAATGACTGCCAGAGAAGTTTTATGGACCTACTTCTGGAGGCCATTGTCATGATTTTCTTGTCAACAGAAGATGGGTTCTCTCAGGTAATAGGAACTGGGATTTTCTGTTGCTGAAGTTAGCTCTTAATTTTTTTATACATTCTTTTGATCATGCAAACAAATGACAGGAAGTCAATGATTTAAGAAGCACGGCTGTTAAGCTTGTTTCTCGCCTTGCTCAAATTCCTTCATCAGCCATTCATTTCAAGGATGTTTTACTATCAATGCCTCCTCTTCACCGCCAACAACTTCAGGTACTTCTATGTCACTGATGGATGTGTAGGTGAACAGATTATTGACATCTATTTTGCTCAATTAGCATATCCTCTCGTGATTTTCTACAATTACTGATTGAGCATCTGAATGACCCTGATTATATTTTTTGAAATGGCAAATTTCTTTTCCTGTCAATTAAAATAATAAGCTCCCACTAATTTCTAATTATAATCTACGAGCAGGGTGTAATCCGAGCTTCTGTAACTCATGATAAAAATCCAACAGATCTAAAAGTACCAGTTTTGGACATAAAAATGCCAAAGCCATCAGAAGGAACTGAAGAGAAACATTCTGTACCATCATCTGCTGCAGTGATGCAGACAGATGAAAATGACAAGGAAGAAGATGAATTCAGTGAAGATGATTGGGATGCATTTCAGTCGTTTCCTGTCTCTAAAAGTGAGGATGGAGATGATTCAAAAACAGAGTATGTTGCTGAAGGAAAGGATCCTAGCACAGTTAAAATGTCATCAGAAATAGAAAGTTCTATTGGAGGAGTTGAGTTTCAAGAATGTTCTATTTCCAAATCCATCAATAGTGAAAAGGAGCTGAAAGGTGATGAATGTCTGGAGGCTGTTAAAGAGAAACATGATCAAACTTATCCTAGTGCTAACAAGCCACATGATAATGAGAATCAAGAGATGGAGGAAAAATTGCAAACCTCAGTGCTTCAAGAAGAGGGGACATCAATCCCAGGAAGTGAACTAGTTTCTTGTGATCAGAAGCCTGAGGAAGAGGCTAAGATGGAGGAAAAATTGCAAAACTCAGGGCTTCAAGAAGAGGGGATATCAATCCTAGGAAACGAACGAGTTTATTGTGATCACAAGCCTGAGGTAGAAGCTGAGATGGAGGAAAAATTGCAAAACTCGGGGCTTCAAGGAGAGGGGACAGCAATCCCAAGAAATGAACGAGTTTCTTGTGATCAAATGTCTGAGGTAGAAGCTGTGATGGAGGAAAAATTGCAAAACTTGGGGCTTCAAGAAGAGGGGACATCAATCCCAGGAAATGAACGAGTTTCTTGTGATCAAAAGCCTGAGGTAGAAGCTGAGATAGAGGAAAAATTGCAAAATTCAGGGCTTCAAGAAGAGGGAACATCAATCCCAGGAAATGAACAAGTTTCTTGTGATCAAAAGCGTGAGGTAGAAGCTGAAGGATCAATTGAAGAGGAAGTAGTGTCAGATTCTCCGACACTTCAACAGGGGTTTTCTGAACCAGGTAATAGTGAACAGCTTAACAGGTGTGATGAAGATGCTGAGAAGGACAGTGTTAATGAAAATGAGAGTCATCACCCGCAGCTAGAAATGTCTGAAACTCCAATAGAGTGTACAAAATTAGAACCATTTGCTGAAGACCATAAAGAGTAAGTTAATTGTAGGGCATGAGATATTCTGCTTATTACTTCATAGCATGGAAAACCGCGGGAAAATACCTAAATTTGAAGCATTGTAAAAATGTATCATCCAGTAGAGCCATTTTTTTTTTCAATTCCAATCTATATTCTATATACTTGTAGCTCCTATTTTTATTTTTATTTTTATTTTTATTTAGGGGTCATCTGTTTTATGTGTGTCTATAATGAGAAGTAAAAAATAAAAAAAAGTATTTATTATAATGTGGAAAGTAAATATACTTGTCGCATTTTTTTTTAAAAAAAAAGTATTTATTATGTAAAAAATATATAAGTTATTCAATGGTTCATCGGGTATATTTAATGTTTTTGCTTTTTACACCATGTGTTCATGGGTACATAGTAATAAAAAAAAATCTACATGTATAGTTATGTAATCCATTGTTCTAAAAGGATGTATTTATGGGAAATTACAGTAATAAGCAAAAGGTTTTTCTTACAAGTTACGCTAAGGATGTATTTGTAACACTAAATGATACACCTTTCAATGAAAATGTTTCATTTTTAATTCTTTCCACATTATTCTAAAATAAATAGGCACTCAAAGTACATGTTCTAATACCATTGATAAAATATTTATCGGTTTTGATTCATTTTAATATTCACGCGAATTCAGTCGATTTTATTGACTAAAGTACATAAAAAGTATATATGGAAAATTAAGTTTTTGAGATATTCTCTCGTGCTTTGGTCTTTCAGATTAGATATAGACAATTAAGTTTTTATTTATATTATTAGTTACATTTTTTTAAAATAAGTTATACCCAAAATACTAAAAAAAATTATATATTGGTAACTTTCAAGTTCAAGCTGGACATGAAGGGTCTTTTTTTAATTACTATATAAATAATTTTTGTTTTATTTTGTTTTAATTAAATTGTAAACTTAACGTATTAATTAAAATATCATAAAAGTAATTTAATTGATTAAAATATAAAAAGTTAAAATAAATAAATAAATGTATGCGAAATTAAAAATTATACTAAAATTATGAATTTTTTAAAATATAAAAACTAAAATCGTAAAAAAGGTAAGTTTTTCAAAATTGTGGTCGAAAGTTAATGGAACTATAATTTAACTTTAATATAGTCGTTGAATTATAATGTTTAAATTGCATAAATCAAGTCTAACCAGTTAGGTTCGAACTTATAAAAATATTAATTTAATTCCTAAATATTTAAAATGACTGAATTTGATTCTTAAAGTCAGATTCTCAAGTTTTTTTAAAATAAATCAGTTAGATAATTTCCGTGCAATTAAGATTCACGCGGGTCAGAACGTGAATTCCAACAATTTTCATTTACAAACGTACTGCTTTTAAACATTTACTATATTTTACTCCATAAAAAAACCCACTAAAATTACTATTATTTTTAAAAAATAAATAAAACGCTTTTCCCTTTCTTCTTCCAACCTTCGTCCGCCACCATCATACCTTAATGTTAGAACAACACCAGCCAAAACAACTTGTTCCTAAACCCTAAGATTGAAATCGAAGCCACAATCGCGCTGGAGTGAGGTTAACACTCTTAGGAGGAGGCGCTGTTTGGTTCGTGAAGCTGAAGATGAAAGGCATGCGTAAACTGCTCATACTTTATGCCTCTCAGACCGGCAATGCATTGGACGCAGCTGAACGACTTTCTCGCGAAGCTGAACGGAGAGCCTGCCCCTTCAACCTTCTCTCTGTAGACCAATATGATCCTGTATGTAATTAAATGGAACCTATGTGTTATTTCATTTTTTTTTTTTTTTGCATCGTTGGGTGTTGCAAAAATGTTCTTTTGAAGTGAAAGTTGAAGTATTTTTGCTGATGGCTTGGATGCAATGTTGCTTCCTTGCTTGGTTTGTACACAGAGTTTGTTACCACAGGAGGAGGCTGTCATTTTTGTGGTTTCTACCACTGGCCAAGGTGATACACCCGATTCCATGAAGGTAACTAACTAACTAACTTAAAAGGAGGGTCTTTATATACTATTTATTTACTTTTGTTTTTTCAAAACTTTGATTTGAGATTGTTTTTAGAATTTAATTTAAATGCACTATAGTCTAAAGTATTTTTTTTGCATTATCGTTCAATCATAGTGTTTTGTATGATAAAATTGTTGACTTTTGTGATAACTATTTCAATAGTCATATCTAAGGTGATTGTCTATCAGTCAATTGTGTAAAAAAGTTGATTTTAACTTTTTTTTGTTTACTCTTCTTTTGCCTGTGCAGGTATTTTGGAGATATCTTCTTCAGAGAAACCTAGGTCAGCGTTGGCTGAGTGGGGTTCTCTATGCGGTTTTCGGCTTGGGTGATTCTAGTTATCAGAAGTACAATGTAAAATATTTATTCTTGCACATTTGTGTTGTGTTTTATTTGTTAGATCTTAGATGAAGTATTGTAACATTCAGGAGTGCTGCATTGATTAACGACTATGTACATCTATGGTGCTGAAACATTGTGAGAATGTGGGCGAAGTAGGCACTGGACAATATGATAATGACCTAGTTAGTCTACAATTTTGATCAAAGGGATTTTTACTGTCTTGGCAGATATTTTGGATAAAACCTTACATGTGAATTCTAACAGTTTGTTGCAAAGAAGCTAGACAAAAGATTAATGGACCTCGGAGGAACAACTATTGTAGAAAGAGGCTTGGGAGATGATCAACACCCTTCAGGGTATGGTTACGGATTATGCCGTCAATTAAGATAGTTTTACTATTCAAACATACACCTTTATGCTTGTGAAGTATGAAAGTATTATGTTATTGGATTACTGATTCATCTATCTAGAATTGAGTGTTCAATTCTTTTTTATTTTAATTATTGATATTCATTCAAACATGAGAATACTTCTGTTCTTTGGTTAATTCTTCCTTTAGTAGAAAACATATTATCTTAACACATTAAATTCTTATATTTTTAATCAAAATTAATATTTTCCTCTTTGTTGTATATTGTAATATACAAATTGTCTTTCAAGTGACTAAAGATGGTATAATTATTTGTAGCTACGAAGCTTCTCTGGATCCATGGCTGTCTTCTTTGTGGAGAATGTTAAACATGGTTAAACCAGAATTCTTACCAAATGGTCCTGATGTTGTGATTCAAGATACAGTATTGATTGATCAACCCAAAGTCCGGATCACATATCACAACATTGCAAATGACGAGTCACATTTTTCTAGTGCCTCGGGTATCCCAAACTTGTTTAGTTCTTGGTTGACTTGCAATGTTTCCAATTTCCAAAGCAATTATTTTGTGCTATTAAGTTATGAACTGGTCCCAAATTGGCAGAAGCCCTTCTATTATTTTATTACTTAGCCATTTTTTTGAATCTCTGACATGTTATTGGATATGGGATATAAGTTGTGCTTGAATTGCTTATGGTGAATTCTTTAAAGTTGTTGATGCTTAAACTTCCAAGAGCATTTTGATTTAGTCCGACACATTTGGGCAAACAGATTATAGCTGTAGTGGAAATTTTGTGTTGGTTTTCCCAATACTGTGCATGGCTCACTTTGGTTGAGCTATAGCTGTAATTGTTTGATTTTGAGTTACACATTTTGACTATCATTGTTGATAAGACTTATTAATATTATTTACTAGAATAACATGTGACTGTTTCAGATTTAACATGTCTTAATATGCAAATTGGGAGCGCTCGATCAATGCACCCTGGAAAATCATCTTCCGACAGAAGTAGGCCTGGTTGCTTTCTTAAGATGGTATTGGATAAGACACTCTATCATTATTAGTTGTAAACAATGTTTATTAGAATATGCCCATTATGCTTATCATTAGTGTTCAGTAAGAGTTATCAATAATCGGGGTGCTGTGTATTGTCCATTAATAAACCCTGTATAGTAAATAGATCAACTCATCATCTTTTTTGTAGTATATAATAATACATTGATATTTTGTATTCTTGTGGTTTATGTCCATTACAGGTTACAAAGGAAATGTTATCTTTGTTTCAATCTAGAAAACTATGTATAAGCATTGTGCGTGCGTGTGTGTAAAAGAACCCATTGACTCTAGGATTAGGTCTTGGACACTTACTCCACTTGCTAAATTTTTATAGAATATGAATTTAACAAATCTAACAATTGAATTATATGATATTATCTTGAATACTTAATGATCGTGCATACAGAATTTTAGATAAAACAAATATTTGTAGGTACGGCATTTTATAATTTAAGTCTCTATTAAAATGAAGTTAATTGATCCTAAAATTGAAGGGAATTTTGTAGACTTGATTTACTCAGTGTGTGTGTTCTAAGTCTATATTTGTCTAGAACAAACTTCCCTGAATTCATCAAGTGATCTGTTTCTGTTAAACGCCTCAATTTATTTGGTTCTGATCATGCAGGTAAAGAATCTTCCTTTGACCAGATCAAACTGTGGAAAAGATGTTCGTCATTTTGAATTTGAATTTGTTTCACATGTAAGCTACCATATGTCTTGTTTAACATTGTGGTGGATAGATGTATAAACTTGTTGATGTTAATACATATTAAGAACATATTGCAATGCTTCAGATCCTATTTGTATATCATGTGGTGAAATTACTACGACAAAATTATTCATCCTCATTTGAATTAAAAGATGCATTATGGTTTCCTCAGGTTCTTAAATATGAGACTGGTGATGTCCTTGAAGTTCTACCTGGTCAAGATTCTGCTGCAGTTGATGCTTTCATACGACGTTGTAATTTGGATCCTGATTCATTCATCACTGTAAGTAATTCAAGATAAGTTAATATTAATGAGGTTCTCCGTTCTCTGACCTTCCTCAGTCAGCATTGACTTCACATTATGCTGTCTCGTGTCCAGAGATAAATGCATCCTTCAAAGTTCAAACACTGTTTGAGACATTTAATCAGCTAAATGACCTCTTGTCAATGTGATTTAGAAAAAAAGGAAGCAAGCCATGTGGAGTTATGGTTTTTTCTACCATCACTTTGTGGTTCCAGGATTGCAAAAGCCATATTCTCCCTGAAAAGTTTTCTATTTGGGAATAGTAGAATCATATTGTTGCTTGTTTCTGATTGTACCTTGTGTGCATGCCTTGTACCCGATTGTTTTTTTTTTTAAAAAAAAAAATTGTATTTTTGTTCATTGTGTGTATGTAAACTTTACTACTAAGAAATCTGCAAAATTTCCAGGTTAGTCTAAGAGAAATGGATGATCACAATACACATGACTCTAGAATCCCTGTAAAATTAAGAACTTTTGTGGAATTTTCAATGGATGTAGCTTCAGCTTCCCCACGGCGCTATTTATTTGAGGTAAGATGCAGTAAGTTTTGACATCCATTTTATTATGCCTTTATAAAAGAAAATTATGTAATTAAATTCAATGTTTTCATGTCTTTTATTTTATGTTCTTGTCTTTCTTTTTTATTTGAAGTTCTTAACCTTGCATTAGATACATAATGAGTTCATAAATTGCTGGAGTTGGTTGCGTTGTGGAATCAAACAGAATTCACACAATGGGCTGAGGAATGTTGATTTTTCAATATATTTATTGGCTTTCCACCCCAAATCTCCATTGAAAATCCATGTTAGGTCACACTGGGCTTTTGGATCAAGTCACATGGCAGGCCAGGCCCTAAATCAAGTACAAGCCACTCTGTAATAGCATTAAACTAGTAGAACTGCTAATGGCACATCTTGGCTGTGTGGAGAGAAATGACCTCTGACCATCTTTTGCAATTGTGACATGTCAAAATCTAAGATAGTGACGGAAATTAAATATAGCAATCCGATGTATTGTTCACTTGTTATGTATGTTAGTGTTAATTTATGTAAAACCTATCATGCCCCATTCCAGAAGCTAGATTACATTTTTTGTCCCTTTTACACTTCTCGTTCCTTAGCTTAGTGAGTACTTGGGCATGACATGTCTATTTTTCCATTGCAAGATGTTGTGTATCATATAAATTTGTTCTGGCACATGATGATTTCTTAAATATTGACGCATTGGAAAAAAGCATGATCAAGAGGATCCATGATATTCATCATTTTAAATTTTCAATTCAATGGGTGCATGTCCTCAGAGAGAGTAATCAAGTTGCAGATCCCTTGGCCAAGTGTGGATCAAATTTCCAATGCTGATTTTTTATTTTGCCCCATCTTTTATTTGTAATGCGTTATTTTTGCTGAATTATTTATAATAGAATATTATTTTTGCTGATAAAAAAAAATTAGCAGATTCCGCCTGTATTGCTTTTCCAAGAGGTTTCTAATCCTCTTAAATAAATCCATTCACCAAAATAAAAAAAAAACACAAATGGACATTGGTTTGGATATTTGAGTTTCTGCACGAATTGAAACTCTTATTATGCCTATAACTTCTTTCATTAAAAGCTAATCTAGCAATAATGTTATGTTCCAGGTTATGAGTTTCTTTGCAACAGCAGAACATGAGAGAGAGAGACTTAAATATTTTGCTTCACCTGAAGGAAGGGATGACCTGTACCAATATAACCAGAAAGAAAGAAGAACTGTTCTTGAGGTAAAGGTCAATAAATCATATTCATGCATGATTTTGTTTTGTGAGTCACTTTATTGTTATTTTTTGCGCTGAATTCTTGGTTGTGTTAAGCAGCTTCTTAGAAAATGGTGAATAGCTAAAGGGTTGTGTCTAAAACTGGTCCACGAATGTAAAACTTATTCAAATATGCTGCAAAAGTAGATATAATGGGAGCATATAAATATTGTCTACCGAGATTAGTGATATTAGACAAATAAGATCATAATATGTTTTTTTTCTTGGATAATAAAAGAAATTTCATTGGAAGGGAAGAAAAATGTAAGAGGATATTATAGCCTCCATAATGAATTGATACTTTCTAATTTAGCTTCCATTTAATAATTATTCAGATATTCCTTGATTCTCTGTTTTTTTGTTTTGTCTGATTCATTTCAAACTTATGCATATATCTGTTCTCTTTTTTGGGGGGGGGGGAAAGGTGTTAGAGGATTTTCCTTCTGTACAAATGCCATTTGAGTGGTTAGTCCAATTGGTTCCACCTCTGAAACCTAGAGCATTCTCCATATCTTCTTCTCAATCAGCTCACCCCAATCAAGTACACTTGACTGTGAATGTGGTGTCTTGGACAACACCTTACAAGAGGAAAAAAAAAGGACTATGCTCGTCGTGGCTAGCTGCATTAGATCCCTGTGATGGTATGAACCCAAAATATGCCACTTATCGCAGTTTATTTAGTGAAACCATCAGTTTATCTCTGTGACTTAATTATTTTTCCTTTTAAGTAGGTATCCATGTTCCAACCTGGTTCCATAAAGGTTTACTTCCGACACCATCACCGTCACTCCCCCTCATACTTGTTGGACCTGGAACAGGATGTGCACCTTTTCGTGGATTTATAGAGGAAAGAGCAGTGCAAAGTAGAACTAATTCCACTGCTCCAATTATTTTTTTCTTTGGTTGTTGGAATGAAGACGGTGACTTTCTGTATCGTGATTTTTGGTTGAGTCATTCACAGAACAAAGGGGTGCTTTCAGAAGCAAAGGGTGGCGGTTTCTATGTTGCTTTCTCTAGAGACCAGCCGCAGAAGGTTTATGTTCAACATAAGATGAGGGAGCAGAGCCAAAGGATCTGGAACCTATTAGCTGAGGGGGCTGCAGTTTATATAGCAGGTTCTTCAACTAAAATGCCTGCAGATGTAACATCAGCTTTTGAGGAAATTGTATCCTACGAAAATGAGGTTTCAGCAGAAGATGCAGTTAGGTGGATTAGAGCATTAGAAAAGTGTGGTAAATTTCATATTGAGGCATGGTCTTAGAACAAACAAGTCTTGGACTCCCGATTTTTAGACCTTTTGTAGTGCAATTTTTGACCAATGAATATTTTTTTGTTATAATGATTATTATCATGTGGTTTAATGGCAATTTTGTTCTTTCATTTACATATATATAGTAAACACTTAATTTCCCTGGTTTCTGAAAAGTATTTCGAGTGCACTTGGCCAACGGAGATGGGATTTATAATTATACAATAAAAAGGTCATATTCTCGATGTAGCTTTATAGAATGATAGAAATGAATTTCTAAGAGTAATCTCTTAAATAAGGAATCGATAATAACGCAACGCAAGGTTCACCTTTTCATTGTAGTTCTTAAAGCCACGTCTTAGCAATCGAATTAGGAGCCATCCAAGTTAATTATTTCTTTAAGAATCTACTAATATAACATCAATTAAGCCCCTTAAAATCATTTTTGTACTCACGGTAAGATTTAAAGATTAATATGAGTAGTTGACTTACAATTATAATGGAATTCCATTGATTTTGATATGAATTAATACAATTACTCCATATGATAATTTGTAATTGAATTGCAAAAGTTCTCTTCTTAGTTCTTACCATGTATGGCTATGTTAGGATTAAAACTTGAAAAATATTTTTATAAATTCCAATGCACAATAACAAATTTTAATGCACTAAATAACAAGAAAAAATTATCACCTTCGGAATAAAAGTATTTTTGGGCTCTCTCAACTTCAATCCAATTATTACAAATTACAAAATAAAATCCAAGTAATTTATTTTTGTATGCCGTTTGATTTGCAGTGCCTCTTATAAAAGGAAGAGGCTCTGTGTGAGTGGTTAGTGTTGGAGAAGAGAAAGAAGTGAATCGTAGGATCTGTTATTCTGTTAGGTAAGGTATCATATCATATTTCTTCAGTGCAACGTTTCGTTTTACAACTCTTTCAATTGTCTTGTGTTGCCCTCATTCTGTTTGTTGAAATGCTCCCCTCTCTCTCTCAATTGAGACTTATTCATTTCGTGTTCTCTGCGAATTAGCATGTTCCGTTCATCGTTCCGCCGCGCGTTTTCGGCGAGGGCGTCGAAGCACTGCGAGAACCACGAGTTCCTCTCTCGGAACTCGTTCCTGGGGAGCTGGGAGGCGCCACGGGACCCGAAGGAGGCGGAGGCGAAGCTGGCGCGGCTGCGAAGGGAATACGCGAAGCAAGTGAAGGAGGTTCGGAAGGAATACATAAGAGAGATGGAAGCGATGAAGATTGAGAAGGAGCGCAAAGACGAGGCTCACAGGGAAGCCCTCAGAGTCGCCAACGAAGAGCGCAAGAAGCTCAAGGCTCAAGCCGCGCAGCTTAGAGCACAGGAACGCGACATCGAACGACAACAGTTTCGAGAAACCCTAGTATGTTTATGTTCCTCCATATCCAATTATTGTTTCTTTCGACTCTGAATATTTACTTAGATGCAGTTCCTTAGGTTCGTGAATTCAGTATAATTCTCCAATTAGAATTGAAGTTTCACTTTTAACATAGTTTACTGAGGTGGTATTTCAATTTTGATTACAGAACAACTCCAAGAGCACCTAAGAAGCTGCATTTTTTAAGTTTTGCCCTAACTAGTATATATGCTTGACGAGAAGTTAAAATGAACCTGGATTTACTGGCATGCCAATTTGTTTGTTTGTTCGTTCATATTGCAACTTTCAATGTTGAAGGCTCAATTTCTGGATTTTGATTTCACTTTGAAGTTAGAAGTCTGTTCTTCATGTGTGATATGTTTTGTTAATATGGTGAACCGCTGAATTCGTTTATTCTTGTGTCCTACTCTGTGAAAAGAAGTATAAATCTAGCTTAATTTAGCTTATTGTGATGGAATGATTGGTTGAATTCTTATTTCTGTGAATCAGTTAAAAGAAAGAGCAGAGAAACTTGAAAACTGGAGGATGAAAGTCAAAATGCTTGAAGGGAAGAAGGCTGAGAAGAAAGAGTTTCTGCGCCGACAAAGTTCGGCGTGGATTGAAGAAGGCAATCTTGAGAAAAAAGTTGTGGAAGCTATGGCTGAAATAATGCATCTTTGAGCTCCTTGCAGTTCTACATTTGTATTGGTTGAGGTCTGTGTTATCTGGTTAGTAGAATTTGGTCTTATGTTTGAAGCAGCCTCGTAAAAATAGTTCTTGCATTTAGAGAATCACATTCCTGCTTTAGCCCATAGAATACTTTGGGTGTATTCACTGTTTTGCTTTTGGGATCAAGTTTTTTTTACTTGGCATGAGAATATTAAAAAAGAAGATATTTGAATCAAGTAGCTAATAAGTGTCGAGTGGCTTTATCTACATTGACTGAGTGGTAGGGTAACTACAATGGAGATCCTGGTTTGGCCTTATTGAGGCGTTTTTGATGATAACACTAATCTGTGATCATAGTATATGTTAAGGATAAACACATATTATTCACATTAAAGAAGGTCAAAGCAAATATCAAGACATTCAAGAAGGTCAAACCCAAGCAAATATGCGCTGGTAATATAACTACTATAGGCGTGTAAACATGATGGCAATGCATATCCATATAGTTGTCAAAGTATATCAGGAAATAGTATCATAATTATATTTAAATAGGATTTCTATTATAGGCAATTATATCATAATTGTATAGGATTTCTATTATAGGCAATTATAGACTAGACAATTATAGGCAATTAGTATACAGATTCTCGTACGTACATCAAATTACAAGAAAAATATCAACAAATTGATGTACATATATATATATAAAGAAAGCACTTGAATATTGTATCGGAATTTGTTGATATTTTTCTTGTAATTTGATGTACATATATATATAAGAGTACAAGAATCTGTATACTAATTGCCTATAATTGTCTAGTCTATAATTGCCTATAATAGAAATCCTATACAATTATGATACAATTTCCTGATATACTTTGACAGCTATATGGATATGCATTGCCATCATGTTTACACGCCTATAGTAGTTATATTGTCAGCGCATATTTGCTTGGATTTGACCTTCTTGAATGTCTTTGATATTTGCTTTGACCTTCTTTAATGTGAATAATATGTGTTTATCCTTAACAGTATATGTAAGAACAGCTGCTACTGCTATCGTGTATGGGACTTGGGGCAGAATGCCATTTCAAACCTAAAATGAAAACCATATGCACCGATTCAAATTTTGCCGTATATTGACTTCATTGATATTTGATTTCCCATGGGGTGGGCGGAACCCCTTTCATCTCTTTCAATTCTCTAGTCTCTTTATCCTAGTTATTGAGGTTATGTGTGATGAGATAATTTCCAATTGTTGTGGTTTCTGTAAGTACACCAAACTTTTGTGAAGATTGATTATGATATTGAATTTCGCTAGCTACACAGTAGTCCTTGGGCGTTAGACCCACAATGTCTATCATGTTGTGATTTCACTGCTCCAATTATTTTCTTCTTTGGCTATCGAAATGAAGGGTAGTGATATTCTGCAGCGTGACTTGTTGTGGTTGAATCATTCACAGAAGAACAGGGTGCTTTCAGAGGCAAAGGGTGGGAGTGGAGGTTTGTATGTTGCTTTCTCGAGAGACCAGCACCAGAAGGTTTATGTTCAGCATAGACTATAGGGGGCTGCTGTTTATATAGCACCAAAATGTCTGCCGATGTAAGAAAATGATGCGTATGCACTTAAGCCAACGGAGACGGGATTTATAAAAATTGTACAATAATAATGTCATATCATTCTCATCGTAATTGATATCATGGGACTAAAAGTTATCTAAAGTTTACTGTCAAATTACATTATATACGGTATGATTTAAATTTTAAAATTGATATCACTTGTATATTTAAGTATAATTATGTATAGTTAACCAACAACACCACTAATGATTTATGTCTCTTAATCAAGTAATTTATGATTTGAAACTTGATTGAACTTTTGGCATGAAATAAATAGTGTTGGAAGGGGGACAACTTTGTATTAATACCAAGGTTAACAAAAAAAATTAATAATTAAAATGGAATGTCATTAATTTTCATAACCATTGAAAGACCATGTGAATAGAGTAGAAAACAAGTTAAAATGTAACATTTGCATATAGGTTTCTTAAGTTCTGTAAAGGAAATTTTCTTTTTTTGGGTGTAATTATATTTTTATTTAATTAACTATTATATAAATTTTATATTATAATTTAATTATGTATTATTGTTAAAAAGTTTAACTTTGTAATAACTTAATAAAACATTTAAATAATAATGATAAAATTTTCGCACTTCTTATAAATAAACTAAGAAAAAAGTTGTTAATTATTATTATTAATCTCTTTTGTCTTCGAAAATTTTCTTAGCAAACTTATTAAATTTTTTTATTTTGATTCTTAAAAATTATATGGTAAGTTTATTATTGGCTTATACGAAAATTATTTAAAAAATCATACCAAAAACAATAATATATAATTAGATGATAATGTAAATTAATTTTTACACCGTCACCATCATCATTAAACTTAAATCTTAAATATGATTTCCTTTGTAGGAAAATCTTAAATATGATTTTCTTTGTAGAAAAATCTTAAATATGAGGGTACTAGAGGAAGTGGAAAATTTGAACCACAGGAAACTCTCTTCCCACCGTCAAAAATAAATTTTATATATTAAAAATTAGGTAAAATTAATTTATTGATCCTTTAATTTTTAAAATTAATTAAATTTGATCTTGTCATCTAGATTAAGTTAACAATATTAAAAAATTACACTTTATAACTATTTAAAATCACTTAACGATCATTTTAAATCATTATAAATACATATCTAAGCGATATAATCACTTAAGTTTTAAAAATTAGAAAACTATCAATTTAACCTAAAAATTAGAAAACTAATAAAGTAATTTAACCTAAAAATTATACAATAAAATGCCACTTAAAAATTTAGCCTCATTGATTTTGATATTTAAAGAACTTCATTAACTATCAATTTAAAATTTTCAATTTCATCATTTCCGGCCAATTGAGGGGAACAGCGTTAAGATATTATGAATTGTAGCGACTTTTGCTTATGTAAATTTGAGGATGAAATTGATAATTATGCCTATTTAAAGTGCACGACGGTGCTTTTTGTTCTGTTTCTAAAACACTATCCCTTTTACTGTTTATTGACAAAGAGAAACAATCGGAGGATCTGTTCTGTTCCATAAGGTAATGCAAATTCCCTCTCTATCCCTTTTTCTTTGGCTTCTTCATTTCATATTATGTCATCATTTCTGAAATTTTGATGGTGCTAATGCTGTCTGCTTCATATCATAGAAACTTAATTGAAAGGTTTTCTTTGTAGCAATATTAGTAGTACCCATCAAAACTGTTTCTGTTTGATGAAACAATTTAATCACCTCTCAATACGTTTCGTTTTACCACTCTTTCAATTGTGTTGTGTTAGGATTGCCTTGCCCTCAATCTGTTTGTGGAAATGTCTACTCATTATTTTCTTACAGATTTGAATTATTTGTTTTGTGATCTTTTGTGCTTTCTGCAATTGAAGGGTAATTGTAATTGTGTGAAATTGTGCTAACCCTTTTTTCCCCCATTGATCAAGATGGCTGGACTTTTAGGATATAGGAGCCTTCCACCTAAGGCAAAGAATCTGGTAGTTGCTGGGGGTTTGACAGCTTTTGTCTTTGGTGCATACTTCTACACCATGAGGGCTGTTGGAGGCACTGATGAACTGCAGGTAGCAATTGATAAGTTTGAAGCTGACAAGAGCAAGAATGAGGGTGATGCCAACATGCCATCAAAGGTCTAAAGCTTGTACAATAAAGCAATACTTTGGGTGTATTCACTGTTTTGGTTTGGGATCAAGCTTTTTACTTAGTATGAGAATGTTCTAAAAGGAATGATATTGAATCTAGTTGCTAATAAGTTTCAACCAGCTTTATGTACTATGACTGTGTGGTAGGGAATCTAAATTGAGATTCTGTTTTGGCCTTATTGAGGTGTTTCACGAGGATAACACAAATCTGTGATCATTAGTATATGTAAGAACAGCTGCTACTGTGACTTTGGGCAGAATTCCATTACAAACTTAAAATGAAAACCATGTGCACTTATTGGAGAGAAAAATGAGAAGCTAAGATGAATTAAGCTTATTCTATATGTTAAAATTAATTTATGCATAGGTTAATGTATAGAAGTTCTCTCGTTTTTTTAAGTTGATTTTGACTTAAACATATGCTAATTTTAACTTAGAAAGAAATATCTTATCTTATTTTCCTCCAAGTGTTTACAGAAAAATTATACAAACAGGCGTTATTAGCTTCACTTTATTAAAAAAGAAAAACTTTGATCTCTTCCGATTCGCCTTTCTTTTGGATGCAATATTATCCTAGTTGTCGAGGTTATGCGTGATGAGACGATTTTCAATTATTTTAGCTTTTTAAGTACATCATATTTTTGTTCTGCCTCTTAGATGGGTCTTGACTTCTGAGTGTCTAGGCTTTGTCTTTTAGGCCTTAAAATCGTTGTTATTTAAAAGTATAATTAAAACGTCATTTTTGTTTAGTAACATATTTTATAAAGTACTTCAATTATTTTTATGACTGGGTAATACCGTAATAGAACAAGTTCAATAGCTGTGCAAGTGCTATGAATATCTTTTTTGAAGATTGGTTATGAACTTAAATTTCACCATTTGTTAATTCCTTTTCATATGCATTGCAATTCAACCACCGGAAATCTGCCACATAAAAAAAAACACAG
Organism: Glycine max; assembly: GCF_000004515.6. NCBI lineage: Eukaryota > Viridiplantae > Streptophyta > Magnoliopsida > Fabales > Fabaceae > Glycine > Glycine max. Next base: position 57,766,205 of record NC_038254.2, on the reverse strand, counting down.
GAAATCCAAATCCTGGTAGTTTAGAATATGGTTGCTTACACTTAACGTTTCAAAAGCATACTTAACATTTCGTTGTTAATCTTTCAGAATCTGTTGCGAATAGATAAATGTGAAGTGCGTTTCAGAATCAAATTACGCTTTATCTTCTTCCCAGTTTCAATTCCAACAACACCCTAACCTTTCCATCCATCTCACACTCACGCTCGCACGTGCCTCCTCCAACCCCCACACGCGAGTGAGTGAGTGAATTTGTGTGCTTTCTTGGCAGTTTTCACCTCCAATGTGCAAACTTTCGTTTTTGCGTTCTCCTGTGCTTTGCTGCTTCCAATTTCACTTTGAAAACCAATCAGAATTCAGAACAGACAACTTACTGTTACCGAAAATGTGTCCTCTTCTAAATATTGTTTGAAAAATAATGTGAAATTTTTCATAAGCACTCAAAGTTCATTTAAATTAATTTATAATCATACTTATTTAAAAGAAAAGGTTTCATCGTCTGTGTTTCTTGACAGTAGTTGCAGACACCCCAAAAAACTCCAACATTGCAGCCAAGGTCACAAGCAGTTTTTAAAGAAAATAAGTTTAATATCTGGATATCTCTTTGAGGACCAGAAGATGCAATTATACGGTAATCTGTAGAATTCGCGAGTACGGGCTACGTTCTGAAGTTTAGTCATTATCTCTTTAGTTGCCAAGCAAATTACATCCTGGGTTTGTATTTCACAATTCATATTGGGATTGACAAGGTTTGGTATTTCACTGCTCACCCTGATTAAAGTTTTGTTCATCAGATGCACATGTTGCCATCAAAACTAACCACCTGTGGGCTGTGGTCATGTATTTAACTAATTTGTACCTCAGCAGCTTTTAAACAATTTATCTTAAATCTTATTCTCGACTTTCCATTTAAGACTGTGTATAACTTATTGATAGGTAGTCACGTGCTGATCGATTCTACCATAGAGGCCAACGATAGACAATAACCCTCCAAACACTGCTCACAACTTTTATTGTATTTTTCTCTTCAAAGAAAAACTCTCAATTTCAAAAGGTGCTGAGTATACTGCCAAAGAAATTAAGTGAAGTACTCCAAACACAAAGTATGTTGCTCCCACAAAACCATGATTTATCAAATAAGATCATTAGTATCAAAAGTTGTTGACACAAGTGATTCGACACTTCGATACCTTAACCAAAGTTTGGGATTCAATTCCTGGCTTAAGCATGGAGTAACAACTAGAGGTACTATTTTACCCCAAAAATGGATCAACCCGGTGGAAGGGGGATTAAACCTCCTGGTTATACCAAAAAAAAAAAATCAATAAAATCATTAATTTATGATAATAATTTCCAAATTTGACTATCCCTTCTGCTAGCAACCATGATTTAGGTTTGTGATCATTTGGCATCACATTCACTGCTTATCCTGATTTTTACCTTTATTCTGAGGGTAAATATAAAATGTACCATGGACTATCCTATTAAAGTTCAGACAAATGAGTATTGGCTTGGCCCCTTGAACATTTTTACTGTAAAGTCCTGCAGCAACTTCTTCATGTTGCATTTCTGGTTAGCTACATCTCACATTCACAAGGAGAACAAGCACCAGGGCTTCATGAGGCTAAATTATTAGTTTGTTACACTAATACTACTATTTTCAAGCGACGGGATTTCCTTCAAAAAAATGTTGCTATTAGGATCTGAATTGGATTTTACATATTCTTGTACATAAATTTCTATAAATTTCTTTTTTTATTTTATTTAAGGGCTAAATAATTTTGAGATTTTGAATTTTGTACACTTTTGAAGAAACAATATGTTTGAATCCTCCACACAAAAAATTTATTCACCTTTGTGCTTATCTAGTCCTCGCTGACATCACCTTCCAGTCCACACGTGTATGTATCTGCTTCTGAAAATGTGTTGGATCCCTAGTTTCCATCACATGCCTTCTTGCCATAGGATTTAGAGTGGAATCAGATTGAGACCTCTGTGAATTCCATCTTGTAGCATGGGAAGAAGGGTGGACTCTTTCTTCACTGAAGTGTTCATTTTCTGTAGCTGCATCAGACTCAGACAGACTATTGTGATCATTGTTATCCATTTGGAAGCTCTTGGCTGAGCCTAACTCACCAACCATGCGGCCCTCTCTATTTTCTTCCTCCACGTGTTCCTTGGAAATGAACTCCGCAATCCTTGATGTTATCACATCATCTCTTGGATTCTGACTCAAATGAGATTCTTCCCATGCAAATTGTTTTTTAATTTCCCTCCTTTCCAATCCTTTGAGTTCAATAGCATGGTTGTTTTTTGGTGCTACTTCACCCTCTTGTTTAGAACTAGAGCTTGCTATAGGATGCGCATGCATCTTGCCAAGAGCAACTCTATGATCTGATTGTTTACTGACTTCAATCCCTGAAGGTTTTGATTCTATGGCTTTTTCTGCAACACTAGCATCTGTATCCATGTATCTCTTCCTTTCTTCATTCTTATCAGATAAATTTTCATCCTGGATTGTATTTGCCGGATTATTTTGGATATTTTCTTTATGGCTAGGACCATCAACCCTACTTTTTCTGGTTTCAGGTTCATCTTGCTTTCGGTCAACACTCAATTTGTCCTGCATTAGTGTAAGAGAATGTTTCACTATAAAATATCACAACTAAGTTTGTGCATGTTGTTATTTCTTTTTGAGGCAAGGTTCTCTTACCTCATTGATCAATATAGGGTCCTGCTCCAAACGCAAATTAACTCCAATTTCTGAAGCAATTTGCTTCAGCGCTTTCATTTTGATTTCCATGTTTGGGCGTCTGGGTGAAAGCTTTTGTATCATCTACATAAGCCAAAGAAAAAGTTATCAGAATAATGGGAAGATTCTCTTGAAATGAGTTCTCACAAGATGTTTGTAATAACCAATCAGCACCTTGGAGTTCACTCTATTATTTTTGTGCAACTCAACAGCATGGTCTGCAAATTCTTTCCCAAACTTTGTTGTGAACATCTCTCTTATCTTGTGCAGCTCTGGAAATTCTCCACACCTTGAAGATGCAAAGACAAGGCTAGAGGTTGCTTCCTTGAGCTCAACAAGGCACTCCCTACATAAACGCGTTTCCAAAAAATCCAAATTAGTAATTAAATTAAGATAGTAAAATGCATGTGTGATTGAATAATTCATCACTACTTCAGTTTGGTGTTTCTCCAAGATTCACATAACAACCATATAAGCAAGGAGAGAAGAAAACTTACTTGTTTCTTTCAAGAGCCTCAGCTCTTTCTCTCAGGAAATTACAATAACTTTCTATCATAGCAAACACTTCCAACATGTTTTGTTCTATTATCCATTGCTCCACCTGTTAATAAGCAAAGGATAAATTCAATATTTGCTTGTAAGAGAGATAAACAGAAGTGTTGGTTGGTGTTTATAATTAATTATTATTATAACTTACACGAAGTAAAGCACGGTCATGGTAACCAAGGTTCAAGAGTTGAGCAACATCAGAGCGAGCATAAGAGGCTCGAGCTTTGTGCTGGTTCTTCAAGATGACAATCCTAGAAACAGCAAGCAAGGTGATGCTTTTGAATTTTGAAGTGAAGCTTTTTCCAAGTAGGCCCATGTTATTATGTTATCAATGGAATTTGATGGCACCCGATACGTTGTTTGTGTATCCAAAAGGGGAGGGGAGAATGAGCGAAGGATTTTATGATCGGAGACTCCTTTTATAAGAAAACCACTATAGTTAAAGTTAACACACAAAAGAGCTCAAAATTGAGTTTATTGTATACGATAATGTTTGCCGGTCATTTATAATGAAATTGTCCCCAGTATCATAAATATGACAAGGGGAGTTTTTTATTTGTTTTGAATAGGCCTAATCCAAGTTTGCGTAGTTCTTATCTGCTTCCTTTCGGTAACATAAATACTAGAAGCTTTGATGATTTCTATTGGAAACTCGTCAATTTTCAAAAGGGTCCACGACAGGGATATCACGTGGGATATGACCCCTTCCCATGGCATGCAACTAGTTTGGAATTGGAAAGGTCAAAAACCTTAGTATATTATCGTTGTATGTGTTTTGTGAATTATTTATTTTGTCCTAATTTGGTTGAAGAAGTTGTAGGAAAGCGTTGGTTTGGTAGGCCACCATAATAGTAAAAGGCTTACCATACAAAGTAGAAAATTTGAGGCTCGTGGTGATAGCATTTTCTTAGCCACCATAGAGTTGACCAAATATTGAAAATTTGAGGCGCGTGGTATATAGTAATAGCCTTCCTTATGTTGATTCTTTCTAACTAGGGAATAAATAAAGTCTGTAGTGTACAATGTTTTCAAAAAAACAAAATATATATTAAATAAACAGAGAGAAGAAGAAGAAAATTTGAAACAGGTGATTTTGCTGCCATGACAAGTTAGCACCTGGTATATGGTGGCGGTCATTGTGCTCAAGACTCCCACGCACAATACAATGAAACGAATTGAAAACTAAAACGTGCAATTTTTGAGCTTTTAGACTCAATTAAACAGCTGGATCCAGTTAATTTTACTGAAGAATTCACCACATGGTGCACAGAACAAATATAAAGGGTTGAATACAAAAAGAGAGAGAGAGAGAGAGAGAACAAATATAAATAGCTGAGTTCACAAATTACAGATCTATTTACCACTCCTCGTTTGGTATTGGATGAATTTTATGTTGGATGTCAAACACCTAACCCAACTCTCCAAAAATATTCTCTATTATGACCCGGTAATCCAATTCACATAAGTGTTTTTCTATATGCGTGTGCGAAGATGATAGTAATTAGTTAAAGTATATAAATTATCTTTGCAGAGATATTCATGAAATTTGCCTATATTTTTTTAGGATATGAAATTAGCCAAATAGAGACATGATAATAGTTGTAATTTTGAAAAATAATGATAAATTTTGACCATACAATTATTCTTAAATTATTAACATTAAATATATTTTTAGTTGCTGTAAAATAAACATTTTAATTTTGATCCCCATAATGCTTTTTTTTCTTTTTCGTCCAAAATTTAAAACAGTTTCTGTAAAATGAACGAATTTTGGTTATGGTCCTCATAAAATATTTATTTTTTATTTAAAAAAGTGTACCTGGTATAGATTAAAATGACATGTGTTGTTTAATGTACCGAACCCAAAAACAGGGGTACCAATAGAAGATCCCCTTCCCCACAATTCTCTTGTGTACTGGTACACAAATTTCATCGTGTTTGTGCAGCGAATTTCGCCATCTAAAATGACTCGACCATTTGCCTCGAAGTTCATTAAGTTTCTACCTTCTCATTATGTCAAATAAGTGAAAAACTAAAACAGTAAATATAGGCTGGAGAAATATAAAGGAACACCAAGGCCTTTTTCCTCAACATGTTTCTGTTTTCTAGTCAATGGCAGAAAACGATGTACCGATGCTATGGTTCCAAAGGTAAAAGATATAGAATATTAACATTGGCACTTCTTCAAAGATTGCAGAATACAAAATCACACAAAAGGACCAACACAGGAAACCTCAGTTGGAGAAGATGAATTTGAATTTTGACTAGTCCGTAGGCATAAATTCATCCGGGTGATCCAATAGATAGTTGGCTGCTAGATCCTCGTTTTTATTGCATGCAAAGAACGCCTCCACCACAATATCTCGATGAAATCCCATAGCTTCAAGCTGCCAAAAAATTCCTAGTCAGTAACTTTTGTTTTGGCGGGAGGGGGGGAGGGAGGTGTGTCACTGTCATGGTTATGCACCAACATATAGTGCTGCTACTCGTTCTATTCAAGAGATAATTATCATTGTAGCTTTCATGAAATTATTATAATGGACAAAACTTATATGCAGTTCTGTAGGCGTTGGTGGTGGTGTTCTCCAATCAGAATTAGAATTCACTTAGGGAATTTGCATAATAAAAGTATGCATTAAAAGATTATACGGATTGATAAGGTGAAACTCCAATTTTGATAGGAAAACTGCACCTAAGGAGGTTGTATTTATTTATTATAAAAGAGGAAGAGGAAGGCATGAACAAAAAATAATTTAAAAGCAGGACATGTCAAAAGTATAAACATTAGTAGCCAGCCCTTGGGATGAGAAAAAAAAATGCTTGAAGAAATCTATCTCTATATATCCTCTATCATGAATATGGATGGGAATGGATCCAGCAAGGCTAAGCCTTACGCTTGGCCTTACATACTTGATACTTGACATAAACTTTTTTTTAACCTTGGTCTGGCCATTTTAAAAGGATATTGTAGCCTGAAATCCAATTTTAAAGACCATATAACAGTCAAAGCTCAAAGCACAATATTCTCCTGCCGCTTCAATTGGATGTATTTTCAAATATTAGATAACTTTCGTATACTCCTATTGCTATTGGAAATACAACAACTGCGTGACAATACCAAGAATGCACTATCAAGTCAATGCAGCAAAATAACAATCATGAAGTTCAAGTTAACACAACTGAATGGAAAGTATAGTCAATGGCTCACCCGTTGAATGGCCTCATTCTCTTCAGGGGTGATAGTGACAGTCCCAGAAATCATGGAATCCAACTGACTCTGTAAATTCCTGGTCACACAATTACAACACAATAGCTTGAGCATCCAAATCTCAAAGAAACCCAATACCTATCCTCCTCCCTCCCCTCCCTTTCCCACGATGAGTCTCGACATTATAATTTTCAAAAAAACCCTCAGTGTGTCAAACCTACAATATTTTCAAACCACCTCTCCCTAAATAGGATTAGGATCATATGACACTACTGTAAGTCAAAATCAATCCTAAACAAATGAATAATCTTTTGTATGATGAGATTTCCTATATATCAGTTAATTTTAATTTTTTTTAAATATCTTTTTTTTATAACCCTAATTCAAGAATTTTCTTCTAAACCTTTGTCATCTGTGTATAACTCTGAATTACTTTATCTGCCAATGAAAAAGGTATGAACCTAATTTGGACCTCAATTAAAACTTCATAACAGTATTATATTAAAGAAATGCTACAAACTTAAAATAGCCATCTTACTCGTCCCCTTCAGGTTCATTCATAAGGTCAAGTATGTCCTCTTGATGATCTTGGATGATCTGCATTAGCTGAGGATTTTGTTGTCCCAGTTCCTGAATCATAGGCTGCAATGGAAAAAGAAAATGATGTATGATGCCCTATAATCAGGTGAGGTCCGATTTGGCAATTGTAGTAACCGGATCTACAAGTACCAATAATACCTGCAAAATTTGGGGGTTTTCTCGCATCGTCTCTCTTAATGCTTGGAACTGGAATGTTAAAGAATAACATTTTTAGATGCATAAATAAAGAAAATTAAAATGAGACCTAGATTCCATAAAGAAAACACAATTAAACTACCTCTTCTCTGTTTCGCAAGGAATCCAAGTCTCCTCTATTATCAATTGCACTCATATTGGGAAGGCCCTGATTCAAACATAAATTTTATTTTAAGCAACCAATGTTGCTAAAATTTTACTTTTACAGTCTACTGCATGATAAAGTATATATATACCTGGGGAAACAGGTTGAGTGGGTTGGTGTTCGGTCCACCAGTAGGTACAGCTGGTTGGGTAGACTGGATTGATGAGTTTTCTGCTTGCCCAGTAATCAGGGATCTGACAGCTGCTGGTACATCAGCTCGTTCAGGAATTCCCTAACAGATCAATTTTGCATCAATTTTAGATTTTAAAAAAGTTTAAAGATGCAAACAAAACTATATTATTGACACACAATTAATTCTGCTTTAGTTCCCAAGTTTAAGGAGTTAAGAGAAAACCATAACCACTGAACTGACTGAAGCCTACTCCAAATACACATACAACTAGTTATTTCGACTTTATGACACGATCAAATTAGTTATCTCAAATCATATAATTTTTTGTGCAAAAGTCTCCCAAAAGGTACAAACATAATTTTCTCTCTCCAAGTAGGGTTTTTTTTTTTGTATAGAATAGCAACCATGGTTCCAGTCATTTATTTCCATAACACAAAAGCCATATGTTCGACACTCAGAAATTAAACAACCATCTACAAATGACATGGTTTCAATCTTATTATCTTCAAATTCTTCTATTCCCAAATATTATGCTAGAGGCATATGTATATCAGTATATATAGATATACCATAAGTTTAAAACTGTACTGGCACAAGATAGCATAGTTGACTAAAAGCACAAGTTTTGAGGGCTTAATTCTTTGCAGCATTAAGCCAGTCAATTTAAAAATGACGTGAGCAGCAACAGGAGTCTCTAATCCAACAGATAACAAAGTACCAATTAACAGCTGAAACATCCAAACTTTACACAGGAAAGAAGCCAGAGTCTACACATAGACTTACAGAATAGAGATATTCAATAGCTCTTTCAGGATTGTTAAATGCAGCATGAAGAGCACCGGTAACAGTATCCCGGTCCCAATTTCCTCCCCCCATTTCTAGAATTTGTTGAATAGTTGTTTCTAAATTACTTCCTGCCATAAGATTTGATGCTGCATGATCATAGATACTGGGCACAGCACTGCAATAAGCAGTATACAAAAACTTTTTAAGTTCACACAATGATAATAGAGAGCACAAATAAAGAGCACTTGGATTTTTAAATTATTCAGATTAAAAGAAACAAATGGCCATGAGTAAGATTTTTTTTTTGAACTGCAAATATAATTTATATTAATGACAGAAGTACCAGTGGTACTAGAAGATACAGATTAGGATTGACTGTTGCAGGGATACTAAACAACAAACAGTATTACATAAAAATACTGTGATAGCAAAAAGACATTTATAAAGTAAGATATTGTGCAGTGAACCAGTGATAGCAAAAAGACATTTATAAAGTAAGTGAGCTGCAGCTGGTAGCATCAAGGTTGCATAATATCAACCATATTTTTACTGCAGAAGAGTTATTGAAGCTTGTTATAGATAAAATGCCAGATACTCACATAGTGGGAGGAGTTATAACTGGACTCTGCTCAGAATTGGATTCTCCCCTAAAAGCAAAGTAAGAGGAATAAAAGAATTTTACATGAAAATCAAAAAGAACATTCCACCATGCTGAAACTTTGAAACAGGGAAATGAGTATGAACTCACTGTCCTACAGCCGATGCAGGAGGTTGAGATGTTGATGAAGTAGGAGGCAAAGAACTTTGAGGTTGGGTTCCCTAAACATGAAAGTAGCAAGTAAAAGAAAACAACAAAATAAGAAAAATGAGACTTTATTGTGGTCAACAGGCAAAGTTAAAAAAAAATTGGTTATGCAAAACTGAATAATATTAAAATACTATGACCTAAAAAAAACAATTTTACTATTAAAATACTTCACATCCAATATAGATACTCAGCATAAAGAGTATAAAGATAATCACTATAAAATTGTGTTTGAATGCCAACACGAACATGTACATTGTACACACACTCATTGAAAAGACTTGATGAATCAATTTTACTTTTTAAATCATTAATGAATCATTGAAATATCCATCCAACTGCAACAAAAGTAACAACATCAAGCTCCAAGTTTTATAGAGAACTTCATAAAGGAAGGGATAAGTTTTGACGAGTCAAATCAAAAGTAAATTAGTGCAAGTGAAAAAAACAAAAAATAAGAAGAAAAAAATTAATGTAAAGTTTTAGTAGTCACCAGGTTTGAGGGCGCAGATGAGGCTCCACTTGATACCTTATTCTGCAATGGACAGATCACTACAAACGTTAGCAGTTAGCCAATGGAAACAACACTAAATAATTAACAATATTTAAACATGCTCATCACTTCTCTTGCTCCCCACTTTCAAAAAGAAGGATGCAGGCAGTGTTTGTTTGCCCCCTTTACAAAGCATCCATCACCAGCTCCCCACTAAGCACAATTTCAATAAAAACTTTACTGATGCAACTATTGCATAGCAAGTCTAACATTTTCTTGGCACCGGAAAAGAAAAAAGTGGGGAGGTTGAAAGTGGGTGAGGCTCATTTGCACTCCAAACCACAAATTTTGGGAACTACAAAACAAATAGAAAGTGATTTTCCACCTTCTACCATACAACAAGCAAAAATTAAAACTTTACAGAGACGTGTCATTTCTTAAAAAATTCGGATGCAGATATGATGAAATATGGTGCAAACACACATAAAATGACCAAAAAGTAGATAAGATATTTCTTCTTATTTTCAGCAGAAATCAATGCAGAAACAATAAAAATCAGAAAATGGATCTCCTGCAAGATAGCTGCACCCTGTGCAGTTACTAATTTCCCCATTCATGTAAATTTTCTCTCCTTTATATAATAAAAATATCAAAGATCAAAATGTCAAAATTAAAGGTATGAATGAGATCTCATGCAGTTTTTTTCAAAACTATAAAGGATCTTAATCCATAGAAAACATATTTACAAAAGTTTGACCAAGGTTTTAAAACAAGGTCCATGACCATTGACCATGATTTTGGCCACAAAATCAAGGTTTTTGGGATCTAAACAATTGTAGCCATATGCGCATTAACTGCATTTGTCCCTAATTCCCCATAATATCAAGGATTGCGATGAAACCACAACCATGACCGTAATTTAAACCTTTAATTTTTTAGAATGCAAAATTGTACAATGTTAGCTGAATCGTCTAGTGGTGTGTAAGTAGTATCCCACACTGTCAGATAAAAGGTACAAACCCAAACTTTATAGCACCCCCAATAAATTCAAATAGTTAAAATCATTGTGGAAGATAGGGGAAGAATCAAGCGAAAACTCTTTAAGGTTTTAAAAAAATCACGAATGTTTTTTTTATTTCAATCCTGACCATTTAAATATGATCCAGTTGTCTATATCTGTAGTTCTCTCCTTCATTCTTAAAAAATTAAGATAACAGAAACAATCCAAGTACCAAAACAAAACATTCCATCACCTTGCTTAACATGATCACCACAAAATTATTCTCAACAACTTTATTTTCCTCAAGGGTTGTGGCATCGTTAAGCACCTTCCCCTGATGAATAAGCATTTGTTGCGCAGCAGGGTAAACATCAGCACCTTGCGCTGTCTCTATATTCTTCTTCACAACAGCAACCTAATATCAATCAATAAAATTAACAATCCACCAAAAAAAAAAAACGTTATTCCGGAAAAATGTATACTCAATAGCATTCGACACAAATGTAACAATTCCTAAATTTATAAAAAAAAAAAAAAAAAAAAAAAAAAAAAAAAAAACTCCTACAGCGAGAAAATTACAAAAGAACTAAATGAAAATTGTTTGAGCAGAATAAAATCAACAATCCACAAAAAAGAAATCGGAAAAACGCAAATTCAAATATTCTGTAGCAGTTGACGCAAATGTAGCTGTACCTAAAAAAAAGCCTCCTACAGCGAGAAAATTACAAAAGAACTAAAAGAAAATTGTTTAATCTGAATAAAATTAAGAATCCAAAAAATAATCGGAAAAACGCAAATTCAAATAGCATTTGACACAAATGTAACTATACCTTTAAAAAAAAAACAGCAACAGCGAGAAAAATAGAAAAGCAAAGAAATGAAGTGAAAGAAAATGGCTAATCTGAAGAATAACGAGTGCTGATTAGAATTACCGTGTCTTGAGGGTTCACTTGAAGGACAAAGTGAGTCCCCTTGAGAGTCTTGACGTTAATCTTCATCTTCTTGTTCTTGTTCGAGTGACAGTGGTTTTGCTTCTTTTGGGGGAAAAGCACAGAATCAGCACGCCTTCGGATTTTGGAATTGAAGCGCTACACTCCGTTTCCCTTATATATATATACGCATACCTGGAACCAGTGAGTAATCAGCTGAGAGCATGACCACCGTTAGACTAACTCTAGTAACCGTTAATATGCTACTTGCGCTTTCACCAGTCATCATCATATGAACCAAAAGGCTCATGTTTATTAAAAGAAAATAAAAACGTGCACATTTAATATATTTTCTTTTTACTCTTGATTAATAGTATAGTATTTATTAAAAATTAAAAGAATCGTTAAATAGGAAATAAGATAAATAAATATATATATATATATATATAAATATTTAACGGTAGACTGTATTTAAAATAATATATTAAATAATATATTGTTAATATTTTTCTTATAGATGGCTTAAATATATTTTAATTTTCTGATAAATTTTTGAATTTTGATTTGGATTCTTAATATTTTTTTCGTTGGATGCCTATTAATTGATATATTTGAATTTTTTCTTTGAATCTCTTTTATTAATTAAATGATGACACATTTGTTAAAAAAATTTAAAATGTAAACTAATAACTATGAAATTGATAATCAATTTTGACTAATAAATGAATTTAATTTCTTTATTATTATTTTCGATGAAATAACAAAAAATTAACTTTTTTGCTATTTTTTATCAGCAGAAATCAAGAGAAGAAAAATTCAAGTACTTTGAGAAAAATTTAGGCAAAAAATGGAATAAAGAGCCTTGAAGAAAAGTTGAAGAAATAGACCGCTAGCTTAGCGCACCATCCAGGTTTATGCGTGCCCACACTTAGTGCGCAAAAAAATACATAGTTAAGCCCAAATGTGTGCTTAGCGCAATAGCTCATGCTAAGCGCAAATTCATCGTGAAAATTAAGCTACCTGGACCTTATATAAGAAACAGGAAACAGAAGGAAAAGACATACCGAATCTCAGAGCTATCAAAAGTGTAAAGTCTCTCATAGCCCAATTTCTATTGTTTTTTTTTCTGCTTATGTGTGGTTTGGTGTCATCCGTGCATCTATTTTTAGGGATTATTCATTGGGAAATGGTAATGTCTAAAGAACTTGGAAAGGACATTTCAACATTGCATTACTAGGAATAAAACTTAAAAAGAAATTATTTATTAGTCCAAATTCAAGTTTGAAACTTATGTAAATAACTTCTTTTTTTCTTTTAGTTAACTTCAAGATAATAGAACAAAAAAAAGAATTGACTGCTAAGCCGTATAAGTCAGGAAATTCTCAAGTACGATTCTAAGGAAAGAAATTGACTCACCTATTCCAACCGAGGAGAATAGGCCATTCGACAAGGAGACTCAGAAGTTACTAGAGATAGAGTGATTTTGTTGTGCCTATGCATATATCTTTATACTATCTTTATATGTAATGTTGTTTATGATTCAATCTTTGCAAAGAGATTTAGGAGAGAATACATAAATTTGGTTATTCATGGATCAGGTTTAACATATTAGTAGATGTGGGTGAAAATTGGAAAAATAATTAATAGAAAACAACTTTAATATTGCATCAAGAGTAGTTAGATATGCTAGGCCCCAACGTTATCACATTTTGACTTCATCTTTTGCATTTAAATTATTGTTTTTTTTTTTGCTATCTTTTTCTTTTCCCTTTTACCCCCAATTTTCACACTTATAGTTAATTTTCTCTACTACTTCTTCTATTACTTACAAATTGGGTATTTAACAACGCAAAAAAACCTGTGTGCACTCGACACTCTATCTTTCGTTTTAATCTTTACTACTTGTGATAAAATTAGTACACTTGCCAATTTGTTAACATAAATCATGATTATTCAAAAAATTGTTAGCATTCATTTAAAAAATTAAATTATAATTTTTGACACTACCAAAAAAAATAAATTATAAAAGAATAAAAATTAAAATCCAATTGATAAGACCATGAGTGAGCAACATATAACATTCTGGGCTTTTATGGATACAATGAAGTCTATTATTTCTGACCTCAAAACCACTTACAAAGATGAAGTAGTCCTAACACAAAGACAACTGTTAAGACTTTGGCAAGTGCACCAAATCGTGACAAGTAGTAAAGCTCGGAAGTCCGAGTGTCGTGTCCGCAGGGATTTTATTGCACTTATTCAATACCTCTCAATTTGTAAGTGGGAGTAAAGTAGTAAAGTAGGAATAGTAAAGAATGCTATTACTAAAACAAATAAGTAAAAGGGAAAACAATTGATAGAAATGCCAAGACCAGACAAACCCAATTGGCCTACGATGCATGTAAGTATGATATTCATTACCAATGAAATGGTGTTAGTTCTACCCACATCTGTTGACTACTTGCCCCTGATGCCTCACATTGGCAAGCCTATTTTAACTACCTATCTCCCAAATGCCTTTGCGAAGATTCAATAATTAAAATGCGTTAAGATTAAGTTCTAGATGTTGCTTAGATGCATGGGCAGTGAGTTATCATTCTATGCCTAGCAATGCTAACCCAATGATTCTTTTCTTTAGATGTTCTATTAGGTGTTACCCTTTCCCAAGCGTATAACCCCTAAAACTGATGCATGCATTGAATCTTAAATATTATTGAGAATTACCCTCTCCCGAGCGATTAAAACCCAAAAAGAGATCTAAGAATGAATGCAAGAGTAAAAGAAAAGAAATAGAACCGAAAAACCTGGAATAAATTCCTTTGCATTGATAACTCTTGAAGCTCATTGTACATCGTGGCTTTTTAGGCCTGCCAGGCCCTAGCTAGGGGTTTAGCCACTCATGGCCATTGAGGGCTTACAACTGGGAATGAAAGAAAGGCTAGGCTAACAAAACAAAGAATGTAGGGAGGGAAGAGAACTCAGGCTTGAAGTACTGAGAGTGATGCTCTGAGATGGGATGAAATTTCCTTGGGACTGCCTCTCTATTTATAGTGGATGAAGTGGGCTTACGGGCCTTCGTAGTCGCGCTCAGCGCCACACCTCGCGCTTAGCGCGTTCAGATCGTGCGCTGGGCGCGCCATGCACGCTGGGCCTGTGCTTCTGTTGGATCGGGCGCTGGGCGCCTAGCTGGGCTTAGCGCGCGTAACGGTTTCCACCTTCGTGCTTAACGCCACGCTCAGCGCCTGCAGTTAGTTGCTCGCTTAGCGCCTGATGCGCGCTTAGCGCCCCTATTGGATTGGGCCTGCTTCAGAATTTCTTCTTTTTTCTTCCTTTCTGTGCCACTTTTGCTAAATGCAACCTTATTTTTTGTATCTGCAACCAGAAATTCAATTTAAATTAATTTTCTCACTTTTAATTACAAATAACTGCTAAATAATTAATTTTAAGCCAAAATTTGACTATTTAACTCCTATAAATTCACAATTATTTAGCAGTTATCAACAACCTAAGAGTTTGAACCAAAATTGTTTCTCTTTTTGTCCATTCTTTTCTTCTCTTTCTCGCAAACCCAAATCTTCAAATCGGGGTGGAAACTTTTAATTTTGCACACGTTTCATTATTTAACCAACTCTATTGAAATGTAGCATGTCACTTTTTTTTTAATTATGCACCATGTTACTTAAACACACAAATAAAAGATATTTGTAACTTCTCTTATGAAAGAACCAATGTATAACCCTAAATTCTAATTCTTTGTCATTAGCTTCTATTATTCTTCTTCATCTTTCATTTTACTTTATTTCCATTCAATCTCAATCACCTTATTTGAGACTTTAATTTGGTGGAACTAAGTGTATGGTTTTATTAGGGATGGTACATGGAGGAAGACAAAATTGCAAATTTGTACTTTTTGAGGTACATTTATATTTATAAAAATTTGAAGAATGAGTTTTTAGCATATGTAACTTTGGATCGGAATATTTTTTCAAGATTTGAGCATATATTTAGGGATATTTTGGTTACTCGTATAATTATTTAATTTTAAATGAGTTATTGAATGTATTCAATAAGATTATTTATATGTAGATTTTTTATTCATTTAATATATTTAATAAATTGCATTAAAGTATATTTGAGAACATTTTCACTATATTTCATTTAAAAGATAATTAAAACTTAAACATATTAAAGATGTTTTTAATATGCATTGTACATATTTTTTACACTTTCAAAAAAATAAAAACATCATTATTATGACTTTTAACCAATAATTAAAAGTCATAACAATTATATTTTTTAATTGACTTCACATATATGGTTATTTGTGATTGAAAGTCAATGTAAAATAATTATGTTACCCTCAATATATGTATTATTTATTTATTAAAATTTGTATATCAAATTAGTAACCTAAATTAATATATAAGACTAAAAAAATCATGCAATCCACGTGTAAAATAACTTTTTTATTTATAATATAAGTCTTTAACATGGATAAGTAAGTCTTACCATGAGAGGAAAAAGTATAAAAGCAATTATAACATGATTCATACATCTTTCACCAATATCTGATTTTGCTTTTGTATTTTTCCCTCATTTATTTATTATTCACTACTATAAGCTAATCCTTAGCCAATTTCAACGATTTTTGAAGCACAACCGTCACTTGTTCACCATTTTGACGCAGTGCCTTTCCCTTTCCTGAAGTTGTCTCATGTAGAAATCTTTTCACTATATCCACGCTTGGTTTGAACACAATCTCATGGTATAAGTGCTTATAATCCATTCCTTTTAAAACTGCCTCAAACACTTGTGTGGAATCAATTTTGGTCATTCCCCATCCAAACTCATAGTTCATCTTATGTATCTTCAAGAGTTGCGCCTCAGCCAATTTACAAGTGTTCTCTTTAGTTCTCGCAATAGCACCTTGCAACATCTTCTCCTTTTTGGTCTCATCATCTATTTTCTTCTCAACCAAGAAATACTCCCCCAGCTCAGGAACCCCGATGGCTCTTCTAACCCCACGAGAGTAGTCTGCTCCAGGCACAAAAGTTTCTCGAATCTCATCAACAACTCCTTTATCAAGCATTTCGTCCACCCTTTTATCTAAATACTGAAACAACACAGGTAAAGACACATCAACCCAAATGAAGCAACAATCATATTTGGAACGAAATGCGATGTTGGGATCCTCAAGCAATGTTGCAAGGTAAGTGTTTGAGCCTCCCACGATAATGGGTAGGTGTCCATTTTCAATAATAAGATCAAGAGCAATGAGGACATGCTTGCAAAAGTCATCAACTGTGAAGTCATAATCAGGATCATCGATGATGCCTAGCAGATGATGAGGAATGCCATTACGTTCAGACTCTGGTACCTTGTTTGTGATGATGTCCAAGCCCTTATAGACTTGGATTTTGTCAGAGTTAATGACTTCAGAAGGGAATTGAGTGCCCAAGTTGATGGATAACTTTGTTTTGCCTGTGCCCGTTGCACCCATTATGAAAAGAACCTTCTTTTTTTCGGCGAGTGACAAAGGCGCCATGAGAGTATTTAATATAATATATATTTGGAGAAAGTTGATAAGAAAAAACACCAAAATAGTTTGTTTGAACAAATGCATATATGAACTTAAAAAAGAGTAAAAGTTCTTATATTTCCACATCCATACCATAGACAGTTATTTATACATTTCTTTTAAACACATTAAATCATTGATTGCAATTATATTTCTTTGACAATAGATTACAAAAAAAAATATAGAGATGAAGAAGAAATAAAAAAAATGTGTATTATAATGAACTGTGTGATAAAGAAAGAAAAATAAACAAAATAAAAAGAAAGTAACATTCCAACATTTAAGAAGTGTAATAAATTGTCTTTCAATGTTTATAATATTAAATAATGGACAAAAATAGTATTTCTACTTCTGAAATAAATAGTCTTCAAAGTTGATAATATTAAACAATGGAGAGAATTATTATTTTTATTTCTGTAATAAATAGTCTTTCAATGCTTATAATATTAAATATTAAATAATAAAGAAAAATAATATTTCTACTTCACTTTTTCCTTATTCACATATGAATCTTGACCAAGAACGCATATGAAAAATAATATTTCTACTTCACTTTTTCCTTATTCACATATGAATCTTGACCAAGAATGCATATATTTATGTTATCCAGTATCTTTTTCCTTTCAACCACTACATCTTATTAATTAGATAGTTGGATTCACACAAGTGCAACACATGACAACCATGTGTCATTACATGAAAGTGACATGTCTCAGTTTTTTGTGATATCATCAGTCCTTAAAAAAAATTAAAATTCATATTTTAGTCCTTATAAGATTTTCACCTTTCAATTTTAGTCTCTATAAATTTTTTATTCTTCGATTTTAATCCTTACAAATTTAAATTATAGTTTTTAGTTCTTAATTATTATTTTTGTCTTAATTTAGTCATTTTTAGAATCTTTAATATCTTGTTTAAGTGGATTACAACTTAGACGAGTCCAAAGTATGTTGTGTGAGTTCAAATGAGTTAAGTCGATATTGGATTCCATGGTTATACTTTCACCTTTGTTATTATTTGGCAATAATGATGTAAATGATACTATAGATGAAAGTGGATGAAGACGAGATTAAAGATTGTAAAAATGACTAAAGACCAAGAAAAAATTAACGACTACAAACTATAATTTAAATTTGTAGGAGCTAAAATCATTGAATGAAAATTTTATAGACTAAAAATGAAAGGTGAAAATATTCTTAAAAGGACTAAAATTCAAATGTTAAAGTTTTATAAGGGTTAAAAATGTCACAAAATTTGACATCACATAAAACACTTATATGTTTGTCACATGTTTGTCACATGATGCCTCTATGTAGTGTCACATGGCACATGAGGTTGTCTCATGTTATCTTGTAATTATCATGTGTTATTTAATATCAAGGACTAAAAATCTTGATGAAAAAATAATAAAAAAACTAAAATATTTGTAAAAAAATTCAATAGAGATTAAAAATTTAAATATAAAATAGATGAGAGATAAAAACTTGTTTAGCCCATATTGTATTCATGTCTTGGAAATGTATTTCTAATGATTGTATCCTTGTTCAAAAATTCAATGGCTCAAATTTAATATATAAATAGCATTTCATGGAATTAATTTGTTTCTAATTGATGACCTTATGTTCAGGATATTCATTCGGTGATGCTTAGTAAAAGTTAATAATTCATTTATTATGGATGAATCAAATTGAATTTATATGAACCTTTTAAAGTTTATAAATTTTTTGTCATTGCCATTTCTCTTTCATATATAAATTTGTAGGATTTGTTTGTCTAGCTAAATTCTTACAACATTCTTTTTTTTTATCTGTTTCTTTCAACATTCCTGATCAAAATTATTGTGACAATATCAACGCAATTAATAAATTCCACAAGCTTCAATAACTTATAATCTTACCCTTACGAAGAGCAATGTTGGTGAAATAACTTGAAGACGTTGACAATTGATTACTCAACTAATAATTTAAAAAAGAGTAAACAAGCAAAAGTTAGATTAACACATATTAACTGTTACGTAGTAGTTTTTTTTTTACCAGGAGATCTAGTTCATTTTTTTTTAGCAGAATGTATAAGTTGTTATAAATATAGTAATACTTGATTCGTTTATTATGGATAAAAATAAAATACTAATGCTTTTCATTCTTTATTTTTGGTAAATTTGATGTTGAACATGTTTATACTAAGCATATTATAAACAAAATTTTTTTTTAAAAAAAAGATTATTTAGATTTCCTCACTAAACATATCAACTAATAATTTATAAATAATTAAAATTTTTCAAGTAATTAATTACAAATAAATTGGTTTCCTCACAAAAAAAATACTTAAATTGATTTCATGCAACACATTCAATACAAATTAGAAGATAAATTATATATGTTTATATTATTTAACCAACTTTATTGAAACGTGTCGTGTAATTTAAATACACATATTAATAAAAGGTGAAATATTTTATTTTCTCTTGTGCAATAACTTATACGTAAGTAACCCTAGCTAGTTTGTTGTTCCTCGTCCCTTCCTCGATCATTAGTTTTCACTTCTCATTCTCTCAATTTACTTCATTTTTCTTTCAAACTCAAGCACCTTATTTGAAACTTTAATTTGGTGCTCTAAAGCCCTACCATCATTTTTCTCTTGTGAACTAAGTTGGTGGTGATATTAGGGACATTAATTTGGAGGAAGTAAAAATTGCAAATTTGTACTTTTTGAGGTATATTTACAATTCAAAAAGTTGAAGGATTGGTTTGCAGCATCTAATGACTTTAGATATGAATAATTTTTATGATTTGAGTATATATTTAGGGATTTTTTTGTTTACTCATATAATTATTAAAATTTAAATGAGTAATTTAATATGATTAATTATATGTATATTTTTGTATTCATTTAATATATGTAATACTTTTCATTAAATAATTTTTAGAACATATTCACTATATTTTATTTTAAAAATATTTAAAACTTAAATTTATTACATATGAATTTAATATACATGCATTGTTATATACAAATTTTTACAATTAAACTAATAAAAAGTCATTTTCATATCATGATTTTTAAAGTAATTATTATAAAAAGTAATTGACTTTATCATACATAATAATTTATTATCTAATACTAGTATAAAGATACTTTACAATATCATTGTCAATGCATGTTTATTAATATTTATTTATTTATTTATTGTGCATCAAATTAATAGTTAACATAAAATTAGTAATAATATATGTAGAAAAAAAACCTAAAATAATATATAAACTAAAAATAATTGGTGCAATACACATATAAAATAACTTGTTTTATTTATAATATTTCTCTTTGACATGAGTAGGTAGGTCTTACCACTAAAGAAAAAAATTATAAAAGCAATTATAATAAAATCCATCTTTTACTTATGTCTAATTTTGCTTTCATATTTTTCTTCATATTATTTATTATTAACCGCAACAAGTTGACGAACAATTTAATAATGTTTTAAGCACAAATCGTCGCTTGTTCGCCATTCTGACATGGAGACTTTCCCCACATCTGAGTTGTCTCCTGTAGGAATCTTTTCACTATCTCCATGCTTGGTTTGAACACAATTTCTTGGTACAGGTGCTTATAATCAACTCCTTTTAAAATAGCCTCAAACACTTGTGTTGAATCAATTTTGGTCATTCCCCATCCAAGCTCATAATTCATCCTATGGATCTTTAAGAGTTGCATCTCAGCCAACTTACAAGTGTTCTTTTTGGTTCTAGCAATAGCACGTTGTAACATCTTCTCCTTTTCAGCCTCATCACTAATTTCCTTCTCAACAAGGAAATACTCTCCCAGCTCAGGAACTCCGATGGCTCTTCTAACCCCACGAGAGTAGTCTGCTCCAGGTACAAAAGCTTCTCGAATCTCATCAACAACTCCTTCATCAAGCATTTCGTCCACCCTTTTATCTAAATACTGAAACAACACAGGTAAAGACACATCGACCCAAATGAAGCAACAATCGTATTTGGAACGAAATGCGATGTTGGGATCCTCAAGCAATGTTGCAAGGTAAGTGTTTGAGCCTCCCACGATAATAGGTAGGTGTCCATTTTCAATGATGAGGTCGAGAGCAATGAGGACATGCTTGCAAAAGTCATCAATTGTGAAGTCATAATCAGGATCATCGATGATGCCTAGCAAATGATGGGGAATGCCATTACGTTCAGACTCTGGTACCTTGTTTGTGATGATGTCCAAGCCCTTATAGACTTGAATTTTGTCAGAGTTAATGACTTCAGAAGGGAATTGAGTGCCCAAGTTGATGGATAACTTGGTTTTGCCCGTGCCCGTTGCACCCATTATGAAAAGAACCTTTTTCTTCCCAACAAGTGAAGGTGCAGAGCAAGTGAAAGACGCCATGAGATTCTATGATATAATATCTGAAGAAAGTTGATAAAAAAAATCAAAACAAATGATTTGAACAAATCTATATCAAAACCTAAAAAAAAAAGCAATAGTTTTTATATTTCTACTCATGCTGACTACAAATGTTTGTCTTTTTCTTAATCACATTATATAACCTATTGCATTTATACTTTTATTTCTTTCCTTAATATCTCCATATTATTTATACTTCATTTTTTACTCCACATTATAAAAAAAGAAGAGATAGAAATAAAATAAAGAAAAATGTGTTAAAATTATTTTTAAATTAATAAAAATATTTTAATAATGATTTAAATTACAAAACATAAATTATTAGCATGTAAATTCAATTGCCTAAATATGTTGTCCTTTTTTCATTCTTGTATCTTACATATATATTATAAAAAATGCAATAAAATGAATAATGTGATAAACAAAAAAATAGTATATATAATTTGTTGTAAAAAAATTAAACTAATTAATATTTTTTGTGTACAAAGATAATAGTGAAATTTAAATCTAGTTTATTATGCAAACATATTACTATTTCTTTAATTGAAAAAAGGAGGTTTATGTAATCAATAAGTTGTTGGTTTGAGTGGTATTAGATTCGATTTTCTTAAATAAAGTCTCGAGTTTGAACCTTACATACTATTCTCTCTCTTTTCGTTATTCATTTCTCTTCTTATTGCTCTATACTAACAACTGGTATCAAGAGCTTTTGGTTACTGCACGGGATTTCCTTAGTTTAAAGGAATTAGTGGGAGTCTTCTCAGTTTAGAGGAGGCAGTGGGAGCAATGACATTAGAAGAGGGGAAGGTGAAGATCGAGAAGTTCGATGACAAAGATTTCAGCTTTTTGAAGATGCAAATAGAGAATTATCTATATCAAAAGAAGTTGTATCAACCCTTATCAGGGGTTAAGCCATATGACATGAAGCAAGAAGAATGGAACTTCCTAGATCAACAGACTATTGGCGTGATCAGATTGACATTAGCCAAGAACGTCACGTTCAACATTGTAAACGAGAAGACTACTACAGGCTTAATGAAAGCGTTATCTCTCAGGCGACGCTAAGTCTCCTCATGTGGCGGCTCGTGGTCTACAGGTATACCGCTCGAATCTCCCCAACAATTGGTATCAGAGCTGATGGTTCGACTTGGTGACCGACTTAGACGAGTAAGATGGCGGCACAACGTGCCCCGTAGATAGAGCGGCGATGCAAGTATCGCAAGTGGCAAGAATGGCTATACTAATGGATGTGTGAGGTGAAATCCCACATCGAATAAAAGTGGAAAGGTTGAGCACCATATAAGTGAGGAAAAGACCTATAAACTTAAGCCTTAAGGTTTTGGGTTAAAGTGTGGTGTCAGGTCTCCTTATGTGCTGGCTCGTGGTCCACAGGTGTACTCCTCAGATAAAATTGGATCAACCGATTGAGTCTTGACCCAAACTGGTTTGTTCGAATCTGAGTTTATAATTTCTCTCACATGATAATATACAACAAAATAATTTATTATAATAAATTATTGTATAATATTTATAATTTAATCATAACAAAAAATTTAATTTTAAAGTATTAAAAATATAAATTGATCACATTTTATTAACTATATTATATATATTTTTAATTTTGGATTGATTTGACGTCTGACTCAATGTCTCTACTAGATCGAGAATCTAACGGATTTTCATAACACTCCTTCCAAGTTAACCCCAAAAGAAGGAGATCAATTTCTGCAAACATTTTTTTTTATCATGGTTGAAAAAGAAGAAAAATAGGACAAATTGATTCTATGAAGTGCAATGCTTTCGATCGAAATGTAAATTTCATATATTTATGAACACTTATATTTGTTTAGTAACACAAACAAATTCAAATTCAAGTATGAAAAGAAAAACACTATTTCTATAGAAGAAGTTGCTTTAAGTCACCTGCTATCGCTTTCGCGAGAATGAAATCAGTTATGCGGCCGGTCGATTATGATAAGTGGTAAGATGAATTATGATAAGTACTATCATATATATAACCAAGTGGTGGAACCTATAGAATAAATGACATGAGTTAGAATGGGAAAAAAATATTACTTTACTATTTTAATTTTGTTATAATGATGAAAATGAAATAAAATAAATGATTTTTCTTTTTTATTTTATTTTAATAATTTTAATTCATTTCACCCTTTGAATTAAAAACATAACCTGAATATTAAATATGCAGTACCTTTTTTCGGTACAGAGAATCCATATCTAAAATAACTTTTTTTTGTTGGTACAGAAAAAAAAAGCTTTTAGTAGCTACTATTAAATTTTTATTCCTTTTGGCATTTTTTAAATGGGTTGGCTAAATCCTAAAATGGTATTTAAAAATCAATTATTAAATATTAATATATAGTATTTAATAAATATAAAAAAGTGATTAAATTGTCTATTATTAAATAGCAAATATGCCAACATGTCATTGGTATGGATGAAACTAAGCTCATATTTATCAAACAAAGTCTTGGATTTAAGTATTAAAAAAAATAATTGAGAAAAATATCCAACTAAAAATGTTTAGTTAGATTTTTTTTACTAGAAATTAGTCATATTGACAAAATTAGTTGATATTTCCAACTAATAATATGGTAACCCAAAAAATAAAAAATATACAATTAAACTAATTAAGCTAAGAAATGACATATTAAAAGAATAAAATTAAAAGAATACATACTGTATAACTGTCTAGATATTTCCTTAAAAAACTGTAGATCAATTCAATTAATTAATGATAAAATTTAATTAATTAATTAATAAAGCTACATTGAAAGTTAAATAAACTCCTATCAAATTATTTAATAATTGAATTTTGGGTATAATTCAAATTATATTATAATAACACTTTAATTTATTTATTTTATACTTTGAATTTGAAAAGCATTTTAGTTATAATTTATCCAACTTTATAATTTCTTTATCTCTCTCCTTAAAATAAGAAGATGAATTAAATACATTTGAAATAAAACTCTTTAAGGAGTTAATTTTTTTTTTAAAAAAATGATAAGAATGATTTAGTGATTAAAAAAAGATTTAAGAGTTGAAGGGGGTGAGAACGGATCTTAGTTTTAAATTTTCCTAATAACAGTTTGATTAAACTAACAACTAACCTTTACACGTAAAAATTAAGCAAATTTTTCTTTATAAAAGAAAAGAGGAAAGCACCTTAAAAAGAAACAAACTGATCGAAGCCACTATGACGACTACTCCTAACCTAATAAATGCGGGACAAGAAAGACAAAGTTTTTAATTTTGAAGAATATTTCTTAAGTTAAAATTTTGAAACAAGTTTAGAAAAAGAAAAAAAATCCGAACCGTGATTCCGAAAGAATCCCATCAATCAGATTTTCTGCTAAAAATTAATTATTAATAAATATTTTGTAGGATGTTATGGTGATAAAAAAAAATAACTTTTACTTTTGAAAGTTTTATTTTGAACTTCAATTTTTTTAAAGTTTTTTTTAAAGTCAAATAAAAGGTAAGTCAAATATAAAAGTCTCAAACTAAAATTGAAAGTATATATACCAAAATAAAAAATATTACTAAAGAAATAATAATAATAATAATAATAATAATAATAATAATAATAATAATAATAATAATAATAATAATAATAATAATAAGTAGAATGATTTAGTAGATATAAAATAATTTTTAAATAGCATAAATCCTAATTCTTTTAAGTTTTAACTAAGTTCTAGATGAAATAAACTCAATCTAAAAAAAGTTCTCCTAAAAATGGTCAATTAAGTTTTTACGATAAAGATCATTAATCATTACAAATTCAATAAATATTTCATACTAATAATATAATATAAAAAAAATAATAGTGTAATGTATATTTTTTTTATCGGTAAATGTTAATTTATTAAAATATTACTTTTTGTTAATAGAGGAGATCTACCCACAACCTTTTTCCTCTTCCTTCGTTTTTATTTTAACCCTCCAAGCCTATGTTCCCACTAGTACAATGTATGTGATTCTCTTTTTGTTCAATATAATATACTTATTAATGTATTTTAAAATGTAACATTTGGTGCAAACTAATATAAAAACAATAGATTATATTTTTTTATTAATAATTTAAATAAAAAAATATTTAACAATATTAAAATTTTGTAAGATATATTTTTAAGATAAATTTCATTGCTTTGATTTATAGTGGTTGGTGAAGAATACGCCAAAGAAACTAATTTTTTTTTATAAAGAATATGTAATTTAAAGGAAAAATTTATTTGATTAAAAAAGAACAATTAAAATCTATAAAATGTTTGAGACAAGCAAAATGTACATTTGTAAGCTGAGTTCAGCAGTTGAAACTTGTACACTTTTTTTCATTTTTTATTTATTCCAATAAACATTGCACACTTGTAGTAAACGAGCTTGTTAATTGTTTTACCATGAGTATAAATGATTTAATTTGAAATTAAATAAAGCTTAATCCTTAAAGAAATAAGTACACATTTATAAAGATAGAACCATATTAGGACAAATTCAAGATCAACGGTAGGAAAATAATACATGTAAACATAAACACATTAAAATTTTGATTAATGTAACTAATTAATGATGATTTTTTATTAAAATTTTGATTAATGTAACTAATTAATGATGATTTTTTTAACATAGCCATTAAATGAATTAAGCAAAGTAAAATAAAAAATAATTCCTTTTCTTTGCACTAAAAATTCAAAGTAAAATAAAAAATAATTATTTTTCTTTGCACTAAATACAATCAATGTAATAAGTGATTTTTGGTTTGCTAATGTGATTTGTCAAAATTTGTAATGGTATAAAAAAATGACACTTATAAGTAGAGATGGCAATGGGGCGGGTCGGATACGGGGTATTGTCTCCCCAATTCTTTATCTCGACTCCTCAACATATCCTCTTACTCGTACCCGATACCCGACGGGTTTGAGTTTATTGTCTCATTCCCGTACTCGTCGGGTATCGGGTATCCCCAACCTCGTTCCACACACCATTTAGAAAAATATTTTTTTTGTAAAAAAATATTAAAAATTTGATTTTAGAAAAAAATAAATTGATTGTTAAACATTTATTTTTAACTACTTATATATCAATAAATTTATTATAACGCGTGTGTCTACATAAATAGTTAAGAAAATAATATTAAATTATGTAAAAAATTTAAAATAAAATTAACTAATAATAAAAATTATATGCCTTTTGATTAAATTATGCAAAAATTCTAAAGATTTTAAGTGGCGGGGCGGGTTCGGGTTCGGGACGGGTCTAGTAATCCCATATCCGTACCCGTACCCGACTTTTGGTTATCGGGAAAAACCCGAACCCGTATCCATACCCGGTCAACTCGGGTATTACCCGTCAAAGTCAGGACGGATTCGGACGGGTATCCACGGATACGGGTTTTCTTGCCATGTCTACTTATAAGATGTGGGTGGATTTTACAAAATAAATTTAAAAGGTAAGTATTAAAGAAAGGAGACTAGTTTTCTTTGCCAAAAAAAATATCTTTACAAAAAAAAGTGACTACTAGTTCTATGAAGTAATGCATTTAATGATAAGACCTACCTTTTTTCTTGACTTGGATAAGATCTACCTTCTCATGCTAATGAGTAATATTATAAATAAAATAATTTATTTCACATATTTTACCAATTATTTTATAGTCTTATATAGACATCATGACAAGGGACGGGGATGAATATGTATGTTGTTTTTTGTCCCGCTTTTCCAAAATCATTCATGTCTCCATCTTCATTCTTAGTGATTATGATTTTTTTTTTCATCCTCATTTTTGTTGGAGATTGATTATACTTACATTCTCATCATCTAAAAGGTATCCAAAGACTTGAGATTTGTGAGAGAAAAAAACATAATTCCTTAAAATTTATGTTTGTCTTTAAAGTTTTAGTATTAGACAAAAATTAATGAATATAAAAGTTTGATAATATAAGTAAGTAATATACATAAAATAAAATAAGAGTAATTTAGTAATGATAGGTATAGGATACAGGGTGGGTAGGTACGTATTTATACCTGTCCCATTCCCACTTTAAAAAAATTGGTTTTACCCATCAAAGTCGGAGCAAAGGCAGGCAATACGCGCTAGCACAGATTTATTTGTCATGTGTTATATATTATTTTAGATTAATTATTAATTGTATGAACAAAAATTCAATGAATGAATATTAATAATTATACAAAACATTGATGACACTGTAAAGCACTTTTTTTTATCATGCGTGCATATATGACGAGTCAATTTTTATAATAATTGGTTTAAAAATCATAACAATGATATCGATCTTTTGATTGATTGAAAGTATAAAAACTTTTATATGACCATGTTTGCCTATTAAACTCACGTCCTTCACAAATTCAAATAAAGATAACAAGAAAAAAGGACATAACTTACGTACCTCACTAATGTGTATTCCTTTGAAACCACAAACACAGAATAAGAGACCTCGATTGACAAAATGCTCAAAGTGGTTGATGAACAGAAAAAGAATAAAGATGAGGATAATAAAAAAAAATGCACTTTTGTTTTTGCCTGATTCAAGAATGATAATTTATGAGAAAAAGAAAAAAAAAATTATTTCCCTTTCTTCAAATGAAGCAAATGAAAAAGAAGAAAAGATGAAACTTACCTGGTATACTCTTTTAAAACTGCAAAGAAGTAGATACTGATAAGTAGAATGCTTAAGGTAGTTGACGACCCTTATACATCTAAAAAGACGAATATATATATATATATATATATATATATATATATATATATATATATATATATATATATATATATATATATATATATATATATATATATAATATGAAAACATGTTGCAACATATAAAAATATTTGAAACCTTGCACAGTTTAAGAAAACTTCTAGGTGTGGGGAGTTTTTCAATGATAAAAACGTAAGTAGTAATAAATAAGGGTAAAAATAAAACCTTTTTGTGCTATGGGTGAAGAATTGAAATCATTTACGCTCGCATACAGTTTAAGATATTTTGAAATAAGGAAAACTTTCAATTGTTTATGATGCAATAATTAAGGTTGACTCAATAAAAAATCAACAACAGTAAAATAGTTAATTAAAGAGGACAAAATTTAGGCAAATTCTTTCAAGGCAATTGAAAAGGCATAAAAATATAATGGACAGTGGACACACTCAGGTTTACAAAAAAGCAAAGCTACAGATCTGTTGGATTTTTATCATATCATGTGTGTGATGTTTGTTACATATTCATTTAGACATATACCTTAACTTCTTAAGTACTAATACTAATGCTAGAACCACTGATTTGGGATTCGTAAGCATCTTAATTAATCATCATAGGAACAAATCATCAATGAAGATCATTAACTTTTTAGAACGAATATAATACAAAACCAATTTGCGATAAAATATTGCACAAGTACTTTCATAAATACAGAATTATAGATGTTTGACAAAAAGATACCGGCTCAGACAGAAATCACTGATATTGTGTCAGTACTAGACAACAGAAACACAGGAAATTTAAATACCTCCGAAACACTTTAAAAAGGTAGTCTAAAATCTAAACAAAGTTCCATAGTTATCAAAGCAAAATTTTCACTATTGAAACTTGAAACTTCACATACAGCATAAAGCTTACTAGACCACCAATGAAACTATTCTGCCTTAGGAATAGAGTGCTTGAAGGGTTATCGTAAATGATAATTAAATTTACAACAAATAGGGAGATAAAATAGAATACAGAGTCACAATCCTTAAATCAGTTTATCTGTTCTAATGTCTACCTGTGATAAAATGGATATTGCAAGACTATACCAAGAATTATCCATGTATGTGGAATATGAAAGAATCTGCATACGTTAAACAGAATAAGAAATGTAAGAATAGTCTTTGTTTATGTCCCTTCCATATAATATGCATTAAATTTCAGCCATATAAGCATAGGAATTATTATGAATGTAAACAAGCATGCCTCTTCTACACTCCAATCTCCTTAGACACTGTAGTGGATTTATAGCTTGTTTTCTGGAATAATTTCATAATCATCAGTTTAGTTTGATGGTTCTCAATTTTCCTACATGTTCATTTCCAGAATTTGTATCCAGACTTTATTGGGCCTATGGATAAATCATTAAAAAAACTATATGCCTGCCTGGATCAATACCCAAGTCAAGATTGGTGTGAACTATTTAAATGTAGAAAGGGCTTATCATGACAAGCATGCACAAGCCCACAAGCCCAAGAGCTACAGAACTATCTGCTTTAAACTAAATTAACTTCAATGCAGGGACAGATATGCTACAGTTTTGGAGGTTTTTACTTTTTATAGTACTAGCCTACTAGGCACATTTTAGAGCATATCATGTTACAATTCCTTCTCTGGAATACACTTTTGTCATTGCTGATCTCATTTTCCTGGTATACTTGCAGTAGTAGCTCAAATATTGTGTTCTGGATCGATACATCTTCAATTGTGACTGCTTGAAGAATGTTGCCCTTAGCTAAAAAGTGTGTAATCAGAAGAACAAGTGCAACAACCATACAAGCTAACAAACTATACATGTTTGATTCATTCGGATGGCATAATGCGCTCTTAAAATGTTTAGAACACCATAGAATCCAACAGTTTTACTTGAACATTGATTAATACTCGAATAACAGGAAATGTGCAATTATATTGAAACAACGAGCATAGAAAGAAAGAAAGGATTCAGGTTCAAATTTCACTATTTCAAGTCAACTCCAATAGCTTATATATATGAGCACTGACATTCAAATGGACACAAGCAAACCACCAAATTACTCAACTAGTTTATTATGGAATTCATTCTTTTTCCCAATGTATGCATGGGTGTCCCCATTTCTTACAATCCATTCTTGCATGCTCTAGTTGTGATACATTGTTAAATCTTACAGCTCAGGTCTCATCTTTACACAAAGCGAATTTAATTATCTAGTCACCTATCATATTGCTTGACGTGAAAATTTTACTTGAAAAGATAATATTAGATAGTACTGTACAAGTCTCTGGCTTAAACTTGTTTTCAAGTTTCTATGATTGATTTTCTTTTTGTGGAGCACTTACGTGGGACTGGGAAATACTTATGAAAAGAAAGCGTGTAAGAGTTCACTTCTTTTTTAGCAAATAGAAGTATTTTTTTTCAAAATAATATTAGTTGAGACACATAAAAATAAATTATTATGAACGATAAAGTTTTTTTTAAAAAATATTTGATACGCAATATCACGACGAAATTCCGAAATCCTATAAAGCGGGCTATAAATTATTTTTCTTCCTTTATAATTATTTAAATGTCTAACTTTTAATAAATAATAATTTCTTAATTTTTTTTACTATTCTTATACATAAAATTAAAACTAATTTTTATATTAAATGATTATAATCTTAATTGTTATCGTAATAACAATAAATACAACTAATTTTATATAATTTTACATTAGTGCTCCACAATTTTGTATTGATTAAAATTAACCATTATTATAATAACAACATACAAAATTATTATTATATGATTTTATACTAATTAGCTTAAAAATATATATGTATATATATATATGAAAAATTTTAAGGGAGGAAGGACTGGAGCCCCTACTGACCCCTCTAAATTCGTCCCTGACTAAGGCGACCAATTAAATTGAAATAGAAATAATGATGTGTGAATTGATGATGCATTGAGGAAATAGCGTTGCCTAATTAGTAATTAGTAATTAGTGGAAGTGTTTCTGGGAAATTCCGCACACTGAAGAGTTGGGTATTGGGAGAAGGTGATTGAAGAGTGAATTGGATGGCAACCTTGATGTGGGTAGGTAAAGGCTTTTTGGACCCAAAAGTTGGTTAAAAGTTGTGAGAGCAAGTATATAACTGCTTCATTCTTCATATATGTTGGAAATTGGACCTTACCCCTTTACTATGCCGCAAACTGCGTTACAAATTTAATTACACACTAATTAATGTTTGTTTGCTTAGGTTGCCCAGTTACGTCACTCTACATGTCGGTACCATTATGCCGTCCCTCCTCACTTCTTTAAACCTTTGACCAATTGTTCATCATTTACCACCTTTTATTTCTGGACAGCTTTCCCTTTATTACGGAAATAGAAGATACTATACTTTATAAAAAAAAAAATTATTCATCAAAAAGTAATACTAGTACTCATTTTTTCAAAATTAACAATTAAGATCGCAATAAAATATAAATTTAGAATTAATTTTAAATGCACAGTGAAAAGGGTTTTTACATTATAATTTAATCATAAACTGTCATGTACAATAAATTTTGATGATTTTTATAATTGTTATACCTTAAAATTCTTACTTAGCATGATGTTTAATTGATTGATGATATTTTTTTACAATAATAATATATACAAATTAAACTCACAAAGGTAAATAGTACCTTTGTTCCTAAATATAATACATTTTGTTTATACTTTTTATAAGAGTTTTTTCATGTTGCCTTTTCATTAATTATTCTTGGTATATATATATTTTTACATTATCAACTAAATAGAAATTGTGTTAACTATAGTTATTATCAAATTTAACAAACTTAATTATCATATAGGCAAGTTTTATAATTAAGGACAAGTTTTTATGATGATTCGAATTAAATGCTAATGCAATAAATAATTTTGTTTGCAAACAATGATTATATTATATAAAATCCGCAAGCACACTTAGTTAAATTCTGATATTTGAATTTCCAGGTTCAAATCCCAGCTGCGGTATATATATATATATATATATATATATATATATATATAGACAAATCAGTACTTCTATTGCATTATCATCACTTAAATGAACATTAATATAAAGCTCACAAGCCTTAATTAATTGTACGTTTCACAGAGAATTATATACAATTTTGCTTTTTTCTTCTTTGTACGTTTGACAAATGTAAGTCAGTACTTTTATTGTATTATTCTCTTGTCTATTCACTAGCACACTTTTTCTTCATAAGTGTTTTTCTTTTTTGGAACAATCTTATTTAAGTCATTATCAAATACTAAATGTAACACATCTCGATCTTAACAAAAATTTAAGACTCTCATATATTTAAATTTTGGTTCACGAAATTATGAGAGACATTTCGTTTTGCTAAAGCTAACCTATCGGTATCCACATGCATAGATTTAGAAAAATAAATGTCATCATTATATATTGAATAAATTACATAAACTTTTTCTGAGTTTTAAATAAATTATATAAGTTTCTTCTCCTTTTTTAAAACTTATTTTATAAATCTCTCCTTTAAGAAAATTATATATGCTTTTTTCTTAGTTTTTAAAAAATATATAGATTTAATATTATTATTGCTGACATGGTTGATTCAAGTAATTTTATCTAGTAGATCATTGATGATTTGGTTGGAGTATAATTTTATTTGATTTCTGAAATTTATAATTGTTCATTTGACTTATGAGTTTGTTAAAATAGATTGATTTGATGATTTTGTTATTAAGTGATGTTCATCTGACTTATAGGTTTATCGTATGATAATTTGATTAAATTTTTTAAAACTTAATTTTTTTTATCAAAATTATCCCATACTTGAAGGAGGAAAACAAGAATATTTTTAGAAAAATATATATTAAATGTCATGTGGAATATCAATAACTTGTGACTGTTAAATGTTTAGACAATATTTATGAGATTTTGTGTAAGTTTTAAAAATTGAAGAAAAATATATGTAATTTTCTTAAATTTTAAAAAAGTATTTTAAACCTAATGCTAGATTTACCTAATTTTCTCGTATATTTAGTATTTGATAACTATATATGGTAGGGTATATTTCTCATCTTTAATCGTCAGTAGAAACCTGTGGGATACTATATGGGAGCTATTATCAAGACGAACAAAACCAACAAAAGCTATGTATGCATGAACAAATCTGTTGATGAATAGATTTAAAACCTAACACACCAACACAGTATCTAAACAATCTGTTGAATAGATTTAAAACCTAACAGAGCAAAATAGATATCTAAATTAATACAGGGCTTCAGTACATGTTAGGTGACTGAGAACCACAAAACAATTCTGATTTGCCAAATAAATGTGGGCCAAAGTATAAGTGCTAGATTATAAGGCAATGCTACAATGCACATGACATTTTTCTTTATAATAGTTTTCTAAGGTATTATATACTATCGAATTTTATTTAACTCACTTGGTGCATTCCAATTTGTCTTTCTGTCGGTCATCTACCGATAAGACTTTCATATACCTGTCTTCACAATGAAAAGATATTTTTTTCCCAAAACATACATGTAACCAAATTTACGTATCAGTTTGTACTTGGTTAGGGAAGTACATAATTTTCTATCTATTCTACTGCATGTATTAAAAATATTTGCCAGCCATTGCATGCGTCGTTATTTGCAAAAAAAAAAAAAAAACCTTCCCTCTTCGGAAACAAAAGATAGTGTAGTTAACAAAATCAGTTAAGATTAAAATCATCTAAAAACATGTGTAAATTAAATTGTAGTATATGAACTTTATTATTGTTGTAGTCTTTAGAGGAGGGCTTTTGTTTTAAGGAATTTCTTAGGATTATATTCTCGATCGGAAATGTAGAGATATGGATGTATATTCTCATGTTTGTTTCAATGTAACTAAAAAATATTCTTATATATCTTTTATTTTAGAAAAGTGAAACATTTATGCTTATGTTGATTTTGTATTGAGATGATGATCAGATAATTAAAAAGAGCGAGAATATGAAGTTTTATGGGGTGAAAATCTTATTAATTATGTAAAAATTCTATTATATCCATCAATATCAATATCTATATGTTAGTTAGTATTTCAAATTCTGCTGTTTAATTTTGATAACATATGACATGAATTTGAAGACAGAAGATAAATATATTGTAATTGTTTTTGAAATTTAATTATTGATATGAAGACAATTTATTAATTTTATTTTTTGTTTACTAGAGGTGTGATTAAAGTTTTCTTTACATGTTTTTTTGTGTTACTTGTTCTTTATAAGGCTAAAAGAGATATTTTGGTGTTGTATTTCTTTAATAGTAAGAAATGGTTAAGAAATTTATTGTAAAATTCTTCATTGTATATATAATAAGTTCTTTAATATAAAAAGGATATTTTAGTAATGCAATTCATTCCTAAGAAAAAATAACTTGAACCAAACATATTTTTTCAATTTTTCTGTGAATATAAAAAAGATTTTCAACTAATTTTAATAGTTACATAAACATATTTTTCTTGAAATATTTAAGAATATCATTCTCATCTAATATTTCTAAAAATAACATTATGGTGAATGAAATTTTTTTCATAAAACAAACATCCCCTCATAGATATAACTAAATATTAATATCAAGGAAACTTTATTTATAACATTATAAGTTTTAATTTTGGACTGAATATTAATATCAAGTTAAAATTTATTTAATTGTAATATTCTAAGTTTTATCACACCCAATTTTCTATTTGTCATGCATACCAAAGATCTCAATTCTAAGTGCTATATATAGCAACTAAAGAATTGGAAAGACCGTAGAGATAATGCACAAACACAAAATTCATAATGCGTTTGTAATCTGAATTGGTTAATAGGTCTTATACGCTATGCATGCATATAAATATAGATTAACCTTTGGAGGATTTGATGGATTTGGAGGGCTGTTTTTCACCCTTTGGAGTAAATCTTTGGAATTTAACATTTATTTTCTTTAGGTATAAATATGTATTTTGATTTTGGATAAGGCAGGCATGCATTAGATTCCATTACTCTACAATACTACAACTCCCTCTTTCAAGTATAACATGTTTAATGCTCGTGCCTACTTGTTCACAAAAAAGACAAGAGTATTAATTAATCATTTTAATCGTCTCTTTTTCGTTTTTATCTTTGCATTTCTTTTTAAATTCTCTCTTTTTTATTATCGAATTTTCCGTCTTGCTATTCTTCTCCTTCTTCTCTTTTATTATTTCTTTCTACTTTTTTTGGTCTTACTTATCCAACACTACTATATAATAAGCTCATATTTGATTTCTCATCCACTGCCATGTGGCACACGTCTTTTGAATCAATAATTATATTAGCTTATAGTAGAACCAAACACACTGTAAGGTAATTAATTGTTTCTAATTTCCGTATTGTTTTTAAGAGAATCAGACATTTTCAATCGAATTTCAAAAGTTAACCCTAAACATATATGTTTGATAATTAGTCTCCTAAATTTAAATATATACACATTCTTCTATTCCTACATGTCGATTCTGATTTAACCTTAAATGGGTCGAATAGTAGGTATGTCCCTAGAAAAGATGTAGCAACAATCTGGTAACAAGGGTCTTGTTTCTTTTGATAGGAATAAAAGCGTCTCTTCGGTGTTTCTTCCCCCATGAAAAAGAGCTAGCCACCGTACGCATCAAGTAGGATCCTAAGAAGATTTCACATGTTCAGTTTGTTTGCAATTAATTTGTGTCTTTCCATTTCAATGATGGGAGAAAAAGGGAGCTACGAAGCAAAATATACACCAAGAGATTGTCCATGCTAGCTTTCTCCGATATATCCCCATCTTAAACGTAGTACTAGGGCATCTATACTATATGATTGTTCTCCATTCTTATTTGATTTTTGCATCATGTCTCTATTAAGGACTGCCAATTCCCACATGGGAATATGTCCCTACCAATTTCTAGATTACAATCGCATGCAGTTAATTTTCAATTACAGATATAATTTTAAATCGTATAACAAAAATTGTTCTAATTAGAAAACGAAGAAAATGTATAAACAAAATACTTTAAAAAGCGAAAGGCTGTGAGATTGTCGTGCAATTAGATTTTGAATTGCAGGTCAACAACAACTCCTCACTTTTATACCATGAAAATTTTGCGTTTTAATCATTAGCACATTTTGATTCTTTTCTATAAGCTCTTTCCGCCAAGGATGACATTTTACTAGAAACCCGTTTTCAAACTACAACCATATCCTATAATGATACTCTGCTTCCTTTAATTTACTATCTTTCTTAACGTTCAAATTTACTATAATTACGGATATTTTTCACGCACCGTCATGCCAATCACCATCGTTTGATAGTGCATGGCATCTTGATATATAGAACTTAATTAGAACATATCCAAAGCCAAAACCGTGTTGGATTCTTGGACTGGATTCTGATTAATCTTTTTCTTTTTATAAGCAAGTTATTAATTAGTTTGTTGATCTTTAATACTAAGGACTTGCTTTGTTAAGCTTTCGGTTGGGTTCCATGGAGGGATTCTTAAGCTACTTTGGTACATACATGGACCTAGCAGGTAGCCTAGCTAGATACGTAGTTCAAAGAATAGAAGACTCGGAAAATTCAAAAGCAATTCTAAATATATAAAATTGTTCTTCACGTTGACTCATCTTCATGTGCAAAAAGTGAGATTATTATTATTCATGATATATCTACTTCAAATGATGGCTTTGACCAATTTTGTAATAGAATTATATATAATTCTCCTTCTTCACGTTCTCTTGTATTTGTTGCTTCTCCATGATCTTTGTTCTGCAATGCGTAATTTTGATCATTAAAGTAATCAATAATATGCAATTATGCATGTGATTTCAAGACCAATTTCAAAAGAGGTGATATGTTAGAGCTCAACCAGTGCAGTGCAGGGGATAATCAATTTGGTTTGCATGCAAATGATAATATTATCAAGCATCTAAATGTACAAAAGAAAAGAGAAACGATAACTATTAATGAGGCTAGCGTGCATGTTGCTAGAAGAGTCAAACATATGCATGCATTCCGAAATGTGCTACATGCCTACATTTTTTTTTTATATTTTTTTTATAAGCCACGGATAGCTAGATATTCTTCTGGTATATATAAAGAATAATCGTGTTAAAGTTGTATACTTTATTCTTATTAGGTAACTTCAATTAACCATTAAAAACTTTTCTCTTTATCTGAACAACCACCCTTTCCTTTCATTGTTGGATTAATATGCCAGTTTCAGTACACACAATGCCAAAGGCATCTACAACTTTAGAACAAAGGGCCTCCAAAGGGCCCTAGTTGTAATGTTTAGATAACCTTTTGGCGGAAAGACTTGGCTTGGAAAGAAAAACTGTTTACCAAAAAAATATTTTCTTTCTACTACAAATTTAATTTAAATAAATTGACCGTGTAATATATATAGAGAGAAAAAGAATTATATAATATCAAAACTTAGTATTAGTATGATAAATTTATTAACTTTTATGATAATTACTTTAAATATCATATTAATACTAAATTATAATTAAACAATAGTTTAAGTAGATGACTATTAAACTTATATATATATATATATATATATATATATATATATATATATATATATATATATTATTTAGTTATAAATTAATACTATATGATAAAGTTATTAATATTTTATAATAATTATTTTAAAAGTTTTATTTATGATAATTTTTAATTACCCAATAACGATAACGATTCACAGACAATTCTTGATACAAAAGCTGTTTACACGTCCTTTTGCATCAGCGGAATTTTAAAAGTTTTCACATCGAGTATTTGCTTTTCTTTTGTTTTTTCATAAAAAAAATTGTTCATGTATGACTATTCTGACTGTTATATATTCCAATTAACTAACTTTCTAGTAGTTTGCTTTTAGAATCATTTCTGTCCTATCAAAGACATTTTTTTTTCCGGTTGGGTATCGACTTTAAGGGTGGTAATAAATTATGCCTTATGAAATTATGTTTGATGCTGCGAGAAATGTCAAGTACGAATTCGAAGGATCTAAATTTTCTCCTGTTATTAAATATATTAGGAATATTAGAAGAGTGTCTAGAGATTAAAACAAAGCAAATAGTTTTAATACAACAAAATTGGTTTTTGTAACCTTTGAAGAAAGAAGAAAGAAAAGACTTAGTCTCAAGTGAACATCTAATTTGATGATATGGTACACATTTTTCTTTAATTACTAGCTCCGTATTTGTCAATAAACGGAATCCATATATAATACTAATTCACATGAACTAACAATAGTTTTAAAAAAACTATAATACGACATATAAAATTAATCTAAAATACAAAATATTAAACCCTAAAAGAGAACTCTTGCTTTGAAATGAGTATGAATCATTTTAGATAGATGTAACTAAATTAACTTATCTAATTATTATAAGTTTCCAATTTGTATTGGCTTGAAAGTTTAAAATATAAAAGTAAAAGGAAAAATATAAATTACAGTTAAAAATATTTTTTTGAATGTCTATATGAATATATGTCTACCAAGATTACTTACGACATGACTAAATTAATATTTAAAATGTCAGTAACAAAAAAAGTAATCAATCCTTAACATGCATGCCATTGTGCCAAGGGAAAGCGAAAGTTAAAGCAATGTATCTTTAAATTTATAATTAGTTATGTCAAAGTAGACATTTTCATTGTTTATTTTTTCTTTTGGGTCATGAACTCTGCAAAGCAACGAGTCGACGGTCATATAACCACAGGATCAATCCCTGAATATACACAAATCAGACGACGTGCAAAAGATCCTCACTCAAATGGAACAAAAATGCTTACATTTATTTTTTGGAGCATGACCATCTTCAGAAAAATAGTTTCTATACCATAATTATAGCTCGCATAAGATAGAATAAAAAAAATTATACAACAGACTAAAAAGGTAGTTGATCATGAGTTGTAAAGCCAAGTGAAGGCAACCTGTAAGCGTAGCAGCATGGTGGAAAACACCGCAAGTTTTGATACAATATTATTCTACTACGTCTATTCTGAAAAGCATTACATTACATGTCCACGTAGTGGTTTAAATTACTAGTAATCTCTAGAACACTGTTACATTACCATCCAATTTACCCGACTTAGCTAGGGATCCTATATAATATAGTATCTTTTTTTACTATCTAATTCATTTTTACTGTACGATCTCACTTTCAATGATCGATGTTGTTTTCTCATTCAGCTGGTGCCTAGCAGAAGAACCAGTAAATTAAAGTGAACGTATTTTAATTTATTTTCAGTCTTCTGTCCCAAGTCCCAACTAATAACTGACAACTACAGACTTTTTATTTTTTCCAACAAATTCAACTTAAATACTTTCCTTGTAACTTCTGACACGAAAATCAGTACATTTTACCCCAAAGAAAAATAAAAAACTACTTAAAATATATAAAGTATCTAGTTAATTAATATTTTTAGGATATTAATTAAAAAAAATTAAAAAATATTTATTATATTCATAAGAGAATCTAAAAAATCATAAAAAATATAATTTTATGTATTCTAATAAAAAAAATTAATTTTAATTTCTTAACCAATATACCAAACAAACTGATAAACATTTACCATGTAGTGTATAAAATCCAATTTGACACTTGACAGGTAGAGTGAATGTGCATTTCTTAATTGCAATCAGAAGTAGTGTTCTTTATATATGGAGTAGCTGAAAAGCCA
This sequence comes from Glycine max, assembly GCF_000004515.6. Classification (NCBI taxonomy): domain Eukaryota; kingdom Viridiplantae; phylum Streptophyta; class Magnoliopsida; order Fabales; family Fabaceae; genus Glycine; species Glycine max. The sequence continues at coordinate 57,726,126 of NC_038254.2, read as the reverse complement.
GGCTTCTTCCCCCACTGATTGGGGAGACATCTGAGCAGGAACAAAGCCTGCCATATATGCTGGCATGCATGCTGATCTGGTAAATAGTAGCTATTTCCCATTGTGCACAATGAACGGTTCAACAATTTACTTTCAATTTTTTTATTTTCTCGTATCAACTTTTATATATATTAACATGAATACATAGATAAGTTATATGTGTACGTTAATAAACTTCTACCTATATTTATTGGTACTTTTGTTATCTACTTACTAGCTACTTAAATTTTAAGTAGATTAATATAATTGTCACCTTTAAAATTTCGGTTAAATCAAATTAGATGTATTGATTGTAAAAAAATAATTTAATAAAAAGTATATATATGTATTATCTTAGTTTCATTTAAGATTTCACAAATTTATATATTATTATTATTATTTAAATATAATTTTTTTTAACTAATTCATTTTCATCGACTTTCCTTCTTTATCCCTTGATCTTCCACGCTCTTTGGTGCGCGCCACCCCCCTGCCAGTGGTGGTCTCTAATTGCTTTCATCCATTTTCTTTGCAAATCACTTCAATGACATTCTTAAAGTTTTTTTCACTCCTCCAAATCATTCCAAGTTCAACAACAAAGCTCCTAATGATGCAAATTAACATTTCAATGAAATTTTTTCTAAAATTCAACAAAACAAACAAAAACGAACATCATTTTTAATAGTAAAACTATTAAAACTTTAATAAACATAAATTAAGTGTATACATATCTATATGAATTAAATATCATTTTTAATAGTAAAACTATTTGTTTATAAGCTTAATAATAAAACTATTTGACTGTGAATATTATTTAGATCACCTAATTTATGTCCGTATATTTCTTTTTTTAGACCCAATTTGAATCTAAGTTAGTCGAATGAATCACTCCTTGTCTCTAAAACCGTAGGATTCAAAAATAGATGGGAAACATTAAGAGGTCGTGATCCCCTCTTTCACCAATGCGTTGTTTTTTCAAATAATATATATAGTGTAATTTTAATAATCATTACACTATTTTATAACTTGACGTAGAATATGATTTTCACCGATCCAACCGTTAAATTGTATCTACATATTACCAAGATCATTTGTGTCAAATTTTATCAAAATTGAACAATAACAAAATAGTAATCAAATTATCAATATTTTAATATATTTTTAAATGTTTATATTACGTTAATTTTAATCTATACGAACGAGTTAACAAATGATTTAAGATTAATATGAAAATTTGTATATTTAACCTATGTGAAATGAACTTTCAATCTAATGATAAATTTTTAAAAAATATTATTCAACGAAAATTATAAAATAATGTAATATTTGTCAAAATTTTAATAATGTAATTTGATATCTCCTTTTTATATATATAATTGGCTGGAGTTGTTCGTGGGTCCTATTGGATGTATTTTAATTCTTTACATTAATAATTTTAGGACCTTTACTCAAAATTCTTTAAGTCTAATTAGCCAATGGATATAGGGGCACGTGAAAACATATGGAATTAAAGTAACACTTAAAATGTTCCAATTTTAGTTTTATGATAAATTCATATTTTTTCTAAGACATTACTCAAATTATAAATCTCATAAAAAACTTGCCGCTTGTCAAACAAAAGCTAAAAAAAAGAAGAGAAATGGTATTACTGGCATAATATCCACAATTGGATTCAAGAAAGCATAGGCTTCAGGTAATTTTACCAAGAAAAAATTACTTGAATAAAAGACGGAATGAATACAAATGCAAATCAAATTAAAGATAAAGAGTGAAAAAAAGACAATATAATGTGCTCCTTTAATACAATTATGAAAAAACATAATTGGGAGAAAAAAAAACCAGTAATTAGATAATTTTTTTTACCAGAAATTACATATTTATAAAATTAACAAATATTTTATATCTATAACTCGATAATTCTTTATCAGATGTTAGACTTTACTTACCTCTTCATTAAATTTTGAATTAGTTAAGAATTTTTTATCTTATACAACATACAAGAAATTACTAGATGAGTTCTTATATTATTATTATTTGTAGGACAGGGTGCAAGAGCGCAAGCTATAGATATAACGTACAAGAGGGAGGTCCACCTCCCTGTTAAACGACCATATCTGTTTTCTGTTACAGGATACAAAATCAGTTTGATTTAAATCAGTTAGTCACACAGCTCACCATGAGAAGACTTGTGAAATTTCTTTAATCCTGCACTTTATCTGTGTGGATATATAATACGTACAAGGACAGTTATATGAAAGATTATGGTGCTTATAACGACTTCTATATATTTCATTTCAAAATTAATCTAATAAAATAGGTTTTAATTCCTATGTGACATTTCTTGAAAAAATATTCTTACATACTCTCAGAAATATTAATTCTTGAAAAGATTCTGTATTTCATCTGTCATATATTCAATTTTCTATATCACATGTTATGCCAGAGAGATCTTGTTTTGAGATATAAATACATGTGTCATTGTATAAAAATGTATTTTCTGTGTCAGAATGAAAACTGTTATTCTTATCAATGAAAGGGTAAGATTAAAATATTTTAAATTCAAATTAAAGCGTCATTTAATTATAAAAAATCTTTACAAGATTTATTAAATAAAAAATCATCAAATATTTTAAAGATTTATTTTATGTCAAAATCATCACACAACCACCACTATTGTCGTAATCATCACAACTATGATCGTCGACATTACTACTATCGTTATCACCCAAGTTATTGCTGCTGTCATCACCGTCGTGATTGTTGTGACCATGACAGCAATTACGGTGGTGGTGATCAATCACAATAGTGATGATTGCAACGATGATGGTGATTGTGATGACGATCTTAACGTAAATTAAATCTTTAAAATATTTAATTTTTGTTTAATAAATCTTATAAAGATTCTCTCTCTCTCTCTCTCTCTCTCTCTCTCTCTCTCTCTCTCTCTTTAATCTAACGGATCTCTCGCATGAAAGGATAAGAGGATCATTCTTAGCTCTCTCTCTCTCTCTCTCTCTCTCTCTCTCTATATATATATATATATATATATATTAAAAAATAACTCTTTAAATTTTTGTACCTCTAAATATTAACCTTTGACTTTGACTTTAGGTCGAGAAATACAGGAGTTCATCGGTAAAATAATAACACTTCCCTAAAAGAATAATATATAGAAAATTGATTATAATCTTAAAAAATATTGCTTATGTGTCATTTTAATTTGGAAAAAAAGTAAGAAATGAAATGGACCTATTCCTTTTATATTTTAGACAAAACAGGTTAGATTGTGTCTATAACTTGCTTGCTATATATAATTAGGCAATGTCAAAATTAGATCAAATTTCTCAGCTGGAAATTTATTAAACACCGGTACTTATTAAGAGCAAGTTGTTAATAGTATCAAACACTCTTGAAGTTGAAGGTGCTTAATTAATTACCAATCTTTAAAAATTTTGTGAAACTCATATGTGAATGCTTTTATATGAAATAGTGATAAAATGTAAGAATGTGAGGTTATTTATAGGACTTATTAATTTAGTAAAATTTATAAGGTTTTGGGTTTAAAAATTTGAATTGTTTAAATTGTAAAAAGTAGAAATAGGTGATGTAGAAGTGTGAAATCCACGGAAGAATCTCAAAATAAAAGTTAATATATATTAACCATCTAAAATAATTTTATAGTATTAATCAATCTTAAATTATTGTTGATATGATTTTAAAATAATTATTATAAAAATTTAACAAATTTAGCATATATAATAAATTATAATGGAAAGACGGTGTAAAACTATTTTACATCATCATTGTATAGTTTATTTTCTCAAAAATAAAAGTAAGTTGCATAATTGGAAATGATTTTATATTATCATTAAGATTCTTAATCAATTAATATGTAATTATTATTATTATTTTTAATAAGAATTCGACATTTTAGTTGCAATAAAAAAAACATATATGCATTGGTCTTTATTTTTTATTTTTAGTTATAAAGATGAAATGTTTGTCTCACTTGATTGTAGGAACCAACTCAACATATATATGATAACCCGATAAAATCTAATATAATGTGATTTTACCTTTAGGGGAATGATAGGATTCAAATCATAAATGTTTTCTATCTAAAAATTAAAATAAAAAATGATAACTAATTTATTAGCAAAAATTTTCATTTAAGAATTTGTCCTCTTTTAAGAATATCCTCTCTTATTTTTCTCCTAACATTGAATATCCTCTTTTAAGAAATATTTATTGCTAAATTAAAATAATAATACGTGACTTAGTTGATAATATCAGTTGATGTTGCCAGAGAGTACTAAGTGTGTTTTGTAATTAACACAAGAGTGACGAACTTTAAGTATAATTTATTTTTAAACTAGCAATTAATTTCATAGTCAGCCCAAGAATCAAAATTTACTTAATATCCCAAGGTTGAATTATATAGCCAAAAATCCTAATAAAATAATTATAAAACAATATATATATATATATATATATATATATATATATATATATATATATATATATATATATATATATATATATATATATATATATATATATACATATTAAGGAGTCAGTTAAAACTAGAATAAATCATTTATGTATTTTTGGTGTAAAAATTATCACAAATTGATATGTATGATAAATTTATTAGTTTTATAATAATTATTTTAAAAGATAACTATCATGATTTCTTATTTATTGACAATGTAATTTACTATGACAATACATAGAAAATAAACTCTAAAAACTAACCAATAAAATATAACTCAGTTGGTTTAAAAATGAATGTGAATTATTACAAATCTTCCGATGAAATTTCATTCTTATGGATAAAAAAGACTGTAACAACTCATAAATACTTCATGGTCAAAGTTTTGCTTTAAAAATCAGTCAATATAACATACTCACTTGTTTACCCACACGTTATTATGTGTTCTCATTGACCATGTACAACATTCTCTTGTGGCCAAGATGTTCTCATTTTTATGTACATACTACACCGTCCTTAGAATTTAACAACTTTTTGAAAAGAAAAAAAAAAGATCAGTTTTCGAAAAAAATAACTCCAACGCTAAACATATATTCACCTAGTTTTCTAGAAATAGTAGCAAGTTTGCAACAATAGTAGTAGTACTATTAGCCGAATAAATTCTCTTGAAGTTGGAACATCAGCAAATTAAGATCATCATAGGCAACACCCACTAAACCAAACTATAGGCATTCACTAGCAGTTTAGTAGTAGTATTATATAAAATGGAAGGGATCGCCCCATCAAATTCCCACTATATATATAGGTAGAGTCACGCATCAAATTCCCATCACAACCATCTTACTTACACAATAAGCACCTCTCATTAATTTCTGATTTTCTCTAACATGGCTATGGTGGTCCTCACACCCCTTTTGGCCATACTCGGTATTCTCCTACTTAAACTCATCTATGACAGCCTCTCATGTTACTGGCTCACACCACTACGCATAAAAAAGACGATGGATATGCAAGGTGTCCGTGGCCCTAAACCTCGTTTCTTCACCGGCAACATCCTAGACATGGCTTCCCTTGTCTCCAAAGCAACCTCCCAAGACATGAAAACCATAAGCCATGACATTGTTGGCCGTCTTCTCCCACATTTTCTACTTTGGTCTAGCCAATTTGGTATGTATGTACGTACTTACGTGCATAAATACGTGTACAAATTAATCAAACTTATACAACAATATGATCTCTAATATTTTTCTCAAATTTTTTAATTCATTAACCAACTTTTGTTGACATGTATGTTAAACCTCACCTAGTTATTAAAACGGTTAATTTTGCAGGAAAGAGGTTTCTATATTGGAATGGTTCAGAACCAAGGCTGTGTCTCACTGAGACTGAGTTGATCAAAGAGTTCCTTTCAAAACACAGCACGGTATCTGGGAAATCCTGGCAGCAGAGACAAGGTTCCAAGAATTTCATTGGGGAGGGACTGTTGATGGCAAATGGTGAAGATTGGTACCACCAACGTCACATCGTTGCCCCTGCATTCATGGGAGACAGACTTAAGGTATTGATACTGTTTTGGAGTCTCACCTTTTAAAATTCTTGTTTTGTTTGGTTGATTGGTGTTAAAATCTCTTTTAGAGCTATGCTGGGCACATGGTGGAATGCACTAAGGAGATGCTCCAATCCCTGAAGATTGCGTTGGAGAGTGGCCAAACTGAGGTGGAGATTGGTCACTACATGACTAAACTCACTGCGGATATTATCTCTAGGACTGAGTTTGGCACCAGCTACCAGAAGGGGAAGAAAATATTCCACCTCCTCACACTGCTACAGAGTCGTTGTGCTCAAGCAAGTCGTCATCTTTGCATCCCTGGAAGCAGGTTTCTGAATCATCCTTTTCTCGTGTTCCAGGATCACGTTGAAATATCAGTCAACAACGTTATTTTATTTTGAGTAAATTTTCGCATATTTGATTTCACCTTGATTTCAAGTCTAGAATTGATTTTGAGCTGTAGTAACTTTTTGCTTTGGACCACTAACTCGCTTTTAGAATAAAAACATCTAGCACCACTTCAAAATCAATTTTGCGAAATGAATGTCATGATAATAAATGTCAGTGTTTTAACCTGAGTGGAATTCCTTGCTTTTTTATCCGGAAGCATCTGAATAATCACATTTATAATATTTCTTATTATTCCATGGTTTGCATTATAGTTGTGTCGGTCTTATTCCATCTTTGTGTTGTGTGTTTTATCTGCCAAGTTTGTGTGTCCTTGTCCCCCTCCCTTTTCCTTTTTTTTTTTTTCATTGATGTCACTATCAATTTGTTTGCACAGGTTTTTTCCAAGCAAGTATAACAGAGAGATAAAGTCTTTGAAGATGGAGGTGGAGACTCTGCTGATGGAGATCATACAAAGCAGAAAAGACTGTGTGGAGATTGGGAGGAGCAATTCTTATGGGAATGATTTGTTGGGGATGCTCCTGAATGAGATGCAGAAGAAGAAAAAAGGGAATGGAAACAACAACAGCAGCATCAATCTGCAGCTAGTGATGGATCAATGCAAAACATTCTTCTTTGCAGGACATGAAACCACTGCACTTTTACTCACTTGGACAGTTATGTTACTAGCCAGCAACACATCTTGGCAAGACAAAGTCAGAGCTGAGGTTAAAAGTGTCTGCAATGGGGGAATTCCCTCTCTGGATCAACTCTCCAAGCTCACTCTTGTAAGTAACACAAATCACTCGTGTTGCAATGAATTAAGAGGGACGCAAATAACACACTCTTTACCACATTCCTCTATACACATATTTTATTATTGGTTAAAATGTATTCAAGAAATTCGTGAAATCCAGTTAATTTTATAATTTCTAACAAATTTCAACCATTAAGAGATGATGTGTTCAAAAAAGTGTGAACTTAGCATTTTTCATTAATTAATTAATTAATAATCCCTAAAGTTTAAACCATCTCCCCTGTCACGAACAATGAAGGCTGGAAAATCTTTTTTTTTTTTTTTTTCACAAAAAGACAGAGGGTTATTTTATTTTAGGCTACTTTTAGGGGATCAGTGGGAAGCGGCAAGTTGGTCAAATTTGTATCTTAAACAAAATTTATTTTTCTTTTTTGATTTAATTTTTTATTTTATTTTTATATAAATTTTACTTTTAGTAGTGTCAAGTATTACTTTTTATAGAGCCTACACAATAGTTGCTTTTAAAACCCAGCATGAGCCAGTTTTAGGAAAACTTTAATTGGGTGGTCCATAGAATTGAATAAAATTTTAAAAAATGTATATGTATTTATAGTTATTCATTAATAAATAGGGTTATATAAGTGTAGCCTGTAGTTTCTTGGCCAAAAGGTTAATTGATCTAAACATCTTAGGCTTTTAAGTTATTATTAGCACGACGATCAGAAAGGACAGCCAAGAAATATTTTAATCTAACCCAAATATTTGTGTATAAAGAAACAAACAAAAAATAATTTATCTAACGATCATCTTTGCACCCGTGCGTCGGTAGTTGGTGTTATTTTAAAGAATATTTGTAAGGGTTATCTTTCTTTTTAGAATGTCCAAGGGAGCAAAAGTTTAAAGCTATTCATTCATTTTCTGAATAACGATACGGCAATACTTTCTTGAGAAAAAGGAAAAAAAAAAATCATACTCAGAATTTCAATCTTTGTGACTTTTGCATTTGTATTTTTCTTCAAAAGGGACAAAGGAAAAAAAGAGAAATAAGTTGACCCTACTCAACTCAATGGCAAGGTTCATGGCTACCCACTTGGACAATTTAAGAGATTTTCTTCGATTGATAGATAGCTCGGAAGACTAAATAGAATATTCATGGGTACCATAGAGTGCAGTAGTAATTATTATATTTAAATGCTAGATTTTCCGAAAGATGGTCAAAGATTCAGCATTAATTTTCACAAGGAATATAGTTCAAGCTGCAGCATTTGATTTGGCTTCCGTGGCCAACACAATAATAATCAACTAACCATAGTTGTTATTTGATATTTCAGTTGCATATGGTGATCAACGAATCAATGAGGTTGTATCCCCCAGCATCTGTGCTCCCTAGAATGGTGTTCGAAGACATAGTGCTAGGTGACCTTTATATCCCTAAGGGCCTATCAATTTGGATCCCTGTGCTGGCTATTCATCATAGTGAAAAACTATGGGGTAAAGATGCAAATGAGTTTAACCCAGAGAGGTTTACTTCAAAGTCTTTTGTTCCTGGCCGTTTTTTACCATTTGCTTCTGGCCCTAGAAATTGTGTTGGACAAGCATTTGCCTTAATGGAAGCTAAGATTATACTAGCCATGTTGATTTCTCGGTTTAGCTTCACCATTTCTGAAAATTACCGTCATGCCCCTGTGGTTATCCTCACAATTAAGCCCAAATATGGGGTTCAAGTTTGTTTGAAGCCCTTGGAGCCATGAAGGATCGTCGATTGTGGAGAGTGTTTAGAGTTGAAAGAGAGTTTTTGTCTTTTATGATGCGGATATATATGGCCATCTTGATCTTGATGAGCATTCTTGTAATTTTTTATTTCATTTTCAACTTTTTTTTTTTTTTACAACGACCGGGAGAATAGAGAGATGAAATAATGATTGCAAGGAATAGGATATGTAAATTAAAAACTTGAATGAAAGCACACGTATTTATCTCTTCATGATGCATAAATTGAGTTTAGTAGCTCAAAACCCCGCACTCACATATGTAACACGAGAGATAAAGAAATTGGAGGAGCTGTTTAGATAAGTTTCTAACCAATTATTACTACTTAACGTGTCAATCAAGTGGTGTAAAATAATTCTAACTTAATCAGGAATCTTTTTTATTTGTAAGAATCAAAATGATATCAAACTTAATTAGAAAATTTAAATTTAAATTATATAATTATGTTAAATATTTGAGAGAAAAAAAACTTTACCAATCATATTAGTTCTATCAAACTTAAATAAGATTATCTTTTGTTTTCAAAAAAATCTAAACAAATGAACATAATGATTAAAAACAACCCAAATAGAATGTCATGGGTACAAACGGCTATTCCCTTTTTAGCTTAGATGCCCCATAACACTTGAGAATAATTCTTTAGTTTTGTTTTTCTTTCTATTGAGATGATTTTAATTAAGTGCTCTACTTTGCTGGAAGAAAAAATAAGGCAACTTGTTGTGTGTGACAGAAACTAAGGTAGGGTCCGTATCTCCATTTTGGAGTTAAAGGGAGTTGTTTTCTCAGCCACCTTATCATCTGCTTCCACCAGTCCTCGATTCTGCTTCTTCCACTAGTTGGTTTTTATCATTCTTTTATTGCAACCATCATTTCTTTCTGACACTGTTCGACATCTAATAAATTGTGGACAAATTTTATAGGAGTATTTAGGAAGCATGCAAAAACGTTTTAGTATTTAGGTTTAACTTTTTGGAAATGTTAACTAATGTTATATGGAAGTTGGTTAAGAAAGCTAAAAATATTTTTATTGAGAGACGAAAAAATTGTATTGTTCATAATTTTTTTTATCCTTTCTTATGATTTACATAACAAATATTTTTTTCTTTTAATTTGTTAATCAAATGTCCTAACAAGATCCCAACTTCTTATATTCAATTTATTGTCTTCGTACGTGGCAAATGATTCATGTAGTTGACTATGACTTGATCGAGTTTGATGACAGTTAGTAACACTTACCGGTTACCAAGTCTCACCTTAAGACCGGGACTGTGAATGGACCATTAAAACAAGCCCACTTAGCCCAACAGGAAGTTGAGTGAAACTTCTTGCACCCTCAATTTTGCTTTAGACACTCATTACATTTCAAAATTTTACTTTCCAATTGGACATCTCTAAGTGTGTGTTTGAACCAACATCCGTTACGCACTTATAGTGATAAAATCGCACCAGATTTATTCACTAATGCAGAAGCAACAGTTCATAGCTTCTAGCGGACGCACGTAAAATGAACACGGATGTTGGTGCAGTAAGCAACACTGATGTTCTAACTAGTACTAGTAACTATTAATCTTTTCTGCAATTATTTTAAAATAATTTTCAATCAAACAAAAGTACACTAATTAATTTATTATTTGTTATCATTGGTTGAAGTCCTTAATTTATACACGCACGAATAAAATAAATTTATCAAACGGTTTTGCTTTTTGCCCATGGAAATATGTTTGCATAACAATGGGTTTGGATCCACTTATGATACTCCCCCACATAAAATAAGATGACTAAAATAAACTTACATTTGTTGCTTTTTTTTATCATAACTTACATTTGTTGCTGAGTCTTAATGATACTGCTAGAAAAATAATTATAATAAGTCTCATTATTTTGTTTAAGATATTAATAAGCTCGATAATGTATCAGACTCTACATAGTTGTATGATTGTATCTGTTATTAGTTTTCAATTATTTCATTTCAAATTAACTACTATTGTGTTCTGCCTTGCGATATGTGTCATATTGTCAAACAAACATAAAATGCCATACTTTAACATACAGTAATACAAAATCCTTCACTTCACTTCTTAAGCATGGATATTTTTTAACCTTAGTAGATAGTCATAGCATACGCACTTGGATAATTGTGATAAAATCTAAAAATAAACTAGATAACATCTTATCAAATTTATTTCATTCATTGGAACTCAATATAACACCAAACTAAACTAAAGTGCTTGACAAGTGATAATGACAACAATGACATTAACGTGCCTAAATTTTAGAGAGACTTTACCCCAAATGTCTAGTGTTGAGATTGGTATTGGTATCCATGCACCAATCTTTTTCCAATTTCAAATTGTTTGTTTTTAGAATCACAAGATGTGTCGGTACTTTTTAAATGCAGTATCAATGCCAGACCAGGCATTTTTATTCTTAATTGCCACGAGGCATTTTTTTGTACATTTCGACTCTAATACAACAAGTGACCCATGTCTTTCTATTACGATCATTTTTAAATGCGAGATAAATCTTTTTTAAAATAATAAAAGAGTCCTTCTTTGCAAATATTCTAAACGTACTCAAATGTACGTTCCACTTTGACTTACCATGGTGGTTATTTAAGTCGGAACTTTCTCAGTCAAACCTTCTTTTTTTCTTGATCGTTAACTCTGTCAAACTTTTAAATGCTACGATTACGTGTGGAACATATTTGAGCAAAATGTCTTAAAAGCAAAAGAGAATGATGCGACAGTTAAATAATCTTAATGGAAATTTTTAAAAAAAATTGATCAAATGCATTAAGGATCGTGATATTTCCGCATTCTATTTATATATATATATATAAGTTACTTTAATGATATAAGGTACACTACAATTAATTGTATAAAAAAATAATATGCAAGAACTATTTCTGACCCATTAATATATATATCTTGTTTGACTGATGCAGGAGAAAATCCCAGCAAAATCCCACTAACCAATCTGCTAGAGTTGCAAGATTGTGATTAAAAGATTGATTATCTTCTTTGAGTTTCGGGCAATATCTTTGATGAGTGTTGTAAAATCAGTAAAGTGATTGATTATGCTTTAATAATTGTACGCATGATGATACATAGGTGAATGATGATTACGTGAATGATCATCTTCATGATGCTGCGTGCCACTGGAGGCTTCCAGTGACCCATCAACACTGATTTTAATCATTAGAAACTCCAAAACCATCGTTTAGAATGTGATATCTCTTTTCTAGACGAATTCTACAGTGGGAAAGGAAATTGTAGATCGTTAGATCTTTTTTCTTTTCCCAAATTACCCTCATGGTCTCATCACTCTCGCTTGTATTTTTCCGATTAGTATGTGGTGGTGTCGATGCCGTGCGCGACAACGTCGTGGAAGCTCAAGAGGGATAAAGAAGGAAAGACAAAATAAAAAAATATCAGCCATAGATCTAAAACTAAGAAAATCTAACGGTGAGAATTTACTTTCCCTCCGTGAAATTAGTCCTCTTTTCTAATTGGAAAGAAGAGAAGACTGAAGACAAAGAAAACATGTAACTGGGCAAATTTTAATCTTCTCATTAAGAAAAAAAAAAGAGAGAGAGAGGGAAAATGAGCGAAAAGAATATTATACAATTCTAAAATATACTCTCAAACATGTGAGGGGGATTTTTCTTATATTATACAGAGAAATATGTTTTTTTTTTTTATAATTATATCAGTCGATAAATAGTTCATCATATATATAAAACATGATTTTGTAATAGGAGTGGAACTAGCTAAATAAGAGAAAAGTTATTAAAAAAAAGTGCGCGTATATCAATTAAAATAGAATCATTTTAATTGTTTAATCAATAATTTTGAATTTAAATTATGTCTATGTAATTTTCTTAAATACTCAAAACAAGAAATTACTATTTATAATAATTTTATCGGACTCTAATAAAATAAAATTGTCTTTCGTAAAATATATTATTACAGTATCAAACAAAAAAATAATATGAACTTATTTTCTTTTTTTTCCGTATTATTTCTCTTTTTTCTAATTATATCAACAAATACTTGATAGTATAAATACGATTTTCACGAGGGAATTTGATTGATGTTGATTTTTGTTGATTGATAAATGCTATTTCATTATCGGTTAAAATATACTTTTGTTTAAATTTGTGCTAAAATATTTTCTAACAAATAACACTCTTGTTATGTTATATATTAGGTGAACTCAAGATTTCTCTCGACCAAAATTGAAAGATTAATCTTTCATGAGAATAAGATTTATTTAAGACAAATCAACTTTTTCTTTGACAATTTTTTTTTTCATATGTACTAACATGAGATTGAATCTCTGAACACATACTTAAATAAAAACATATTATCGTTGAATCATGTCGGTGACATCCTATTATAGCAAACAATAAAAATTCTTCTTTCTTATAATTTTTGTACTCATGCTTTTTATATCATTATGTTCTGTCTTGCCCAACAAAGGGTAAAAATATTTTAGTATGTAATAAATGTTTTTATTATTATTTAATGTATATCATTTAATTATGTAAATCATTAATGTTTCACACTTTTAATAATATTTTTAATGTTATAATTGATATGATATTTAATAAATTTGGAGAATAAAAAAACCCTGAAAACAATTAAAAAAATAATGAGTGTTACATAATAATAAAAGAATATACACAAGTAGCTAGTTTATGAAAAGAATTATAAACTGAGTCTAACGCATTTAGCTTTGAAATTCAACGTCTATATATTGTCCCGTAATTGAATTGAACTTAATGATTAAAACTTCTGACATGCGCAACTTAATTAATTGGAAAATCATGCTTTCCCTTGTTAGTTGTTAGATTATGTATGCATCTCCATTAATGATGTTGAAATGAAAAGTAAGCTTTTGGATTACCAAAAGAGAATTGTTGTTGCTCTCACCTGGCTTTAAGATAGCTCAGAGAGTTTCCGGTAGTGGGATACTTACAAAGACTCCAATGTTTAAAACTATATAAATATATAATAGTGAACATAATGGAATCAAAAGGAATCTTATATATATACGCGCGCGCGTGTTTATCATATAATAACTTTTTTAAAAAGTCATCAATTTACATTGTAAAGTTTTTATAATATCAATTACATAAAAATTATTGTAGATCAAAGTTTTAAAGTAGTTATTATAAATTTAATAATTTTTAATTACTAGGTATTAAATAGACAATGAGAAAATTAAATAATTAAATATATATATATATATATATTAAATTTTCACAATTTATTCCATATTTAATAAAAATTGCAATTTTTTTCAATCTTTAATTCTGCATAAATTTATTTTTTTATATTTTAATTAATTTTTTTAAGTTAACTTAAATAAGCATGTAAATTCTATACTTCAATTATATCAAAATAAAAGAAATAAAATATAAGGAAAGTTAAGAATTCAACTAAGATTCAATTTTTTAAAAATTTGAAAACTAAAATCACAAAAATAAATAGAAGAGCCAAAATCACGTTTCAAGAATTAAAGGATGGTCAAAATTATAATTTTGGCATTATTATAGTAACACAACAATTATAAAACAATTTAAAATGCAATTAAATCTAAAAGTATTGTTTATTATTTTCCATACTCTAAGAAATGAGAATGTTGATCAATAAAAAATGACAATTTTGATGAAAATAGTTAGGGGTTTGAGTTACCAAAAAATAATAATAATAATTAAGGGTTTGAGTTACGTTATAGTTCTCCTTCTATAATTTCACCTAGTCCAATACATGGTTATTCATAAAACGTTGGAGTTCTTATCATAGTAAATTAGATTAATTAAGTTCAAATCCTTGGCATAAGATTCGTTTAAAATTAACCCTAATATTCTATTTCCTTAGCTCCATTAAGATTGATCCAAGTATTAAGTTCAAGAATCCAAAAGAAATATGCATCAAGAAGTTCTAATCCTAGACTCATCCCAATACATGCATGATAACCAATCTCAGATCCAGCTACATGTACATGTACAAGATTCCTTATTATGCACTTAGCCTGAAATCATTCCATCGTTGTCCAATTAATCAAAAGCATTAAAAACAAAGATGAATACTCAAGCTCATGAAAACTTGCACCGAATATAAAAGAGTTTAATTATAAAGGATTGTCGTGAAATATTCATAAGATTCCTAGCCAAACGAGATTTAGTAAAATAGAATGAGAGAGTAAAATTGATGATGGATGAAGGTAACTTCATTAATTCTTCATGATTCTTTTCCAAGGGTTAAACCCTCGTTCAGTGATAATGAAGTCTTTAGGATCTGGATGATGAGTTTGGACGTCTAACTAGCTCCTTCACATATCCCATAATGTCTAATGAGTTTTTTTGTTAAAAATAATACTAAAAATGACTTATGTATATAATATTTATATATTTTCTATTCTTTTGTTTAGGCCATATTGTTTAGCCACCCTGAGCTGTGAAAAGAAATGACATCCAAAAATTTATTGTTCAGCTCTGATCGTTATAGGATACTTCAATGCACCAGCATTGCAAGAGAGAGGGAGATAGTAACCCGTAGAGACTCTGCTGTTCAATTGTATTTTTTTAATTTGAAAAGGAAAATTAGTGTTACTTATTAGAAATATTAGTTTTGTTAGTAAAAAATATCGAATTTGTGATTCTTTTCTCTTTTTAATCATCTAATTCATCTTATAACTCCCGTTCAAGTTTGTATTTGGCAAAATAACAACTAATTTGTATGAATGGAACATAAAGAAAGAAATAGTGGTGAAATTTATAGAAAATGCATATTTGATGATTTAACGATGTCACTCCCATGTGTTTTGTTAGAGGAATGATTCACACACACAGAGAGATATAAAATAAGCAAATGCCAACCAGGTTTCTACAATATTATGCAAAATCTTTTTATCTAGTTGACTTCATCATCATTGTCTCCACCTCCGAGATACGTATAAATAGAAAACTCGTTAAGTTCTAAGCGAGGTAAATGGAGCATTTGGCTTTCTTAATCCCAAAACGTAATGCTCCTAAGCATTACCAAATCAATGGGAACGAAAGAATTTATGAACAAAATTTATATATGGACTTTTTCAGAAAACATAGCAACATTGACTCTACGTATCTTCATAATATTAATTAAGGGAGACATTGAAGCAAACCTAACACATGAAATGATCTCATCCTCGCTCGCCTAAATTAATGTCATCCCCAGTTTGTATATAAAAAGAGAACACTTCCGCTTGGTATCATCTAATTTCAAAGCCATTTATTTTCATCGTTATGATTATTCAAAGCAATTTGGGGTCAAGTTAGTGGTTAACTAAATTCCCCGTGACTTTTATCCTGACCAGCTACTTTTAGGTAGAAACTCCTTGTTTATAATTAATATTAAAAAAATATTTTAGTTAATTAAACAGAAAATATATATTTAAATAACTTTTATAACACTTTGAGGAATTAATTTGATTAAATCATGTAAGCTTGTAAAAACTACAAATTTTAGGTTTGTCAATTAATTTTCGAAATCCAAAGTTATTTTAAAACATCATTATCTATTGAAAGAAAGAAATATAATCATGTTTTTTCTTTATCGTGTAAATCGCCACCGTCTCTCTCATGTACGTGTATGGTAGTTTTGCCTGTCAACTTGTCATTGGCGAGTGTGTTTGGAATTGAAATCCATTTAAAGTAAAACCTACTTAACTTGGATCATCCTTATTAATTGCTTCATGGAATAATGTGTGATGAAACTTTGCAAGTTCGTCTTAATAACACATTAAAAGTCTTCTATACGATCCAAGATGATCTACTGCATTCACTATTAATTCACGTTAGTTTTCGTTGAAAAATTTGCTTTTAAGGGCGGCTGAGTGCAGTGTGACCTTGGGAGAGCAATTGGTAGAATTTTGAGCTACCATATACCCTACAATTCAAAAAAGCTTGCTGAAATTCATTATCCACAAACAAAAAAGAATGATGAATATGGTTTTGTTGAATATAAATCGGTGCACATAATCTCTTGCTATACACTTTTAAGAGTCCTTCTCAATTTCTCCTCATGCAACCTTCTTTTCCGTTTTTTAGGGTCAAATGTTGAATGTTGCAGTATCCTTGATCGGAACCGTTGACTTTTAGTGGCCACAAATCTTTCAGGAGCCACATAATGCTTGACAAAAAAAGAAGAGAAGTCAGTGATGGGACACATGTAATAAGCTTAGTGTGGAAAACAACAAATTACCCTTACTCGAATGAGAGGGGAAAATCAAAAAGAATAGAGAAGTGTTCGAGAAAAGGTTGTCAAAGGAGGCAACTTATTTTAAAGCATTTAAGTAAAATATATTATCTAACCTGCCTTCTTAGGTTAATCCTAAGTTATTTATCATTATTCATCGGAATATTATGACATATCAAAGTATTTATGTCATATCCCATGGATTTTAATGCGTGATGATATACATATTAGTTAGATGGTTCATTCGTATCCCTAATAATAACTAAGCCGAATATTAATCCTTAATTTAATGATTGTTGTAGGGATCAATAAGAAGAGATATTATCTGTATCAATTGTATTATATTCAAGTGGGTATAAGCTAAAATTTAGTGGTCAGATCAAGATCTAACATGAAGGATATACAACCCTTAAACCTTAAGCATAAAGTGTATAGGAATTAAATATATAGCGATCGAAATACAATCTAACTCTGAGGATTCAAGAATTTTATTTAAATGTAAATTTAGAATAAAGAAATCTTTTAAAGTGCACATTTCATACTTTTTCTTCAATTAAATAATAAAAACAATTCCCTATAAGACTAGTAAAATATAGCGAGTGAGAAATTTCTGTATATTTTTGCCCCAAATTATGTTATATACAATAACTCATGATATGACGTTTTTATATATAATACTGTTTTTGTGTCTATTTCCTTGCATTGTATATTATAATTCATTTTTGCCTCTATTTCTCTCACTTAATTATACCATTTACTGCATAGGTTGTTATATATATATATATATATATATATACTCCTATCGTCTTATTTCTCTTTTGCGACAGATGCTAGGGAATGCCGTTGCATATCAAATGCCATCTATCTGTTAAGCATAAGTAGTGTCGGTACGCATTAATGGGTACAGAATCTGTAGAGTTGACTGATTTGTGATACTTGAAGTCTATAAGATTTGGTCTTTTTTGATCCGGTTATAAGGTTTAGTGTGTTTAAAATTTGGATAACACCGAGAATCAATTCTATTTCTTAAAATTATGGTGGTATTATAAAAAAAATAAAAGTAACTATTTAATGCATTTGTCTTCATCATAAAAAAACAAATAGTTATTTTCCCCCATAAATCTAATTCAAATACATTATTTGTCTCAATAAAAGTATTTTTTTTCATTCACATATGATCTAAAATTGAAGTTTAGTTATCGTAACAAAAATTGAACTTTAATTAATATGTCTTGATAATCGAAAAGGTTAATAGGTTTCCTTGGTATTTGAATAACGAGGAAATTTTCAGATTAATAAAAAGAAACAAAATAGAGCGAAAAATGTAATTCTATCCTTTGAAATTTTTGAAGTTTGATTTTTTGTCTCTCAAATTTTGAATTGTATCACATTTGATTCTCAAGCACTATCTAAATCTATAGTCTAATGACTGGAAATTGTGCTTTTGAAAATTAGACAGACGAAAAAATAAACATTGTTTTTTAGAAAAACAAAAATTAAATTTCATAAATTTGGAGACGAAAAGATATGTTATCCTGAAATGAAATAGTTTAAAATGAAATGGAGTAAAAAAAAATATATAAAAAAAAATCATTTCAATGTTTAGATAAAATTTTGAGAAGGGGAAACAAAAGTAAACAATAGAATTAAATAGATTTCACTAATTTTCATACTATACTCCACCTTGATTTTATCAATTTAAACAATAAAACATAATTAATGCTATTATATTTTATTCTTTTATTTTTCATGCTCTCTCATAAATCTAAATATATCCTCAATTTGCTAAGCAAAAAACTCTAAACGGCTTAAGAATTTTTGCACAGATCACATGTATTAGTGTATGATTTGTGCGAGTATAATTCTCTGATGCGACGATGAGAGTGAGAGTTTGACTTTTAGAGTAGTAAATAAGTATTAACAATGCATACAGAAGAGAGTAAGGAAATTTCTAAAAACCGCGTAGAGTAATCAGCCAAATTAAATATTAAGATCTACGATAGTTTGCAACTTGCAAGTTAATTTTCTCCACTGTGTGGAAAAAGTAAAAGAGAAACATAATAAACTGTGTATTGCATAATATTGATCACTTATAATTATCATATCGGATTTTAAGCGATTTGCTTTCCAATTAACCTTGGTTATGGTAGATCTGTTGGAGGGTACATGTATGGTAATGGAAATAACACTATAACAGCATCGGTCCATGCGTATACTTTAATAGAATTATTAATATCAATATTATTAGCTTATAAAACGAAACCTACATTTTACACTTTTAATAATTTTATACTTTCTCAAAAAATTAAACATACAACAGGTGGAATAAATAACTTATTTTTTGCTATATTAACCTGCATTGACACAAGTAATTATTACTTATATCTTTTAATTAAGTGATTAAGGATTTGAATAGATCATATTAAAAGAGAAATATCAATTTTCAGTGGGTGCTCTTAAACGAAGATTAGTCACTACTTTTTATTAATATCATATTCATTAAAAAAAACTTATTTTGTTATATATTCTCTTTTATAACTCCAATTAATATTATTTTAAGATTTTGACAATTTAAAGTATTTAACAGTTGTGAACTAGGGAACTTTTCGATCGCTTCTACAAGTACATAGTAAATTGGATCTCAAAGTGTTCAAATTATCAAGGGTAGAGAGATTCAAGGTGCTCCATAATGGATTGACCTATTGGGTATTAGTATGAAACATTAACAATAAAAAAAAATGGTAATAAAATGGAGTTCGTGATAATATATTTATAAAACATGAGAGAATTTGTATAAGGTTTTATAATTCGCCTAGTGTACATATAACCTTGAAATAAGATCTCTAAGTTAGAAATTTGTTTATATATAAAAAAAAAAGATTTAGAGTGGAAAAAAGTGAATGATCCCATGTTATAAGGCGTCCAACAGAAAACCTCTGAAATTTGTATTTGATGAAGCAGGCAAGACAAGTTGTATAGACATGGTTGGAGCACTGAGATTGGAGAAGTGACGGCTCAGAAAGAATGGCAAGGCAATGCCCCCTTGATGAGTATTTTGATTGAATTGACAAGGCACTTACATGCTAGTGACCTCCCCAATACATATCAATATCATATCCTTCTATGGATAAAATACAATAGAAAATGCTATAATACGTTAACATTATGTTATGACGAGACAAACAAGAAAATGTGATACTTGTGAACAGTGATTGGCACCATTTTGCTTAAAGTGGCCAAAGTGGATGAGCACTTCACTGTTGAGGATGAGAGGAAGACTTGGAGCATGTTTTGCTAAAGAGATTATTCTATTTCTACAAGATGGGTTCGATTGAATTTGTTTTGACACAGTACCAATATCGTACTTCTCTCTGTACCAATTGGAACAAGTGTGTTGTTGTCAATCAAGTGACACCATTGAGTTCTGTATAACACTACCATCATATATATTCCTAGGGATAAGAACTTTTCGTTTGCACCAAACTCATTTGCCATATTTATTCCAAATTATGAGAGCCGTTGATGGGAATTCTTTTTAGTTTTCCTTTAAAACGTTGTTTAGTGTTAACTTAAAATGGCATGAACAATAGCAGACAGGTCATATCCTCAGCTCAAACAAATCTTTTGCTTTCACATCTCTGTTCAGTGTGATTTTGAATCAACTTTTTCATAAATGAATAATTCTTTTATAATTTCTTAAGAGAATTTTCTTTAGAATAAAAATTATTGTTTTTTTATGATTGGTTTGGGATAAGCATTGATTAATAATAATAGTATAATGATATCCAATGTAGTATTAAGTGTGATTTGCATATTTAGTCAATTTGCCCAAAGACAAAGAGCAAAGTGAAGATTGGAGTGGAAATAGGAATCGTAATTCACAATATATCCGTATAACCAATGTCATTGGCATTGACAAATATTTATACTCTTCAGTGACTAGCTGAAACTTGGAAAAATATTGTCAATTTAGCTTTGGACAGGTTCTGCAATTCAGGTGCAATTTGCTTATTTGATTCACTTTCTGTACTAGGAGTACCACCAAAGACAAACCTTAAGGCAATCCTTACTTCTGATATAGTTTTTACCTCATTTTTAGTGAATTCAATTTATAGTAACAGCTAACAAGGTTTCAGGCTAGCCCATCCAAAACAAAATGGGATAAAATGGACTGATATAAACAAAAACCATTGATTTATCACTTGATTAATTGCTGTTACATTGACAGTATATAATACTACCATAAGCAATGGTATAGGATAGCTTAGCAATATATAATACATAGAATAGCATAAAGTAAGCAAAGAAAAGCCGAGCCACATTGTAAATCATAGAGGAAGTGGTAGATTAGATGAAATCACAGCCACACACTGAGAGAGATAGAATCATATAGAAAGGATTTTACATAAGTAATTTGGTGATTTGAACACGTGACTTAAAAAATTATATAGCATTGTAAAATTGAATTAAGAGTAAATTTAGATAGCCAGCATTTTTTGTTTCCAGTAAGACCGTGAGAACTTGAGACATGTATCAACATTCAGATTCTTTCATTTATGCAGATTTCAATCATTTCACTATATATATATGTTAGAACAAATCTCTTTTAACCTGTGATATTACAAACTACAAAAAAACACAGGTTATTAATAAAATGCGGAAATTATAGATCAAAACATACCTCCAGCCATTGCTATGAAGAGTTTCTTGTTTTGGTTCTTCCAAGCTCTCTCTCTTCCACTCTCTAGATGGTGTATAAGACTGAATTCGAAGGGATGATCTCAGGGACCAAATTCATGTGCTTATATAGGCATTCTACCATCAAGAATGCATTTATCAGCCATTACCACTCATTATTGGCTGTTACAATTCTTTATTGGCCATTATCATCCATTAACAACCATTCAAAAATGGCTTTCAAAACTGATGAGCGTTACAAAATTTCAAAAATGTTATGACCATGAATTATTACATTCTCCCACTTGGTCCAAACATTTTGACTTAATGCTCAATCTTCTTAAGAAATGAATATATGAATCATAGTGATAGTTCCTCTTATAACGAGTAATATCATCTATGTATTACAATATACTCAATTTCCCAAGCA
Organism: Glycine max; assembly: GCF_000004515.6. Lineage (NCBI taxonomy): Eukaryota > Viridiplantae > Streptophyta > Magnoliopsida > Fabales > Fabaceae > Glycine > Glycine max. Next base: position 57,703,803 of record NC_038254.2, on the reverse strand, counting down.
GTATACTTAAAGTGGTAATAAAACTTCATGAATAAACCCAATGTTTATTCTTGGTCCAAAACATAATTTTTCTCAAATAAATCAATGTGCACCAAAATATGAGAAAATATCATAATATAAAAGTTTCAATTTTTACATATATGTATACAATCATAAATTGGAACCAAGTCCCATTCTTTCTACATGATCCTTAAATTTAAACGGTGGCATGCCTTTAGTTAAAGGATCAGCGATCATCAACTCAGTGCTTATATGCTCAATGACCACTTTCTTGTCTTTTACTCTTTCTCTAATGGCTAAGTACTTAATGTCGATGTGCTTACTTCGACTTCCACTTTTGTTATTCTTAGCCATAAAGACAGCAGCTGAGTTATCGCAAAAAATTCTTAAAGGCCTTGAAATAGTATCAATTATCTTCAGCCCAGAAATGAAACTTTTAAGCCATACACCATGTGATGTAGCCTCAAAACAAGAGACAAACTCAGCTTCCATGGTAGAAGTAGCAGTCAAAGACTGCTTAACACTCCTCCATGAAATAGCTCCACCAGCCATCATGAAAATGTACCCAGATGTTGATCTACGAGAGTCAACACAACCAGCAAAGTCTGAGTCTGAATAACCAATCGCATCTAGATTGTCTGTCTGTCTATACATAAGCATGTAATCTTTGGTCCCTTGAAGGTACCTCAACACTTTCTTAGCAGCTCTCCAGTGGTCAATACCTGGATTACTCTGATATCTTCCTAACATTCCAACTGCAAAAGCAATGTCAGGCCTTGTGCATACTTAAGCATACATGAGGCTTCCAACAACTGAAGCATAAGGAATGTTTTTCATTTGTTCCCTCTCAAAGTCATTCTTTGGACATTGGTTCAAATTAAACCTATCACCCTTCACAATGGGAGCAACACTTGGTGAACAATCTTTCATCCGAAATCTCTCTAGAATTTTGTTAATATAGGTTTCCTGTGATAGACCCAAAATACCTCGAGATCTATCTCTATGAATCTTAATGCCGATGACATAAGATGCATCACCCATATCCTTCATGTCAAAATTCTTAGAGAGAAATTGTTTCACCTCATGTAGCAAACCCCGATCATTGGCTGCAAGTAAAATATCATCTACATATAAAACAAGAAAGCATATTTTACTCCCACTAACCTTGTGGTATATGCATTGATCCATGGGGTTTTCATCAAAACCAAATGAAGAAATTATCCCATGAAACTTAAGGTACCACTGACGGGAAGCTTGTTTTAAACCATATATAGATTTATTAAGCTTGCAAACCAAATGCTCACCACTATTAGAGGAGAAACCTTCAGGTTGTTTCATATAAACCTCCTCCTCTAAATCACCATTAAGAAAAGCTGTTTTCACATCCATTTGTTGCAATTCAAGGTCAAAATGAGCAACTAATGCCAAGATTATACGAAGTGAATCTTTCTTAGATACTGGAGAAAAAGTCTCTTTGTAATCTATTCCTTCCTTTTGAGTAAATCCCTTAGCAACAAGTCTTGCCTTGTATCTCTCAATGTTGCCTAATGAATCCTTTTTGGTCTTAAAGACCCATTTACATCCAATGGCCTTCGCCCCATTAGGCAACTCTACAAGGTTCCAAACTTTGTTACTCTGCATGGAACTCATCTCATCCTTCATGGCATCATACCATAAATTTGACTCTTTACAACTCATGGCTTGATCAAAAGTTTCAGGATCATTTTCAGCTCCAATATTATAGTCAGATTCTTGCAAATATACAATATAATCACTAGGAATAGCTGATTTTCTTACTCTAGTAGACCTCCTTAATGTTGCATCAACATTTTCTTGGGGAGGATGTTGTTCAACTGGTTGTTCATCATTTTCATGAATTTGATGATCAACTTGATCTACTGGATTATCAACAACAGTTTGTGGAATGCCAATCATGTGTTGTTCATCATCCCTTTGAACTTGAGGGGTATGAATTACAACCAATCTTTCATTTGACGTGGAAGGTTGAGATTCTATATAATCAATTTCAGAACCTAAGTCCCTCAATTGATCACTCCCACTGATCAAATCATTTTCAATAAATTTGGCATTTCTTGATTCCACAATCCTAGTAATATGATGTGGACAATAAAACCTATAACCTTTAGACCTTTCGGCATATCCAATGAAATACCCACTAATGGTCCTCGGGTCAAGTTTCTTCTCTTGTGGGTTATATATTCTCACCTCAGACGGACAACCCCAAACGCGCATATGTTTCAAACTCGGTTTCCAACCTTTAAATAACTCAAAAGGTGTCTTTGGGACAGCCTTGGTTGGAACACGATTTAATATATACGCTGCCGTCTTTAGTGCTTCAGCCCACAAGGATTTAGGAAGATTGGAGTTGCTAAGCATACTCCGCACCATGTCCAATAATGTTCGGTTCCTTCTTTCTGCCACACCATTCTGATTCGGAGAACCAGGCATAGTGTATTGGGCAACAATCCCATGTTCTTGAAGGAACTTTGCAAAGGGACCAGGTGCTTGTCCATTCTCAGTATACCTGCCATAGTATTCTCCACCTCTATCTGATCTCACTATTTTTATTTGCTTGCCACATTGGTTCTCAACTTCAGCCTTAAAGACTTTGAAGGCATCCAATGCTTCGTATTTGTTATGAAGCAAATAAACATTCATATATCGTGAATAATCATCTATAAAGGTGATAAAATATTTCTGACCATGTGCATCCATATCTGGACAACAAATATCAGTATGAATTATTTCTAATATGCTTGAACTCCTATTAGCACCTTTCTTAGACATGTTGGTCTGCTTACCCTTAATGCAGTCCATACAAGTCTTAAAGTCAGCAAAATCTAGAGTATTGAGTACCCCATCTTTCACTAACCTTTTAATCCTCTCAATGGAGATATGTCCTAATCTCCGGTGCCATAACATAGAGGAATTCTCATTAATATTACACCTTTTAATACCAGTTTGAACATGCATAGAACTATAAGTGGCATTATTTTGTAAACCAAGAAGATAAAGACCATCAGACAATATACCATTCCCAACACATTCAGAATTATAAAATAACTCAAATGATGTGTCTTTGAAATTAAAGGAAAATCCAAACGGTACAAGCCTTGAAATAGAAATCAAGTTTCGGGAAAAACTTGGTACATAAAAAGTCCTTTCTAATTTTAAAATAAAGCCACTACTTAAAGTCAAAATGCAAGTTCCAATGGCCTCCACATGTGAGCCTAGCTTATTGCCTGATAAAATGCTTTGCTCACTTCCCACTGGTTTCCTTAGGTTTTGCATACCCTGTAAAGAATTTGCAATATGAATAGTAGATCCAGAATCAATCCACCAGGTGTTAATATTAACACTAACCATATTAGATTCATAACATACTAATGAGATTGATTTACCTTTCTTCTCAAGCCATTTCTGGAATCCGGGGCAATTCTTTTTCATGTGTCCCTTCTTCTTGCAAAAGAAACACTTTGCCACCTTCTTAATATCAGCTTGAGGTGGTATTTTACCATTCCCCTTCTGATAAGCTTGAGACTTAATTGCTTTGTTCTTCCCATAAGCAGTAGTCAGTAGTGCACTCTCACCCATCTCCATTACAAGCCTTTCTTCTTCCTGAACACACATGGTCATTAATTCATTGATAGACCATTTATCTTTATGTGTGTTGTAGGAAATCTTAAATGGCCCATATTCATGCGGAAAGGTGTTCAAAATGAAATGCACTAGGAAGGACTCAGACATATCAACCTCTAGTTTCTTAAGTTGAGCTGAAATATCTCGCATTTTCATGATGTACTCACGCACACCTTTCACACTGGTGAGCCGAAGAGAAGAAAACTTCATGATCAAGGTGCTTGCTAAAGTCTTATCTGAAGTGATGAACTGGTCATCAATGGCCTTAAGCAAGTCTCGGACCTTTTCATGCTGGTCAACAGAACCACGTATCCCAGCCGAGATTTTAGTCTTAATGAACATCACGCTGAGCCGGTTGGATCGTTCCCACCGCTCATATAGCGCAACGTCAGCTGGGCTACTTTCATTTGTGATTGCAGGTGGTTCGTCTTTCCTTATAGCATAATCTATGTCCATCCACCCCAATTGTAAAAGAATTCTCTCCTTCCATATCTTATAGTTATCTCCTTTGAGTTCGGGAACATCACATTGAATATCAGAAAAATTAATAGTTTGAGAAGCTGCAAAATTCAAAGGCTTATGTCAAAATTTGAGGCATACTAATCTTAATTGTATCTTTTACCAATGTAAACATACCATAAAATTGAATCTTGTGACATAAAAATTGCCTGTGGGCTAAATTTTTAATTCAATAAGAAACAATTAAACCTTATGATAGAATAATCAAATTATTTGCTTAATATTCATGCTTTACGGGTACAATATGAAAATAATTTAATTTCTATCGTAAATTTTTACTTTATGATAAAATCGACAAATTATACATACATCATGATGCCTGTGGGTAAATCATGAAAAATAATACGTCATTTTATCCCAATTAATTATACAGATATAATAAAAATTCTTGTGAGATAAAATTCATTATATAAGTATAATTAATTACAATATTATGTCTAATTCCTTATATGATCTTTAACCAACTTAATATATAATCTTAATCAAATATAGATGCTGTGGCTAATCCATAATTAATCAAAATCATAAAGATCACTTAGACATAAAAATTTATTATATGAGAATAAATAGTATTTTGCATTTCAAAATCAAGATACAATATAATTATGAATAAGATTCTCATATAATTTTATAATTGAAATATAATATTATGCATTTGATTTCATATATATATGCATAGAATAAAATGTTCTAGAATATATTCATGCATAAATTAAATCAAAATTCAAAAAACTGTAAAGCACAATGTGTATATAACGTATTAAAAACAACAACATATCAAAAAAGCCTTACTGGTTTAGTGGTCTGCACATACATTAGTGTTCTTGAAGTCAAGGGTTCGATACCCAACTAGCACAAAACTTTTTTTTTTTTTTTTTTTTTTTTTTTTTTTTTTTTTTAAAACACTGTTCATCATCTTCAACCTTTAGCGGGTCAAACCCGACCCATACGCAGACCCGTTCGTTTTTCATTCATTCGGACACCATTTTTCACGATTCAAAAGCCAAAATTAAGGAAATCAAACGAAATACATATTTCTAATTTTATTTTTTAAGGAACAAGGCCCTTCATACCATAAACAAAATCAAATCGGAAAATACCGAAAAACGAAAATGGACAAGGCAGAGGCAATTCTTGCTCTGATACCAAATGTTAGAACAAATCTCTTTTAACCTGTGATATTACAAACTACAAAAAAACACAGGTTATTAATAAAATGCGGAAATTATAGATCAAAACATACCTCCAGCCATTGCTATGAAGAGTTTCTTGTTTTGGTTCTTCCAAGCTCTCTCTCTTCCACTCTCTAGATGGTGTATAAGACTGAATTCGAAGGGATGATCTCAGGGACCAAATTCATGTGCTTATATAGGCATTCTACCATCAAGAATGCATTTATCAGCCATTACCACTCATTATTGGCTGTTACAATTCTTTATTGGCCATTATCATCCATTAACAACCATTCAAAAATGGCTTTCAAAACTGATGAGCGTTACAAAATTTCAAAAATGTTATGACCATGAACTAACCAAATGACTAAACTTGTGTGTGTCTGATATAATAGCCAAGAAGTTGACCAGAGGGAGAAAGGATATATACTTGGATAATCAGAAAGCTTCCATCAACCGCACCCTCTGAAGAGGCAAGAGCCAAGAATTAATAATGAAAATTAAATTAAAATACAAAAATACAAGCATTTAAAGATTTTGGTTTTAAAAATCTCAGAAATGTAATTGATGAAAGATTGTTTTACAAGTGGTTAAGAAATATGAAATATATCATCAATGAGGTCATGTTTAGTTACACATCAAAAGATGATTGAGAATAAATTTGTATCTAAAAATTCAATTTGGGCCAAACAAGACTTAAAAGATACTTTTACAAACTCAATTTCAATTTGTAAACTTAACTTTAACCCAAAGATGTACATAAAGATGTTTGTTTTCTTGGGGAGGGCTTACTCTAACTAACATGGCCTACCCTACAGAGACTGACCCGCTTTGTTCTTTGGGCTCATCGCTATTTCTTGTAACATTTGCTTCCGAAAATAAGATCCCATATATCTGTTTTCCCTTGTCATAAGGTTAACTACAAAAGCATTAAATTTTTTATGATAGTGAAAACAGACATCAAATAAACAAAAGCATTAAATGGAATCATATTTCTATAATAAAGTTCTAGTGGCATAAATCATAAAATAACTCTTATTTCACCCCTTTGTGGAGGCAATAATCTAATTTTAAAAACGTGAACTTGTTATTTCTTCTCTGAAGAAAATGCCGTATATCTGTGTAGTACGGCATCATCTACTTATTTAGGTTTTCTACAATGACACTTGCACTGTGTAGGGTTTACCCAGCCCAATAACTTCCATGATATTTAAGCCCAATACAATAATCGAAGAAATAATGGCTTAATTGTCCAAGTATTTTTTATTATTCCGAATATGGGCTTTACTCCTATTCCCACAACTAGGAGTGTCATTTTTTAAGATAATCTAAAGTCAAAATGGTTGTTTTTTTTTTTTGTGAGTTTATATTTTTTATATAAATACTTTTTTAAAAAGCAGATGAGCATTATAAAATTTAAACAAACCGGTCCTTTATGTCTTTCTCTTTTTCAGGATGCAAATGCTGACTCTCTCTTGCTACACTATGTCACTATGATGCCTTCGCGATGCTTAAGGGTAAGCGGTAGAAATCTAACAATTTTATAACTTTATGATAAAGTATTTATTAATTTTGAAAAATAATAATCTTCTTCAAAACATGAACTTCTTAAGAATGAGTAGTCTTATATTTTCTTATACGACTATTTCATAAAAGAATATTAAATAAAAAAAAACAAATACATTCAATACAACATTGAATAATAAAAAATAACAATTAGTAAGAAAAAACTGTAAAAGAATTCAAAATTGTTCCTTTCCAAAATCTACCTTACATTTAAAAATAATTTTATTAACACCATCCGTTACAAGCAATTAAAAACATTTTATGTGAAAAATTAGATACACTAATACAATCACAACACATCATATAGTTTATTTACTTCATAAATATGTTTTTTTTATAATAATTACTAAAAAAAGTTATTAGTGATCAATTAAAAGTTTAAAGTTTTTATTAAACTTTTATTTTACACTTCTAAATTTTCAATGTAATAAATACTTTCACCAATCCTTTAAAAAATTATTGAACATTGTTAATCTTTAAAAAATAAATTTACTTAAATTTAATTTTTTAAGTTATCATGTTATTAATATGAAGAGTATCCATTGGCTTTATCAACATCAGATCAGATCTTAAGATGACTGAATTTAATATTAACCGACTAAGTGTTGTTTACTTAATTTAATTTATGTATAATTTTCCATCTTTTATAATCTAAATGAATTACTGTCAATTCTTATTTTTAAAATAAAAAATACTTAAAATCACAAGATAAATTTTGAAATGCACCTCTTCATCTACTTACCATTCATGTTTGAGTTTGTACAGCACCGCATTCACAACCGACGAAAAAAATAAAGGAAGGGTTAACAATAACCCAAATTACCAAAAAAGAAAAAAAGTAATTAAAAAACAACAAAACGGTTCTGATCTCTTGTAATAAGTATCAAACACAGAAAGCCGATGATGGAGTCAAAACTGAGCCGAGCCACGAGTTCCTCAAGCCGAACATTCAAGCCCCAGCTCCATCTTGCACGAGCCACTCTCAGCCGAGCCACTAAAATTTTTCAACTCAATCCTTCTTTTCTTCACCGGAACCACGGGCCGCGCACGTGAAACCGGTTCGAACCCAAGCGTAAGCTCTAAACCAACATCATCGCTCACACGCTTCGGGTTCGTTTCCGGTTCTTCTCGGAAGAGAATCGAAGTCTCCGGCGTCTCCGCCGACAGCATGCTCTCGCTCTCCACCGCATTCGCCGCCTCCGACTGGTGGCTCAGCGTCGAATCGTGACTTCCAGACCGGTTCATCACCTCTTCGGTCCACTCGCATGCCACCAAACTCGGTTCAGCTGAACCCAATTCGGTTCCCTTATTGTTGTTGTTTTCGTTGGTGGTGGATTTGGGCTTGGCGTTGTTGTTGGCGAGGGGTCGCTTCACTCGAGACCGAGTCTTGACTCGTTGGTGCTGAGTTTCGTTGGACGCGGCGGCGGAGTTCTCGTCTTTGGACACGTGGCGTATGTCGTAAGCCTTGAGCGGTGGGCCCCGCCCGCTAGCCGCGGCTTCGGACGTGATCGGCGTAATCGGTGCGCCTTTCAAGACGTTTTCCACGGCGGCTTGACATAGCTGCCAGCTCCCGGACCATAACAACCCGACAGACCCGTAAATCGGGTTCAATATCCGACCGCATGCCTCGTACAACAACGAACGAAAGATCGCTGCAAAGTGAAAACAAAATACTGCCACTTAGTATCATCTTCCATGTTTACATAAGCTCATATCTGACAGATGTGGGACTTAAAAGAAAGTGCAAGAAAATGGCACAAACCTGGACGAAGATGTTCGGGGCCTGCGTTAACCAGGTTCATTAGACCAGCACGGCCGTAGAACTTGGCAAGAAACACAGTAGCATTGGCTTGAGATTCTGGGCTTTTGATCCATTGTAAACAGGGTCTGATGCTGCAATTTTCACTGCAACCTTTTCTGAGAACTCGACATCCATTGCAGCTCATCCGCATTTTTGAAGACCCGATGGAGAGAATCTAAGGGAGTTGAGAAAGAAAGAGGCGAAATTGACAACGATTTTGAAGGAGAGAAAGAGAAAGAGAAAATTGTGATCATAGAATTGTGGGAAAGAAGGGTATATATTTGTTGGAGGGTTAAGGACAGAGAGAGAGAGAGAGAGTGGATTTTTCAGGTACTGGATTGTGGGGAACGCAGTTGTTTCTCAAGAATTGTTTTATAGTACTTTATTTAATAGTAGTAATAAAGAACAGCAACACACAAACACAAACCATGGGTTCCACGTTCAAAGAGGTTGGAGTTGGAGGAAGTAAACAGCTACCACTTTTGCACGTTAAAATAAAAGGCCCAGTCTCGTGAGAAGCGCGTGCCTTCAACTCCCAATCATAGGGACACTGATCCCAGTGTCATTGGGACGTAGGTGACGTGGGACAAGCCTTAAATGGCAGAGACAGGGAAGTGTGTCTTTATTACGGAATCTGCCACTGGGAAGAGGGTAAAAGCAGAAAGGGAAATGAGGAAGAGAGGAAGTGCATGCAAATGGGTACAAAAATTGAGGAGGGAAGAATGAGGCGCGTGGCGAGCACGGTCAGGTGACAGAGTGCGGTCGAATCGCCACATATTGTGGAGTAAGTCTCTCTCTCTCTTCATAGAGCGGTTTTTGAATGGTAAAAGACTCCTGGTTTTCGGGAATTGGATGGAAAGTGGTTTTGTGACAAAAACCAAAGACTGGTTTCCGGTTTTGGTATTAGGACTGTGGGCGCGGTTGATGAAAGAGGAAAGCATTAAAGCCAATGGTTTTGGAGTGTGAGGGGGACGTTCCCTTTCCCTTTGGTTCTAATCGATTTTAGGAAATAATAATAATATCAGTATCTGTACTAACTAGTATGTTTTCAATCAAATCAAATTTGCTTACTTCAATAAGGGGAATCAACATGCCCCACTTGCATTTCTTTATGTGCCTAAGTTTATTGCCCACTTTCTTCTCTAACTAACACCTTCCTTAATTTTTACACTTTTTTTCACATTCTAATCCTTCTCTTCGCCTTCTTTTTTCTTCATAAAAATTATAAATAGTCATATACTTTACTTGATCAAATATACTTAATCTTATTAACTTATGTTCTTCCTAAATCATTTGAGTATTTTTATTAGAATTTAACTTAAGTATTAATTCCCTCTCCCCACTAGAGTTTAATTACTAGTATCTTGGCAGTGTAAATAATTTAATATTATTATCTATCATAGATTTATTCATTTCTAAAATCATCATCTTAAATAACCAAAAGTAAGAAAAGATTTTACCACACGCTTTCGTCGTACTGAAATAAATAAATAACGGTACGTCGGCATAGAAGATACTATGATATTTGAAGATTCAAATAATTTTTAAAATATTTTTCTAATACTCAGCATTTTTTTTTCTCTCATAGCATAGCATAATAATTAAGTATCGTCTTGCATGTTTGGATTAGTAAATTTAAGTTTACAAACTGAATTTTATAAAAGTATTATAAGTCTTATTTGTCTTGAATTTATAAAAATATTATAAATCTTACTTTTCACAAACTGAATTAAACAAAAAAAAAAATCTACTCTCAAACATACTTTTCAAAAGCAACTAAACATAACTCCAACTTTTAAAAAATTTCTACAAGAAATTCAAACACATCCTTCGTAAGCAATAGGTTTTAAATATCTCCAAGTTAGTATATATTGCAACGTGTACAGTTTAATTAACGCAATTCTCTCATTCCATACCGTAAACCCAACACCATTAATATTGTTGACTGCGATGACAGCAATTAAGTCAGGTGGAGAACTTAAGAAAGTCTTTTGCATCTTTACTATTTAAAAGTGAAAAGAGTGAGTTAATAAGCTTTAACTTGAGTAGCCTATTTATCTAAAAATACTTATCATGCTGTAGTCTGTACTTACTGTTTCTTAATTTATACTAATATTTTTTTAACTTGTATCTAATTTGCCGCCAATACACTACTTATTCTCCAATGTTAATTGACAATACTTAATGAGAGAACTAAAAGAGAAACGACATAAATATTTTAAATGATATGATATTTTGACAGAAATAAAAAATGAAAGTATTAGACAAATATTTTAAAAAATTAAATCTCCGAATATCATAGCTCCTTATTCAATCACTAATTTACAAATTACAAGCTACGAAGTGTATATGAGTAAATTTTAAAATTGTGCAAACTGAACATGTTGCTGCTGCCGGCTAGTAATTTAGAAAAAGAAAAATTATAAATATTTTTTTTTCTTTCATCTTGTTTTTACTTCAACTTTTTATTTATTTTTTCCTTCTTTTAAATCAAATTAGAAAGTTATGAATACCAAACTTTAGATAAAATATAGAGACATAAACAAAAATAAGAGATATAAATATGATAGTTAATATAAGGTGATAGAGAAAAATAATGTATTAATAAAGTATTTAGAATGATTAAGTATCCAAATATCACTAATTTAATCTATTTTTTACATTTTACAATAATATGTGTAATATATCAATCTGGGGAAGGAAAAGCACGATTTGCATACGGCTAGTGGGACGTAGTGAGTTTTTGACATAATTTATATTCTGTGATGAGGGCAGTGAACGACACATTGCCATGATGCTATCCATCTACCCACTGATCCAATACTATCTTCCTCTTCGTTTACAGCTACCGGTTTTGGGGACTCTAATTCCACTCAGAATTGGAGTATAAAACTTGTGTTATTACATTAAATGAGTTTACTTATGACATAAATATCGATACTTCAAATATATACGAATACATTATACATGTCTGTGAAGATATTCATTTTGTAATTTGTAGTTTTTTTTTATCTTACCAAATATTCACTGTCAAAAACAATGATCAACCTCCGTCGAAGACTGTGTAGTTTGGTTTTTATGCTTATACATATTCATTTAGTTAATTTTTAGTTTAATAATTTAATACCTATTTAAAGTTTCTACATAAGATATGGTGCGTGATTCTGAAAAAAGTGGGTTCGAAGACTAATCTTTTAATTATATGTGTTCTCAATTTTTTTCTATCGCTGTCCTTTTTTTCTTATAGTATTAAACTTATATTTATTAATTATCCATGATTTAATAGGTTTAATTTTTTAAAGTGTTTTTTTATAGAGTAAATTACATGAATCATCCTTAAAACTTGCCAAAATTCCACAAATACTTTTACTTTTTTAACCATTACATTAACTCCTTTGTAACGTATGTTGGCAAAGTTACATCCATATAATATTTTCAACCATAAATGAAAATTAGTGTAAGAATAAAAAAAATGGTATTATGTGTAATTTAAAAATAACTCAAGGAGTGCAAGTCTAATATGCTCTTTTTTAAAATATTAGTTTATTTATTATAAATTTTAATAATCTAAAAATGAATGTTTATTATGTGTAATAGTATATCATATAATAAAGTATATAGTGCGCATGTACCCTTTTAAGAGAGACCAAGTATCTTTGAAGAGATGTTCAGATTCTGAAGAGAGAAATGAGAAACAAACAAGACAAAACTTGGTGAATCATATATGTATTGGAGACAAGAGGTGAGAAGAAAAATGAAGGAAGTAGACTAGAGACCAACACAAGAAATCCAAGTCCAAAATTAGTTGGCAAAGTAGTAGGACATATACCGCTTCCAAATTTTGTGGAAAATAACTACTCACACTACAGCCTCGGCAAACGTTAGTTTTTATCATACTACTATTATTTATTTTATTTCATACGTTTCTTTTTTTATTTTTTTATTTCACTTTATTTTAAATTTTATTGAAAAAATAAGTGAGAATAATGAGAGAACTAGTCAGACATCAATGAATTATAATTAAATCTTAAATCAAAAAAAGAAAATTAGAATCTCTTTTTATCTTGAGTTTTAATAAATGATTGAAAATTTCTTTACTAATGTTGAAGACACCATCTACTTTCAGCAAATTAAAACATTTATTTTGTTAACGAATAGTTTATTCTTTATTTTTTGCTTTAAGAAAATAGTTTCTTTTAGGAATAGTTTCTTCATTATACAGTACATGTAGAATGGTTTCTATTGTTAAAGTGGCTTATTCGATAAATTCTTGGACTTCTTTGAAATAATTATTTAAAAAGTCGTATTTAAGGGATAAAGTTAAATGTCATTCATTTTTGTTTTATGATTTTATTGATTAAATGCCATTTATTTCACACTCTGTTAGTTTAAATTTGATTTATAAAATAGAGGAAAAGAACAATTATTATTATTATTTTATATCTAATTACTATTTTCTACCAAAAAGCTCCTATTCAATAAACACTCGTAATAATTTGAATTTAAGAAGCGTAATAGCGGGACCAAATTTCAATTTGGTTGCTTTACCTCTTCATCTATCATTGTTCATATTCTTTTCTTAAATAATCATTATTTCATATTCAAATTAATTGTTTTTAAATTAATTTTTAAATATGAAATTTAGATAAAAAAACATTTCTTGAAAATAATTAAATTAAGAGAATCTAATTTAGTTGATCGAAGAAAGTGTATTAATTGCCATAAATTTCCTAATACATGCATGTATTATATTTGATTCTTATGCCTAAAAAAAAGAGGTAGTCCTAATAATACATGAATGGCAAGATTTTGACACCCCAATATTTCAAATATTTCACTAATAATTTTTATTTTCCTCTCTTATTATCACATCATATAATCTATTATACCTATATATATTTTTCTCTTTCAGTAGGTATCTATTGGCACTTGGATATCAAAATATATTTTTGGGTAAATAGATACTTTGGTGCATTTGGTGATAATTTTGTCCCTAAACTATGAAAATGATCAATTTAGTCAATAAAAATACAAATATATCAACAATTTAATCCAACTGCTAAGTTATCTTTGTTTCTGTTAATGTTATTAGCGATGTGGCGCATGAAGGACAATGTGGAAAATCTACATGGCAGAAGTGAACTTCATGAGTTGTGAACCAATTTGTCTGGTAAATCTCTGTGTCCCACCCTTTGCAGTGTTGGTGGCCAACGGTGACAATGTATCGATGGACAATGACATTTCATTTTTGGGTGTCGTTTGGAGAGTATATCTCCTTGCGCGTTGAAGGGGAGAGGTAATTTCGTAGAGTAAGATCACAATTTTGTTACTCTGTTGCACCATAGATGTGTGAATGATAATGTTGTGTTGTTTGAACGCTTTTTTCCTGGCACGCTGCAGATACCCATAGAAGGTGTATCTGATGTTGTTAGTGAGCCATTAGTTGACAACACAAATGAACAAGTGTTTTTATGGTGAGGATGTTGATAGTTACTAGAGATGATGTGCTAAATGAAATTGATAAGATAATAAAAAAATATTGCTGCTTATTATAGAGCCAATGATGGTGGTGTGGGTAATGTGGAAGAAAGAGATGGAGTAACTGACAAATTTGCAGAGGCTACCCATCATTTGTATGATATTTCACTTGACTATGGTGGTCTTAATGTAAACAGATGTAGTATAGAAAAATGATAATGAGGAAGGATAATGATGGAGACTTTATGATGATAGTAAAAAATCTTTTTATGATAATAATGAAATTGATTTAGATTTTGTCATTAATGTTTAGATGAGTGTCCAATTTTATAAATATTGTGAATCATTTTGTCATTTAGTTACAAATCTTGGAAATCAATTTGTTATCGCATAATAACCTATTACAACAAAATCAAGAAGAGTCAACTATTTAACAAAATAGTTGTTAGCTTCATGAATTTAAGAATCAATAGCAAAAAAAAATATTACTCACATTTTAGTTTAATTTAAAACATTATTGATTGACGTGATACATCAAATACACATGTTGATTTGTTATCTTGTCAGTAACATGAAATTTACTTTCATTCTATGAATTTCACATATTGTCCTTCACATGCTACTTGACAAAAAATACTAACAAAAATAAAGATAACTTACCTGTGAAACTAAATTTTCGATACAATCACACTTTTGTAATTTAAATGGATTATTTTCATAATATAAAAAAATAATTGTGACCAAATACAAACGGTGATATTTATCCTCAATTTTTTCATAATTGGATGAAGTGGAAGGGATAGCAATTAATATACGAAAGGACACGTGTGAATAAGGAGATGAAAGTGGTAAATGTGCCATACATGCAAGCAATAGTGAAAGAGAGGAGAGCGCGTGGCGTTAGCAATTTGGTTGGAATGTCAGAATTGCGGCCTTAAAAAAACTCAAATCTGTTTGCCAATTTATTTGGAATCTCATCCCATCTTTCCACTTTAGCTCCTGGTTTTTGGGAACTATACTTTAATTATTTCTTGTTAAGTATTGCTAACACTGGTTTTCTCAAAAACCAATGACTGGTTTCTGGTTTAGATTGAGTCCTATGGGCGACTCTGCCGTGGACAAAAGGTTTCTGTGGTTCCCACCACGCTACTATTTTCAATCTACGTTCATTGAATTGAATGGGAAAAGCCTTGATTAGTGATCATTACTTAATGTTAGACCAAAAATGTTTGGATTATTACTCATTAGTGGATTGCTCCGGTAGCCGACCAACTGTATGCTAGTATATTCAACTCCTATCTTCTCTCAACTTTTTCGATCAAGCTAAATGCTTAAATCCTCTATTTGTTGCATTGAAATGCTTTCATGTGAAGGTCAAACGTTTTCTGCTTTTCTTTTTTATTTCTTGAGTTGAGTCCATATGGTTGAGGGTTTTATTTTAATTATAGTCAGGCTATTATTATACTTCCTCCTTTCTTTTATTTTAAAATATGAGATAATATAAATTAAAAATTATAATAAGTATTTTTATTTATATACTTTCATTTTTTGATATACAATAACTTTTATTATCATCTCTTCCCATACTTATGTTAAGTGTATAAAATATTATATCTATTAATTTCTTTACACTTAGTTTCTTAAGAAGATGGAAATAAAGTTTAAAAATGCAATTGAGATTTTTTTTTATATATTATTTAACTAGAGATTTTAAAAACAGAAAACCCTTTCTGGAAATTAGTTTACAGAACATATAACACATGTCGGAAGGTATTTATCAACTTTTTTAAACACCGCTGCACAAGCTAATTTACCAAGTGATGACTCAACGGGCAACAGGTTTTTGATGAACCATGTTGATTGGTAGTCCACGAATCCACTATGCCTCTCATGCAGACAAAAGTTCTTCTCATTGTTAGGAGCAATGTTTGTGGCCTTTCCCAACTGTTTGAGTTAATATTTAGGTAGACACGATGATAGTTGGGAATCTAAGCATTGGATTTTGGGAGATAATTCTGGCATGAACATATATAGGTGTCCTGAAAATATTGTTCCCAAGTCTAAATCCATAAAATACAGGGGAACTATGAAGGCAATGCTCGATGCCACTTCATCTACACTAAATACTTGTATTGCGTCTGCTTGATATCTTCTTTTAATTGTATTAGTTATTTTTTAGCTGAAATTTTGTCAGATGTCAATTGGAACATGGAACTAAGAAATAAACTGTATGGCAGAACTTATTTGAGGGTTAAATATTAAGACTATATGTGTAGAAACCTCAATTGAAAACATTTTATAATTAATACTCCACTCACACTTATTGTGTTTGTTTCTAGCATTGTATTGTTATTTCTGGGAATGTGAACTTAGGAATGCTACTACTAGCTGCTGCTAATGTCCTGATGCCAATACTCTAATATAAAGGTTTTTGGGAGAACAGATTGTTGTTACATCAGATTTGTGATGCTTAGTTCTTTGAGAAATTTGATTCAGGTAATTAGATATAGCCATAAAAAGCCTCAGTTGTCAGTTGTTAAGTGTACTGAACAAAGAACTATTATCTTCCTCAAGTTATTAGCATGTGCTGAACTTTGGTAGAAATTTATATGATGGTGATATTTCAGTAGAGAGAGCAGTGTTATTAAAACAGGTTTGGGTTGGTTGGTGTAACCAGCGGCAGAACCAGTTTGGGTGGCTTATTACACCAGTTGACCTCAAGAAACTGGAGTGAAGTGGTTTTAAATTGGGTTGGACTGATATGAAGGGAAAAGAGAAGAAAATTCCTCCACAAAATTTCTTCCATTATTTTCTGCTAAATCATTTTTCTCACGTTTCTCTCTAACATGTGCCAGATTTAGCAATTAAGCCTAACCTGATCATTCCATTTAACAATTTGATCTTACTCTGAAAGCCTGCCTCTTGCACTGTTTCATCTCTTTTAACCTATATAGTGCCTTTCTCACAAGTATTCACTTCTTCTGGTTTGCTAATTCACTTACATATTCAGTCTTTGTTACGGAGAGATGACTTTATTGTCAGTTCAGGGACATATGATCTCATACCCTCACTTCAATTAATCTTGTCGTAATCTATAGATAGTGTCAATACATTTAGCAATTTCAGTGTGAATTCTTTTGGATGCGGCACCTATTTGATTTGTTGATTAGCGAGTATTATTTTTTTTCATCAGAGTCAAATTCTTTTATGGCAACTATAGGATACAGCAAAGGTCATGGATAAGAAGAAATAAGCTAAAATTGTCTACTTATGTCAGCTGTCTATTTTAGGTTCTTCAAAGAGGATCATTATTGGAGAAGGTTTACAATCAAGAACATAGATTCTCAAAGATGAATTGGCGCACTTATTTTTTTTTCAATTTTTTTTGGTAAAGAGCCAAACTGGTTTGTAAAATAAATACAAGGGACACTGGCTCCTAGGAAAAAGAAAATTAACCATTTAATCCCTGGAGATTACAATTGTAAGATTTTTTTGTTCCTTTGAATTTTTGGCACATCTTATTTATACAAAAGTTAACCGTGTACCTACCAACTTTCTGTCACAAAATCATAAATGATCCAAATTAATCTTTGAAAATGTTAACTCAGATGAATGGAAGAATTAAAATATCTGACGTTGGTAAGCTTGAGATTAAATGACTATTTTTTTAGGAGTCAAAATGTCTTGTTTTTTCTTTTCTTTAGAGACTACTTTGTTTTCCCCTTATAGTAGTTTTTCTTACAATATCATGTATATTTAACTTTATGTTAACTTCCAAGATACTTATACGCTGCCATTTATCACTGAAGAGGACGTTAGTAATTCATATCGGATTTAAAATATTTCAGTTCAGCAGGCAGGTTAGATAATGCAGAGTTATGATTAATGAAAGATGTTGCATTAAAGAGCTATGAAACACTGAATCCAATGAGGCACTTAACTTGGCGACACAGGTTTACTACCCCGCATTTATCTATGAGAATTTTATACTTATTACGTCGCATGAGTAAGTTGAGAGAAATTAGAGTCTTTCGAGTAAAAAATGAGCAGTTTCCGCTTGCCACTTCTAGCAACGTTCTTGTCACAGTTAAAATTAAGCAAAACAAAGAAGAAAACACAAGATCTTTAAACCTGTATGATACGGATCAAACTTCCATAACTCCAACCAACGTATGGAGTGTTCATACCCTTAGTAATTGAAAGCTGAAATTAAAAGACAAAAAATGTAATAGTCCAGATTTTATTTCGCCAAGTGGTCCTTATGTATGAAATATTTTTAGAAAAATGTCACATCAAGCAATTTGTCTTCAGGTGCCAGCTTCATTTCAGAGTTCCATTATGGTTGAATCAAGAGTTAAAGTGGGTTTAGAGGATCTGAAGAAGGGAGTGAGAGAGAGGGTATTAAGGGATGATGAAAGGTGGCTGTCCTTTTTTAAAGGATTCGGGATGTGGGGAAAAGTAACTAGGAAATATCTCCTCTGGATATTTTCTTCTTGACCATGCTTCTTGTGAAGCACTGAAGCCTAATACTACCTCTTTATACTCTCTCTCTCTCTTTCTTCTTTCTCTATATATATATATGTGTGTGTATATGCCTTTTTCCTGTACGTCTGGTCAGGGATAGAAGCTAAGATGGATACAAGTAGAATTCTGTAGATATTTATATTTTATTTTTAGAGATGGATAACTCAAGCACTACTGTTTAACAAGAAATACCCTTACTTGCTGACACCACTACAGCTTAGCATTAAAGAAACTTGAAACATTCTATTCATTGCCTAACTTCTAGACGGGTAATTTTTATCAATTAATGAAATTGAAGATAAAGCTATCTTATGATTTACAATTTTGGTCTCCACTGTATGGCTGCCTAGAGTTTATCAATTAAATAATTATGGATCATGATGTTTTCCAATTTCCACACGTTTTGTACATATAAGCTTGTCCATCAAACAACTAGGAACGGTATGGAGTCTAATCAATCAATTCATATTTCATTTTTGCTTATCCACTTTGGACTTTGCTTTTTGTGGCCCTTTAGAGGGAAATGCAGAAAGGATTTTCCCATGCACTAGTGAAGAAAGAAGCATATTCTCAACTCAACTACCCAACAAAAGGGATAAGAGACTGTCCGTTGAGACTTGAGAAGGTTCTTTCTATTGCATTTTTCCTACCCTGAATTTTTTTATGATTACCACTTTACCTTTGCCTCTTTGAAGAGCCAAAGCCTGGAGAGGACAAATGTCATTTAACTTAACCCATGCCATACATTATAGGTCACAAAATTCCTAGAGGCCATTATACAATGAGACTTTAGGCACAATAGAAAATCAATTAACCAATATCACACACACATTGACGTTCTTCTCTTAAGGGGATAACATTATTGGGACTCCATCCACGTGGCACTGACATAGTGGTGCCCAACCATTAGGCCAGCATTCAAAATTTTCCATTCTGGTGTGGCTAATAATGCTGCAATGCAATCATTTTCACAATCCAACGGTTGAGATTAGGCACCAGCCAATCCCCTCAATTTTTTGAGGTCATTTGATCTCTATGAATTAAACTTCAACCACTATATATAGCAACTCTGAGTAGAAAGGTTTGCATCTCAAACAACTATCAGAGTTTGTGAGTATAAGTTGAGAAGGGAGAGAAAAATGGCTTCCTCTATGATGTCCTCCCCAGCTGTCACCACCGTTAACCGTAGCAGCATGGTGGCTCCATTCACTGGCCTCAAGTCTATGGCTGGCTTCCCAGTTACAAAAACTAACTATGACATTAATTCTATCGCAAGCAACAGTGAAAGAGTACAATGCATGCAGGTAACACATCAAAATGATTAAAAATGCATGTTAATGAGTAATGCTACATATTTTTGTACCATGCGGCCTCTTCAAATGACATTGGAGCAATTATTGGCTAAATGTACACACAATGCAAATACAAGTTTGTTAACTAATTATAACCCCTTTAAATTTATTTTACATACTACTACTAGGTATGGCCTCCGGTTGGCAAGAAGAAGTTTGAGACTCTATCTCATTTGCCACCATTTTCACGAGAGCAATTGTTAAAGGAAGTAGAATAACTTCTTAGGAATGGGTGAATTCCTTGCTTGGAATTCGAGTTGGAGGTGAATTTATTAGTTGCAATGCAACTATCCATTGATTCTATTATTGTTTTGCTTTAGTATGGTTATGGTTTTGAATTTTGATGGTTACGTTTGGGGTGCGTGTGTGAGTGCAGCAAGGTTTTGTGTACCGTGAGAATCACCGATCACCTGAATACAATGATGGAAGGTACTGGACAATGTGGAAGCTACCAATGATTGGGTGCACAGACTCAGCTCAGGTGTTGAAGGGGGTTGATGAGGCCGTTAAGGCCTACCCTACTGCCTTCGTTCGTATCATTGGATTCGACAATGTTCGTCAAGTCCAATGCGTCATTTTCATTGCCTACAAGTCCAATGCATCATTTTCATTGCCTACAAGTCCCCTGGCTACTAAACTTGAATTTTACAAGAGCCATTTGTAGATCCTCTTCCCTTTTCTTGGGATTGGTTTGTTTCTGCTTTACTTTTGTAAGAACCTTTCTTACCATTTGTTCTTTTTTTTTTTTTTGTAATTTTTAAATGGGAAATATCATCCTGAACTGTTTTGGTTACAAATGAATGGATGAGAACAAATGAATAAATATCAAATAGTTTGCTTCATCGCCAAATTATGTTATTATGGAGTTAATTCTATAAGGAATTTATTCTTCGTGACTAGCTAAATTTCAATTCCACATCAATGGTAAAAATGTAGTGCTTATGTTAAAGGATATAAACTATGTACAAAATGAAATAAGAACATACTTCTTTACTTTCTAGAAGTGTTATGATATGATCCCGATTAAGAATTATATATAATGTTTTTATGTATCGTTCTTGAAATAAATAAGAATTTGAAACAAACTTATTTAGTTCATATAATTAATAATGATGCATTCAATCAAAGAAAGCAATAAGCTTCATGGAAATGACACATATTTAAACAAATGAATAAATAAAAGTTGCTCAAAGATGAAAACTTTAAATTATTTAGCACATGAAACAAGGAACAAGAAATTAAAAACGAAAAGATAAAGAAGAATCAAATGGTAGGAAAGCTGTCACACTCTTTAGAGAGTGATAAATCCAGCAAAGATTTATCAAAAAAATATGAAAACATTTGATAAGAACCAAGAAAGGTTCAATCTAATAACCCACAAGGTACAATTCTTATACTACTCACAAAAGGAGTGAAATTATATTCTTATTCAAATTTACCCAAAAGTAAGAGAGTATAAAACTATTTATACGAAACAACTAACTCCTCCCTCTTAACGAGGCTCATGGTTAAACCTAATTTTAAAGAAATACAAGCAAAAATATAAGTAAGCTTAAGACTCAAATTACAAAATAAATCTAGTTGGGCTTTAACATTAGAGCAACTCATTTATTACAATTAGAACAATTCAAAATGCTTAAATTAAATATAAAAATAAATTTAATTGCAAGCTCATAATTAACACATTGTTATTCCCCTTAGATCAAATGTATCTTGGGCTCTTCTTACTCACTTTAGGATTGAGCTGGTAGGTGTTGATTTCCTTTTGAAGCAACATCTCATTTTCTTTCTTAGCTCTTATCCTTGTTGTTGGATCTCCTATCCCAATTAGATTCTTCCTCTTTCAAGCTCTTCATTTTTCTCTTGAAGACTTTCCTTGATCTCCATCATGTTGGCTGCAAGCCAATACCCTATCTTGGCAAAGTGTTGTGATGCATCTTAATAGGCCAATATAGTAAAAGGTTTTCCCTAAATAATAGCTGGAACTTTGAACTAAAGAATAGGCGTTCAATCAAATCCAACTTGAAGTAAATAAGTTCAATATTTATACTCCTGTTTCCATGTAGCAAGTGAACTTTCAAGACCAAATAGTTCTTACAACTTCGGCATGTTCTTAATTAAAAAAATGTAGTTGCTTGTCCAGTCTGCTACACTTTTGAATGATATGTTAGCCTTTAATTTGTTTGGGACATTTCTTCACTCCTTTCCGCAACATACAAATCACAATTGTAGTTTTGCAAGGACCACATGAATCCAAATACAGTTGGATTTGATCAAGTTCTCTAGTTTGTTACTATGCCCAAAAACATTTTTTCTTGAACCGTCAGAATCCCAATATTTATCAGAGTCTGATCATTGGCTGATAATTAATTAATCTGAAGTCTACTTCTATTTTTATTTTTTTTTGAATTTGGATCCTCTCTTATTAGTAAACAGCATCATATGATCACGTGGTTGAGAGAAGACTATAACTTTTATTACATATAATTAGAGGGTCCTAGAACCAATCATAGTGAGTCCTGTTACTTATATCTTTGTCTCTAGCTATAAGGTGACTATATCCTGTTACTCAATATTGAGAGATCCAAATCCTTTCTTTTTTACTTGGAATTCGTAGCTGCTGTCATGGATTACTAATCATTTAGTTGTGCGGAGTAGACATGGCAAGAAAACCCGTACCCGTGGGTATCCGCCCGAATCCGTCCCGACTTTGACGGATAATACCCAAGTTGACCGGGTATGGGTTCGGGTTCGGGTTTTCCCCGATAAACAAAAGTCGGGTACGGGTACGGGTACGAATATGGGATTACTAAACCCGTCCCGACCCCGAAGAATCTCATACCCGTATCCGAACCCGAACCCGTCCCGCCACTTAAAATCTTTAAATTTTTTGCATAATTTAATCAAAAGGCATATAATTTTTATTACTAGTTAATTTTATTTTAGAATTTTTACATAATTTAATATTATTTTCTTAACTATTTATGTAGACACACGCGTTATAATAAATTTATTGATATATAAGTAGGTAAAAATAAATGTTTAACAATCAATTTATTTTTTTCTAAAATCAAATTTTTAATATTTTTTTTACAATTTTTTTTCTAAATGGTGTGTAGAACGGGATTGGGGATACCCGATACCCGACGGGTACGGGGATGGGACAATAAACTCAAACTCGTCGGATATCGGATACGGGTATGAGAATATGTTGAGGAGTCGAGGTAAGGAATTGGGGAGACAATACCCGTACCCGACCCGTCCCATTGTCATGTCTAGTGCGGAGTTCGTGAAGTTTGATATAGATAATAGTATACTATAGTCTATCTCCATGCATTTAAGTTTGGATTGAATATTAAATAATGGGCCCTTTTGATAGCAATATTTGTGGAAAAGACTGCAATAAGAAGTTTCGTTTAGCTAATTGACATAACATACTGCCAGTAGAATGTACAAGCCACTAACATACTCTTGATTCTTGAAAATGGAAAATTAATCAACAAAATATTGGGGACAAAAATATTCATTTTATTCAAGAAAAGTTTAGAATGTGTCATTCGGTAAAACTTTTTTATGAGTTAAGACTAATTTCTTTAGCTTATTTTCAAATTTAAAAATTGTGGTAAAGTTTAAATTTCTTTTCACCAATTTTGTGGAGGAAAAAATATTTAAGGAATTTGTTCTTTGGGAAGATTATTAATATCAGTTTTGCGGACTGCACTGAGCCACTGACTGCTGAGTCAAGCCACTGTCATCATCTTAGCTACAAAAAAAGGGGTCGTTATCAGCACCATCATACCTTGAGGTCGAGGTATACAGATTCTAAATATTAAAAAATAAATTGATTCACTTTTGTTTAAATATATGAATTTGATATATGTTTGTTGATTTCGTATATAATAACGAATTGAATATGATATTTATAAACCATGTTGGCTAAAAATTTTATTGATATCTCTTTCAATTGAGGGTGTATTTGAAGGTACAATTGTGAAAATTAAATTATTTTTAACAGCCGATTATGTATAATCGATTATTGTTAAGTTGAATTGCCAAATCCTGAGCCCATGCATTTGTCTACGTCACTTCCAGCTTCCCGTTTTCTCAATGTCATTTAGTCCATGTCCACCTTCCGAAGATTCATAATGAGCCTTTAATTTGTTACAATGTTGCTCTTACAATTGTCGTGGCTATTGTTCTCACGATCACTATTCTCCGTCGTAGACACGACAACAACGTCAGTGATCACTCCAAATTCTTTGGTGTTGTCTAATGACACCAAGTGAGTTGCCGTTTTCATTTCTTTGTTCTTACCCCACAGCACCATGTACAGACCACACACAATTAGCACTGCTCCAATTACACTGAACACATATGCATGTTTCCAAAACACAAGCAGCTATTAATCCGATAATCTTCTACTAGTATACTACAAGTTACAGACACCACAAGAAATTAATATTGCATTAATTAGCTATGAAATCTAGTGACAAAAATTGTTTTTTCATCATCCCTTCACAAAAATTTAATGACAATTTTCTTTTCTGTATGGCACCAATTTTACGAAACAAGGTGTAAAATAATTATGTAAATAAAATGGTGCAAAAAAAAATTGAATTTGTAGCAAGTTACAGCCTCATTAATTGATATCCATATAGTAGTATTTAGTAAATTAAACCATATAGCTACGTACGTCATATAGTTTATATATGTACCTTCCTACGTATAAGTGCTCTTGTAATAACATGGAAGCAGCAATAGCCACGAGCACAAGGGAAAGGGGGTTGAAAACAGATGCATACAATGGACCTCTCTTCCGTACACACCATGTTGTGGCAATAATCACAAATCCAGAGGTCACAGTTCCCTGCCAGTGCCACAGACTAAATTTTAATCTCATAATCATTCATTTTATATATATATATATATATATATATATATATATATATATATATATATATATATATATATATATATATATATATAATATTTTGAAATTTACTAACGAATACACTCATACTCATGTTTTCTTAGGGTTAGTGTGTTAGTAAATTATACCATCAGTATAATTTAAAATATTTTCTAATTATAGTTTTGTTAATCATACTAAAAAAACAATTAATAGGACATTTAAAACATTTTTTAACATACATATTTTTATTTTTAATATGGATGTCTTAACAAGTTACACATCTAATTATAACTTATTAAGGTATTCATGTTAAAAAAAAGGATTTGTATGGTTGCAAATCCCACATATAATTATACGAAACTAGCATATATCTATATATATATATACCGAAAAAAGTGCTGTGAGAAGCCTAATACTAGAACCCAAGTTCCATTGACTCCAATCTTTTTCAACACAGAGGGCAAAGGCTGTGGCTTGTATTGCTCCCATTAAGGCCATCAACGCTGTAGCTGAGTGATGGCTTGGATATTCCTTACTCACCTTAGCCTGTTGCATTAATTGCATACATAATTACATATATGTGTCGTGCGACTAATGATCATAAAAGCAATATATATAGGAAACTTAACTAATTACCTGAATGATGAGCCATATTGAAAAACTCAAGCAACTTCCAATACCACTTAAAACACCTAGCCATTCTGTTTTGGGGTTTGCATGTGGTGTTCGTGTTCCTAGCTGATCACTATTGTCATTTTTATGCAAAAGCTTAATGTGAAAGTTCCAAATATTAATTTTCATCCCTTTGAAAAATGACAACAGCATTGACCCGCCAATTCCCAGCATCGTTCCCAACACCTTAGTCTTTCCTGCTGCGGTTCGCGCATTTAAGTTTTCGTACCTACAAAATTACACACACACACACACACACACACATATATATATATATGTAACAGTTAGTATTGCAATAATTATATTAATTAACTCTCCCATGAAAAATAAAAATATAGAACGTACCCGCACAAGACGGAGAGGATAAAAGTGGTTGCAGGAACCAGATTAAAAACAGCGTAAGCATATGTTGTTGATACCAAAGCCAAAGCAAAGAAGAAAAGGTTTAGGAATAAACTCCCTCTGTATATTATCAATAAACATTTATTAGTTTCGCCAAAATTTAATTTCAATATTTGAATTTAAATTACTATATACCCAAATAGACCGGAAAAAAATGACATCAAAACCACCCTCCACGTCAACTTTGGCCTCTTCTTCCTGTTTTAAATATCAAAATGAAAATATAAAAAAAAATTATTTAGATTTCAAGCATTATGTAATGCTAATTAACATGGGTTAAAGGGCCACAGATTCTGTTATTATAATTAGAAAACAAAACATGTTAATTACGGGGCTGTGAATGCACCTTTCGAAAATAAGAGCAAGAGAAAATGAGAAAGCAGCTCCGAAAATGAGACGGTAGGCACTGAGTACTCTAAGGCTCATTCCATCATTTATGGCGAGCTTGTAAAGCACACTGCTAAAAGCATACGAAACCTGCACCAACACCATGAGAAGGGTAGGCTTCAACTCTTGCATTAATTTCCATGTAAGATTCATCTTTGCTTGGTTGTTGTGTAAAATGGTTTGAGTTTGATGAAGGAAACAGAAAGATGGGGAGATATATATATATATATATATATATATATATGGATTTTCTAGCTAGCCTAACAAGATATTTCTTCATATAGGCCTCAATTTAATAGTTAGCCTTTCATTGCGTGCTCAATAGTACACTGCCCATTCTAAATCCTATATTTTTTACAAACAAATAAATAGAGTACAAGGCTACTCTAACCTGGATGCAAGATTTTCAGAACATGTCAATGAGAAAGATAAAGATAAACTACGCAATAAATACATGCCATACTATATTAAAAAATATAATTTATAAGAAAAATTACATATAATTATCATGTCAAACATGACAAATTAGTGTGAATTACCAACATTATTGTTATATCAGCGGTTCACACTAAATGATATCATAGACTAAAATAAAAAAATTTAAATCTTTAAAGGACTCAAACCATAAGAGATTAAGCTCATCCACCACACCTTGCAACTTCGTAGAAACATCATCAATGTCTACCTTAATTGATTTTTAACAATATATAGTTGATTGTTTCTTTGTATTTTCACAAAAAAGTAGAGAGCGAAAAGGAAGATGGTGAAGAAAAAAGTATTTTTCCTTCTCTTTTTAATGGATGCCAAACTATAGTAGAGTTGACAAAGTTTGAATTTTATCATATTTGGCTAAGTCTTTTTAATGGATACCATATTATACTAGGGTTGATAAAATATTAACAAATTTAGCATTGAGGAAAGGAAATAAATGAAACAGAAGTCTTTTTTCTTTCTCACTTAATGAGTGCCAAAAGTTAGCAAATTGACAAAGTTTGAAATTTAGCAAAGTTTATTGCATAACAACAGAGGGAACGCCAAAAAAAATCACAAAATTCAGCATAAACATTATCAAGATAGGTATACTTTAAAAATTGGATCCCATAAAAATCAAATTCTATAGAGTAAAGGATATAAGAGTAATAGTTGTTGTAAGTTACATTGGTATAATGAGAAATGTCAAGAATATTGTGATACACTCCTTTAAACACGTTTTTTTATTAGTTAAAATTTATTAAAAATAATAAAATTTTATGAATTTTACAATATATTTAATTATTTTTTCTTTTAATTATATAATTTTTAATAAATTTTAAAAAATTAAATAATATATTTGAATGAGTGTGATAGAGAGAATGTTTCTAACACTCATAATTTGATGTCTTCTTATATACATATAATGTTATTTTTAATTTTATATATATATATATATATGACTAAAGTTTATTAGCATAAGTGGTTTACATATTACTTATGTCATATCATTGACATTTCACATCTCCAGGGTTGTTTGATTTCGGGAAGCAAGAAGGATTTTTAAGTTGCAACTTGCTTTACATTAATTTTCAATTACCCATGTTGATCCCCTATCAAGCGCTGCTGGAGTGGACTGAAATCCTTCATTAGCTTCTAGGAAGCCTACTCTTGAAGATTTTTCCGCAAAGAGAGTCCTCACATGTGATAATTAGCCGCCAGCATTTATTGCTTCCCTAACAAGGCACGGATAAACTCACTAAATCCATGAAAACTCATTCCTCCATTCTTCTTCGACCACAAAAACCATATGCATCAAACCATAAATTGTCATTACTTAGTTCTTTAAAAACACTTATTAATTTTGAGGGGGGGGGGGGGAATTATGCACAGTATAAAATAATTTTATATTATTATTAAATCATAAATAATTATTTATGATAAATTTATTTATTTTTATAAAATTATCTTAAAAGTTATAATGATAATTTCTGAATGGTAGTTATCATTATTAAACTTATTAATTTTTTTCAAGAAATTCATACTAAATTTTATTACAAAGTCTTTAGATTTTTTTGGCCAATGAATAGATTTTATATATATTATCAATCTGAATTAATTGGTACTATATTAGCCACTACGATTGCCTCTTCTAAGGGGTGATCAAAATTGTCGTCTTTGTTATTTCAGTATAGCATTTTTTTTCCGGTCAGATCGTATTCCTCAGTTTATATATTAGTGAGGATTTTTGCAGAAATATAATAGGATTAATTACCTAACTATAGGTTTCTTTTGATTTTTTTCTTGGGTTTTAGTTCATGTCCCCCATGCTTTTGTTCATCTTTTGATTTTTATATAATCCTTGGCATGAATTTTGCATGCCATACTTCTTTTTATATTATCAATCAATATCATTAAGAATCGCTTTAAAGATGAGTAAATGCTATTTATAAAAGTAAATAATATTACCATACATAAAAATTTATAATTTGATGATATTGTAAAAAAAAAAAAAAACTTTACAGTATTAGTACAATCTAACTAATTTTTTATTGAAAATTTATTTCAGTGTACTTTTTTAAAAATATATTAATCACTATTTTTCAAATTCATTTTTAATCAAAATTAATTCTACAAAGACTACGTCTTCTAAAAAATAGTTTTCTAATAGCTTGCCTAAATACACTATTACTTCGCAAACGGAAATTTAAAAAAAAAAAAAAGTATCCATCATTGTATTCAGGACATTCACTAAAGTTGATCATGTTAATATCTTGTTAACATGCATGGTTTGATAGACTTATATATAGTGTGTTTATATTAGATTTAAGATGAAAGATAATTAATTTTTTTTATGGTGAAGGTAAAATAATAAATAGTTGCTTTAAGTTCATGCAGACTTAACAGGGAATTCCTTCCCTTGAAGGTTTCTACTATTGGATCTGCGTTGCATCTCTAATCCATCCTTCCCCTTTTGTTAGACGAAAAATGATCTGAGCTAAACGAAAATTTGTATATGGAATTCACAAGCTATTATTACTTATAAAATGTTTTTATGGTGAATGTATAGTCTTTATATATATTCTCAAATAAAAGAATCATGGATAGCCAGTTTTTCTCAATTTGTTTTCAATTTTTTATATAATTGATAATATCTTTTTTATAAATAAAAAAAAATTGGAAAAATTGAATCGTGGTGGAACAAATCAAGAAAAGAATCTACTATTTTTTTTTATAGATATACAATAGAATGAAGTTCTGATATTGATAGAATTCGTCTATTTCTTTTTTTGTAGTATAATACTTTTTAAGACTTGAATGAATTGATTATTATAAGAAGCATAGTCTTTTTATATACAAAAGATGATAAGGCTTCTTCTAACTAACAGCTGATAAGGTGATAAGAATTCTATCAAAGAGAAAGAGATCAAAAGGATAGCAACCCAATTAACTATTAACTGAATAGGAGGTGGGTTCAATGATAGCAAGAGCATTAAGCAAAAGAATTTCAATGAGGTTGAGCAATTTTCATAGGAAAGGACTGAAGAAATAGGATGTAGGGTGAGAAGAATTATTTGCATGAACATAGATTGGAATTAGAAGCAGTGGAAAGACTTCAGTGACAATCTTGAAGGTTCAATTTACAAATACTAATGAGAACAATTAATGACTACTGATGCAGAAAAATATCGAGATGTGAATGATGAACAGTTTGAAATATATAAATAAGAACATTGTTGCAATGAAATTCCGGCTCAGGCTACGGTGGTTCTTAACCGTGCATAACAAAATGTATACCATCATCAATTAAATAATAGTACTAAATCATAATGTGTCTTCACTCTTCAAGAAGACCTCATAATTCATATATGCCGTAGAAAAAGGGCGTGATAATAAATAAATCAAAATACATCATGAAATATTGTCAAGATTTTTTATACGGTTATTTAATGTCAGATTAGTATAATAATTTGTGTTTTATACGAGTGTTAAGTTAATAATTTATCATTTTTTAACATATTAATCATTTTAAATATTATTTAAATATATATTGGTGAGTATATATACGTATTTCAACAATATATTAACATAGTTATAAATATTTATATGTATTAAATAATTTTAAATCACACACATATATTATTTTAATTTTAAAAAATATTTATTTAAAAAAATGTCATCTTCATAAATATATTTACGTTGGTATATAACTTAGGTTAAATATATACATAATTTTGATTAAAAAAATATTAATATTTTATAATTTCTATTATTATTTCCTTTAAAAAATGTTACTATCATAAAG
This sequence comes from Glycine max, assembly GCF_000004515.6. Lineage (NCBI taxonomy): Eukaryota > Viridiplantae > Streptophyta > Magnoliopsida > Fabales > Fabaceae > Glycine > Glycine max. The sequence goes on along the minus strand of NC_038254.2, from coordinate 57,673,082 downwards.
GAAAATTTTATTAACATTAATTATAAAAAAAGTACAGAGAAATATGTGTATTTGAATTTATAGATTACAATAAAAAATTAATGATAAATAAAAAAGAAAAACGATAATACTTATATAAATATTATTGATTTTATTTTATTTTATTTTGGCTAATGCATCCATCATAGTTAAGTTTTTATTTAATACATTTCTATTTGATGACGACGAAGTGGCACTGAATGCAATTGAAAGAATGTGCTTCCAATTCTGAATATGAAAAGGAAAGGCCTCCCTATATTTAAAGGAAAGAGCCCTTGAATATCCGAATGGCTATTGATGTGAATACAATACACTATACTGCAATGCAAACCTATATAGGATTAAACCATACTTTGGTTAAATGCATGTTTAGTTCAGCGTTTACACCCTCAAACGTGCGTTTTTTACATAAATTTTGGAAGCAACAAGGAATAGCTCTGTGTTAGACTTAAAGTTGACGCAAGTACACGCATAATGCTAAATCACAATCAATCACGCACTAAGGCAAATGCAAAATGTTCATAAATCAGTTCAGGTAACAAAGAGTTCAATCATTCAATTTTCTTTTTTTAAGTTTAAATTTCAAGTCTTGCATAAAAAAAAGTGCTGAAAATAGTTTGCCAGTGTAGAATTTGCTATCATGAGTTCAACATTGCTGGACTCTGTATTAGATAAGATTCATTGCACTCTAAAAAAAGAAAAAGCAGGTACAGTATACCTAATGTGAAAAAAGCATAGATTGATGTTTTTCATCTGATTGGGAAGCCCAGAAGGAGGAATGAGAATCTTAACAGACTATTTAGTAAAGATTTTGACAAATCCAAAAAACAAAAAAGAGTATATTGCAAAATACAATAATAATAATAATAATAATAATAGTAATAAAGCAAATCAAGTGAAATAAATATTTTGAATGAAATAACTCCTCACCTTTTCTCAACATACCATCTTAAAGGTGTTTTGTTTTACCAGATGAGATGGAATGACAGGAAATCCAACACATTCATCACAAAAGCAAGGGATGTAATTCTACTTGAAAACGAAAGCTAGTGTAAATGTAAATTGAGACCAACAATCCAAGCACACACTAGTTTGGTGACTTGTACGTTCATAATATTCAATAAGAAGAGACAACAATCTTTTCAAGCCTTCCGAAAAGTGAAAACAATCAAATTGAAAGTCACTCCCGAATCCCAAAGCAATTAATGGTTCCAGCATAGTGCTGTTCAAAAGAGTGGGAGGGTGGAGGAGAAAGAAATAGTCTTCTATAAGTTGGTACCGGCTGTAATACTTTTAGCATTTTTCCACCAAGCGCAAGTGTACTACAGTACCTTATTCCATACAAGATGAACATTGGTAAAATAAATTTAAAATGGGTACTAAAAATTTGCATTTGGGAACAGAAAACAAAGTTGAATAACTAAATATAATAGACATACTTGCAAAGTCACCTAAATATATTTACAGGGACGACAACCAAAATCACCAATTCCTATACAGAACACTCTTACGGTGATAGCCTAAAAGGTTTAAAAGACACTCCGATACAACCTCCTTATATTACAAAAAGACATGCTCTCTACACATCAAACTTCAAGAACAGAAGGTTTGCTTTTTCTGCAGCTCCCTAAACTTGCCACGGATACTCACAATGAGATGATTCACCTCACCATACAAAAAAGCATTTGCTATATACACAACTAACTGAATTTCTTACTTCCCTCCGAAACATTCAAAACTCTCTCTAGTTAAGTCACGTTTTATAAGTAATGGCACTTGGCTTCTTCTATATACACTTCTATGAATGGAGTTTAAGCAACAGCAGGGATGCCGGAATTCTGGCAATCCCTGCTGAGGCAATCAAATCCTTCTACTCTAACTGCAGCCGGTTTAAGTCCAAACTTCATCCTAGCACATCCTGCTTTGCGAGATGCTGAAGATGGAGACAGTAAACCTGAAGGCGATGAAATTGTTGATATAAGAGAGTACTCTTCGTCTCCAAATCGAGCATCTTGGATTAAGGGATTAGAAGCCCGAACTGGAGGAGAACCACAAAAATATGGAGGAGATGAAGGTATCTGATTTGCAAATTCTTCCCCATAACTCTCCTATTGAAAGCAAAATAAAAATTGATCAATCAAATATCAAAGTCGGACAACATTCATTGCAGCAAAAACTACGACCATACCAATTGTCAGCAGATCCATCAATAATAACTAAAAAACAAGGTTTTAAATTTCAGTTGCGGTTATGTCACGATACTTAATATTGCAGACAAACACGGGGAATACAGCTATAATTGTGGTCATAGAAACCCCAAAAACCTTGGCGTGTTGCAGCCGCAACTGCAGTTGAGGACCATCATGTCAAACCTTGCTAAAAATTGAAAAGTACTACATGATTTTAAGCCCAAAAACATTCCAATAAAAAAGTGGCAATCTGAATTTGTAACATTCGTAAATACCACACGCATTCCTACATAAAATCAACATATCAAATATCAAATTAAAAATCCATATTCCATGCATTGCTAAGAAGCCAAAACAATTTTTAAGAAAGATAAACTTATATTCTATTTGATAATTATTTATTCGCCTTGGTTAAAACATAAGCTAAACAATTTGTAACAGAGTCATCACTTACCCTCTTAAGAACAATGTCCCTCTTGAGAACAATGTCAAGTAGTTCTGCCCCAGCTTTTGAATCAGACCCCTCAGCTTGTTGACTAATAAACACAATCAATACAGATCAGATAAGATCCTCATTACAGTGAAAAAAAATACAATAATAGCATCAATGGTAAATAATCGATCTTTAAACTTACCCTAAATGCCATTTTACTGGTCGAATAGGCAAGTTCATTAAAACCCCAGCTCGGCGTGGCTTAGGGCAAAAGACAGGTCCATTCTGATCAGCAATGGGAAGAGAGCCTCTCATCTCTTCACAGGCTGAGAAGGCATTCTTCTGAAGATTATAACAATTCATCTTCAAAATTGGCTAACTTTCACAGTAGAACACCTAAACAAAGCAAAAAAAAAAAAACATAAATATTGATGAAACGTTAACAAAAATATAACAGCAGCACACACATCCCAGTTGAGAATTGCTAACAGATCCATTTAGCCAGATCAGTTAAATGCATCATAATGGAGATAAGAAAAGAAAAATTAAAAATCTAAACTTGAAGAAATTCCACAGCCCTTTCACCAGTTCCCAGATATCTACTGCCTAAATAAAAAGGGGTGGAATCAGTGCACAAATCAACAGCAGATCTGAATGCAAATCATGAAAAACCTTCAATATTTGTCTTTTTTTTGTAATGGGTTGCATAAAAAACCAAACTTGGGTTGAACTTAAACATGTATAATCACTATCTCCATCTTACAAACAGCTACCAGTCACAAAATTAAAAGGGGGTAGTTGTATAAAAATATAGAATAGATCTCCAAATAGGGTAATGAACAGAATGCAAAAAAAAAAAAAAATTAAAAAAAGACCATATCAAAGTACAGTTAACTAGCTAGCTGCTGAGAGAGAGAGAGAGAGAGAGAGAGAGAGAGAAACCTTTGAGGGTATCCTCCAAACGAAGAAATCAGCGAAGCTGGGAGGGCAAGAGGAAGGGAAAAAAGGGCACAGAGCAATCCTATTTAAGGTAAAGAAATTGAGCTAGTATGAATCTGATAGAAGAACAAACAAGCCTATACGACGTCGTTCGGTGAAATAATTATTAAATCTAAAAATTACAAATTATATTATAATCAATGTCTGTCCCCTCTATACGTAATCGAGTCAATTTAATTAATTTATATGGATGACAATTTGAGAAAATAAATCATTTTCTAATTAAATTAACTAATGTTTTTTAATAAGTAAATATATTAATATATTTATAAGAGATTTTTTTATTTAAAAAATTAAAAAGTCTTAAATACAATCACGTAAACTTCAATTAATATAGAAGTGCTGATTTAAAAATTCGGTATTTTGTTGTGATAAAATAAAATTCAGTGCTGATTTAATCATCATAAATGTATACCTTTAAATTTTAGAGTGTATGGAGTAGGAAAAAAAGAGATAAAATGAAAAAAAGAAAAAGAAGAAAAGAGAAAAAAGTAACATACTATGAGAAATATGATGGGAAAATGAAATATAAAGAAAAAAATATTAAAAAAATCATTGAAAAAATGAATGAGTTTTTTTTTTCTATTTCCCCCTACCTAGAATAATATATTTCCCATCCACATCAGGTGGCAAATTTAAACCCATGATTGTACCCTAACCTTTGTTGCCACCAGCAGGTTCCTAGCAACCAAAAACAACTTTTACAATGAACTTGTTAGCACCAAAAAAATGCTGAATTAAGTGGAATGATGAGTTGAATAAAGTCAGAGTTTAGATGAGCTTAAAAGCTATTAACGAGAGGAAACTAATTACTTAGCTATATATAGAACAATTCAAAAGCTTATTGGAAGATTAATGAATGGAGAGCATATTATTCGAGTTATTAATTATTATTTGACAAATGAGGTAAGTGACAATCAAAGTCCAAAAAAGGTTTTAGTTGAGAGAAGTAGTAGTCAAGTTTGTTAGCTAATGCACATAAATTTGACTAGTAACTTCAAAATGGTATTTTTAGAATACAAAAAATGATATTTTTCGCTTAGAGTTGCTATTTTTAGTTCAAATACTTCGGTTGTGGCAAAAAAAATTGTTTTGACCATGTGTAAATGGAAGCTTGCAAAACAAAACAAAAAAAAAAAAACATGTAAATAGAAAAAAAGTTGTTGCATAACCAACTCTTACATTTCAAGGATAAGATTTAGGGATGAAGTAGTGGCATGGTTATCAGCAGATAAAATTGAGACTTAGCACCAAAGAGTGGCTAAAGATGGCCGGAATGACCCATTCCTTTAAAATTAGGAACATGGTTGCAAAGTCAATTATGGATCTAGATAAAATCTCAACCCACAGATGAAATTTTAATCATATATCAGTCAACATAACATTTACCTGTATTATTATTGTCAACCATGATTTGTGCTATTATAAATGTGGGTTTAGTGCATCAAGGATGTGATAGACAAGTTTATTAGAGTCACTTAACTACTTAGACTATCAATACTAAGTAGACAATAATTTGTAAGCTCTCTTGACACATTCAACCCATAAACCAAATGAAAATAAATCAAGCAAACTTATTTTTCATAGTCTCAGGTATAAGAGAAATTTTTAGATTTTTGGAAATCTTAAGTTGGAAAAGTTTGTTTTTCATGTCTGAATTTTTTTCAAAAAAAATATTTCTAGAAAACAATGTTTTTTGAGAATTTTTTTGTTATATTTTTCATGAATATGGAAAAGGTGAAAAATCTAACTTTTTTCAAGTAAAAATAAATAAATTTTATTACAATAAAAATATCATGTTATTCTAATTAAATTATTTAATATAATAAATAATTAAAGTTTGTGATAAAAAAATACTATGTTACTCTTTTAATTATTTCCAAAAAAACTTATATGAGAATATTTATAATCAATCAGATAAATTTAGTCGTTTTTAAAAATCATGATTTACATGATTCATTATTTCTCGAAATGATAATTAGTGAACATGAAAAAAAATAATCATGTTACCGAACCTACCATAGTATTCTCATTTATTATTTTTCCTTATATTTACACTGCTCCGTTTACATGTTTTATGCCTTCATTGATCCCATTCATATTTTCTCCATAAACTCAGATGAATTATGTATGCATTTAAACACTTTCTTTAATAGCATAGCAATCCATAGTTAAGGAGCACAGTCCATTCCTTATTTTATTCCTGTTTTAAATATTAAATAAAATATTTATCTTTAAAAAATGAAAGAATTCTGAATTTATGAACAAGTTAAAACTACCATCATCTAAAAATAATAATTTCTCTAAAAAATATAATTTGTATAAAAAAAATCATATAAATATGTCTTTTGAATCATTTTATATTTTTCAATTAGATTAATAGTTAACTTTATCAAACATTTTTAGTTAAACAAATTAACTTAATCATTTTTAGCTAGCTTATTAACTAGTTTTATCAAACAAATTCTAAATATATATTACTTAGTCTTACTAATAAAGTCCAGCACAAGTAACAAATAGTTAAATTTCTTAGACATATATATTTATAAAAATTTGATTTCCTGATCATATGTATAAAAAAAAAGAATACATATAACAAAAATAAATACTTTAACCATATGAATACCTTGTTTAAGAAAGAAAAAAATATCTCTAATTTTTTGTCTCTTTACCTGTGGTTACGATTGTGTGCATATATTAAGGAATTATGGAAAATATTAAAATTTGATTAACAATAAACAAAATAAGATATAAGAATATACAGAAATATAAATTAGCCCTTTAGTAATGCATGTAAGTCAATTAAATGTTATACTTGACATATTGCTTTAAGTAAGAAGGTTATTTTCAAAACAAGGTGCATGAGGATAAAGTTTGAATAGCACTATCATGGAGCTTCATTCTCATGCTCCTTATGTTTTCAACCTTCATTTTTTCATCATTCCCTAACTTGAAATGACTGAATTCTTCATCGATTTTCAAAGTATCAAACATCTCTCAATTTCTACAAATGTGATTTGAAGTAGCAGAATCCATCACCCATTTTGTTTTAGCAACCTCATCATTTGTTGTAAAAAACACATCATCTTCATCTTCAATACTTTTTACTACATTAGTTTGCTAGTTGACATCATCTTTGTTCATATTTCTTCAAGTCCTCCTTCATTTGTTTGCACCTTACTTACATATGACCATTCTTATTGCAATAGTAACATTAAATGTTACTCATATCTCGTTGTGGATGCGATTGCGATTTTGATCTTTCTCTTGGCCCATCATGTTTCCTTGAATGATTCCTCCCTCTCTCAGACTCCACTACAACTATTGCATGGTGTTCATCATTAACATTTTCAGTTCTCATCATTCTCTCATTTTCTCTAAGAACAGCAATCACCTCATCCAAATTCAAAGTTGATCTTCTCACAAGTAACATTTGAACCAAAACTTTGAAGGACATTGGTAGTGAGGCCAACAACAACAACACCTACTCCTCATCAAAGAGTTTATCATTTGCATTCAACAATTGACTTACTGGCTAATTGAACTTGTTGATGTGGTCATGGAAATCTCCCCTCATCTCTATTTTGAGTTGATATAGCTCCATCTTCAAACATAGATATTCTTGAGCTTCTTCTACAAGGCCTTCGATGTTGTTTCCTTCAACACATTGTGTTTTAATATCCCTTCTTTGGATCTTAGTCCACTCGATTTTATTTATAGAAAATGGTTTTTCATCTTATAACGTCTGATTAAGACCTTACTGCACCAAAAGATCTTGAATAGTACTCTGTCAAATCATAAAATTTATTTTTTTTCATCAAACAATGGTATCTCAAACCTTTGTGTGCTTCTAACCATAGTTTTGATATCACTGTTGGGTAATCAATGCTCCCACAAACAAAATTACCTATATCTACAGACAATCGTGAGAATATAACAAAGATTATACCGTAGGAAAAATAATAACAAACACAAAAATTTAACGTGGTTCGACACCTCTTGTCTACATCCACAAAAATGTCTCAAAAGTATTTTTCCTATCACAAAAATGATTACAAGATTGCAACTCATCCTAAATAGTGTATCACTTTACAAACCTGAGTACCCTACCAAATGATTATAAGAAATGATAATACCTCAAAGACACTTTTTTCTTAATAAAATAACTTTGTTTCACAATAAACAATCTCTCTTCTCGCATACTCTCTGTTCATGTGTGTCTTTTCCGTTATAATTCTTTTCTCTATTTATAGTGAAGATTGTCATCAACTATAATAAATAAGTTTTCTTGAAAGTTGAAATAAAAATAACTTTTAATGCATCCATTCAAATAAGTTTTATCTAGTAAAATATAATCTTTTACTTTATATATAAATCACTTAAAAATACCAATATCAAATGACAATATTTTTTGTCTAGTGGAATAAAAAATATGATATAGTAATGATTCTGGCGTTGAATACTTGGACAGGGCAACAAAAGTGAAAGCTGAATGGAGGTGGCGAAGTTGTCTTTTGAGAGACAAAGAAACCATTTGGGAGCAAGTGGAAGAAGGCTTTGTGATTGTTGCCTCAAACTTTGAAGAGTTGGCATCCACTTCAGAAACTGACAACCCCTTTGACTTTTCCGTGAAACTAGGCAACTCTATTTTAATCAATGTCTAGTGTGGTTGTTCCTATGATGATGAATCTATCAACACGCGCGTAATTTGCGTACAGAAAAAGAAAAATAAAATTAAAGTATAGTGATTTTTTTAGATCTCCCTTGACTTGTTTATATGTTGATGCAGGAAGAATTTGGGAACGTGCCACGTGCTACCATTTATATTCTCTGACGCTGACAAGAATAAAAAGTTAATTTGCATGTGCTCTCTGCGTGAGTCTGTTCAAGATTTGGGAACTGTATCTGATTAATTAATCTGAATATCGTATCCATACAAGAACAAAGGGTTAATCATATCATATATATGCTCAAGTGCAATGATGCAAGTTGAAACAAAATAATAAATACGTGCAAAAGTAAATATCATTTACTTGCACGTATTTATTATTTTGTAGCTTACTTTCAGAGCTATTCGAGTTTAGGTTTATACTTGATTAATGTTAAGAATCCATTTTTATTACTTTTGTAGCTTACTTCAAATAATTTGGGGGAGGAAAGAGACAAAGGACCACACTTGTCCCTTTTTCCATATACGCCTCTCATTCTTTTGTTAGGTAAATGTTTGTCTCCAGTTTTATAGTTAATAAAGATGTTTAGTTTCATTTTTACAAAATAAAAATAATTTCTATGCAAAAATTATAGAAATATATATATATATATATATATATATATATATATATATATATTTCATATTTATTTGTTAATTCATTTATTAATTATTTATAATCTAATTAAGTTTCTTAATTAATAATAGTAATATATTACTTTTTATGCATTAACATTCTTCACCTGTATGGTAATTGTCTTAGATACTATGTTCAAATGCATGCTGGCTGGTAACATCCAAAAATGTTTATGCATGTATTGAATATGAATTTTTTATTGGGTTTGGATTTTATTTAGAAATCCAAATCGAATATGAATTTTTGGACCCGCTAAAGCTGTAACTCACATTGAAATATTGGGTAGTTCATTTGGTTACCTCTAATAAAAGTTAAAAAAAATTATAATATATACAAATAATGATATATATGATTTTAAAGATAATTATTATAAAAATTAATAAATTTATCTTAAAAATAAAATTACTAGATTACAGCCTAATTAAAAATTCTATATCACAAACTATTTACTCTTCTAGTAAAGCTGTAGAATTTTGAAACAAGAAGCTGAGGTTAAGCCTCACATGGAGTCGATCAGTTCGTGTGTGTAGTGTCTATCAGAATGAAAAACGTCGCCATGTATTCCAAATTTCCAGTAGTATATGTAACTTACACGAAGCAAATAAGACAAAGAAAGGACAAAAGACAGTAGTGCAATTGGAAGGGAGGTTCATTTAACGTGACTTTTTTTTTTTTTTTTACCTTGTTTTCATATTTTATACGTGATTTTCTATATTTTAAATGTGATTTTTGTAAACTAATAATTATATTTTCATGTCTCAAATATGATTTCTCTATTCTCAACATATTTTCAAACATGCTAATAGTATAAATGAAAACAAATTTACATGCATGCTGTAAAAGTATTTTTCCAGATAATGTAATAAATCGATAGTGGAGATTTTGAAATTATTTAAGAATCAATAATAAAATAGCCGATTTCTCAAAACAAGATTATATTTTTAAAATTTTGAAAATCGTCATTGGCATTGTCAACTTGGTCTTTATTTTTTTTTGAAAAAAAATTAGAAGTTGACATTTTATATTTTTTTAATATGAGTAAATAATGTAATTATCTACTTATTTTATAATTTTGAAAGTTTATAATGGTATTGTCGACTTCTTTTAAATATATTTTTTTAAAATAAGTGTGATCTTCGATTTATTTTGTCTATGTCAAATTTGTCTAGCAACTCACCATTTACTCTTTTCCATCTATCATGATTTAATAGTTGATCAAGCAGGAGGAGTATCAACTTAATTATATTTCGCAGATTATGAAGGTATAATATTTTTTATTTCATTAATTTAAGATATGTATTACATTAAACTCGTACTTATATATGTTTAAAGTATTTTTTTTCTTAACATTAGAGATTTTATAAGTGATTTTAGTGAAGATGAAAAAATAAGATTGTAAACTTTAAAATTATAACGTTATCTACTTCAATTCCTTTTATATATTTTTAAATAAGAAAGTAGACCATCTATATGATTATCTATCTTCATATTATATATATATATATATATATATATATATATATATATATATATATATATAATAGACAAATTAGAATTTTGACTTTTATAAAAATTTTAAAAGACAAAATAATTTTGACATCTGTTTTGTCGATTTACTTTATCTAAGAAAATATTACTCGTCAAGTTACACATTATTCAATGTAAAGTCATAAAATTATTAAAAATCATAAAATTTAATGAATCTCATTTAATGATTTCATTCAGATTTTTAACCGACAAGTGAGAATGTGCAAAGATCAAAGAATGCTTTGAAGGGTGTGTTGAGTGCTTTCATTTATACTATACATGTTAAAAAAAAAATCCATTTAAGGTTGTACTGCTAATTTCTGTTAGCTTTCACTGCCTTTACTTGTTTGGTTTGAGACTTTGAGTTGCTCTTTCCTTCCTTACATACAATTCCAACTATTTGAGTTTGAGTTCCTCACTTCTCTCCAATGCTCCGCTGAGTTGTTTTTTTCTCTTCTCCAGTGCCAATTTCGGTCACTCTTCATTCATACATGAAGAAGTGACCACTGTTGCTGAATCAGTTATTCCTTCAATCATGTATTTCTCTTCTTGCTTTTCCCATTCTCCATTGACACTCAAGGTACACTTTTCCTATTGCTGCTTTCTAATCTTTCATGTATTTCTCTTTACTTTTTGTTTTCATTCCCTACCTTTTCTTTATGAGGTATTTTTTCTGGACTTGTGCTCATTTTCCCACTTGCCCCTTAAATGGGCCTTCCGTTTAAACTCTAAAGTTTCAAACTTTGAATGATTATTGATTGAAAATGGCCAACTGGCGTAGATTTGAATTACCTAAGCAATTCTAACGAAATGGGCATTTGTGAATTTCTTTTTTCTTAGATTTAACAAGGTTGTTTGTTTGTTTTGCTTTGCATGGATCTATACTAGGCTCTAGTTGGTATAGTGGAGTTAAAATAGTCCTTGATTATTGGTATAGTGTTTATATTTCAAAACCTTGCCACTCTAGACCATCAAAACCTCTGAATTCATGCACTTTTCCTCTTATGTAACAATTATGGTTTTGTTGAAATAGTCCTTGCTTGTTGAACTGAGTTTATCAGTCATTTAAAGAATCATCTGCGCCTTCTTGTGTTATTTCACAATGAGAATAAAAAAAGTTTAATATCAATCATTGTGGTTTAATTATTCTTATCTACGGAATTGCATAAGGTGTATTTCTGGGCTCAAAAAGTATGCTTATTGCTTACAATTGAGATTCCATTTCTTTCATTTGGGGCAGGCTATGAAACCTTGTGGTTCTGTTGGGAAGGGGAAAAATTTTGCTTTCCCTATCAGAAGTAATGGTGCTGAGCTTTGTGACGGACACATTGTGAGAAGTAGAGTCAACTTAAGCGGAGATTGGAGTTTCATAGGAGGATCCAGAATTATTGTGAAACCAAAAGCTACAAGATTGCTTCTTCATTATCCAAAAAGGGGTCAAATGCAAGCTTCATGTAATCCTTTCTTATGCTACATTTACTACTTTTGAAACTCAGTTTTAAAATAACAAGATTCGTGTCTTGTACTGGACCAAATTAATTTAAGCACCCTAGTAAAGTCTCTGGTGTTTTGGATTTGCATGTTGATGGCAGTTTTCCATTTCTCAGAGCTTCTTACAGGTGAAGCTGGAGATTTTACTATTAGGTCTCTTTGCTTTAAAATTACTAAGTGGTCTGCTGTAATTTTCACCCTAGGAAAATTTCCCTGCATTCTGATTTATATAAATATCACTGGTACAAGCTGTTTCTTCATTGATATAATTTATCATTGAATAGATTTGGGCATAATGTTGGATGTATTTTGGTTCTTATGCACAAAAAAAATAAAAATGGATGTCTTACTAGTAAATTAATATTGTTTATATTGAAAAAGAGTTCAAGTTAAGGATTTGATACGCAGGATGCATTTATATAGTTAGCTTAACTCTTTTGGGAGTATTTCCATAACCTAAATTATTGTACATACTATATACACGGACATTGAAACTACGGAAAGCTATAAATATCTATTCATTGTCTGCATGACTTTGCAATGTGTGGTTGTTCTTAGTTAAAGCTTCATTAAGTTACTCGGCTTTATTCTTTGCAAGTTTTGAGACCAGTTATTGATATTAAGTTGTTCCTTTTGCTTTAGTCTTCCACAATTTTTATGTGGCTGCCGTTCTCTGCTGTTCTGTTTCCTACTTTTTTGTTACAATGTAGCATACTCCGACTTTGATTTTGATAGCCTTGAAGAAAATCATTTTGATTGAACAACTTGTTCTAACATGCTTGAAAGTTGATTATGTTCTGTGCTTAAAACTCTTGCCATCAGATCTGCTCTTCAAGCAGATGTTCAATTTCTAAGAAAGGTAAGCAAGACGTCCGGTTCCACTGCACCTATTGAGCAATACTTGCATCAAACTTGTGAGTTTCTTTTGTGTTGTTTGTCTTGATTCCACAAGAATCGAGTTCCCTTATTTAGTTTTCTCGTATCCCCCCAGGTTGGGGGAGATTGACTAACTATTACTCACGTAGTCTAAATTTCCTACAATCATTACATTTATTCTGGTTGGGTATAAAGTTTTGCTTTTATCTGTTGATATATTTCTATTTTACTGTAAAACATAATCAGAATGAGTAATTCTTTCATCATTAGTAATTCTAAATAGCAAAGGTGTGTTATATAGTTATCTTAATCATTTTGGCCATCTGTACTCTTTGTTTAAAGTTGAATGAACATTCATTTTTCCTGTATAACTGGTGGTGACTATATGTTTTCATGATATTCATTTTTCTACCTTTATTTTTCAGGCTTCATAGGATCTCAACTCGCTAGCACTGTATTTACAGTAGGAACAATAGCAGTGCTCCCATTTTACACACTCATGGTTCTAGCTCCAAAATCTGAACTAGTATGTTTCTTACTGCAATTGAGAAAATTAATGATCCACGATCACAATTCATCCGCAATTTTTAGGTTTATTAACATCTTTTCTTAAGTATATGCAATATGCAAAATTATTTACATAGATATGCTAGGTATACATTTATCCCCAACTAAACTTGGACCTTTCTCCTGTAGTAGTAAAATTATATTTTGGCGGATTCGGATATTCTACTTTCCCATATCTCTTTATTGGGTTTTGATTTTGTAGTTAATGTTTGTGTGCCTGATTCATTTTCCTTAAATGCAAAAATGCAGACCAAGAAGTCCATGGAGAGTAGTATACCTTATGTAGTGCTTAGCATTCTATATGCATATTTATTGTACCTTTCTTGGACCCCTGAGACAGTTCGGTTGATTTTTGCAAGTAAATACTTGCTACCAGAGGTGTGTATGGATGCTTTCAACAATGAAGTTTCTCTTCCCAAAAGAGTTCTATCGAATTCATAACTGTGTATGCTTCATGCAGCTGGCTGGTATAGCAAAAATGTTCTCCAGTGAAATGACTTTGGCCTCTGCCTGGATTCACCTGTTGGTTGTTGATCTTTTTGCTGCAAGGTCATTCATTTTATCTTAATCTTGGTTTCTCATTCTTTAATTATTTTTTATGATAGTTATCATGGTTATGAATTCAGGCATATTTTCCAAGATGGACTGAAGAATCAGATTGAAACTCGGCATTCTGTTTCTTTTTGCTTGTTTTTTTGCCCCATTGGGATTCTTACTCATGTCATCACCAAATCCATGACCAAACCTGCCAGAAAGGAGGGTCATGGTTTATAGAAGAAATCTGCTTTCATTGAGGCAAACTAGGATTTCATTTCAAGTTTGAGAATTTGAGGAACTCATGTTTGAGTTGAAGTTACTTGTAAATGTTCAAGGGTACTTCATATCTGTCACAAGGTGCCCAAAGGGCAATTGAAATATATGGAAAAAAAAGGAGTAACTAACAATTTTATTATACATTGGAAACAATTAGGAAACTTAATTTTTAAAAACTGGAATTGGAAAATGAGTTTGAATTTATTACCCAAAAAAAATGAGTTTGAATTATGTATAGGAAGTGGAAATTTATTCTGACTGCACCTTTGATATATGTATTAATTGTGTAATTATAAATAACTTTTAAAATATTTATTTTAACTCCAAAGTAAGATAAAATAAAATGACATAAGTAAAACTATTTATAGAAACAAGAATAAAAGAAGATAAAATGTGTTTAAAAGAAAATCAGTACGTGTAGGCTAAAAAATGAGTCTCCCTACCCTGTGAATTTAATATGGTTGATGCTAAGAAGTTGGTACCTTGCTCTCCAATGGTTTTGGCCTTTGGGGGCTGACTCACCTACAAAGGACAAAATCTATAATGCATTCCCTCCAATCTAGAACCTACCAGAAGCTCTTTGAAAATAATTTTATTGCTTTACCATTTTAAATTTTAGATACCGTCACCCCTTTTCAAATTTGGCATTGGCTTTTACTATTATATATAGAATCAGAGACCTCCAACCAAATCAAAATATACACTAGTCCAATTTCACATAATTCAACTACCATATTAATGATTGGGATAAACAAGACTTCATTTTTATTTTTATTTTTAAAATTTTAAAATTTTATTCCGTTATTTATAAAGAATTTAAAATGAGTTGGGAGGAAATAATGGTCACAGTAACTTTGGTCTTCTATTCAAATATCATATAATTAGTTATTTGTTCTATCTCAAGTGAGTGTGTCTACTATCTTAGCTGAGTGTGTCATACGCCTTCCTTTAAGCTGAAAATTTTGAAATGCAAGTTACGTTCTGTGAAGAATTGTTTATCGCAGAAAAATCACTAAAGTGCAGCTTTTTACACTGACTTAACTTTTTTTTTTTCTTTTTTTAAATGCCAAATTTATGTGATATTTATAAACACTTAATAAACAGGAGAAATTCCTGTGTAAGAGCCAATCCCAAGCACGATAGAAACGTTAAATTTTAAAATTCTATCCAGCATTTGTATTTGGAATTCTCAGTTAATATCATCTTTTGTCAATACTTTTTTTTTACATTACTTTATGTAGGCAAAAATACTCAAAGTTGCTATTTTGTTAGCCTGGGCAGCATAATGCATCTCTCTAGTCTAGTTAGAACCGTTGAAGGTCCCAAACAAACAATACTTTGGCTGCAAAAAGAACCATACAGACGGAAAAGAACAGCTGAAAATACATGAACGGCGAAACACAATCTTACTTCCATAAAGCTAAAACTTGGTATGTGTTGTAGTTTGTCACCAAACTGCTACTTTCGTAAATTTTTCAATAAACTAACTAAAAGTTCAATCATACAATACATACATCAAATGATTCAGACCGATCAAACCACATGTCAAAGCTAAGTCAACTTGGTTTTCTTAGACTTCCCTTGAGGCTTCTCGGGAATATCATCATCATCTGAAGAAGCTTCTAATGGCTCGTCTGGGACATCATGAGGAACATTATGCTTTGTTATGAAATCCTTCAATATGGTCATGCTCTCCTCTTTCAGTGAAACCAATTGTTCTGATAAGGAACCTTTGTTTGCCTGAACAGAATATGATTCTGAGCCAAGACGAAATGTGGCCTTCAAATGTGGCCTAGCATCACAAGATTGTGCCTCCATCTCTGTGTTTTAAACAATCAGAGAATAAAACCGAGGGTAGATGCTTCATTATTTAAGCGTGGCATTGATACTAATCAAAGACAATAGAACTACAAAGTACCAAAGCACAACACGATGGAAGCTTAAAAAATATATGTGATTTGGAATTGTTCTGAAACACAAGAATAAGAAAACAAAAATATGAAGCTCAAAATCAATTTGAAGCATGGAAAATCCTAGAATCAGGTTCCGAATCCACAATCATGCACTCTGACTTTGCATATTTGAACACAGCAAGCAAGCAAATTGGGGAATTCAAGTCCAGGGAGGGAATCATTTACATATTTACATATAAATCGAAAAGACAACCTCAACTCAACCTATGTCCTCAACCATACAAAGTTTAAGGTTCAGCAGAAATTCCAACATCAAAACCAGCATAAACTACAATTGGGTATAATTAACAAACGTACATACATGCAGACATTTCGTCAAACAATATATCTACAAATAATAAAAATAAAAATAACGCCTTTTGAGTCTTCACATACTGAACAATTAGAGTCAGTGATTTAGCTGAATGAATAAAACATGGTGCAGCCAATAATCTTGAAATTGAAACAAAAAAAGCCACTCATTGAACAGAAAAAATGAAAAAATATGAAACATAAGCAAAAGGGTTTACCTTCGCTGAAGGGTGGGTGGGTGGCTGCTCAGTCGAACAATAACGGTATCCCACTCCCTTTTTGTGCTGCAGAATTTGGGCCAGTGCGTTCTATCTCGGCCCACTTCCAAGTTACTTAGAATTTGGGCTTTGATTTTTTATTATTTAAATCTAAGATCATTAAAATCTAAACATCACATTAGAGATATGATTAATTCTAAAGGAATTTAATGGTGATATATTGATATTTAATGGATTATATATATTTATTTTATTTAGCCAAAGCATATAGAAGAAATATTAATAACACCTAAAAATAACGTTTATAATTTCTCATTTTTTTATTTCAATTTTTTTTTACAACTATCAAAGAATCAACATAGACATATTTTTCCATTCTTCAAACATGAATAAAAGAAAAACCAAACAACACAACAAGTATCCCAATTCCCAAATCTCTTTTTACTGTCAAATTAATCACATTTAGGACTTTATTTCTTTGTCTATTCATTTTAATAAATTTAATTTTCTATTTTATTCTATTACACTCAACCAGAGAGAAGAAGCAGCAGAAAACAGTGAGAAGAAGAGCTTGGTGTTACCGTTGCTGTTGCGTGACGTGCCCCTTATCTTGTTGGCACCAAAGGCCGAAACTTTGAAGATAACAAGAGAGGCAATGGCTATTTGTGTTTCTGGGTCGCACACACTTTTCGTGAACCGTTCCAATTTGAAGACTGTGGCGGTTCTGAGCAGAGAGAAGAAGATGCGTGTGCAATACGATCTGAAGCAAGGGCAGAGTCGTAATTTCCACGAGCTCCCCAGTGGTCTAAGCATGGAGGTGATTGTGCAAAAGGGTGCAAAAAAGAACACGAATTTTGAGTACCCTCCTTTGGTTTTTGTTCATGGAAGCTACCACGCTGCTTGGTGCTGGGCTGAACACTGGTTGCCCTTTTTTTCATCTTCTGGCCACGATTGCTATGCTATTAGCTTGTTAGGACAGGTACATTCTCAAAAGGGTAACTAGCATTTCAACTAAAGAACCAAAATTTTGTTATAAAAGTATGTCATGTATGTTGGTAGTTTTAGTGTCAAAATGTTGATGCTGTACTCAATGGTATTGTTATCTTTAAACACTTTCAAATGTGATATTTTTGTGGTGATTTCCCTTTGGGCAGGGTGAAAGTGATTCACCTCCTGACTCTGTTGCCGGTACACTTCAGGTGTGGTACCTCTTCCTTTACTAGTTGAGATTTGTTTATAGAATAAACCATCAATTTCGTCTTTTAAGTATGACTCTTTCTCCCATGTAGTCAGTCATTAACGTAATAAAACTGTTTAAGTAAATTTCGAAGTATCGAATATCTATCACTAAAGTTTAATGGTTAATGTGAAGGATTTTTAATATTTGGGATACTACTTAGCATGATTTCATATATTTCTAAGACTAGAAAAATAGTTTTTTTAGGAGAGAGGATAATACTTCTAGACTGAAATTGGCGATTTACTCTTTGTTTATCTATTAACTTTCAAATTTCGTTTGATAATTGGGCAGATTTTATCATGGATTATGGTCATATACTCTTATAGTTTCCTGTTTGGACCGTGTTTTGCAGTAGACACATGCAAGAGATGTTGCAGATTTTATCTGTCGAAATATTGGATCACCACCTGTCTTGGTCGGACATTCATTTGGAGGACTTATAATTCAATATTATATTTCCAATTTAGGAAGTGACGAACTCAAAGGTGCTTTCTCACCCTGGCTTATTCGTTCACTTGCTTGTTGAAAAATGGTTAAATTGAATGGTCCTGGATTTTAGGCTCTTACTATGGGCAATTGCTTAGTATATTTCACTACTAGTTTGTTTTCTTCATGATCTTATTCCCTTGAATTGCATCTAATCTTTTTAATATATTTAAGTTTTGAATTGATTTGAAATTTGTTATAGTGGTTATGTTTTCTTTATTATATATTTGTTGTGTTTTATATTAAAAAAGTAAATTTTAATAAAAAGATGTGTAGAAGAGATAAAGTAGGATTTATTTACTATCCTCTAACAAAACAATTGATTTAGATTGGATTAGACTTAAATTTAGAATCAAACTAATTGATGTTATTGAATAAGATGATTTTGTCCTTCAAAACCATTTCATTTCAATCTATGAACACTCCTATGAGTGGCTATTCACATATAGTCGATGACAATATGTCACATCAGACACAACTTGTGCAATGTGTACAGTATAGGCCTCTGGTGTGTGCATTAGGTGTCTTTTATGTTATCATTTTGTCTTTTATTTTTCTCTGCTCTCCCTTCGTATGTATGTGTGTGCGTGTGTGTGAAAAACCTACTATTCTCTTTTGATAATTTTTTATTTTGTCAATTATGCTAATTCTATTTGAGCTTGATTCTATAAATAGAAGATTTATACCCAAAGCTTAAAGGAGCTGTCCTTGTTTGCTCTGTACCTCCTTCTGGTAATAGGTAACTAACTAAACTCTCAAGTATGCTGCTGATATTATTTAAGAGAGAAAGATGAACCTTTAACTGTGATTGCATTGGTTGATATTTCTTCTTTACTTTTATTAGTGGGATAGTCTGGCGTTATATCTTTTCCAAGCCAATTGTTGCCTTCAAGGTATTTGGACTGAATTTTCTGAAGAATGTGACTTCTTCTGTGTTTATCTTCTGATATGCTTGTATCCACCGCCTGGCAGGTGACACGCAGCTTGGCAGCAAAAGCCTTTCAGACCTCCCTATCTCTTTGTAGGGAGACATTTTTCTCAGCCACTATGGAGGATCATGTTGTTAGAAGGTTTGATTTCCATTCCCCCATTAGCATTTCCATTGCATTTTGAAACAGAGAGATGATGCTTAGTGATATATTCATGACTTGTTACTACTTACAAGATTGTGGAAATGGACTATGCCATATACCGTCATGTGCCAAAACATTATTAATTTTTATTGAACTTGGTTCTAAAGTTACTCTTATTTCTTTTTGTTCTTGGCTTTGACATATATATATATATATATATATATATATATACTTTGTGAGTGGTGTGGTGCCAGAATATTAATGTGGACATGCTGGAGCCAGTTTCATGCATTTTAATAATATTTACATCAATTCATGATCACTACAGAATTTATTTCTGTTAATATTTTTTAGCAGAGTTTGAGACATATGGGACCAAAATGGAATGTTTTGGTGTCATGAAATAGTGATTGTCAATAACATGACTGTGATATCTTTTTATCCTGAATTATTTTTGTCGATTTTCATGCTTATTTGAAGTCCTGAAGCCTTTTTGGCTTGTTCTCATATTTCAGATATCAAGAGCTAATGAAAGAAAGTTCCAGGATGCCATTGTTTGATTTAAGAAAGCTGAATGCATCTCTTCCAGTTCCTTCAGTGCCAAACTGCCCTTTTGAAATTCTTGTGTTGGGTGCAAAGGATGACTTCATTGTGGTAATTTTATGTCTACAAATTGGTTTTAAGTAACTAAGTGCTTTTTCTCCTCCAAGGATTTTTTGTCTAATCCATTGAATTATTATTGCCCAGTTACCTTCTCTACCAATATTTCTGTAACATTGATTTGAATTTTGTTAGTGCACACTTTTTTCATTTGGGTGATTTCCCCCCTTTGTTGGTTATAGGATGCTGAGGGACTCAAAGAAACAGCTAAGTTTTATGGGGTGCCACCAGTATGTGTTGATGCAATTGCCCATGACATGATGTTGGATGTTTCGTGGGAGAAAGGTGCAGAAGTAATTTTTTCGTGGCTAAATGGTTCAGAGAAGTAAGAAGCAAGAAATAGCAGAGGAAGTTCATTATCTCATTTTACTAAGAGTACATGCAATTAGTTGTCTTGCTTCAAATATTTACAATTGATGTAATGTAGGTGTTCCAAGCTTCAAGGTAGGTAATAATGTTAGGTCCAAGTAGATATGTGATTGAGTTGTAATACAATGATTCTAATATCCTATCTCCACCATTCATATTAATATTTGCACATCTATGAGCATTCCAATGTACTTGTTTTTAAGTATAGACTCTCGCTAACTCGCATTGGTATTGATAAGCGAATGAACTAGCAGATGAAAGTTTCCCCATTTCCTTGAGATGGCTTAGGTCGAAATTAATAGGGTCAACTCAAATAACCTAATGATGATCTTGGAAACAAAAATGCTTGAGATACTATAGTAAATATGTTTGTGTTGAATTAGGTGCTCTTCCCGGTAGTTTTGTTTCTATAGATGTAAAACGTGTGCTAGACTGATACATTTTCTTTTTGGATTGATGATGCTTAGTTCATGATAAGCGAGTCATGTTTGTTTTAGTCCTTGACTTCGAAGTTTTCATCTTTGTACCTTTTAAAGCGAAAATTTCACTAACTACTCCTCAAGTTTTCCTATTTTTTATTTTTTAAATATCCAAAATTTAATCCTTAAAATTATAAGTTTTTGCCCCCTACATTGCTAGCTTTAGGGATTTCAGTTTGGGTATTTAAAGAATGCATGGATGAAAACTTATGATTTTAAAAATTGAGGACTAAAAAAAAAAAGAAACTCATTTTTTAGACACCAAAAAGTCAAAAACACCAGTAACCCTTCCTTTTTTCTTTGTTTTGTTTTGTTGCTGCTGCATTGAGCAAGCTTCTTTATTGTGATTGCTCCTTTAAATTGAATCCCTTTTATTGACCAAAAATGGCGTATATGCAAAGATATTCCATTAAGGGTTCCATCATTCCTTAACATCACAAAAAAAAAAAATCACGTTAAGAAAATAAAAGAAGCTAATGTTTTTCCAAGGGCCATACGCTTCTAGGGATCCATCAGTGTCAAAAGATATCGGGTAGTTATCCTTGATTTAATATACAAATATTATGCGCATTTTTTCTGGAGGTTCCATTTGAGATGCCAATTGAAAACTAGATGCGTTTTTTTTTTAATATTTGGTCTTCCGCTTTAAAGAATTAAGGCATGCGATCTAATTGTTTGGCACATTTGTTTATTTGATTTTATAATGCCATATTTAAAAGAGCTTGATGATGAATGGGTCAGGTCTGATAAATGTTTTTTCTTAATACCATATGTCGGTGAACGACTTAGAAACAAATTGCCAGTAGGTCTTTAAGCTGAAACTGAGGTTTGGTAAACCTTGATATTGGATGTACCACTTCACCACCGCACAGACTTCAATCTTTGTTCTATTTCTTTCTAAACCCAAATGCAGCATGCAAAAAGTTAAGTTCTACAGACTTTGCATTAGGTAGTTAGTAATTAGTCTGACAATGACTCACTCACATCAGCTTGTTAATTATTTCTAAACTTTTCACTTGAATCTCAAGTTCCACTTTTGGGATTTCTAGCTGTTTGACTTCTTATTATTTACATTATTTTAAAAGATTATAATAGAATTAATTGTGAATCACCAAACATATGTGGCCAAATTAATTTCAGCCATAAACTAACATGTAACCATATAAGGAATTGATTAAAACAAGCATGCTCCATATTGTAGGCAATGATTTAAATATTGATCAGTCGAGAAAGGATTCTCTCAAGTGATTAAAAAAAACAAATGGTCAAGTCTCACAATATCATTGCAGAGGACCCATTCTATGATCGGACTTATATCAGGCCTCATGTGTTATGTTTATTAATTTTTTAGTTCAACAAAATTCAATGTAAGCATGCTTATATAAAAAATAATTGTAGGCCCTTCATTTATTGATATAAAATGATTAATAGGAATACCATCCGAAAAGGCTTTTAACGAACATTATTATGAACAACAAACGAATGACAATTGACAACCCACCTCTCTATAATGAACATTTCTCTAAGACTCAATATACTAAGTGATTTTTTTTACTCTTGCATGTACATTAAACTGCTTCTATTACACGCAACAGATAGTTGCATTATTTGACTCCCAACAGCATATGACCAAAAAAAATAAAAATTTGGGTGATCCCCTGTTGAAACTTATGAAGCTTGAAAAAACTTGCTATTTACCCCTGTTCTGTACAAATTCAACTCGGATGCACTAGTAACACTAATCTCAGTGTTAGCTGCGGCAAAAAGAACATCACCTTCGGTGACCACATGTCCTTTGGGTAATCCTGTATTCATTGTTCCTTCACCAACTGTGACCAAAAAGATCGAAGGACCTGGAACTGCTGGGAACACCACTGTTTCCCCTTGAGGAAGAATGCAACGATCAATCTCAAATTCCTCAAATGGTGGAGTATATTTATTTACATATGGATTAACAGATACTCCACGCAAGATTTCAGGAGAACCCTGTAAGAAAATAGAGAGAGAAATGTCCTCAAACACCAAATTTCGTATTCATGGCATAAATTGAGTGACTATTGCAAGCAAGGGTAATCTTCTCTCAAAATGTGTGTTCAGTCTTTAACTATATATGCATGCCTACTAGTATGCATGCACAGACCAACAGTTGAGTAAATATTGCACAAAAAAATAACCAACCAAGCAATCCATGTGGTATTATGAAGTCCAAGGATGCAAGAAACAAAGAGAAGGCACCAATATGGATCAATCCAAGGCCCAAATGAAATTCAAACAAGAAAGAAAATTATTAGTGCCTAAGCTTAGTGATCAGGTGTGTGGCTGAAGTAAAAGGTTTAAACAGTCATTATTGACATTCCTATCGAATAATAACCAAAGGAAAAAGTAAAGTCCTTCAAGTAAGCTGAATATCTGATTGAAAAGATGCAGCAACAGCCTTGATGTATCATTTTACCTGTTTGTATGTGAGCATGGAGCAAAGGGTCTGGACATCTCTGTGTTTGGGAGTTAGGCCAGCTCGCACAACATTGTCAGAAGTTGCCATGCATTCAACACACTCCCCAGATAAATATGCATGTGGTTCATTTGCCCCGAGGAACAAAGCTTCACCAGGATTGAGTTTTACATGGTTAAGAAAGAAGGCTGCTATGACACCAACATCAGCTGGGTATTGTTTTTCCAACCGCAGCACCAGCTGCTCTTTATCTGTCAACTGCCTCACCTGATGCAAAAAGAGAAGATACGGCATTAATTACATAATTCAACAAAAAAGAAAATAAAGTATTAAACAAACTTAGAACAGAATAAAGAGATTAATAATGCAACAAAAAGGTGAAAGCATCTGAATAGTAAAACTGCCAGTATCCTCTATCCAGTACACAATATGGATGAATGGAAGTAAAGAAGATAAATGATAACAGTATAAGTAGTCGTATTCATTACTCTTGACCATAGAGATTATGTGACCCTAAAGACAAACTAAAACCACTACATATTTCTAATCCTTTGTAAAAATATGTCATGCATCTCTCACGTTCACACGGATTATATATTATTGCAAGTAATCAACTAACCTCACTCTCCTTAAGCAGACGGCTTTTCAATCTGTTTACTGCATCCGTTACTCTATCTTTACTAGCTGACATGAGGTCGGTGAACACTGCCTGCAGAACAGGTTTGACCTTCTCTTCACCATCCTGATCATTAGTTTGTAAGACCAGGTTTGTATTTGTAGCACCAACCAGTTCCACAATTTCAGGAACAGTATGAAGCACACCCTTGAGCTCCTAAACAGAAACAGGGCAGATTGCTCATTTGTAACAGTGCATTTAAACAAACCATTAAAAAATGTCATTGCATCTACCATAAATAGACTTTCTAATGCTTGAGTTAATTTAATTGATAAAATACAGATTTAATTTCTCATCTTAAGAGAATTACAGAAATAAACCATGGCAGCAAAATTACATAAGCTAAAGAATTAATTTTATGGGTTCCCCCAATCCAAGCTGCTCCCTGTTATTACACCGATGAGTCATCAATTACTCATGTAAAGGCAGAAATGCAGGTAAACCAAAAGAAAATAACAACAGACGTCAAAATTCCCCTAAAGCCGAAACCAATCTCGTGGACACCTCAAATTAAAGCAACATAGCTGTAGTTTGGCAGTCCCACACTAGCAGATTCATAATAAAAACAAATCAAGCTTCCACTATCTGCTCTATATCTAACGCTTTCATATTTCATTCATTCAAATGGTTATCATTTGATTTTTTTCACATGTTGCTCTAGTTAATTGTTTGGTCGGCTATCACAGATTGCATTGCATCAGAAAGGAGCCTTTGAACAAGGGGAAACGTGATTGACATAATAACGAAAGTAAAATGAGCAGAAAAAAGGATCACTAAGTCACATCACAGGGATTGTACCTAACAGGTAGGCAGTTCTTATCCAATCACTCAAAGTCCATGAGTACTGAATATTTTTTAACTTTAAAAAAGTGACTTTTAACACATCAACCTATCAACGAACGCATAAAAATATTCTAATGTAATTACCTTGAACAACAAATTTAAGACTGAAAATTCACACATAAAGCCTATCCAATTTTCTTGCATAAAATAAGGCTCAAACTCAAAATATCAATCTAAAATTGGAAAAGACAACACAAACATAAAAAATAAAGTAATTGTTCTCAGACACAGTCAATGAGAATCAAAACCAGTTATTCTCATAAAACTCATGAACACTTGAAGAACTAAAAATATAATAATATAATAATAAAGTTAAATTATTCATTTAGTTTTCTTATTTTAAGTTTTAGGCCTGTATAAAAACATGCAAGTTTTAGTCCTTAGACAGTTTTTTTTTTTGCGGTGATAAGATTTTGTGACAGTTTTATACTCATTTATAGGGATTAAAACTTACAGTTTTCTTGTACAGGGACTAAAACTTACTAAAAGAGTAATGTTATATCCTTTTACTCCTATAAATTTTCCTACTACCTTATAAAGAGAGTATTAAACGAAAAAGTAAATAATGTCTTGAAAATTTAAAACACATTGACTATTTACCATATAAATTAGCAGAAGAGGAGGATTTAGAAATATTCAACTTAAAATGAAGACAACTATAGAACCAGACGAATAGAGTAGTAGTACCTTGAGAGTGATGAATCCACAGAGAGCCTCAAAATTAGTGAGTGCAAGGGCCATCTCAGGTTTGTGATTGCCATCTTTATACAAATCAGGGTGCAACTTATGCAGAGTCCTTGCCAACTCCTTATCCGGGTGAGCTTGAATTGACAAGGCCTTCCCCACAGACAGCACCTAATGCATGCAAAAAAAATTCAATCTTGTGTCAAAACCGAGACAACCATTTACAAAAAAAAAAAAAAAAAACAAAAAAACAAAAAGGGTGAGAGGGGGATCCAAAAAACGCACCTTGAACAAGAAAGGGAGATCAGAACCCCATTTGTGAAGAACCTTGTGACCGAGCACATCAGGGTTCTCGGAAATCCAAGCCTTGAGGGAGACACCATTCTCATTTCCATTGGAGGAAGCTAAAAAGGAAGGGCCTGAATCATGGGTACCCATCCAAAGCTCGGCGTAAGGGTCCTCCGCGTGGAATTCAGACGCGGAATTGAGCGCGTGGAGTCTGGCAACCTCGGAGACGCGACCTGGGAGACCCCAATCGTAGTTTTTGACGGAGCAATGGAGCCTCTGAAGATTGGCATCCTCCATGGCAGTGACGGTGACGATAGGGAGAGAGTCTCAGAGAAGAGAAGAGAATGGGAATTGAGATTGAGGCATTGGCGAGTATTTGAAGCGTCAGAGAGAGAGAGAGAGAAAGATGGCGCAAGCGGAGGAAAGGGAAGGGGTGGGGCGTGTCTTTTTCTGATGCAAACTTCCCTTTCTTCTTTGTCAAGTGTTGTGATGTCAAACGTGTGTGATCTTATCCTTCTTCTTCGTTCTTCCTCTTTTTTTTTTTTTTCCTTCCTCAGCTTGTTTTTGTTTACTTTTTCTTCCTCAGATGTGTCTTTGAGCACGAAATTTCATACACCAACGTCAGTCTATCCAGACAATTTATGAACTTTCTTTCCAATTGTACCACGCTTGTGCAACTGTAATTCAGTTTCAGTTTCCATTACATTATTTTTTAAGGAAAAAAACCGCTTTAGCATTTGGTCAAACTCAAAATAGAAATACCAGAAAAGTGGTTAGTTCTAGGAATTTGGTCTCTTTTAAGTAATATTTTACTAAAAATGATTACTCATATTTTTAGTAAAAATTAATTATTAATAAAGTTGATTAATATTTCATACTAATAAAATAAAAATTACTTTATTTGATAAAAAATATTCTCTAAAATACAAAGCCTAATAAAAATTTATGTTAAATATATTTTGAAGCAGTTGTTATAAAAAATTTATATATATATATATATATATATGTTATTGTAAAAATTTGTTGACTATTAATGTTTGAATGAATCTAGGATATATCTTAATCTAGAGTTAAGGATTGATCTATCAAGGCATTGATATCTATTTAAAAAAATATTTTTTACTAACTAATATGTTTTCACATATACATGTATTCTTATAATTAAGTTTTACACATAATTTAGAGATCTAATTCAAAAGCATTTAAGGACATGTCCTCCTTTTAAGCTTTGTAACGGTTGTTTCTCTCTTTAATTTCCATTAATCATTATTATGAGTTCCTTATAACAATTTTTAGACAATTATTTTAGCTCCAGTGGGAGATATAAAAAATGATTTACCATTATTAGTAAGAATCGGATCCAAAATTGATTGATAAAGATTAAGCTATATGAGAGAAATTATGAGACAATCATCGAAAGATCAATGTGGTACATATCCCTCCGATCTCGAGTGTCTAGCGGACAACTAGTGTGATACATAATTTTTCAGCCTCAAGTGCCTTAAGCACGGATAGACTTGAAGTCGTGAGTCAATCAATGAATGATCAATACGGTACAACATATATGGAAATAAAACTTTTAATTGCATCAGATCATACATCCACTAGTGATATGATTAAAATAATGTATATATAAGTGAATGTAAGTTTCACCTTATAAGTTAATTTTGTAGAGTTGAGTTAGTTTTGAATTCATATTCTAAGATGATATAAAAGTCTATCCTAAAAATTATTGGTGGATCTATCACATCACTCCTATTGAGCTGCTATCAAACCACATACAAATGTTTAACCTGTGGACTTCAGGCTCTAGATGTCTAGTCTTTGGTGTGAGAGGTACATTGGAGATCTCACATATGATAAAAAAAACAATACATATACATTATAGACAACTCTTATTTTACAAGTCGATTTTTTAGGATTGAATTAAATCATAACCTACATTATAAGATAGTATTACAAACCGGTCTTAGATTTGGATTTTATAAATAAAAATAATAATTATTTTAATAAAAATTAGTCATTAACAAAACTAATAGATGCTTTGTAACTTTTGGTACAAGGAAAGAAACAATGATTAGTTTTTTACATCCTAAATTTTTAGGATGGATGAAATTTATTTGGTCAGTAAAAATAGTTTTGAGAATTTTTATATAAGTTTATGAAGAATATTTTTATCAAATTACTTTAATTATTTAACACATTAAATAATCTAATAAATAAGAATAATGCACTGTAATATTTTGACCCCATTAAAGGAAATTTTTTAATTTGAGAAAATTAAATTCGCACTTCCCTTCCGAACAAGTTCGTGGAAACTTGGCTAAAAATTTCTGAAAAACATTCTTTAGTGGAAATTTATTTGCTAAAATACATACTAAAGGGAAGCAAAATTCTCAATTTAAAATCTTCATATTTTCCCCTATTATACGTCCTAATGCTGAAAAATAATACTCATTCATTGAAAATGATACTACCTCCTTTATTGTTTTATGTGGTTTAAGGATGTTTGGCAGAAATCAGAAAATATAATAATTTTTTTATTATAATAAAATAATTGTTGAGTTTCTTATTATATTTTTTTTCACTTTATAATAAATACATATGTAAATTATTTAAAGATAAGAAAAAAAATAAGGATATAATTAATAAAATAATAATTAATGTGATATTAAATTTTACAAATGACAAATAAGTAAGAATAAATTTTTTTCAAAAATTCGAAAATTAAAAAGAAATGGAAGAAACACTAAAGATTGATATAAGCCATTAAGATTAAATCCCACCAATTTTAATTAAAAAAAATTGCTACTAAAATTTATAGTACAACAATTTTTTTTTTGTTCATTAATTTTACTAGTTTCCTCTCCCTCCCTCTTTTTCGTCGGTTGACTTGGTCCTTTCCAATAGATGATTCATGTTGACGTATCTTTAGTATGGTCAACAGGAAAATTAGTTACTTCTTTAAATAACATTTTTTAATGTCTATTTCCGTGTGTGGAAAACTAATCCCGTAAGTATCGAGAAAAAAAAAAAAAAACCAATCCCGTATGATGAAATATAAAAATTGTAGCCTTTTTTTATAGAATATTTTTCATATATAATTTTTAAAATTGAATTAAGAATCACGTGCTTTTTTTTATTGTTTCTAGACCAACCTTCTAATTCGTAAAGAAATAAAATATCTTCAATTAAAGTGCTAATAATTAAGTTACGATTATTTTAACTAAGATAAAGAATATAAAGAGAATTTAGGCATGCATTTTGGTAATGATAGAATCTGGCTTTTATATATTATTTGGTTGCAAATCTGATCTGCTTCTTAAATATAATGTTCTTTTACTCTACATTCTGGTCGATTGCAAATATTCTATAGCTAATAGCTTAGTTATTTTTCTTTTAATTTTAAGGTCTCTATTCAAAAAGTTATAACAAATCTTTAATCCAAATTGAATGACATGGATTTATTCAAAAGTAACAAAGTTTTTATTGTGATAACTTAAAGCCGTCTGACTTAAGAGTAAAATAAAATTTACTGTCATTTGATGGATGCTAATAAACATTCTAATGCTTCTAATAATGCTATATTGTAAATGTCAATATATTATATTGAAAATGTAAATATAATGCTATATTTCAAACAATTAAAAGTGTTCATGAAAGAGTAGATCAGAAAAAATCTAAAATGTGTTAATGCAATTTACCTTTTAATATTTTACTATATCACAAATGAATTTTGTCCTTATGTCTGAAAAGGTTTCGTGCATATTTGAATTTTAGTTCAAGATGTGATACACGAATTTTGAAATAAATTTAATAGTTTACAAATTTAATTTTAAAAAAAATCTGAATATTTTTACAAATTTTAATTTGCTTCAAATGTTGTTTACAACTGAAAAATAAATATACACCTGTGAAAGAAAAATGGATGTTTTTTTAAGAGGAAGCAAGCAACAAGTGAGTGTTTGATTTGATTTTGAGGAATTGATTCTGAACCCAATGAATATTGGATATATTTTTACGTTTGGTTTCATTAAGAAAGAATTTAGAATTGATTTTAGGTTAATCTAACTTTTGAGTTAGATCTAAAATTTTATATTATATTTTAGTCATAATTTTATAATAAAACATGTAAATATAAATCATATTAATTCAACATTAAAAAATTAAATTCATTAGAAATCAATTTTACTATGCCTATACGTAGAAGAAGAAACAAACCAAAATGACGAAGAAACAAATGGAAAGCTTTGGGCACGTAACCACGTTGATGATGATTGATGAGGTGAGGGCACGTGAATGAGCAACAAAAATACAAAATGACAAAAGCGCCCTCAATTTGCATGGGTCGGTGCGGTGTGTTTGTAACGTAAGATAACTAACTGTCTAACTATCACCATCCAATGAGTCCCACCAACCCATCGCACTCCTGGACTAATCAGTCTTTTCTCTCGCCGACAAAACCAGCCTATCTTCCATACACACAAAACAATCCTTCATAATTTAAATTTATATATAATTAAATAATTTACAACAATTTATTATGTGTACGTTGGACATATTTTAATTTTTTATTAATAGAAAAACTTGTTTAATTTTTCAATAAATAAGTTTTTTTTAATATTTTTTAAAATATTACTTGAAGTAATATTTTTTTAAATGTTAATTTTTAATTTTTAATATTTTATTTTGTTTTTATTTTCAATATATTTAATAATTTTTTTTATTATTTTTTAAATAAATTATAATTTTATTATTTTTATTTCATTTTATGCTTTTAACTTACTTTAAAAATTAATTTTATCGAACACTTATAATTTAATAAATTAATTTTTCAATAATTAATTAATTTTTTAACTATTAACTATTAACTAACTTTTTACTTTTGATTACTTTTTCAATTAGTTTTATTGAATATAACCTATGTATAAGAATTAAATCAATGGATTGAACCGAAATTAAAGTTAATTAATTATCTGAATGATAGCTGAGTTTGATATTTATTCAAATTTTATTTATCGTTTTATTGAACTCCAGATTATTAAAAATATTTTTATCTGGGTTAAAAAAAAAATTAATTAGCCAAGAGAACAAGAAGATCTAGTGGAGAAAAGGATTCAAGAGTTACCGATTCATTTGTTGTTACAATGGAGACGGAAGGTGAGCGTTGCCTGGACGAAAGAGAAGGTGACGTGGGTTGAGGGCAAGAAGCTTTGTGCAGTGTTCATGTGGCCAAAAGAAGAAAGTGCGTGTTTAAATATGGGCTTTAATTTTGTTTTTATTCCTTTAATTTAGATTATTTTTGTTTCATCTTCTATATTTAAATTATTTTTTTTAGTTTCTCAATTTCAAAAAATATTTTTCTTAAAATAAATTTAAATTTAAAAAGCCAAATTAAAAGTTACTCAAATTTAAAAGATAAAAAATATATCTAAATCTTAAATATATCAATACGAAATTGATTTTCAATTATCATGATTTTATTTATTTTTTCAAAATATGTGTAAATTTAAATTAATATAATTTTTGTTTGTAAATGGATATTACACTATTGATTCATAGAGAAGGTTGTTTAGAAACTTATAATCAAAACTAATTTTAGGTGCATAATTATTCAAATGGGTTTTAAGAACTATTTAAATAAACGTTTCTATAAATATACAAAGGAATTAAATAAGAAATAAAAATTAAGTAAGTTTTTTATAAGTAAAAATAAACTTGTGGAGAAATTAATATGAATTTTTTTACATGTTAGTTTATATATAAACTAATTTTAACTTATATCTTTTTTAAAAATTTTCTAAAAAAAGAAATTTATCCAAAATCATCATGAATCGTGAAAGAAAAGTTTTTCTTTAAAGGTAATTTTTTTACTAATTGTTAGGGGTGAAAATAGGCTAGGCCGGCCTACAGGGGCCTACGACCTGACCTACATAAAGTTTGGCTTGGCCTGACCTATTTAATTAAAAGGCTAGTTAGGCTCAAATTTTTTTAAAAGTCTATTAAATTAAATAGGTCAGACTTTTTAAAAAAGCTTTATAAGTCTGATAAGTCGGCCTATATATATATACATATATATATATATATATATATATATATATATATATATATATATATATATATATTTGGGTACAATTAATATTATTTTTTAAAAAAACTAGTAGATTCCATTCCTATAATTAAGTAAAATTTTAATTATAAGGTGTGAGTTTTTTTATATTTCTCATTATTTTTATTAGTTTTCCTATTTCGGTTAACAATTCCTTTTTCTATTCCTACTAGGTTTCCTTTTTCTTTTATTACGTTACTGTATTCTAGAGCAAATAAAAATCATATCCTATCATATCCTACGTTCCTATCCAAAAATCATATCCTATCCTATTACGTTCCTATACAAAAATCATATCCTATCTTATGGTGAATATGGAGGAGCTAATGATGAGATGACGTTACTACTAATGGTAGATATTTTATACACCGGTTCCATTCAAATAGAATGGAGATGTAAGCTTTATTTTTTGGTTGTAATAATTAATATGTTGGTTTGATAGACTTGGATGATGCTACCTCAAGTATGAGATTTTCTTTTGTTTTAGATTATTTTATATCATTTGGTGATTTCTGTTTATATTATTAATATATTTTTAGGACTACCAACTAAATTAACATTAGATTAAAAATTAAGGCAAATTATATATTAAGGCCTTGTTTAGCTTATTATTGAAGGTTTGTTATTTTTTTTATTTTTTTGTAAAAACAACTATGAATATTAAAGATTTAATTTGAAGAAGAATTTTAAATAGGCTACCAGGCTAGACATTTAAAAAGGTTAGACTGAGTCAACATAAAAGACTTTGATAGACTATAGGCCAGACTCAGACCTCAAAAATTAATCGTAGACTAGATTCAGACCTTTTAAAGCCTGATCTGACCTATTCCCACCCCTACCAATTACTTTTATTGGATGGCATGTGTTTAAAAAAATGATAAATGTGAGAAAAATAACATACCAAAAAGATAGAATCACTTTTAATTTGAAGAAAAAACTATGTTTTGTTCAGTATCTATTATAATCAATGTTGTTTTTGAGAGTCTATCAATTGTTAATTTTACGTATAAATTTGAAGGGTTTGTTATATATATATATATATATATATATATATATATATATATATAAAGTAATAAAGAAACATGATAAAAAAATATGATATGATATTATAACAACTTTAATTTTTGATTTCCTTCACAGCAGACATTTATATTCAGTTGTATATATAATTAATTAGTATTATAGTCTGTATTGAGTCAAAATTAATATGTTAAAATTTCTTATTATAGTTAATTATTATAAAAGGATGTAAAAAATTGTCCGTATCATATAATAATAATAATAATAATAATAATAGTAATAATACAACTAATTATTTATGAATAATAAATGATAGCCAACGATAATTAATTGTAATCAAAATGGAATATAATTTTAAAGCAAACTTGTACAGAGTGCTATTGTCGCTTGAAGAAAAGAGAGAGATTTTGTTGTAATAGACCGATAAAATTATCTTTCTTATTTTGTTTTCCGATAGTTCCTCTAGAAATCACCACGTTTCGTATCCAAAAACAATGTGTTTTTGAACCTTTAAAGAAAGAGAATGGTCAATAACTCTTATCTTACACGAACAAACATATCATAATTAGTTATCTTAAAAGTTTTACAATGAATTGAGCCAACCTAAGATAAATTTGACTCGAATCAACACTTATTTTATAATTACCATAATTGGTCAACTAAAAGCTGCAAACTCTAAGTTATATGTATATATAATTTAACTAGATTATCTGATTTATAGTCTGACTCAACATGTGTGTCTATATATATTAAATTAAGTGTAGATAGGGGAATTCACAGGATATTATTCTGCTGAGATAAAAATGGCTATAGCCATTGGATAAAATCGATGTGAGGTGTAATGACGGGGCCATACGCAAGAGGGTATACATTGAAAATTATATATAGGGATATGGAAAACTAATCCTTTTATAGAACCCAGCCAGCATGAAGAGGATATGCATTTCTGCAACTTGCTGATGATGTAATACACTTCTATAGTGAATCTCACATCTTGTTCATCAATAAGGTTACGTTGTTCACCTTCTTTTTTTAATAATAAAAAGGTTGTTCATCTTCTTTTATACCAGTTAATCTTTTACATTTACAAGGCGTACCATTTCGTGCATAAAAAAAATGCTTCATATAAGGACAATGATGGTAAGTATGGATGATAATCAGGTTTCAATCCGATGGTCACTTATGTAATTTTTCTTAATCAATGATCTATAAAAATCAAAGAAAATAAAACTACTCACACATATGATCAACTAACTCAAGCAGATTCTTTAGTCTATTTTAAAATTTGTGAAATTGTATGAGAGAAATCAACTACAAAAAATTTACATGTTATTCTCAAAGAAATTTTTAATTTTTATATTTTTAAATATTATTATGATAGTTAAAAACCTTCACTTTGTTAATTACACATAGGAAAAGATGTCCAAACGAGAAAGTATTTAATTTCGCTAGAAAAAAAAAAGCAGAAAACTATTACAAATGTCGTCACATCAAGTGTGAGGATAATCATTAAAATCACAAAGCTATCAAACCTTCATCATCCTTGCTTCTTCACCTTTTTCTTTACAATGTCAAATTTGATAAGGTTTTGAAGAATTGTTATCTATTGATTTAATTCATATTTAATTTAGGATTTTTCTATATTGTAATTCCTTCAATGAATCACCATGTTGCTGAAATCAACCCACAAAGTGTCTTCTCGTATTTCTTTGAAAAATTCTTTGTAATTGGATCAATAGGAATTTAGATAGGATCCTGATATGAGGAATCAACTATTAACACGAGCCACGTATTAATTTTCTTTGGAATACCCTAGAACGATGAAACACATGTTTCAAATGAATTAATCATAAACGATCTTCAAGTTAATCTCTAAAGGTTATCTGTGATCAAAATATATAAAGATTTTATATTCACCTAATTTTACATATGTCGATTAATTTTAGTATGCAAAATAGAAAAAAAAGTATACTAATAACAAGTACTATAATAAATTGTATCTTATTAGTTAAAATTTATTAAAAATAACAAAATCACATGTTAGATTCATTATTTAAGGAAAGATCTACAGAATTTTGTAACTTACAATAAATTTTAACTAATAATTGAGTGTACCGTGTTCCTAACATTTTTCTCAATAGAAAATTAGGTACTGTCTAAATTTATTTTTTTCTCATTTATAGATAATCTTTCTCATTCCTGTGTTTGTGATAACAGCTGCGGACTTCAAAAGTAGTTGCAAACAAACTAAAACCGAAGTAGACATTGGAACTCCAACATAAAACTGCAAATCCAATGAAATAACATATGAAGAGTTCAAACACTCACAGTATTTGGCCCACAAGGATGATCAGTATATATATATGAGTAGTTCCTTCAGTGAACCTTCGTAGGCTCCCGCGCCTTCATGTTTCTTGATATTGAATGATCAATCGTAAAATGAAGTAGTGGAAGCCTTTGAGGGTCACCAAAAGACTTCTCTATCCAAACTATTGTTATATTCAATTCTCAGCCATATGCACTTCCTATAGTTTTTTAATATGAATGGCTATAGGCTATATATATAGAGAGAGTAGAGTGATCATGAAAATAAACCACTATTTACTGAAGAATAGTTAGTTGTGTTCCCAAGTTAAATTCTCTTTCTTTCTCTGTTTATGGTTCTGATTCGTCAAATTTAGATATGATCACTTTTATTTATCACGAATCACGAATAATAAATTTGTATGGCCCAATATCCTTCTTTGTTCAGAACTACAGTTCTGCCCAGTTCCACTAATGCATATCGAGAAGGTGCTCGTTTACTTCTAATTACAGAATGTTACCAAAATGGCAATATGCAGAAAGCTACTTTTGCACAAATTCATATAGATTAAAGAGTGACTTTATATAGAAAAGGAATATTATAAACACAAGACATTGATACAGCAATCAAAAGTCAAAACCAATTAAAAATAATTACAATATGCCACTAAACAGTAGCTCCATTTCGCGCAAGGATTATTCATTATTGGTTGTGATGGTTGCAATTTGCTAAAGAAATTCCCATCCCATAATCATGATTCCATTTTAATTAATGAAGTTATACACATATCTCCTTCACTCATCTCTTTCATGGATATATCTCGTGGTTTAACCGTTTCTTAACTTGCCCACAAAAATGTTTTTGTTTTCCCTCCATATTTTCATCATCATTGAAGTTCGGTTAAAATTGAAACGTGACTTATTCCATTAGAACAAACAATGATTAAGGACTTAAGGCATGCTACTTATTTGTTCTAGCTTCCACCATCATTCATTGATCCATAAAGCTTACAAGCCTTGGGTAAAACTCCTTTCAATCCTACTATTACTTTCTGCATTTTCTATTGTATTATGGAAAGCTCACAATTGCATTTCCAAATGAATTTTTCATAATACAATGAGAAGTATAGGAAGTAATAGCGAGAGTAGTGCAGGAAGCAACAGCCACAGGCCTTTTCCCTTTTTCTTTTTGGGTTCACCAAAGAAGCCCAATAAAGGACATGCAGCCTATTTATATTTCAATAATGCAGCAGGGTGTAGCCCACAACTCACTGGAGTTTTCTGCATTCAAAGTCCATATAAATCTATCTGAAGAGAAAAATTTCCCATCGTTTATTTTTTTCAATGGTCGTATTGATATTTGAATTTATGACTTTATGTATACTAGGAAAAACAGGTACCCGTGTCTGATTTTCCATGTTTTTTTTAATAAAATGAAAGATAATAAAAGTTGATGGGTAGTTTGTAAAGATAATTATTATAGGGATAAAATAGTGTAACTTATAAACATAGTTATAAAGGATAAAATTGGTATAAAAATGTGTACACAAAAACATCATATTTCTTTTATATATAGTTATAGATTATTTAGAGTAAGATCACAAAAAAAAACTTAATAGAGTGTTTGATACAGTGAAATTAAAGTGAATTAAGATGAAAATTTTAAATTAAAATAAAGTAGAAAGGTGTGATTCTCATCTCATTTTATTGTTTATTTCACTTCTTTTCGATATCCTTCCACTGCAAACGAATAGTAGCTAAACCTGTCACCATTAAACCTACTCAGTGGTTCAAAAATCCAAATATCTAAGAGTTAATGAGTTAATTAGGTGCACAAATTATTTTATGGCTTGAAGGTCTAGTACTAAGTCTCACAGGGGTATAGCATGGATTAATTATGTAAAACAACTCCTTAAAGCTAGAACTTTGTAACTTGATGGCCAAAACAAAAGGGTGTAGAGCTATGACAGACAGAATGAATGTTTGTTATGACATCAGAGTGAAATTGGATTAATTGTTGGCTTTCACTATTTTGTTTTATAAATTAAGAATGACATAGAATAATTTTGTGAATAGGATAGAGATATGTCAATGGACCTTCATCAATTAATGCTTCCTTACCCAAATCAACAACAACAACAATAGGGCATTAAAAAAAGTCAGATTGTCAAGCCTGAATAGGTTTTTAAACAAATTAAAAACATTTAGCATTTTTAGTTACATATAAATTAAGGTGCGTGTGATTAACCAGATATTTATTCAACTTATTTAATAAGTTCTGATTATATAAAAATTTATTCACAAGTTGGATGACGAAACTCTCTAGAATAAATTAAAATATATTTTGATAAACATCTCTAATAAATTTATTGAAATGAGCTAAAAATCTTATAAAAAACTTTTACATTATTTTTAAGAAAATCTTTTAAACACAAACTTAGAGCAACAAACCTTCAAGTGAAATTTAAGTTGAGAATGTTAGTTTCTTATGTTTACTTTTGATTTTTAAAAAATAACATTCACAAGAAATAATATTTTTGGGGAATTTTTTTGACCAAGTTTTCTACAAAAATATTTTGATGTGAAAGGTGAGAATCTAAGTTTCTCAAGTTAAAAAATAACTTTAATTATGATAAAAATATAATATTACTCTAATTAAATTATTTAATGAAATAAATAACTATTTTTTTTAGTAAATATACTATTTTATTTTACATTTCCAAAAAAATTATATAACCACCCCTTAACTAATCATTTTTATGATTATTTTTAAATAAAATTTAAATTTATGATAATATTAATTAAAATAAATTAATTTAACTATTTTTATTAATATCGATGAATTAGACATTTTTTTTTATATAGGATAGAGATAGTACTTCAAGATTTGTGCAATATCCATAAGTCAAATATCTACTTTGCTATTGATAAAGTTATGTACCGTCGTTGTTTATCTGCAAATAAATTATTCATGCGACTTTTTGAAATGATTTAACAATTATCACGTTATATCATTATTCATTGATTAAAAAAATAGTAAATAATTTATTTTATCGTGCTAAAATATTTATACATTTATAAAATTTTATTACAGTAAATTTAAATAATCTAATAATCAAATTATAATTGGAATATATATATATATATATATATATATATATATATATATATTACAAACTATTTTAACACATGTATAAATATCAATGCATGCATAGATGGACATACTAGTTTTACTCTAAATTTTACTCTCTTCTCGCTGTAAAGTGGACTTTATTAAAGTGGAATCATGATTATGGGATGGGAATTTCTTTTGCAAATTGAAATCAGTGCAAATAGGGGGAGGGGGTGGGGATAGAAAATTCGTAATAATGAATAATCCTTACACCAAATGGAACAACAGTTTTAGTGGCATAATGTAAATATTTTTAATTAGTTTTGAATTTCTTCTGTTTATAATATTCTTTTTCTTTATAAAGTTACTTTTTAATCCATACTTTATAAATTCGTGGAAAACTAGCTTTCTGCATATAACCCATTCGAATCATCAAATTGCAAATTAATATTAAGTCAAATATACTTTTTCTCAGCTATTGCAGATAAGAATAATTCATGCAAAAGATGTGATATTGCCACTTTGGTAACATTCTGTTAGAAACAAACAAGCACCATCTTTGCATTGCAAGAATATATTGGACTGAACTGTAATTCTGAACAAATTAAAGTAGGTTCTGGGGCCATACATATTTATGATTCGTGATATAGAAAAGTAATGACATCTAAATTTGGCGAATCAGAACCACAAACAGAGAAAGTAGGAGAATTTAACTAGGGAGCACAATAAACTATATATTCTTCCGTAAATAGTGCTTTATTTTCATGATCACTCTCTCTATATAGCCTATAGGCATTCATAATATTATGACTTGTATATATGAAGTGCATGACTAAGCATATACCAAGTTTGAATAGAGAATGCTTTTAGTGACCCTCAAAGGCTTCCAATACTTTATTTTTTATCGATTCAATATCGAGAAACATGAAGGCGTGGAAGCTGCTGGGGGTGTCACCAAAGGAACTACTCATGTATTTTTATCATTCTTCTGACTTGTGAGTCATAAATACTGTGAGTGTTTGAATCCGTTATGTGTTATTGCAATGCAGTTATTGGAGTTCCGATATCAACTGCGATATTCCACTTGCAACAAAATACATAATTAAACTCCAGAGTTCAATTTACCAGTTATCTCTAAGTAATATTATTATATGATCTTTGGGAATACCATGTGTCTATAGTCTTTGTTAATCTTCACATGAAAAAAATATTATATGATCCAAAACCACGTATGCATAGTATCCACATCAATCTCTATATATCAAGTAACTACGTATATTTTTGAATTTACAAAAAAGTTAATAATGTGTATGTTGCGTGGAGATTCATGAAGGACAGTCACAAATGGATTATGATATAAAAAATGTCTAATTATTTTGCTACAAATAAATTTAAAATTTTCGAAGGAAACATTTATTTTAATAAGCAGGTTCTATTGATATTGGTATAAATCTGAATGAATAAAAAAGTGAGTATAAATTATTAACATCAATAACTTGTATATGTAAAAATAGGCCAGATTTATTTGATAAGGGCTATAATATAACCTAGTCTACATCAATCCGAATCAATCCTTTTTTTTTTATAAAAAAAAAAACGTTTTATAAAAGCTTATTTGATTAAAAAGAC
Source organism: Glycine max (assembly GCF_000004515.6). Classification (NCBI taxonomy): domain Eukaryota; kingdom Viridiplantae; phylum Streptophyta; class Magnoliopsida; order Fabales; family Fabaceae; genus Glycine; species Glycine max. The sequence continues at coordinate 57,632,918 of NC_038254.2, read as the reverse complement.
TAATCTTTATAGACAATTTAAAAAATCTTTTTGGTTTAATACCTATTTAAGCAAATGTAAATAACAATTTTTTAGTAGTATTATATTAAATTTATTAATTAATACATTATTATCTACGGATTAATACACCATAATAAAACTATATTTATTTATCTTTTTTAAAATATTAAGCATATTGATCTATATAAAGAGTTACTATAAAGTTTAAATTTTTGCCCTGTTTAAAGATCTTATATTACAAAATTGGTTTTAAAATAAGTGATCTTAAAAGTCAAATTAATCATTAAAAATAAACTAATGTACATTATGAATAGCAACGGTTTTTCTTATTTATAAATTATAGTTTATTTTATATAGAATCTTTACAGATTATAGATTATAGTCCATGATGCAGAAAGAATTAAGTAAGACTTATGGAAAACTTATAAAATAAATTTTTAAGTATGCTAATAGGTCAAATTAAACTTTCAAATAATTTAGGTCAGAGCTAAAGAAAAACCTAATTAAGACAAACAAGCTACGCTCAAATCTTATATATTTTAAATAGACCAAGCCTATTTAAGTAGAGTCGTTGGCCTAACCTTGGTAGTTGGTACCTTAATAACTCGTAATGCCCATGGTTAAATAACACTGTACAATATTAATCTACAAACTTGTATACCTAATTACACTATACAACATATTTTTCAATATTTAAAAATCATTAATATTGAAAACATTTTGAAATTGAAAATTTCTAAGAGATTATTGAATATATAAATAATTAGAACGAAGTATTTTACGTTTCTACAAAAATTATTAAATAATACAAATATATCAAGCTTTACTCTTGAACTAGAAGAAACTAGATTAATTCTTTGTTTTTAATTAAATATGTTGCATTAAAGAATGATGCGAATTAAGAGCATCCTACAGTATCTGACCTTTGGCTTCCTTAGAAGTTGAAACGGGGCCAAGATGCTCGTAGCAAATCAAAGCATAGGAAAAGAATCGACATTTTTTTGGTTTATTTAAGACTTCAAGTAGTAGAGATTTCGATTTTTACTCTATTTAAATAAGATTTTATTTTCATTTTCAATAAATAAAAACTAGTAGTTCAAATACTTTTTAAAAAAAAAAATCTAATTTGACTTAAATTAATTATGGTATAAATAAAACTTTCAAAAGAAAAAAACATGAAAAGAATTTAAAGTGGAAATCATTTATACAAATCAAATATATAAAATGAAATACACTATTTTTATATCACCTTTTTAATTAAATAATATAATAAAAAATAAATATTTTAACATATTCTAATTTTTCGAACGAATAAAATATGGTAAACAAACAGTACGAAGTAGCTACTTTTAATTGAATGAGTGACTTATTAGTCACACATATTAGGTTTGTGGGATAAGATATAAATTCAGATAATATATTATTAGAGAAGGATGATAAACTTTTAAGTTTGATAAAATCTAAGATTAATAATTAATCTCAAAGGACCACCTCAAGATCTCATCAAAGGATAAAAAACTTAATTAAAGTAGATACCAAAAAAGAAGTTTTTTTTATCAAAGGATAAAAACTTTAATTTATGCGATATCTATTTAATTTTCATGCGTTGATCACACTTATATTCTTTTTACACCTAATTCAGCAGAAGCCAGAAGGTGTACCAAAAAGTCAGCCACTACAATAGAGAGATGCAAAAAGATATGGTGTTGATGCATACCAAAATTAAGAAAAATAAAGTAACTCAAAACCATCACATGCTTGTGCGCATTTACATGCATGGCCCATGTTGGTCGGAAATTATATATTATCTCAAATAGAGTAATTTAGGTAAACTTAGTCTTCAAAGCTTCAAAAACTAAACCCTGTTCATAGAATTTGTTTATGATTTTCTTGGTGAACTATGTTATAATATGTATCACGTTTACTTCATGTTGTTTTTTTTTTCTTTAACTAAATTTGGTTTGAATTAAAAACCCTATTGTTGGCACTTGGTACAGATACCTGTTTATTTGAATATTGCATGTCTTTAATGTTGACACATGGGGATTGTCACTGTGGTCTGCTAAATGGTCCATTATCAAATCATTGCATGAATCGGATCTGCAAAGTTAATTATCTTCATTCTGTTTTGACTTATGTGGGCATTGGATGAACGACTTCTATTTGTAATATACCTTTTTCTCGTTAAAGTCATTTTTAAATCTATTCTCCACGAGTTGTGAACACTGAAGATAAAATTTCATGCAGAAGATGCCATTTTCCCTTTTGTGGCAACATTCTATTAGAAGTAAACGAGCACTATATATCTCTACCTTTGTGCAATTTAGAATTGAACTGTCATTTTAAACAATGAAGGTTCTTGAGACATTAAAGTTCATTATTCGCTATCCAAAAAGTAAACATATCTTAAATTTGGCGAATCAAACCACAACAACAAAGAGAATTTTCTTTAGCAAATTGTGATTCATTTTCATCGCATGCCTTATCATCACACTCTATAAATATGGACTACACATGCAGCCTTTCAGATAAAGGTATAAGGTGTGTGCTTGAGTGAAAAATAAACAAGTTTCTTAATTAGGTCTTTGCATGGAGTTGTTAAATAGAGAATGCTTTTTAGTGGCCTCAAAGGCTTCCACTACTGCATGTTTCTGTGGTTTAATATCCTGAAACAAGTGGTAGTGGATGCCTAGAGGTCCATTAAAAGCAATGCTCATGTTTTTATCCTCTGAAATTTCTACAATATATTTTGTAGCCAAATACTGTGACTGTAGCTATTTAATTTGAATCAATTTTTATAATGTTTGGTTGCTATTATATTAGAGTTCCTGCACAACTTCATTAAATCTTGCAGCTAAATATAAATTCCAGAGTTCTGTCTCCTGCAGTTCTATAATTACTTGTAATTTGTTTGCTATCAATTTTGAAGTCCATTTCTTTTATTCTACAGGAAGATGACAAAAAAGACAGCATTCTCAAATCTCACGCTTCATTATTGTCCTCCGCTGAGTGATATTGGTTAGGGCTAAGGTCAATATTCATAATTTTTCCCTCTGAATTAAGTTGAAAGATTATTGTCCAAGGATAAGAAAGATACCAACGGCACCAGCAGCTACCAACTTCAAATTAAGAATGTAACCTTATAACATCTCTATGGACCACTCATCAGAAACATGTAATGTTTTGACTTATTAAAGAAATAATTTTATAAACAGGATATAAGCTATAGCTAGCCTTTGAAAAGTTAGATGCCAATATTATTTTCTTGTAATGGATATGAGTAACAAGTTGCAGAGAAATTAAGCTAATTGAATCACTCTTGTTTCCTTTCTTTTCGAAGCATTGTATATGTATTTATTCGGCGTATATATATACAAGAGTATCAATCTAACCTGTCCTGGTTTCTGTTTCAACTTTCAACTCAGCACAACTTGTATTAACTATTAAGCATATTTGGTCAAAGATACTGGCCAAGAGCTTTACCTCAGTGGGTATTTTACTACGTACTGTGTATATATTTATTATTGTCATCGGAGTTCCTTAGCATTGGATAGAAAACACTCAAACAAGCTACTACTAGTCAAGTCAGTCTTTATTTTTAAATGGAATTCATTTTCTCCATGTGTTTTTGATACAGTACCATAGGTATTTAAGTGTATTTTTTATTCACTCAAAATCAAATCTTTCGTGTGTGTGTATACTAAAAAAATGTTATAAATGTATAATATAAAATCTGTAATTAGATTAACTTGAGTACAAATTTCAAGTATATATATTCAATTGTATAAAACTAATTATATAAAAAATAACTCTTTATAATAACTTCAAAATAAATAAATCCTAAGTTATTACATTAAAATTAGTATGATTAATCTTGTTAATTTATTGCAGCTGAATTTAGTGAATAAAAAAGTAATAGTTATCAAGATGAAATGCCAATTTTAATTTGAAAACAGTTTTAAAGATATTGAATTTAAGTTTTACTAAAACAATAAAGTATAAATCAAAATAATTTAATTTTAATGTAAAAAACAAAGCAAAATAGATAAAGTTATCATTTTCTATCAAGAATCAAATTCGATTTAATCTTAAACTTAATACATTAATCAACTTGTATCGAATCACTTAACTTGATTTTATAATTTTATGTACGTGTAACTAATATTAATTGTTAATTAATTTCCTATTAACAATTAAAATTTCTCGCATTCCTTGCACAATTTATAAAGTGTTGAAATTTGAAAATATATCCTATTAGTCTATTTAATATTTTGAAGACAATGCTTTGAATCGAAGTCAAAAGTCAATTTGAGAAATTAATATTCATGAGATATGTAAAATTCCAGGATTAAGTTTGAAATTGGAATCAAGAAGGTAATATTTAAAATGTCAAAACTGTTACGTTTTGGAAGATGCAAATTGGAGGCAAGGATTCAAGTTACAAGGAAGTTATTTGCAGTTATATATGATAATCATGACATGGATGATGAAGACAAATATACCAAAATCTTAGAGTCTATTTATAGGATTTTTCGACTGTTTGTGGTGAAAATATACAAATAAGACCTTTGTATTTCATGTTTTAGTTGTTGAAACACTTAAACCAAACACTTTGTACTATCACACTTCACACGTCAATGATTTTTTATGAGTCGAGTATATGTTTCTAACCACTCATCATTTTAATAATAGTCTTTACATTTTCTGCGTTTTACTGTACTTAATTTCAAATTTTCTTTGAACACTTTCCATTCCTATTTCTTTACTTTTTGATTACTTCCATTCTGATAATAAGTGCCATTTATACTTACCCTTTAGGCGCACATTTAAGCATGTATTTTCTCTTTTTACAATTTAAGATGTCTGTAGGTACGTTTAGCCCATTTTAGTATGTTTAATTGATTAATTAGTATCAGGACGTCTTATTGTTCCTACGTTAATTACAGGGTTTTTAATACTTTAATTAGTTGTGTAATTTGTTATGATTTAATGTGTACCGAAGCAAGCCCATTTTGAAGCTGAAGTGAAGGCCTTTTTTTGCAGTTGGCGCTTAACCTAGCAGGCTAGCTCCATGTACGTTGCTCTGGCATCAATACCATAATTTACTCTGACGACCACAATATTAACATTTCTAGTGTCGGTCACTAGCTACTATCACCAACATGTACGTCTCTATTATCATGATCATTTTGTCACAACAATCATCATTTTTAACTACTGTCTATCATCCTTGTCATTTGCCTGGCCGCTACCAACAATGTTCTTGGAGGGACTATCATTATCATTGCTATTGACCATTATCACCATCATCTTTATTTCAGTTATTACTATTATATACCTTGTTGTTCTCATGATTATTATAATTATTACTTTCATCACCTTCATCCTTATGTATATATTATAACTCTCAGCATCATCATTATTATACCTTTTCCATCTATTGTTAGCATCATTACTTGTGAATCAATATTTTTCCTCTCTCAAAATTAGACTAATAAACCAACTCATTATTATTCTTAATTAGAGGTGTACGTGAAAATAAAATTCACACTTTAACTCATTTATAATTTTATGCTTTTATTTTTTGTATAACTCAAACGTATGAATTATGATTCTGAACCATTTTTTATGTAGAATTAAAATTAAAATTTAAAATTCTAAACTATAATTTTAATTCGTTCTATGTTGAATGAATTTTAATTATGTTTTTTTAGGAAAAATAAATTTCATCAAAAGATAACAACAGGTTAGCATATATATGGTATGCTAATGACCGGTAAAGAGTTTATGATGCAAATAAGATAAAGCCCGTCAACTCCATACAATTAAGTTCCATAACGATACACGTGGACTATATATTAGAAAAGTACAATTACAACTTTGTCTCACATGAACTGTGTGCTGATTAATTCTGCAAAGAGGCTCAAGTATCACTAATAATAGTGAGAGTTTATGCGGGGTTTTGAGTTTTTCATTGATTTGATCGAGTTTTGAGATTAAAGTGGGATTTATTTTTTTATGAGTAGTTTTTTTAACACATATTTTGGTCATATATATATATATATATATATATATATATATATAATATAATATAATATAAAATATTTAATCAATATTTATTTATACACACAATCATTACTCATTTAGTCTCTATCATCATGAAGTCGTGTCTAAAAGCCATTAATTACTTACACATGATTAATTTGATCCTTATATGCAACTATATTCTTAATTTGATCTTTATACATGTCATACATTCTCAATTTAGTTCTTATACTTAAAACATTATTAAATCAATTTCTATATATACAAATTTTTCACTGTTTAATCCTTTTGTTATATACCACATTTGGACGTTGTCTCTAATGATCCTACATGGATCGTTAGTCCCTTACATGAAGTTTTACTCTCGTCATCCCAATGGTTTCTTCTTCTTCGACCTTTAATATTCATCAAAATTAAATTAAATTTTGAGTAATTAAAAGTCTTGTGCAGTTTTATGGCATATTTCTTAGTCTTAACATATCATGTGTTTGATTTAAAATAAATTTTAAAGTAATACTTATTAGGTAAAATAAGTATAGTTGAGTATTTGTTTGTAAGTTATATCGCACAAACTACAAGATAGAAGACAAAAAAACTATATTTAGGTAGAGCAACATTGGAAGCTAGGAGCCACATTTAAGAATCTAAAATAAAAATTTCATTGTATGTAAAAAAAATATATAATTAATTTACCCAACATAGGTACAAAATATGTCACGCCACAGGTCTAAAAAATTGAATATAAAGAAACCACTATCATTGAAATAGTGGAAGAAATTAAGAAGGCTCTATAGTCGGATGGTACTTGAATCATGACTTAACTTGGGAAGACAACTCCAAAGGTTGCATCATATATAATGCATTGTGATACGGGTAACGACAGAGTATCTTGAGACACAAGTGGTCTAGGCTCCATTTTGTTGGTTTGGTTTTTGTTGTAGAAGAGAATGAAAGTTAAAAGAGGGAGAAACCACATGAAGGTCAATGGCGAGGGTGAAACTCTATGTAAGGGATTGAATATCAATTCATGTAAGCTCATTCTACATATCTTGATTACACTTTCTGAGTTCTGACTTTAGTATTGAAGTGTCTGTGCAACTAAATGTATGTAGGTCTTGTTCATCGAAAGCTGTCACCGCTGCTCCTCAGAGTCATCATCATTGCTTGAATCGTTCATCATGTTCAAAGGTATGAAAATCCCTCCAAATACTAACATTCACCCAAGTGGATAGCATTGGCTAAAGTCAACATTAATTTTTTTTTTTTATTTTAAAATAAAGAGGAATTTCAATGGTTGTTTCCATCTTGTGTTAGCCTAGTTGAGGCTAATAAAGTTAATGTGGAGGCCGATTGAAAGCTTTTAACTCTAAAACTAACGTTTCTTGTAGTGACTACTATACTGTGTATTACTTCACTTATGAATTAATTAATCATTTTATCAGAAACTTGTATGTTCTTTCTCTTTAAAAAAAATTAAAAAGTTCATTTCATTCTTAATTTGTGAGTGGTTACTATCCGCAGAAAGTCAACAACTAATTTTATTCTTGTGTTTTCACAAGATAAAATTTGAAATTAATGGAGAATCGAATATGAAAACCTGTGGGCCAGATAGCTATAATTATATTTTTGGAATAGATGTTCTGTTGGACAAGGGATTGGGTCTATAAAAAGCCAATGAAACTCTGATTTCTCATAAAAAAGTGAGATAACAACAATCATAGACAATATATATCATATATTTGAAGGGCGAATTATAAATGAAGTTTGCAAGTTCGTTCAAAGGCTTCCAATACTGCACACACGCAATATCGGTAGCCTTTGCCCAAACTTCAAAACTTCGGAATGCATTCTAAATTACTTGAATGATTCGTGAGTTGATTCTATTTATTTTAATATTGAAAATCTTGTCTGACTAGCTCTATATATATATATATATATATATATATATATATATATATATATATATATATATATATATATATATATATATATGTGGGTTTTTCTATCATGTGCAACTTTATACATGTTAAGGGTCATTGAGATCTACTTCCAATCAACTAATTAATTCTGATTTATTGAGAAAAAGATTTTTTTTCTCTTATTTATTTTATGAAATCACCTTAATGTATTCTCTCTCTTCCCATCAAAATAATAATAATTTCTGACTACTTTAGAGAATAAATTCATAAAATATATACAAATGAAATAATTTTTTTAAGAGAATCAGGATTAAGATTCATTAAACATTTGTTTCATAAAATGCAGAAAGAAAACAATGTCCTATACTGCTATTGTGTTTTCAGCAATCGTGCAAGTTTTGGTAAAATGACACAAACACATACACAGGTCACGTCATCATAGATTTATTTTTGCTTTAACATGCATCATTAAAGGTACCTCAATTATTTTGAAAAAAAATACGTAATACTCATTAGTTTGAGTGTTACGAAATTTTCTTTCCTAAAATCATGCTAAAAAAAAAAATACGTAGTACTCATTTTTTAATGAATATTAATCTTGATTCTTTTTTTAAAAAAATTTCGTTTGTATATATTTTATGAATTTGTATATATTTAAAATACTATGACCGCAGTCTTGTGCATCTATATATAAGATCAAGGTTTTTAGTTTAAGTTAGTTTTCGCATGAGTTGATCCTTGACATTCTCCATTTCAAGTGGGTTTATTGTTTGAGTTTGGTGATATCTCATCCTCACGTGTTCGTTGCATGGAGAATGTATTATGGACCGGTACCTTAGGTTCTTTTGTTGGTCATTAATTAATGAGATATTAATACCTATTTGGAGTCGTATGTTATGGGGCATTATCATGTAGATTAGTGTTGGGTCTGGGGAAATTGGTTTCGGTTTCTGTGCTACATATTTTATAAAGAATAACGATACATTGAATCACTCATAATTTTGTATATTTCATTAATATTTTTAATTTTTTTCTATCTCTCATTTCTTATTATATCATATATTAATCTTATTATACTTATAGTTTTTTCTGTTTATTTACTCTCTTTTTAAGTTTTAAATAACATATTGGATGCTGAAACAAATATTTTTCTTTTGTGGATTCTGTTTTTTGTTTTTTTTTACTCTGCTAGTCTCCTAGTTATCAGTATTTCTTTGGGATAAATACTACGGTTAAATTTACATTCTTAAGTATAAAAGGTTAGAGCAATTTTATAACAATGTAAATCCTATGGTAAATAACTAAAATGTTATTCTATATTGTCCAATAATTATATCTGAAAATATGAGATTCTTGGGGATTTAATTTGGCTTCTTGCGAGATCTTAATGGAAGTATTTTATCCACGGAAAAGGAATTGTTAAATGACATGAATTATGATATATAATATATAAGTAATTTGTTTTTTTTTAAAACTTGAGAGACAAATTTCAAATGAAATTATAATTAGTCACAAATTATTTTTTAAAAAGTCTCGTCTTTGTGATTGCTTTGGACCTAGCTAGATAAACGTATTGCCAGTCCTATATCTTTAGAATGAGTTGCGGTTGATTTTGTAATTATTAGGAAGGTATGTCTTATATCTGTCCTTTATTTTATAGAAGTCTTTACTTGTTGCTGATAAAAAATAAACCTCTACTTTGTATAAAATGCGCTGTAACATTTGGGACACCTGTATATGGGTTGGGTACCCTTATACCTCATAATTAATTAAATATATCTTATTTTAATTTGCTGATAAAAAAAACGTAACATTCAATCTTGATTCTCATGAAAAACAGCGATAGTAAATTAATCCATACACATACTTGTACGGAAAAATGAGCCCTATACCGAATTTGACAAATGCAGAAATGCCTGATGACAAAAGAAAAAAAAGAAGAAGGAAATTGAAAATGGCAAGCACCAGTTAGGTCACAGTAGTGCTTAATTAATATCAATAAAACATAGACTTATGGCCATTATCAAGTTCCCTTCTTCATGAATGCCTATAGTAGTTTTTATTACTGTGTAAGTCTTTAACTCTCTTTTCCCTAGAAATCTATATTCTTTTACTTATGTTAATGCTTAATTACTGGACGCTATAGGGTACGTAATTTACTATTTTATGTTGTTTTTCTCTCTAAAAAGGACGGATATGAAAAATTACAAATAATATTAATGGCGAAGATAATCAGGCAATATTATTTTGTAACTTTGTGTGCTGGTGCCAATTCAGTTTGAGTTGATTCAACCAGTAAAGTGACTTGAATTAATTTAGTTAATTAATTAGTTGTGTATGGAATCAAATCCTAGCATAAATTTTTCTATAATTTCCAGGTCTTTATTATTGATCTTAAGTAAAATGATTAAATATATCTATTAATTGTAGGATAGATGGTAAGAATAATTAATTGGATTTATATATTCTATAGGATTTTTAGTTCACTAAGAAAATAATTATATTTACGTAAACGTGTATATCTCTTGAAGACATATATTCTTAAAGAAATATAGTCTCACATTGATTTCGGTGTATACACCAGAATATGATATTTTCCTTTAGCTGGATTAATATAATATAACATAATTGATAAATAATTTTATTTTTAAAACACGAAGTTTGGAATTTGGTCCTTAGGTATGTATGTGTATGAAAATGCATATTTATTAATATAATTCAATCTCTTAAATAAGTTTCAGTTTATGACATGAGAAATTAATTTTTAACTCTAAACTATAAGTTCACCAAAAATAGTCCCTTGATGGGAGTACACAATCAAAGTGTTAAGATTAGAAAAGGGATCCTAGCCTTATAATAACCCTAGCTTTTACCCATCACAAGCCCCAGGTCACCCAGCATACAACAGTATAAAGTGATTTTCAAATCAATAATAGATCACATTAGATGGACTTGCAGGAAAAATTTTGAGCTATCCATAAAATTAACCAAATCTACCAATCAATAAAAGTTCAAATCCATAAAAACTAACAGGTTTTCACTCAGACAATATTGGTTGGTTTTAATTTATTTTGCAAATGACTCTCAAGTTAAATAACTTTGCAGACGACATTCACAAACCTAATAACAATTATCACACGAAAAAATGATTATTAAAACAAAAATCCATTGGCTGACAACCATAAGTAAAATTATATATTTAGCGTCTAATTCACTCCAATGACCATATAAACAAATACATATCGTAATATAATATGTGACACTCCTTTCATATTACTGGGTGTATGAATCACGTACACGTGCGTCTTCTTATGAACATACAATCAATCTGCCAAGAAGATTACAAACATGTTTCAAATGCAATATCATTTATCCATATATGAAAACCAACATATCTTTCTCATGAAAAATCAAAATGAAAATAAGAAGTATCATCAATCTCCTAAGAGGATATCTATCATAAAATATGTGTCTTACAAAAACTAGATTAAATTAATCATCTTAATTTCTATTAAAATATTGTTAGGACTTGGCAAGTGCACCAAATCGTGACAAGTAGTAAAGCTCGGAAGTCCGAGTATCGTGTCCACAGGGATTTTATTGCACTTTTTCAATACCTCTCAATTTGTAAGTGGGAGTAAAGTAGTAAGTAGAAATGAAAGTAGGAATAGTAAAGAGTGCTATTACTAAAACAAATAAGTAAAAGGGAAAACAATTGATAGAAATGCCAAGACCAGACAAACCCAATTGGCCTACGATGCATGTAAGTATGATATTCATTACCAATGAAATGGTGTTAGTTCTACCCACATCTGTTGATTACTTCCCCCTGATGCCTCACGTTGGCAAGCCTATTTTAACTACCTATCTCCCAAATGCCTTTGCGAAGATTTAATAATTAAAATGCGTTAAGATTAAGTTCTAGATGTTGCTTAGATGCATGGGCAGTGAGTTATCATTCTATGCCTAGCAATGCTAACCCAATGATTCTTTTCTTTAGATGTTCTATTAGGTGTTACCCTTTCCCAAGCGTATAACCCCTAAAACTGATGCATGCATTGAATCTTAAATATTATTGAGAATTATCCTCTCCCGAGCGATTAAGACCCAAAAAGAGATCTAAGAATGAATGCAAGAATAAAAGAAAAGAAATAGAACAGAAAAACCTGGAATAAATTCCTTTGCATTGATAACTCTTGAAGCTCATTGTACATCGTTGGCTTTTTAGGCCTGCCAGGCCCTAGCTAGGGGTTTAGCCACTCATGGCCATTGAGGGCTTACAACTGGGAATGAAAGAAAGAATAGGCTAACAAAACAAAGAATATAAAGAGGGAAGAAAACTCAGGCTTGAAGTACTGAGAGTGATGCTCTGAGATGGGATGATCTTTCCTTGGGACTGCCTCTCTATTTATAGTGGCTGAAGTGAGCTTACGGGCCTTCGTAGTTGCGCTCAGCGCCACACCTCGCGCTTAGCGCGTTCAGATCGCGCGCTGGGCGCGCCATGCACGCTGGGCCTGTGCTTCTCTTGGATCGGGCGCTGGGCGCCTGTGCGTCTGTTGGATCGGGCGCTGGGCGCCTAGCTGGGCTTAGCGCCTGATGCGCGCTGAGCGCCCCTATTGGATTGGGCCTGCTTCAGAATTTCTTCTTTTTTTCTTCCTTTCTGTGCCACTTTTGCTAAATGCAACCTTATTTTTTTGTATCTGCAACCAGAAATTCAATTTAAATTAATTTTCTCACTTTTAATTACAAATAACTGCTAAATAATTAATTTTAAGCCAAAATTTGACTATTTAACTCCTATAAATTCACAATTATTTAACAGTTATCAAAATCCCCCAAATTAAACTTTGCTTGTCCCCAAGCAAACCAAGAATAGAAATAATTTCCAAGCAAGTTCTGAGTGTTTCAACACTGTCAATGGCCTTAGTTCCTCCTTCTTCCAGTGGTCCTTTCCGCATCTGTCAACATCTCAAAATGAAAGCATAAAACACACAAGTGGTTAGTCAGTCCTTTGGAATCTTGATCAAATCTGGCTTGCCTTACTTTCCTCACAAGGCTAGTGTTTTCCTCTGCTCACAAGTGTATGGTTTAGTGTCTGCAATTTTCTAACAACCTGCAAGTAAGATTCCAAAGTTTTGCATTTCCTCTCAAGTATAGTTATCTTTAGTTATCTTCAGGTGGATTACTAAGGACTTTATTGGCTTGTATTGGGGCTTGGCTCACAAAAAAAATCATGGTTTTTCTTGAAAATTCAAATTAGGATTAAGAGAGCAAAAATTTCTAATACTTCCGATGCATTCTTCTTAACCCTTTTATTTCCCACAACACTTTTCTTTTGACACCTCTCTTGCTCTTTGTTTCTTTTTTTTTTTTTTTTCGGGCTTCTAGTTTATAAGAGGTGTCTTACTACGTGCTGTACCATTGTCTTAGCTACCTATTTTCCAAAATCCCCCAAATTAAGACCTTTATAACCCATTTTTGCTCTCTTATCATCCTAAAGGGTAGGACTTATCATTTTATTGGCTTAAGGGTTAATTCAGAATAAAATAATATGATATATAGGCTCAATCATGGGTGCAAGGGAAAAAATGATGTCGGGTTGGCTTTTTGGCTAAGTAGCTATAACAAACATGGCCTTGATCATTTCCACCTTAAGTAACTATTCTAACAATCCAAGAGTGATGCAAAACCAGGAACTTAAAAACAGGCGTTTTCTCTCACAATTAAGTTCACACTCTCACCGGAATTAAAGCAAGTATACGGCATACCAGTTATGACCTTGTTCCATCAGACTATCCTTCCCACCTTGTGCTATTCATGTTCCACTTCCTGACCTGACTCGTGCTTCCAGAACCAATGTTTCCAAGGACTAGTGGCATCTCAAGTGTTTCAACCTTTCAGAACAAGCTCAAAAATTATGACCGCTCAAGTTATCATGCAATTATTATTCAGAAAACAAATGCTAAATCTCTCATATTATTACTACTACTTCTTTTTAATACCTAAACAGACCATAAAACACAAAAGAAAACAAAACATAAAAGAAACATCAGAACATAAAAGGAAAACATCAAGAAAAATCAACTGCCTCCGCCCAAGTCTGCCCATGGGCCCCAGTCAGCGGTGGCTAAGTCAGCAATGAGGTCCTCATCGACTGCAGGATCCTCAGCGGCTCCAGAAGGCTCTTCCCCCCTGTCAGTGGAGGGCTGGTCTCCTGGCCAGGCGACTCGCTGACGATAGGCCTCTGGAGTGGTGAGCGGGGGGTCCATCTGCAGGTGTAGGGACAGCCTATGCATATTCTCCATGATGAGCTGCTGTCCAACGTGAAGGGACCTCAGCATCTGCCCATGCATGTCCATGGATGCTGAGGTGGAAGCAGGTGGATGTCGCGGTCGCTGGGATGGCTGAGACGGAGACTGGGTAGGGAGAGGGGCCTCGGAAGCTGATGCTGAAGCTCTGGTACGTGTGCGGCGAGGCCCAGGGAAAGTGATCGATGGGTCGGCGGGGTTCCAGCAGTTCTTCTTCACATAGGCTAAGTTGATCGCAGGGCTGAGTGACTCAAAGATCAGGGTATCAGAAACCACCCCCTGAATGTCACACAGCGCTGTAATCAATGCTGGGAACCCGAGCCTCGAGGTGCTGGACTGGGCAATCTGGCTGATCTGCTGTGATATAAAGCTGCCCACATCCATGTCCATGCAGCTCACCAAACCGTAGATCAAGCGGGCCCTGTCAAGATTAACATCAGAAGTGTGAGAAGTGGGCGCAAGATCGTAGTAAGAAAGGACACTCCATGTCTGAGCAAGTGTCGTCATGTCCTTCCTCAGGAGCTTCCAGGGGAGACCATCAGCATTAAGGACAAAGCGCCCCCCTGGAGTGCACAGTGTGGCCGCGATGGTGTCAGGATCGGGGTGAGTGCTGAGGTATCTGGTGTATGCTGGATACTCCTCCCCGTCCTCCAAGATAACTGGGGTGTCGAGGAAGTCGTTAATGGTGTCAGCATCAAAACGAACGACCTGTCCTCGCACCCTGCAGAACCTGGGACTGTGGTCCTCTGGATCATAAAGGTTCGAATAGAACTCTTTTACCAGAGCCACGTCAATCCGCTTCTCCGGAAGGTGAGTCGGCACCTGATCCCATCTGCGCCTCCTGAGTTCCTGGAGGAACTCGTCAAACATCCCGGGTCCCAGTTCAACATTCCTCTCCGGAAGGATGTTCCGAAGCTGGATGTTGTCATGGTACCTGTGCCAGGCAATCTCAGATGTGAAGCGGGAAGTGTCCCAGTTGGACGCTTCCCCTGGTGTGGGCACGGCACGGCGCTTGCGGGAAGTCATCTGAAAAAAAACAAAAACCACAAAAACAGCAAAACAGATTGCAGTTAGTAATTAGGGGGGGTGCAAAAAGTAAACAAATTAGGGGTGAAAGTAGTAAAGAAGGGGGTGCAGAAAGTAGACAGCGGGGGTGAAGTTAGAAGGAAGGGGGGTGCAGAAAGCAAAGAAGAAGGGGTTGAGGAAAGTAGAAGGGAGGTGTAAAAAGAAAAGCACGAGGACTGGTGCCCCTAAGGCCCAGCCTCGCGCTTGGCGCCACCCTGGGCGCTGCTGCTGTCACGCGCTTAGAGCCACAAGAGCGCGCTTAGCGCGTGCTTCCCAATAGATGAGCGCGCTTGGCGCGGCAGAGCCCGCCAAGCGCGTGCTTCGTATCCTCTGCTGTATCAACGGGTGAGGAGCGCTCAGCGTGTGAGCCATACTTCTATCTCCTCCCTTTGTGTTCTTGCTTAGCTTAGCGCGTTAGTCCCTGTTCAAAACCACAAAAAAAAAAATGCAGACGTTCAAGCTTACCTCTGAGTGTACGGAAAAACACGTGCTTAGTCTTCAGAGGATTAAGTAAAGGAGATGAAGAGTAGGAAAGGAAGAAAGGCAGAGGGAAGAAGGGAAGAAAAGAAATGCTGGGAAAAAAAATCCGAATTTAAAAACAAAGGAGGCAAACGAGGGGTTGGGCAGTTTTCGAAAACTGCCCAGCAATTATGGTGTATGCGCTAAGCGGGAGGTCTCGCGCTAAGCGCCCCGCAGGCGCTCTGACCTTTGGCATTCCCTCGTATTTTAAAATTTAAAAACGTACCTGGCCGCTTAGCGCGAGGTCTCGCGCTAAGCGCGGCTCTTCGTGCAGCCCATTTGATTTCTGCTATTGGCACCCCTGCTTTTGCTATCTATACCTGTGGGCCTTTGCTTTTCGTACCCCCTGTTTGCTGTTCACACTTGCTGGGCTTTTTTTTTTTTTTTTTTTTACACAAAAACAAAATACTACAACTTTACACTAAATGTTGGGTTGCCTCCCAACTAGCGCTTAGTTTATTGTCCTTAGCTAGACAGTAGGCTCTCTCAAGGATCATTTAAATAGATAATGGTCGTCAATCGCTCTAATTGTCCTCCGTTATACGGCTTTAAGCGCTGGCCATTGACGATCCATTTCTTCTCGAAGCTCCCTTCTCTAGGGTCCACCAATTCCACTGCTCCATGAGGTCTAACTTCTTTTATGATAAACGATCCAGACCACTTGGATTTCAGCTTACCTGGAAACAGCCTTAGTCTTGAGTTAAAGAGCAATACCTGCTGTCCTGGCTGGAATTCTCTCCTCTGCAGCTTCTTATCATGATATGCCTTTGTTCTTTCCTTGTAAATTCTGGACGATTCATAGGCATTCAGTCTCATCTCTTCTAACTCCTGAAGCTGCAATTTCTTCTTTTCTCCGCATGCATTTTTGTCAAAGTTAAGCAATCGGAGAGCCCAATATGCTTTGTGCTCCAATTCCACTGGTAAATGGCATGACTTCCCGTACACTAGCTGGAACGGTGATAAGCCGATGGGGGTCTTGAACGCTGTCCTATAGGCCCAGAGAGTATCATCGAGCTTCAAGGCCCAATCCTTTCTGGATGATGCAACTGTCTTCTCTAGGATTCGCTTGAGCTCCCTGTTAGAGATTTCTGCTTGGCCATTCGTCTGAGGATGATAAGGTGTGGCCACCTTATGTCGGACATTATAGTGCTCCAGGACTTTCTTCAACTGATTGTTGCAGAAATGCGTTCCTCCATCACTGATCAAGGCTCGTGGGACTTCGAAGCGGGAGAAAATGTTCTTCTTTAGAAACTTGATTACAACCCTGGCATCGTCCTTCGGCGTAGCTATGGCCTCCACCCACTTGGAGACATAGTCAACTGCTACCAAGATATAAATATTCCCGTACGACGAAGGCAGGGGTCCCATGAAGTCTATGCCCCAACAGTCAAAGATTTCCACCTCCATGATGTTCTGCAACGGCATCTCATTTCTTCATGATATCCCCCTGTTCTCTGGCATCTATCACAACAACGCACAAACTCGTAAGCATCTTTAAAAAGAGAGGGCCAGAAAAAACCTGATTGTAACACTTTTGCTGTTATTCTGTCCCCGCTATGATGTCCGCCGTATGATGAACTGTGATAGTGCCAAAGAATGCTTCGTGCTTCTTCCTTTGTGACACATCTTCTCAATACATTATCTGCCCCTGCTTTGAACAAGTGGGGGTCATCCCAAACATAGAAGCGTGCGTCGTGTAGGAACTTCTTCCTCTGATTCCAAGTGTACTCCTCTGGAATGACTCCCGTGGCTTTGTAGTTTGCCATGTCTGCAAACCAAGGTCTGGTGGTAACCTGCAAAAGAAACTCATCAGGAAATTCATCTCTTACCTCAGGCTCTTCCTTAGTGACTTCTTCATTCTTTAACCGAGATAAGTGATCGGCTACCACATTCTCGGATCCTCTCTTATCCTTAATGATGATGTCAAATTCCTGCAATAAGAGGACCCATCTAATCAACCTTGGCTTCGAATCGGTCTTAGCGAGCATGTGCTTGATGGCAGCATGATCTGTGAAAATGGTGACCTTCGATCCTATCAAGTATGATCTGAACTTCTCCAAGGCAAAGACAACAGCTAGCATTTCCTTCTCCGTAGTGGCATAGTTCAACTGTGCTTCATTCAGGACCCTGCTAGCATAATAAATAGCATGAAATACCTTATCGTGTCTCTGTCCAAGGACTGCTCCTATGGCATAATCACTGGCATCGCACATCAGCTCAAAGTCTTTACTCCAGTTGGGTGCAATCATCACAGGTGCAGTAGTAAGCTTGTCTTTCAGTGTCTGAAATGCTGCTGAACATTCTTCATCAAACTTGAAGGCCACATCTTTATTCAGCAGGTTGCTTAGGGGTCTAGCAATCTTTGAAAAATCCTTGATGAATCTCCTGTAGAACCCTGCATGCCCCAAGAAACTTCGAACACCTTTAACATTCAGTGGTGGTGGCAGCTTCTCTATAACCTCTATTTTTGCCCGGTCAACTTCAATCCCTCTAGCTGAGATCTTGTGGCCCAGGACTATGCTTTCTCGGACCATGAAATGACACTTCTCCCAATTCAGGACTAGATTAGTCTCTACGCACCTCTGAAGTACCATCTCTAGGTTCCTCAAGCAACTGTCGAATGAGGATCCGAAAACCGAGAAGTCATCCATGAAAACTTCGATGCTTTTCTCCACCATGTCTGAAAAAATGGCCAGCATGCACCTCTGAAATGTGGCTAGTGCATTACATAACCCGAATGGCATCCTTCTGTAAGCAAAGACGCTAAAAGGGCATGTGAAGGCCGTCTTCTCCTGGTCTCTAGGGTCCACCGCAATCTGATTATATCCTGAGTATCCATCCAAGAAACAATAATACGCCTGCCCTGCAAGTCTCTCCAGCATCTGATCCATGAACGGTAGAGGGAAGTGGTCCTTTCGGGTGGCCTCATTCAGCTTGCGATAGTCGATGCACATTCGCCAGCCCGTGACAGTCCTTGTTGGTATCAAGTCATTCTTCTCATTCCGCACCACTGTCATTCCACCTTTCTTGGGAACCACCTGTACTGGGCTTACCCAAGCACTATCAGAGATGGGGTATATGAGTCCCGCCTCCAAGAGCTTGAGTACCTCCTTTCTGACCTCTTCCTTCATTGTCGGATTTAGCCTTCTCTGGGGTTGCCGGATTGGCTTGTAATCCTCTTCCATCATTATCCTGTGCATGCAATAAGCAGGGCTGATTCCCTTGAGATCCGATATATGCCATCCAATAGCTTCCCTGTGTCTCTTGAGGATACCTACTAACCTGTTTTCTTCTTCTATTGTGAGTGCATTGCTGATTACGACAGGCTTGTCTTCCTCCAAGAACACATACTTTAGGTGATCTGGCAATATCTTCAACTCTACCTTCTTCTTCTCGGACGGAACTTTCTCTTCTAGCTTCTCAAACTTGGCTTCTCCCTCCGGAATACTGTCTTGTCGATCCAAGTCTTCCAAGCAAGCCTTTAGATCTTCCTCTTCTTCACTGGTCAAACAGTCCAAAGCATTAACCATTGCTTTCTCCAGTGAAGACTGTGGTGTCTCGAGAATACTGACATCCTCCTTATCAATCTCTTCTACTCTGAAACACTTCCAACCTTCCTGTGGATACTTCATTGCTTTGAAGAGGTCGAAGGTGATCTTCTGGTTGTCAATACTCAGCTCCAAGTTCCCATTCCCCATATCCACCACACAGTTGGCAGTCAGCATGAATGGTCTGCCTAAAATGAGGGGAATGTCTGCGTCTTCTTCGATATCCATGATCACAAAGTCCACCGGGAAAGTAAAGTGGCGGACCTTGACTAGGACATCTTCTACCACCCCGTAAGGTCGTGTAATCGAACGGTCTGCTAGCTAAAGCGTCATCTTGGTAGGATCGATCTTCAGATTCCCAATTCTTTTGCACATTGACAAGGGCATCAGATTGATGCTTGCTCCTAAGTCAATGAGGGCCTTATTCACCGTCTCCTTCCCTATGGTGCATGGGATGGTAACACTTCCGGGATCCTTAAACTTCTTGGGTAGCTTCCTCTGTATTATAGCACTGCAGTTACCCCCTACCACAATGTTCTCATTGTCTATGTACTTCCCCTTCTTGGTGAGGATGTCCTTCATAAATTTGGAGTAGAGGGGCATCTGCTGTAAGGCTTCCCCGAATGGCATAGTGATATCCAGCCCTTTGAATATTTCCAAGAAACGCTTGAAGTAGCGTTCCTTGTTCTTCTTGGTGGGCACCACAGGATATGGGAGATCTTGTGGTAGGGCTGGTGGTTCTTCTTTCCTGGCTTCCCGTGCTTTCTGGCTCTTTGTCTTAGGTGGTGATGCCACCTTCTCTTCGACTTCTGTCCTGTCCTCCTGTGTCTCTGTCTTATCTTCCTCTGTCTGGTCTTCTTCCTCAACCTTACCTTCCTCTTGTGCTTTCTGGCTCTTTGTCTTAGGTGGTGATGCCACCTTCTCTTCGACTTCTGTCCTGTCCTCCTATGTCTCTGTCTTATCTTCCTCTGTCTGGTCTTCTTCCTCAACCTTACCTTCCTCTTGTGCTTTCCTCTGCCCTCGAGTTAGCACGGCCTTACATTCTTCTTTTGGATTCTTCTCTGTGTTAGCCCCGAAAGTTCTAGTGGGCCTTTCAGCTTTGTCTTGTGCCAATTGGCCCATTTGAACTTCCAGGTTCCGAATGGCTGCATCCATGCTCTTCTGATGGGACCGTGTCTCCTGGATGAATTGCAGCAAGAGCTCTTCTATGTTGGTGGGCTTGTCTTGCTGATTGGGGCCCTGGCTAGGATGCTGGTATGGTGGTTGGTATGGTTGTTGATTCCTCTGCTCCTTGTACTGGTTTCCCTGATTCCTCCACCCTGAACCTTGCGTGAAGTTCCTTCCTTGATTGAATCCTGGTGGCCCATGATTGAATCCTGCTCCCCCTTGGTGGAATCCAGATGAGTTCCCCTAGTTATAACCCTGATATCCGCGATTTGGTACGCCCATATAGTTTACTTCTCGAGAAGTATCCTGTTGGCTTACACACTGTCCAGGCTCATGGGTTCCTCCACATGTGGGGCATCCTTCTACCTGCAAAACAGAAGAGTGGGAAGAACTTACCGCTTGTAACTGTTGAGGTAGTTTGCTGAGGGTTTCGGTAAGGGCTTCAATCTGCCTCGTCAACAGCTTATTCTGTGCCAATGTCGCGTCTTGCGTGCCAAGTTCCAAAAGGCTTCTTTTTGTAGGCACATAGCTTCGATCACGAAGGATTGCTTGATCACTGGCCGCCATGTTCTCGATGAGCTCCATTGCTTCCTCCGGAGTCTTCAACTTGATTTTTCCCCCTGCGGACGCGTCTAGTAGCTGTTTCGAGTGGGGTCGCAAGCCATCAATGAATATATTCAGTTGTACCGGCTCGCTATATCCGTGTGTCGGTGTCTTTCGTAACAGCCCGTGAAAACGGTCTAGTGCTTCGCTGAGGGACTCATCCGGAAATTGGTGGAAGGAGGAAATCTCCATTTTCCCTTCGGCGGTCTTCGACTCTGGGAAGTATTTCTTTAAAAACTTTTCTACTACTTCTTCCCAGGTTCTTAAGCTGTTTCCTTTGAAGGAGTGCAACCATCGTTTTGCCTCTCCTGCTAGAGAAAAAGAGAAGAGGTTAAGGCGTACCGCATCTTCTGGAACTCCAGCAATCTTTACGGTGTTGCATATTTCGATGTACGAGGCAAGGTGAGCATAAGGATCTTCGCTTGGAAGACCATGGAAGAGATTCCCTTGAATCAGCTGGATAAGGGAATGCGGGTAGGAGATATTTGCGGCTTGCACCTCCGGTCTTGCAATACTTGTGAAGAACTGAGGAGTGGCGGTGTTGGAGAAGTCCTCTAAGGTGACTCTTCGTGCCTGTTCCCCGTCCATTTCAGCGTGATGTGGAGAGAGAGGAGGTGATGTGTGACTGCTTCCTTCGGTGTCCTGTTCCCTTCTTCTTCTTGCAGCGTTGTTACGCCGACAAGTGGCTTCGATTTCCAAGTTGATAGGGACCACGTCTCCAGATGCAGTCCTAAGTCGCATAAAAACAAGAAGGCACTACCCGTGCAATTATAGAAGAAAGAAAGAAAGAATAGAATAGAAGTAAAGAGAAAATACTGATAAAGTAAGCCAAGAAAAAGAAGAGTTGGGCTTACAAACTGATATAGTATTAAGTGCGAAAACAAAATCCCCGGCAACGGCGCCAAAAACTTGTTAGGACTTGGCAAGTGCACCAAATCGTGACAAGTAGTAAAGCTCGGAAGTCCGAGTATCGTGTCCACAGGGATTTTATTGCACTTTTTCAATACCTCTCAATTTGTAAGTGGGAGTAAAGTAGTAAGTAGAAATGAAAGTAGGAATAGTAAAGAGTGCTATTACTAAAACAAATAAGTAAAAGGAAAAACAATTGATAGAAATGCCAAGACCAGACAAACCCAATTGGCCTACAATGCATGTAAGTATGATATTCATTACCAATGAAATGGTGTTAGTTCTACCCACATCTGTTGATTACTTGCCCCTGATGCCTCACGTTGGCAAGCCTATTTTAACTACCTATCTCCCAAATGCCTTTGCGAAGATTTAATAATTAAAATGCGTTAAGATTAAGTTCTAGATGTTGCTTAGATGCATGGGCAGTGAGTTATCATTCTATGCCTAGCAATGCTAACCCAATGATTCTTTTCTTTAGATGTTCTATTAGGTGTTACCCTTTCCCAAGCGTATAACCCCTAAAACTGATGCATGCATTGAATCTTAAATATTATTGAGAATTATCCTCTCCCGAGCGATTAAGACCCAAAAAGAGATCTAAGGATGAATGCAAGAATAAAAGAAAAGAAATAGAACAGAAAAACCTGGAATAAATTCCTTTGCATTGATAACTCTTGAAGCTCATTGTACATCGTTGACTTTTTAGGCCTGCCAGGCCCTAGCTAGGGGTTTAGCCACTCATGGCCATTGAGGGCTTACAACTGGGAATGAAAGAAAGAATAGGCTAACAAAACAAAGAATATAAAGAGGGAAGAAAACTCAGGCTTGAAGTACTGAGAGTGATGCTCTGAGATGGGATGATCTTTCCTTGGGACTGCCTCTCTATTTATAGTGGCTGAAGTGGGCTTACGGGCCTTCGTAGTTGCGCTCAGCGCCACACCTCGCGCTTAGTGCGTTCAGATCGCGCGCTGGGCGCGCCATGCACGCTGGGCCTGTGCTTCTCTTGGATCGGGCGCTGGGCGCCTGTGCGTCTGTTGGATCGGGCGCTGGGCGCCTAGCTGGGCTTAGCGCCTGATGCGCGCTGAGCGCCCCTATTGGATTGGGCCTGCTTCAGAATTTCTTCTTTTTTTCTTCCTTTCTGTGCTACTTTTGCTAAATGCAACCTTATTTTTTTGTATCTGCAACCAGAAATTCAATTTAAATTAATTTTCTCACTTTTAATTACAAATAACTGCTAAATAATTAATTTTAAGCCAAAATTTAACTATTTAACTCCTATAAATTCATAATTATTTAGCAGTTATCAAATATTAACATATATTGTAACACATGTCAAGTTTATCATCATTGAAAGTTAATTTCATTTATTACTGGTTTGTTGAGAAAAAGTATAGATACTTTAGTTATGCTCCCTTTTTATATTGATTCTTAAACAAAATATACGATATACATGTTTCACATTCACAACAATACGTTAATTTCCTTTTCACTATAATTCCTATCAAACACACACAAAAAAAATTTATATTACTCAAAGTTCTCTTTAAGAAAAAATAAATCCTAAGAGTTCTTGTACAAAAATGTGTTGTCCATTAACAGTCGCAGACTGACATGCATAGTGAACAATGAACATCGAATATTTTCTTGATTCCAATAACACGTGCATGTCAAAAAGATTAAAAAAGAATAATAGCTAATCCATAGGATTAAAAGGAATATGATAAACATGTTGAAAAGGTTCGCTCAACGACAAAAGCAACGGTAAATATAGAAGTAAGCATAAGATTCACGGGCAGCCACTAAATGTCTTCATGGTTAGATGCTGAATTGATTAAAATTTAAAAAATAAAATTTCATAATTTTGAAGACGAATTTAAATTAGAAAAATACTAATAACATACTTTAAAAATGAAGCATGTTTACTGGGTTTTAGTTTGATTATGTTTTGTGGGTAATGGTTGGGTAACAATAATAATACCCAGAGGGGTTTTGTTTTTAGTTCCCCTTGTAATTTTATGTTCTTGGCCATTTTGGTACTGCTTGTACCAATTTTGGCTCCTATCAACAATATCTTTTTGCTCCTTTCAAAAAACTAATCCTATTTTTTTCTAAAATTGTCTTTTATTGAAATTTGATATCAATAATAAGAAAAATTCAGAGAAATTAAATAAAAGATGATTTTATTAAATAAGGAGAAATTTGTTAAAATTTATTTATATAGTCTCTTTAAAAACAGGTCTCCTTTCCTATCTTATAAATAAAGGTTTTTCGCGTCTTTTTTTTTTCATTTTTTAGAGGGGGGGGGGGGGGGGGGGGTCACCTGTTATACGAATCTCCTGTCACCAAGCCAATGGTGCCAAATAAATAAACGTATTATAGAAGCGAAAGAAGAATATTACGTTTTTTGGATGAAAAAGTTAAAACAAAAAATATATTCAGCTCGTGTAAGGATTGAATTTAGTTAACCAGATTGAGCTATTAATTTCAAGCAAGATGCGAAATATTAGGCCTCCACTTTGAGAATTAAAGATAATGAAAAGCCAAAAGGAATGTCTCCATGCATGCATATTTAAAGAGAAAGATTGCACTAATAATTTATGCTTTTGACATTCTAATTGAGTAGCGGATACACAGAGTCAACTAAAGGTCGTCTTATAGAGGGAATGCGGCGTAAGTTCATAATCATATCTCACTTTAATTTGTTGGTAATTTTGCTTTGGCTCTTGAGATGAAGAATAAGTCACCTTTGAAATCAAAACTATATATAAAGCGTATCTTTGTATGCGTTATCACGAGTCTAGGACTAATTTAATTATAGTAGTATTCAAGATTCCAAATATTAATTCCCAAGATACTTTCGAAGATAGAAAATAATTATAGATGTAAAAGTCAATGGGAATATCGTGGATATTGGTTCGGTTGGAAATGCTCGGGTTAGGAACGTGGACAACCATAACCAATGAACTTTGTAGCCCGCATAATAATGGAATTAATGACAATCAACTTTTATTTTCTCAAACTTCCCTTTTTCGATCTTCTCAATAATTTAAGTTTAAATACGGTAATGTTTCCTCTTAATTAAACAATTTTCATTTAAAAGAAAAATATATAAAATTTATTGTTTTAATAAATATATTATAAAAACTATACTAAGTCATATACTATTTTTTATTTATTAATTGATTTAAATATTTTATTAAAAATAATATCTCTTAGTATAGGATATTTATATATTATTACCACACCATAGTATAATATATTTTATTATTAGTTTAAACTTATATTAACTATACTAATAGTTGATTTTTTTTATTGATAAATCTTAGTTGTTAATTAATTGTTTTACTTTTTATTAATAAAAAAAATCAAACCCATGATTTTTTTTAATAACCATCCAATTCATATTATATCTCTGACTAATAGTTCAAATTCTAATGAAAAAAAATTCTATTAATAGAAGCTAAACACAATCATCGGTGAATATTTTTCAGTTTGTAAGAAAATTATGTAATTTAACAATAGTTATTTGAAACATAACTTTGGGCCTTCACAATAAAACTCGGAAAATTCCATTTCTTAAGTTTGTGTAATTTGTGATTTGGTTCTGAAAACTTTAAAAAATGCAAATCCATCACTAATTAAGCTTTTAAAAAGGTGTGTGACATGATGTTCCATATCAATCTTTCATATACATAATCTCATAATCTAGCAGAGAAAAGTATGCTTCACTTTGCATTTTAAGGCAAGTGATCCAGCTCGTCATATGTGATCATCTTGTGCTAGCTTCCTGAAGCGCTTTTTTTTTTCTTTTTTTTTACATAGGCAAAAAGTAGTTTTTTTAATAAGAAAGAAAACTGGACCATGGTATAAGAAATGCCACTGAGCAGCTTCAATAAATCTGATACAAAGTAATGCAAAACTAGAACAAATAAAGCATAAGACCCCCTCTAACACTAAAGAGTAAAGACTAAAATGTACCAATACAAAAGTATAACTCGGACATATATTCCACATAAAAAGTCTTCAGAACGTAACATAACAGCCAGAATATACATACAAAAGGCTAGAAGAAGTCTGCATAAGCATTCCAAGGAGAATGGTGCAAATACTCCTCCATCGGGCATATATAACAGCCATAGTCCTGAAGCGTGCACTATCTAATAATTAAGTGAAATGTAAACTACACATTATATGAACAAAGAGTTTATGTAGGTGCCATGAAATATTTATATATATAGGTCTTCGAGGAGAAACATTCAAACATAGGTGATCGTGTGATTTGAAATTTGTGTTGAGTTATTTGATAATAGGCTAATGATGCATTATGCATAAAGTTATAGTATGAAAGTTAGATCAAGTTCATTTTGGTGTTAAATGAAGCTATTCTCTGATAAAAATAAAGCCTAATATTATCGATCTTAACCACCTCTATTTTTTCAAGCTTTCATAATTGAAGTATAAAATAAAATAGCTTGTTTTATTGAAAACCAGCAGCAGCATAGTTACAAAAAATTCCTTCTAGAATGATCATCATGCATAAAATTGTTATTCTTTTCCCAGTAGAAGAAGTAACCTTATCTAAAACGAAGATGGAATCAAACCCTGCACTGATCTAGATTGAATATTTATTAAATGACAAGGTGCTTGATTCACTTGTTAATAATGTCTTGATCAGTTTCAAGTATCATGAATAAAAAAAGAAAACATTAAAAATGTTTTACCCTTAAAAATACACGACTTAAATTAGTTAGAATTTAATATAACAATATATAATAAAAAAAGTTGCAAAGAAGAGAATATATATTAAGTCTTGTCAAACTATTGTCCATTTGAGAAGATTGCGCGTTCACTGTTTATTATCTATCTCTCTCTCTCTCTCTCTCTCTCTCTCTCTATATATATATATATGGGAGATTTGTGCTTTAATTAGGTACCAACAATTCAGTAGTGTTAAACTTCACATGGGTTTTGATAAGAGAAAGTTTTTAACAACCCTCAAAGGCTTCCACTACTTCATATTTCATTCCAGTGAGAATATCACAAACATGAAAAAGTGGTGGAACTTTGAGGCTTGTTGAAGCCTTTATTACTGTTGTACCTGCTACAATGCAAATTGTCAAATTCAAATAAAATGATAATCAAGAAGCTAGCTAGTGTTGGGTTCTGCATGTCTCAATCCATGCACAAACACAAGCGAAGTGAAATACACCTTGTGTCTTTCGGTGAAGGGCTTGACAATTCCTAATTCCCATAATGATAAGTGTGGTTATCTTCTAGTAGGATTTACTTCAAAATACAACTTTTCTTTCTATTTTCCTTCTTTCATTCTTGGGTAAGATTTTTCATTCTATTATTTACCACATAGTAAAGTGACAATGATCGTATTTTAGAATGAGACTATATATCTCATTTAATTTTCCTTAATTTGCCATTTCTTTATTAATTCCCATGGCCATGGGCTAGCTTCTCTTCACATGTCCTATTTTCTCTCGGTCTCTCAACTTTGTGCAAACTATTCTCCTGATCAATCCACAGAACCCCTGGCCTCTTAACAATCCTGCCTTCTCTCTTTCTAAAATCAAGAACTATATGTATCAGTGAAACACTGAAGTTCTCTATATCTTATATATTGGGGGTATATCATGCGTGTGTGTCATCTTAATTTGAGCATAACATCCGAATCTGTCATTGTTAGTTAAGTGGATTATTAGGAAATATGAATGACTATATATAATAGTCAATTACCCTTATCACAACCAACTGAAAACTCATCCTGATCATCAGAATCATAGTGCTAATTCTTTGGACCATATCAAGGATTTGGTAGATAAGTTGCAAGGTGCAAAGAGTAAACATATGCCACTGACATGTTAATATACTCGGGAAAAGGGTTTAAAAATTGAAATAAGTATTTAAGATGGGATTTGAACTCGCCACCACATGTTTTTTTTAGCGAATACCACGACATATGCTTTTGACACCATAAACTTAATTATTTTGTGTATGTATGAAAAATATATTATTTATTAATTATCTACCAATAATACATATATTTGTATTAATTTTTAGTTCCTCACACATTTAATTGTTTTATATAATATATTTTTCATACCGATGACAAGCTAAGTGTCTTAATTAGTAGTGCTTATGCATGTTTTAAAGCATGGGGTAGTGAGTTCAAGCCTCACCTTGAACTCTTCTCAATTTTCAGAAGTTAGAAATTTAACAGTGAATTAAGTGTTGGGCGGGATGTTGTATGAATTTCAAGAGTGTGATGAAGATATATTTGATTTGAGTAGTTGAAATTATTGAGACCAAAATTACACATTTGGTAAATTATGAGGAAAAAAACACAATTAAGCCTGAATAGAAAAAAGAAAGATGCCTACTTGGTGTCTTTTTTTTTTCTTTTCAAAATTAAATATATATGATTAATTATAATATTAAATATATAATAGTATTAATTAATATAACATATAGATGTATTTGAATTCATGCTGGTGTATAGAGGTACCCCACAATGCAGAACATTTTTTGTTAAAGCAAAATATATTTTCATTCGGAAGTTATGAAATTAATCTTCAAGATATAAAAGATCATTAAAGTAAATTTTGTCTCTTTTAACAAAATCTTTTTTATACACATAACTAAAAAATTGATCTCTTGTCAGCATTTTTAAAAATCTCAATCTACTAAATGTGTTAGACCTTGTTGATGCAGGACATTCCCTTAACGAATCGCGTTGAGGTGGCACCAGACCCAAACCTCATGACCGATAAGACCCTAACCTCATGATCCATAAACTCCCGGAGAGAGTTGAAGCAAAAATTTACGGATCACCTCTCAGTTTTCTATGAGAAAATTAAACTCAGCCAAAGACAGAAGCCACAGATCTTATATATGTGCATCAAAATCTAAATGAGTCTTTCAAGGAATATATCAACAAGCTAGTTTAACTCCAAGAGTAGAGCTCCAAATTAATTAACCATACATGGGAATGTGGAGGAGTTAATTTCTCACAAGGTCGATTAACGAGTAAATTAATCTATATATGGTAGTAAGGCAAGCATGCCTCCGATAGAGCCAATACAGAAATCCTTCAATTCGCAGCCAGAACTCAATTCTTTCTCCATACAAACCTGAGACCGAGACTATTTCATCTGGATATATATATTTCTCTTTCCCGGACTGGTGCTAAAAAAAAACAATGAGTATTTGCTTAGTAAAATTTATCATTTCCATTAGATTGTAGAAATTATAAATATATATATATATATATATATATATATATATATATATATATATATATATATTGATTAATTCCATGCAACTATACGGATAAAATTTATTTTTGCAATAAAATTGATACTATAACGTCGAAAAATGAATAGCCAATCAATGGATTGATTTATGTCAATAATAATTAAGGAAATATACAATTATAATTATAATCAAAGTGAGCATACTCTTAAGTAGCAAAAATAATAGATATGTATTATAATTTTCATTATTATTAATAACTTCCTAGAATGTCTTTGTTTCGGCATTTATAAAGTAATAAAGTATTTTTTTTTTGGAATGTGTAAACTTAAGGAATTTATCATGTTTGTAAGCTTTAAAAACAGGGTTTTTCCACCTTGTGCAACTTTGCATAGGTTAAGTATCATTAATTACCCACTTTTAATAAATTCTGAGTAGTTAATTAATTGTGTTTTCCTTTATTAAAAAACAATTATCTCTCTTATTTATTTTATACATTCACTTCTTTATTATCCCCCTCTCTCTCCACTAAACAAAATATATATAGTCCTTGTTGTTTTTATTTTTATTTATTCCTCTCATTTTTTTAAACGTTAAAGGACTATTATAACAATTTTTTAAATATAATGTTTCTATTTATTGACATATGACTCATATAAATGATAATTATAACAAATTTCTATAATATTGGTGATGCCATATTCCATTCAAACAAAAACGTATAACACAGTAAAAATATTATAAAAAAATTATTTCAACAAAAATAAAATGGAGTCACAATATTTTTTAAAGGCAAACCATAATTTATAATAATATCCCTCATTTAAAAAAATTAAAATAAGTTGAGGCATTAAATATAAAAAATAATGACTATAATTTTTCCAGTGAAAAGAGAAAGATTATAAGCTGCAAGCAAGTATGTGAAATAAATAAGAGATATATAATTGTTTTTTTTATCAAGAAAACATAATTAACCAACTACTCAATTAGTTAAAAGTGAGTAAACTTATTTTACTTAACCTGTGCAAAGTTGTATAGGATAGGATAGAAAAAATCTTAAGCTAGAATATTCTACTAACGAGAGTTTGTGTTTAGAGGATGGGTTAGTCTCCATCTTATGACAAATCATAGTTCAAATTTTTATTAACAAAAGTGTTTATATATAGTGTTCAACTATATCTCAAATAAAATTGTTTTTGAATAAAGGTATATGTAAGAAACAAAAAAATATAAATTTTAGTTAAATTTAATTTTATGCCTTAAGGAAAGACGAGAATCTTATGCACAAGGGAACACAGGTAGTGTTATCAATATTCAATTCTTATATCATAAATTTGAATATTTATTCTTGAATGAAAATATTTTAAGAGTTAGATAAGATGAAGGGTTGAGTATTTATTATAAAAAAAAACTTTATTGTCTATGTTACTATATGTTTGTTTTTTCGTTTTGGACCCCTCAAACGGACATTGAAGGCAAAGCCAAAAATCTTTAGTACTTCTTAAAAAACATTATTTTGGAACGTGCGTCAAACGAATGTAGTGCGTACACAAACATGCCCTATATGTGTGAGAGAAAAGATGGGTAAAATATATACTTTCGGTCAAAATCAATTTCAGTCCATATAATTTTTTAAGAAAAAAGTAGATTTAGTCTCCATCACTACTCCAAAAATCACATTCTACATCTGTTATTTGGTACCTGCATGTACGCTCACAATGGATCAGATCGTTATCAACAGCATTAGGGTGAGACTAAGGGATACACAAAGATGACCCTCCACCTTAAAAACACCGGGCACATGTCATTCCGTTGGTGTTGGACATGTATGCATGTAAATATGTAATAATGGGTCAAATACAACTGTAATTTAACTATCAAAATAATTAATAAAATGCTTGATTTTATCAAAGAAAAAAAAGTATAATTGCTCGCCATGTGAGACCATGTACTGGATTTTTCTCTTCAATGCAATGACATTCTGTCCTAAGAAATAGCATGAGCGCGATACAATTATACATAATGATATGATAATTTTTAAGAATATATCGAGACAATACATACATACATATATATATATATATATATATATATATATATATATATATATATATATATATATATAATGTAAAACTAACATAATAATAAAAATTTTAATCTAAAAAATTAATTTGAAAAAAACATAGCATAAGTCATTATATATATTAAAACATTTATTTAATTATTATGAGATTTTATTTATATTAATATAATATTTTAAATTATAAAATACAGATAAAAGTATTGAAAATATATATCTGTGATGATGCATTTGAGAGACAAATATGTCTTGCTCAAAGGTGATATGATGTAGTGTTTGTACTTCGTTGCTCAATGCTCACACTACTTATACGATCTAAAAGTAAAAGATTAATTGGTTCACGTCATGTAAACAAAAAATTAAATGAGAAAATTCAAGAAATTTGAATTAACAGACAAACCAATTGAGCAACTTAAGTGTTTAACTCACTGATTTCAAATAAAACTTAATGATTTCATTAAACCAATGAGAAGACAGGTATAAAGCCTCCAGTTAACCCCCAAAGTTACTTCCGAAACTCTTAATTATTCCTAATCAACGATTAATTGATTTGACCGTAACATGGAGTCTAGGAAGCCTTTGAGGGTTACTGAAGACTTTCTCCTTTCAAATCCTTCACACACAACACAAGCCACTGATAAGATTACAAACAAGCAATACCTATTTATAATCAGCTGGTAGATTGATTCTCTCATCCCACAATTAATTGAAATAATTAAGACAAGTAACATGCACATGTTTTTTTTCTTTGCTTAGAGTTTGATTCACCGTATTTTAGATAAGGTTACTTTATTGATCATGAATGGTTAGAATTTGTTCCTAGTGAACTTGGTTGTTTGTGGTTTGCTCTAAATGTTTTTGACAAATAAAAGAAACGTCTCGACAGACATACAGAACAATTGGAAAATCAATATTTACACTAAATCACCTTAATTAATTATGTTTTTTCTTTATAGAAATGTCATATGTGTTCAATGATATTTCCTGCCTTGTGATCTATTGTTGTCTTGGTCATAGCAGCTTTGTTTAAGCCGGGTGTGGCAGTGAGATTTGAGAATAGTCTCATTCTTTTCTTATACGGTTGTCAATAAGAGATACTAACTTTTTTATTTTTTCATTAAATCTATATATACAAAAGATCATCACTATTAAGGGAAAAAAGGGTGGGATTGATGAGTGGTGAGATGAAAATAAATAAAAATATTATATAAACAATATAACTCAATTTTAAAAATAATATTTTAATTTCCCTTTAATTCTAAAAAAAATAGTGTTTCATTATATTAGACATCGAATGTTTTAAATTGGATCCAAATTTTCTGCCGTCAAAGGAAACACGCATTCACGCAATAAGACGATTAGAACCATCTGATGAAGATCCAACGGTTCATAAATTATTTTAGTAAATTCAACTTAAAAAATACCTTTAAAATACTAACTGTCTGATCAAATTAGTCGGTTCACATTCACGACTGCGTGAATGCTGGTAATCCATTTTCGTTTTAAAATACATGATACAGAAAATACAGTCACGACTTTTTACAACGTTTGCTACAATAACGGTTCATAATCAACGTGTTATGTCTAAAAAAATCAACTTAAAATGTCCTTTTCATAGCAGCTTAAGATGTTGAGCACACAGATTAATATGCAGGCATTCCGTGTGTAATTAAATTTGAAATGGTGGCCATGAATTTCAATTCTGGAAGGCAGAGATGGAAGAAAATGTGAGTGCGAAAAATAGAATTAGTGCGTTGACATTGTGGCAGTATCCAAAACAGATCGTATATATTACTTTGGGGTCGTGACTCCTTTTAATTCCATGCAGAATAAGTTATCTTTGACAAGCTGCACACATTATATTCCTCCAACTCCAAGCTCATTACTTTTCTGAATTATGCATGAGTTCTTTCTGAATAAGTTATCTTAGAAAAAAACTGTGTATAAATAGATTATTTATGTATGATATTACTTTATGCGGTTAAACAAAAGAAATAAAGAAAATCTTATCTTTCTTCTTCAATCATATAACTTAGTAGGAAAAATTAAAATGTATAAATATGTTCGCTCATAAAGGATATATATTATCCATAACTTAATTTTATTTAAACTATACGCGCAAAACGACTTCTAAATTTCTATTCTTAAATAGTTCACGCACTGTGTCCAAAAAGATAGAAATGCAAGTTAATTGAACTGATGAAACTTCATGAATAGGTATAGGTGGCAATATTTCTTATTGGAATACAAAAGTTGTCTGTTCTTATAAGTGTTGATTCCTCCCTTTATATTCTTTAGAATACATATGGCGACATAAAGATAAGCTTAGTCGTCATATCAGAAAAAGATATATGGAAAATTAAAGGCAAACCCGAATGAACATGGAGAACCAAATAAGATATGACCCTAGCTAGATTCGAGTTAACCTCCTTCTGATCAGAGTAAGGGCCAACCATTGTTGTCTATAAATACGAACTCAATTATCTTTCACTACCATCAAACATATATACATAGAGATACTCATAGTGATAACTAGCTAGCGGGGTTAATTAATATATCAAAAGAAGTCTTCGTGTTCCCTCAAAGGCTTCCAGTATTCATTCATACCTAACTAGTTGCTTGAATGCTGGATGTCTTTGAAGGAATTTGAAAGCTTACTTCTACGCTTAATCATAAATATTCTGAACCCTAACTCCACATCCCTTTTCTTACAATAAAGATCTTCAGCAAGAAACCTAGCTAGATATCTCCATAACATTTTTTAACCAAAATCAACTCATTATTCAGTTTTTCTTTATATATATATACACACACACTTTCGTTAGCTTGAATTTTAATTCGAATTCAGTGAGGGAACACCTATATATTGCATTGATTATCAAACGGGTGAGTGATACAAGCCTTTGGCAATTCCCATTAGTTTATAGTTCTCTTAATTATTTTTCAGATTTTTAACAGATATAACTGAGTAGCTCACTTTGTTTTAAGATATTTACTAGTCAAAATGAATAACAAAAAAGGTAGTATATATGTAGAATAACAATCGTATTCCTAACGTGACGGTGTTTAACGTGACTCCATCAAGCCAAATTTTACCTTTAATATATAAGGGATTCAAATTAAATTCTAAAGTATATTATGCTTAATAAAATTATAAATATATAGCTTAATTTATTTTGTATTTAAAAATTATATTAAATATTGTGATTAATTTTTTTCTAAAAATAAATTAAACTAATTCAAATAAGAATATAATATTTACCTACCAAAAAACAAAACATAATATATGAAATTTAAAATAACATGAGATATATTGAACAACTTGTATTTCAATACAAACAACTCTCTTCACCACGACTCCTCTCATTTCAAGAATTCATACTATATAGACAATTATCTCTCGAGCATAGGTTTAAGTTTGACCTCAATGAAAAAAATAAAGCATCTAAAAAAGTATATTCACAGACCAATAACTATGAGATTTCCCCTTTCATTGTGGGGTGACGATGAAATTGTACCATTCGATCCTTTTCTTCATGTTTTCCTAGGAGTATGCAGAAAATTGCAACCAATAGGAAAAAAGCATCAGTTATAAGGCCTATATTTAACACCTCACCTTATGGAGGTCTATAATAACTAAGCATTTATATATAAATTAATATAAACTAATTCTATTTTTTAATTAAAAATTTTAAATTAACGTAAATATATTTTCGATCCCTTTAAATTGACTTTTTTTTTAATTTTAATTCTTGTAAGATTTTTTATTCATTTTAATTTTTATAAGTTTGGATTTTTTTTCTATTTAAATTCTTGTAAACACGAACTTATGGGAATATAAAAGAAAAAAAATGTTAAAAGAATTAAAATTAAAAAAACATAAACTTATAAGAATTAAAAATGAATAAAAAATCTTACAAGAACAAAAATTAAAAAAACGTCAATTTACAGAGACTAAAATTAAATAAATAAATTTACAAGAATAAAAAATAATGAAGTACTAACTTACCAGAACCAAAAACATATTTAAATTCAAATATAAATATTAACATAGTACAAATATTAATTATTATGTAAAATCAAAGAGACGACTTAGAGATAGCGGGGTTCGTAAGGGCCATCCCTACACTGGCCCAGCCCAAAAATACTCATTTATTTGTTACGTGGGCTTCGTTTAAAGTATTTTTGTCAACTTTTTAATTATGTCCCCAGCTTTTTTATAGATTATTTAGTGTTACTTTTGTACTCTTTCATCTAACATGTACTTGTGTGTAATAAATATATAAGTTGACTTCTTGTTTCCTACTTTTATTATTTTTAACTCACTTATGTTATGCAAATTGTATCCATCCTCATTCCTTCTTTTTGTTTTCAATTCCTTTCAACCTTCTAGTGACATAAATTAGGATAAAGATAACTTATCATTTCAATTTTAATTTCAACCATGTCCTTAAAGACATTTGTTAGTATTATCTAAAAGTATTTTTTTGCTTTAAATTGCCTGGATAACTTACGAAATATTATCAATTATTATTGTAACTATAATTTGTGAAAAACAAGTTTTGTTAAATTAATTATTATAATCTTATATGTACTCAAATATATCTAAAGATTGAATAATTTTTATACTTTATCAATTGAAAAAGATTTAAATTTTAAAACTAATTATACAAATTTAATAATTAATTACATATCATAAAGAAACATAAATTTTAAATATTTTGTACAGTATATTTTATATTATTAAGATGTCATAATGTTTTGCACTTAAGGTCTCAAATACCCCTAAACCAGCCCAGTTGTATGTTTTTAAATAGACATGAAAATTTTGGAGGAAAAAAAAGGGAGAATAAAAGCTGCAAGTGCCAAAGGCAACCTATCTATTGAAATACTCACATGTATTTCACTAAATGTAAATCTGCCCAAATAACTCAATACATGGAACTAAGTTTCTATACAAAAGCAATCATGTATCAAGCAACCCATAATAGGCTGCAAAGAATGAAGGCATGGGAGTAACATTGAGAGAGCAAACTCCCAGCAGATAGAAAAAAATTAGAAGAAAAATACAAATCATCAAAAGAGAAAGGTCAAGCTCTTTGCAGTACCAAACCGCTTGGATACAACATTCTCAACCTGTAAAAAAAAAGCATAAGAGACATGTCATCATAATATAAATCATTTTCTTGAAATCCTAGCAAAAGACCTTGCCTTCCCAAGCCACTGCCACCCACTTTCCCATAAAAATGAACTACATAAAGGCTTTTCATATCTTAACACCTATATAATTTGAATAATTTTTGGAAGATGAATGAAATTATATAAAGGCTTTCAATCATAAGTGATGATAGAATATTTTCTCAGTTGACACTTGATCAGATTAACTTTCCATGTTCAATTTCATTTGGGAGGAATGCATCCAACTGATTAGTTAATTCCTTGAGATATTGAAACGAATATATTTGTAATAGAAATTGTAAATTGAATTTAATTAAAATGTACTGACAATATAAAAGTTTTTTACATTGTCATCAATCATAGATTGCTATGTATAGAAAGATTGTTGACTTTTGTAATAATTTAGTTTAAAATCATATCTAGAGTAATTTCTAGTTGGTTGATAGTGTAAAAATCTTTACAGTGACAATCACTGACAATATATGAAAATTAAACTCCATTATATATTTACCTGATAATATGACCAAGCCAAGGTACAAAGATGCGCAAAGAAATGCAAATGATATCATTCCCCTGAAAGTGGAATGCATTGCAGAAAGGAATATTAATGACTAGTAGTTAATAAAAATATAGGACATAAACTCAGTTTATTCACCCAGTGGTAAAACATATATTATTCTTGTCATTCAGCTGCACATTCATGCACTTTTTCCCCTATTTCTATACAGCTATTATTTGACCATCTTAATCATCAACTTATGTATAGCTTGAAGAAATTTATTTTCAGTTAAATCTAACAAAAAGTTAAACAGGGCGACAAATTGAAAACAAGCTTCATTAGCAAAGAATTATTATTTATTAGAATTATCTTTGCATTCAAGCATGCTTCCCTATAGCAAAACTCACCAAATAACTCCCCATCCAAAACCATTACAAGGGCATGGGCAAACTTCTGCAAACTTTTCAGCATCACTAGAGTGGACTCTCCGAGATATTAAATCATCGTAAATATCTACATCATACAAAATTTTAATAATGTGATATAAGTGGTATCAGATGTTTTATTATCCGAAGAAAATAAACCATATAAAAGGTGCTTGAAAGTATACCATAAACTGAAAACAAACTGTTCATCACACCTAAAAAAGTAAATCATAATTAGTTGCCTGTATATTTCACAAGAAATGACACAACTGTCTACCAGAAGCAAATTCAAATAATTTAAAGAAAATGGATGAATAGGAACATACCAATAAAGAGAATCACATAGCGAAGAACGTGGACTGTTGTTTTCTCTTGCAGAAGCCAAATTACAGCAATAAAAACAATAAATCCTGATATTCATTGATCAAGAAGAATAATGTGAGAATTGTCAATACCTTTCCATTTTATTTGAGATAAAGATCATAAATTCACTCACCAATACAGAGTCCTCGGAGGGTCCACTTTTAGAACAAAAGTGGGTAGCAAGACAGGAAAAGGGAGAAAAGTCAGGACAAAAATAGCTTTGATATATTTGATACAAAACATCTGCATCCATAACCAATCTTACATTTTTTGCGAGAAAGAGCACAACAATTAAAGCAGCAATAAAGCAACCAGCAGCAATTTTTGCAGTGAGAAGATTTGTGGACGCAAGTATCAAAGCCATTCCCCAAAATGATGAACCGAGATCTAAAGGGGAAAACAATCAGAAAAATGCTAAATGCAACTGAAAAGTGCTTGTATTGAATTCAAGACATATGCATAAAAGCTATAGGAGTCTGTCTATTCAAAATATAGAATATCAACATATTCATGAATCTCATGATTTGCAGCCATTTTGCATGTCACAATTTCACCTCAAACCATGGCACATGTGGTGTTGTTAGTTTATAAGATTGCTATCCATAAGTCCCTGATTATAAATTAACTTAAAAAATTTACCACATTGCGTAACTTTTTAATATATCATAATATCATGTGATTAAGAACATCATGTGGCATGAAAGTAAAAATTAATGTGTTAACTAAGGGAGAAAAGTAATGCATTACATCCAGCAGGCAGGATCACCCAGTATATGCCACCACGAGTCTGGGTTACCCCACCCTCATTTGCATGAACCTGAATTCCCTCCACCTATTGACATCAGTTAACAATAATTCAGCATGCAGAAGATATAAGTATAAAGAAGCTTATAGAAGAATCGAACTCATGAAATTACTCGGGCTTAATATAATAAAGCCCACATGATCCTGCCAGCAGTAAAAAACTGCATAATACTAATCCATAGTGAATATATTAGTAACAACATGGTATACAACTTCATGCATTGAAAAAATGCAGCATTGATGCATCAAGAATTCAGGATCCAGGAAATTTACTTTATATGAATAAGTTATGAA
The DNA here is from genome assembly GCF_000004515.6 of Glycine max. Lineage (NCBI taxonomy): Eukaryota > Viridiplantae > Streptophyta > Magnoliopsida > Fabales > Fabaceae > Glycine > Glycine max. Next base: position 57,593,929 of record NC_038254.2, on the reverse strand, counting down.
ACATCTTAACTTGAAACAGTGAAAGTTATGATAATCAAGCTACTTTTGGCAGCAGAAATTCTTGGATTCGTGTTATTCAAGGCATAGAATACAAGCTAAAACTTCTAACTCATTGTGAACAAAAAAAACTTCAAAATTGGTCTACTTCTATTATCAAAGAGCATTAAGCTACAACGTTTAGATTTTTACCTTGCCACAAGTGAGCCAGCAAGCAATGGCATGACTTGCTTCATGCAGAAACACGGTGATGAGCTTAAAAGGTGTAAGTAGAAAGGTCCTCCATAGCTATAACCACCACAACAAAGCAATTGCACACAAGAAGATCAGTTGAACAGCCACTGAGACCAAAATAAATATATACATGACATTATACCCTAAAAAATCTACATGACATATGATGTAGCATATTTATGTATGGTTATTAAATTAAAATAAATATCTGCAAACTTCCCTGGTTAACCACTAACAATCCAAATATGGTGTAGCATAAGTGTATAATATACTATAATAAACTATGGACCTACTTTTGAAAAGGTCCATTGTCTAATGTCAAGTCCACCAAGTTGCTCAGCTTACACAACCACGTATTAGTTTACCGATTAGCTCATCCAAATAGAGCTACCGGACTTTGATCCAGTCTCAAGTCACAACTAACTTGGGAAATAAGTCGGGTGAAAATGACAAATAATCTTTATTTCTCTTGCTATCCATCCATATGATTCTCTCTCAAAAAAACTTCAATCAAAAAACTTTACATGGTAAAATCATTTGTGGCACTCCAAATTCTCAAATACTAAAAGTTACAACCCCTTTCATGATTTAGCAACATTTAAAAGTAATTGGCTTTCTCTCGATAACTCTTTCCTACCACTATGTAGTAGGATTGCTATGGTTTTCATGCTCAATGTATAATAGTAAATGATATCGTTGGATTGCAATAACACAATTACCTACAACTACAAACATGTGTAATTAGTAATTACATTAGAGAGAGAAAGAGGAGTGATCATTACTTATCATAAACTACTACTACTACTTATCATCCAAAGCCTCTAATTCTCATATCATTACTTCAATTTAGTAAATTTTAAAATATTCTCTCTCTTTGTTTCCAGAAAAACCAAAAGAGCATACTACAATTCTAATTCCTTAACAGGGTATCTTTTCCTTTCCGAAAACAAGAAACACAAAATTGGGTTTGAGAGAGAGAGAAGTAATAGTATACCACGAGGATTACAACGGTGAAGGCAGCAACACAAGCAATGAAGACCTTCTGGTCGTGGTCACAACAGTTCCTGAGCTCCCAGTTCGGCATAGCTTTTGTGCTTAAACGAAAAGGCAATGATGAATTGAAGTGAAAAGGATTAAACTTTGTTGAATGGTGGTGATGGGTTTTGTTCTGAATCTTCTGATTAAAGGAAGCGTTTTTGGTTTGGTGGGTGTAGGAGAGAGAATCAAAGAAACACAATTTACTGTATTTGTTTTTCAAACAAAATATTTATTTAATTTGAGAAAAAGTATTTGCCAATTGCCAACGCGTAAATAAAGTCAACCACGTCAATGCACCAATCAATGTGTTTTATGCTTAGGTGAACCGTTCCTGGATTTCAGATCTTTGTTCATTTCAAATTTCGAATTTATCTCAACAACGTTGGTACGTACAAGGTAAGTCCAGTTCCACGATTCTTGTTATCGCTAAATTCATGTTTGTTTAGATTTCACTTATAATTCATGATGAGAACCTAACATTTACTTCAATTTATGTTTATTTAAGAATTACTTTTTAATGTAAAATATTTGTTATTAGTCGTATAAAAGGATTCACAAAATTCACATAAAATAATTTGTAACATTTATGTCAGGAAAGAAAAAAGGAAAAAAAAAAAAAAAATATATATATATATATATATATGAAGATAATACTAGTATGTGAAAAGTATAAGGTCGTTTATATCTTTTGACTTTACAAAATGTTTTTTTTTTCTGAGTACTATAAATCATTATATTCTTATTGTTCTTTATTAAAAAAATATTTAAAATATTTATACAAAATTGAAAGGTCAAGAAATTGAAAAGTCAAAAACATTATTTGTATAACTAATCAAAATAAATTTCTGTCGAAAAAAACTAATAAAAACAAATTAAATAAAATAGTAAATTCAAAAAACAAGATTTATAGGAAAAAAACATCATGTGTTAATTGTAACAGAAGAACTTTAGTATTCCAGTCAAAAAAGAACTTCAGTATTATATTATATATAAACATTACCACAGTAAAATGGATATGGTTTATAACAACTCCTTGATTTCATAATGCTTGCTTCCAATTTACAACAACTCGCATGATATAAGTACTCATAATAAATATAAAAAAAAAGGATTTCAAACTGTTAGAATGCAAAATATACTTTAGATAGGAACGCTTATCAACTTAAAGTATATTATTAAGTTCATTGTCAGAAAAATGCTAGCAACGTATTGTTTTCAACACACTTTATTGTTGGAATAAAATAGGAGTAGAACCCACTAAATAAGCAGTATGATCCATTAAATAAAGTGGAAAACTCACATCATTTATAAAACCACTTATATTTCACTTAATAATAACAGTGTTTTAGAATGAGTGTTGCTAGTAAAGGAAATATTTTCAATATATAAATAGTTTAAGCTGTTTACCGAGTAAAACTTTTGCCAATTTCTTAGTAATATGTCATTTGATTCGTCATTGTCTTGAAGCAATTGGATCTACAATACATTTCCCTTACATGTAGTTAGGGACCTTTTGGTTGGCTTTTCCAAATTCAACTTACCTGCTTCATTGTTTGATGATAAAGAAACGTATATAGACTACTTCCAAACAAAAATCACGAAGACATCGAGATGGATGATTAGTGACTTCTCGACAGCAACACTTTTCTGGTATGAGATTGAATGCTTTTGCATACAACACCCCCTATAAAAATATAAACCGAAGCATGATTATCATTGAACCTATACATGCACCAGTCTCGCGTTTATTGAGAAATCTTTGAGGATTTCCACTTTGCATTCCCATTTCTCCCATGCATATACCATACACAAAGCACAAAAGCACAACAGAAGGGTGATAATAATGAGTTGTACAGCTTAGTCCTTGTGAGGGGAATGGTGACTATATTTTTCCCGCCTTTGAGACCGTTCATCTCTTTCTTTTCTCTTCCGAGAATGTTTGTCTTTGTCAGTAGAACTCCTGTGTCGACGTTCTTTCTCAAGTGAACTCCTGTCACTTTCTTTTCTCTTCTGAGAATGTTTGTCTTTGTCAGTAGAACTCCCGTGTCGATGTTCTTTCTCAGATGAACTCCGGTCATGGTAACGACCACTCCTCTCCATAGAGCTCCTTCCACGTGAGTGGTTATCACGATGACTTGAACTCCTATAATGCCCTTCCTCAATGTCCACTGAACTTCTGAGTCCATCTTCCGTCTTGTTCCTGTTCCTGTCATTAGATCCCCTTCTGTGGCTATGAGAGTCTTCTTCCCTGTCTGAAAGGCTCCTTTCACTTCTAGGAGGCGATGGCACCTGTACTTGTAAGGACAAAATCAAAAACAAATTAACAAGCAAATAGATATAATGTGCCATGCCATGACACACTATGAAGAATCCTAAACCAAATACAAATTCCTTTGTCCTTTTAATATCTTAAAATATATAATACAGATTTTTTAATTAAAAAACATCTTCTACAAATGAGATATGCTTCAAAAGGTAAAATAACAACACCTGAAAGCGTGACATGTATCTTCCCTCGGGAGGAGGGGGGATGCCAAGCTTCTTCAACTCCTCATATGGAATTGGTTTCCTGGTCAAATAGTAGAGAGAGAATATAAAATCAATATAGCAATAAGTCAATGAACAGAAACTATATTATCAAAATTGAATTGTGGATCAAATTCAAGCAGGTCTCTTAAGCCTTGGCATTAGTATCTAGCCAAATAGTCAATGCAAATATCAGGATTTTGTATGCACTGCACCATGATTTATCCCTTTTCACAAAACTTCTACAATCACAATATTTTGGAAAAGGCTTGTAACCAGAGCAGAGCCTAGATTATATTAACAAAAAGGTAAAACAGGAATAGACATGGGGGGGCCAAACCAAACCCATGCCATGGGTAATAAATCATTTTAAGGAGGTATATACTTCAGCACACATGTAATCATAATCATTTCCATTATGGATACCCACATTTCAATCCTACTCTCCCTCTTATCCACCTTCTGTTTTATATTCAAGTCACTATCAAGTTATTCATTTTAGACCAACTAGTTCAAGAACAAAATAAACCATAAACCACAATATAAATTTATTCCCCCTTTGACCTTTTTACATCCTTCCATACAAGTGAAAGGCACAAAAAAAAGTAAGAGCAATTTAGGAAAAACTAAAGGGAGGTTAATAGAATTTGGCTCTATTTTATTTTTTTTTTATAAGCAGAATTTGGCTCTAATAATCAACCACTTGACATAATGGTTCAGTATTCTTTTTTGATTTAACGCACTAAAGATTATCGCACATCTTTGCTCAGTAGGTTATTAGATATATCAGAATTAATGAAAAATAGTATTTAGATATAAGAGGACTGGAATTTACAGGGGTGCACGAAATGGCTTTTCTCTCCCCCCAAAACGAAGTTGTCCCGATTCCTTCTTACCACTAAGACCACCACCTGTAGGAGAGAACAGAAAGCAATCAGATGGCTCTGGCACAGTGAGTAGAAATACAACTTTAAGAATGAGTCACTTTAACTGACCTAACCTTCTAGGAATCCATCCAGGCATCAATTGCTGTCTGTTGTAATCAACTATGATTTCAGAATCATCAACAATCAAATGATGAGCATCCTGCAAATGAGAAAATTCAATAAAGTTCCATAACATTAACATTTAATAAAATGGCATATTTCAAGCCAGCAGAAATCCAGATGATTTCACTTGCTACTTTATCTGTGGCTGTGAAATCAGCTTGGTTTTCTCAAAATTCAATTATTAAAACATGACTGATGTGTGTGTGTGTGTTTGCGTAATAAGTAGGTTTTAATCTTTGTTGAGTCATAGAGCTTTGCTTTTCTAAGCTAAAAGTTAAAGAGTTTTAACATGTTGCAGCACCATATATGCTCGTCGCATCTCCCTTTCAGTCTCGTATTCAACAAAAGCATAACCACGAGAAGCTCCCGTCACTGACAAAAAATAAATAAATCCAATGTAAGAACTTAAATCATGCAGTTTGACAACAATATGACTATAGAGTAACTATGAACATATCACTCAAGGGAACAAACGCATAAAATCACCAAACCATTAGAAGGGGTTTGACACAAAAATTTGGCTATACAAGAAGCAGTACAAAAAGCCCAATGGGAAATGCTATATCTGTAGGTAAATGAATATTTAAAGAGACATGGTAAGGATCCTTTTCCAGTATTTGGGTAAACCATATAAAAACAACTTCCTAAAAGAAACATTGTTCCCACCCAGGCATGTATAAATTTGCGAGCAGCATATTATCTCCATAAAATGGAAAATGAATCATCGCAGTGAAACAGTACAAAAACAGCAGTATCTAGATTCCTGAGAGACTATTATATTCCATAGTTCGTAGAATGGCTTAAATACAAGAAAGTACAATCCAATGCAGAGCATTATCAAAGTGAGGAATGAGCAAGTACTCAATCATACTGATCTACACGCTCAAAAAGAAATGTCACTTGTATGTTTTACAAAAGCACACAATTTGAAGATGTAAAATAGGTCCACATAGAGCAGGGAGGGGGGATAATTGGCAGAAACTGACAATCAAAGAAGGGTTAAGAGTTAAGATACATTAAAGAATAATACCAATGTCCCTAACCAAGCGTAAGTTCTTCACTCGACCATACTTACTCATGACCTGAAAGTAAAAAACCACACATCCTATAAGCACTCAGATTAAGCTACCAGAGAAGTTAATTATGCTCTGAAAATGAGGCAGCAAAAGAAGATATGACAGTATCATAAACATGAGTCAGGACTCAGGAGAATGGTCAATGATCAATATCCTCCATCAATTTGACAAAATTGTCGACTTCAAAACCAACTCCCGTGGAAGAAACTTACAAGCTCCAAGCAACATAATTGAGTTACAAACTTATAAGCTATATGCTCCATCTATACTCTTGCTGATCCATTGTTTATGGGGTTAGAAAGGGTCAGAATTGAACCCTAACCAAGTAGCCTAACTTCTTATTCATTATCCCCCTTCTTCAGAAAAATTAAATCTGCATTAACTAACTTAATATATATCCGAAACAATTTTCTAGAAACTTGTATTTATCAATGTTCAAGGCAATATTACATGGAACAAAAAAAAATGGTACCTTGCGGAGATCATCTTCGGTGGTGAGGCGAGAGAGACGAGCGACAAAGAGAGTGCAATAAGGGTCTCCAGTGGCCTTGGGATCACCAAATGGGTCATCTGCAAAATTCAATTTTTAAGCACAAAACGGAACCAAAATTAAAAATTTTGAAAAAGGAGAATGAAAAACGAAGGAAAAACAGACAGAGGCCGATGGAGGAACAGAGTTGAGCGCGATAAACGGCGTTATCGTGAGGAACAACATCGGTGCCGTCGATGCTGCCAGCTTGAATGGGATGGTACGAATCTGCATAGAATACAGAGTTCAAGTTTTTGGACCGAACACTCATTGTCCTTCGCACTTCACTCTTCACTACTACAAGTCTACAAGGGCTTATAAAGGTTTTTACGATAATAGTATGCTCCAATTCACCTGCTTATGCTCATGGATGGTTTAATTGATCAAAATAACTCATTTGCCTCTTTTCGTAAGAACTAATTTGTATTTTTGTTTTTTTTTCTTGGTCCTCCGTATAATCAAAGAAAAACAGAGAATGCTTAACTTATCACTTATGTACAATCACTTCCTTAAAAATTAATTTTTATTGAACAACAATTTAGCTAATTAAATTTTGTTAAAATTAAGAATAATTCTAAAAAATTATAAAAAAATTTATGATATTCAATCAAAACTTTTAAACAATAAAAATAAGTATTATAATATTCAATTACGTATTTTTTTTAAAGTATAATAAAAATATGTTATGTATCATTTTAATATATCTAAATATTGTGACAAACTAGTCCAACTATTTTGTCATAATATTTTAATATGAGTCTGGAAGTAATATAATTATAAGATCACTTTAATATTAAGATTATATTTATTGAAAAATTAGTCAAAAACTCAAAAGTAAATTAGAAGTTAAAAATTAGTAGTTGAAAGTTACAATTTAAAAAATTTACTTCGAGTAACATTTCAAAAATGTTAAAATTTATTAAAAAATATTATTTATCAAACAATCAAACAAATTTTTCAATTAATAAAAAAATTAAAAATTAATTTTTCAAATCTCTTCAAGTTGTAGATGCACTTCTAAAGTCCTCTTTGTGTTTTTCATTTGATATACCTTTAGCTCTTCAGTTGGACCTTCGGTATTCTTGGTTGGACTTTGTTATTGGGTCATACGAGTAATAGTCTTTTTTTCACTCTGTTCTCATCGTTTTTATTTCTTATAAGAACAAGGCTAAAGCCCAAAGAAACTACATCATAATGTTTCGAGGGGAAGAAACACCCATAGAATAAAAAAGGAGCAACTGAGAGGTTACTCATACATCAAAATATCCTGATCCAAATCACAAGCTAAATTCCCCATGGCTATGTGCACACATTTCTGATGCTGCCTCCTAAGTTCTGCAATCTGCAAATTTCTTGAATAAGCTTCAAACCCATAGAACTACCTTCAGAGTTCCCATTTATACCTTTAACCACTGCTTCTGAATCAATCTGCAGATCAATATTCATGAATCCTTTGTTTTCAGCGTTTAAATAAATTTGCATTTTTTACTTCAACATTTTACTTATCATCAAATTTTACCCCAACAAGTTAGTTTGGTGCATTTTATATTTTTAAGAAACTTCCAAATTTTACCATTGTCCATTTGTCCATTATTTGACTTATGAGAAAACTGATATCGCAGCTAAGATAATTGTACTTTTTATTCTCAAGTTTTTATTTTTTGGCAATGCTTATTCCAATTTTTTTATTTTTTGTTAAATTTTATTCTTAACTTTTTTTTACTAACTACTTGTACGGAAAAACAATAACAATGGAAGATAAAATTTGTAAATTTCTTAAAAAGTTAGAAGTAAAACACATCACCCAAATTAATTTTTGAAGGTAAAATTTACTAAAAACTAAATAAAGTAGGATTAAACATAAAAGATGAATGAAAATGTGAGAAGTGTATTTAGAGCTTAGGACCTGTTGATATATTCTCCTGAAACAGGCAAGAGGTAATTCATTAATGCTACGTACCATTCTGTTGAATGTTGATGCTCAATCAATTACTACTCTCATTCTTGGCTTTATAAAACATTCTCGCTGACACCAATGAAATCCAACGGTGGAAAACCACCTTTCCCACCGTGGGAGATTCAATAGTATCAAGTTGATGGCCAATCTGTAATAAGGGACCCACATATATATTTCAAGCCAGAGGCTTATACTTGTGCAACCATTTTGATATTGATTGCCCTCGTGATCATCATTTCTGTATTTAAATTTTATGAATTTTTATTGATTGGGAAATTTGTATTATCACCATAAGTTTTCTTTAAATTGGCCATTTGATTTTCTTATAATTTCAAAATAAAAATAGTTATTTTTCTTTATAAATAACAATGGTTTTCCTCAGTTTAAACTAACTAGAAAAAGGGGAAAATTAACAAATAACATAGCACCTCATTATGAAATAGAGAAATATAGCATAGACTTATATTTTGCAATGTCTGAAATTTTTTGAGTCAAGGGAGGAGGGGATTGATTTTGGGCTGTTTATTGATAGCTTGAAACTAATTAATCTTTGTTACGCGTATTAGAAAACAAAATATTTATAATAAGACTGTTTCATTTATTTTGTCTGTTACATTTTGTTCTAGTGGCACACTAAATCTTACTATAGACACTGTCTATGCAGTTTTGTATCTAATGATTAGGAAGATTCTCCAAATGGCAGCTTGGATTTTATTTTGGTCGATAATAGTTGTTTTTGTTTCATATATAGTCCAATACTCATGGTGTATTGTAGTTTGTTTCTGATGTCTAATTATTCATAAATTACTAAGTCACAAACAACCAAAAGAACACGCCAACGAAAGATCAAACACAACCATGCATCCAATCTAACTTTCTAATAGTCAGAGTCTATCTAGATCAACTACCTCAATTTAATTAATATTGTAATTTGCAACTTCTATTGTAGATTAGGTGCAAGAAAATTTCTTTGACATACAAGTGGTAAATGGGTTATTGGCGAGTAGCAGCCCTCAAACGGAGGCATTTTTGTCAATGGTGCAAAATCATTTGAAATATCTATCGTGCAATTATAAGTGTAGCCTAGCCTTCACAACCAAACTAATTAATGAGCTTACCAGAACCATTAATAGGAGTAAACTCCAACTAGTTAAACTTTTTTGGATTTTGTGATAAAACAAATGAGAATAATGCACCTAATACACAAAAGAACCTAATCATAATCTAAAGTAGACAAAAAAAAAAAAAGACTCACCGAAGAAACCAGTAGAGTCGATGTAAGTGACAATACATAGTCAGAAGAGTAATTAATTAAAGAAAGCAGGGATTTTAGTTGGAGACTTAGGACGAGCAAATATAATTATATAACCAAATTATTTGGCCTTAAGAAGGTGAATATTTATACTAATTAATAATGATGATTCAATACTTATTAGTTAGCAAATGTGCATAAATTCATTAATGGGTTATAAATGTATTTCAATTTGTATTAGCTATTTATTACTCGGTAATTAATTTATATACTTCGCCAATCAATGAGCGAATCTTTATTATTTGGTGTAATTAAAATACTGTATATAAGAGATCTCGATTGACATTAATTACTGATAGTGGAACCTGTAATCCTGTTAAGAATTGGATGAAGGTAATCTGTATCAAAGGAAGGAGGGGGAAAAACTCAACTTTTTTTTTATCCGTATATGGTGAAATTTTATTTGATTTGATCTTTTTTTATGTAATGTAATTTTAAAATCTGGTTTTATAAATAATGTAAATTTAAAATTTTTCATAAACTTTACAGCTTTCAGCCTTTGAACCATTTTTTCAGTAAAATCATTACATGACTTTGAATAAATTGCCTATTTCATATTTGAAGGTTTATCTTCTCTCTTACTTGGTTCCTCAAGTACACAGTGTTGAAAATTTTACCACATATCATCTAATCATATTTTGATAATTAATCTCTCATCTATTAATTACATAGAAAGATATTTTGAGGGAAAACAGGACTAAATTAATATTATATAAAAATAATTTAAAAACTTTAGTTTATCTCGGCTATTTTTCAAACAAGTAAATATGCAGTTAATTAAAAAATAGTCTTTATAGGAAAAAAATGTATAAGCTTAAGTAGTCATCCTCTTAAAAGATACGAAATAAATTTTGTGAGTGTGCAATTTATTCTACTTCAATATATTTATCCTTTTCTTATCTCAGGGTGATTTCTTAGAAGATACGAAAAGGCATTACTTCTAGAATGTTTAACAGCAGGCATAATAGGTGACTAATTGGTGACAAGTGCAATAACAATTTCAACTAGTTTTAATGCTGCTATTATTTTGCCTATTAAAAAAAATCAACTAATTAACGAAAAACACTTATCAATCATTTGTATATGTAGCTTAACCGCACATATATATTGTTACGATGAGTGCAATAAACTGAAAAAATAAATCATGCTATTATTTGATGAATTTTAAATGCGAATCAACTCCTTTCTAATTTAATAAATCAAAACAGTTGAACGTATTAGAGTTTCTTTTCATTATGTTCTAGGAGACCAAGCAACGAGAAATTATTACATGGCGTAAAATCATCATGCAAATTGGGGGCGTTCGTTATGTGATTGGATTTAATTTTTTAATAAACAAATTATTTGAATTAAACATAAAATAAAATATAATTTAGTTTGAATATAATATCAAATCTGAATTAAACTTAATTAATATTTTACCGTTTGCATTGGTTTGATTTGATTCTGACAATTTTTTTTGTTTTTTTAATATATTAGTATAATTTAAAATTTATCAACAAAATTTACATAATTATGCGATATTATTTTAAAAACAAATATTTTTAAAATTAATTTTTTTAACACATTTTAGTTAAAAATTATTATTTTTATTTTTATTTAACATTAATATAAAATAATCTTACCAATTCTTTTTATAACATAATAATAATTTATATATCAATCATTTAATACTATTTTTAACACTATTAGTACATCTTTTTTTAACTTATAAAAGTAAAATATATATATTGATTGTAAAATAAAAAAAATTATTTAATACTTATTATTAATTATCACAATAAAAAATAATAATTACAATATACGATTTTGTTCAATTTTTTATAACAAAATCCCAAAGTCACACCAAATCACAAAAATATATGCAGTTTTTTTATTTTCTTTGCGGTACGTCGTCAACTTTTTAGATTGATTTAACAATTTTCAAATGATTTGATTTGGTTTTCAACACCACTCATGCCAACATGGTAAAGTCCTTATGATTCCATTTTGTGTTACCAAATGCATAAAGGGGTATTTACAAAATATATAAAAGTTTAATTAATCATTTAATTTCTTTGGTTTTCAAATTATTATTTTTAGTTTCTATAGTTAATAAATAGATTTTTTTGTTCCTAAAATTTATATTTTAATTCTACATGATTCATGTTTTTAAAATTTTTTAGCTAACGAAATTAAAAAAATCTGAGAATTAAAATATAAAATTTAGGAACTAAAAGATTTATTTATTAACTACAGAGATAAAAAAAGATAAATTTAAAAACTATAAAAATTAAATGATAATTAAACCATAAATAAATAAGAGTTTTTATAAATTAAAGGCGCCAAATACAATCCGATTTTAAGGAAAAGAAAAATATAGATGAGTGCGCGTGGGTGTCTATTTTTTAATTTATTATTAATAATTACTCTTTCAATAATTTAAAAAGTAGAAAAGTATTTATTGTTTCAAAATTTAAAGATAAAATACTTTTAATATTTTCTTATGGATGACGTGTATTCTATCTGATAAACAATTATATTCATGTGAAATAAGATGACAATAATAATAAAATTTTCTTTCTAAATACTAACAAAGTTAAATATTCAAGATTTGAATTTCCAATTACCGATTAAACCAGAAAAAGAACTTGTATCCATGCACTCGATGGTATACTTTTCGTATTATGATTCTACTTATACTTCTGATGTAAATGAAAAAAGAGGTGAAGGAGAGAAGGCGAGAGCAATTGCATCTGCATATTTTATAAAAAGAAAATGCACAAGTTGTGCTAGAATATACAAATAAAACATGACCCTTACAGGACCATCCAACCAACTAGCAAAGGTTGCCCTCCCTATAGACAACAAACCATACCAATAAATACTTATCACCAACAGCAATGACCTAGGAATCCAATCTTAAATTATACAATACTTACTGCATTACCTTTGCTGCTGTTACAGAAACACAATGGCATGTTCCCTCTGTCGTAATAATAAAGGGCTAAACTGCTAAAGGCATTGCATTAATATTTTGGATTTTAGAGGGTATACTAGAGTTTAATTTTTAAAACTTGTTAATATAATTTTTTTAATTAATTAATTAGAAATCAACATAGATACAATTATTTAATTAATTATTATAAAAGTTAATAATTTTGTTAAAATTAATAAATTCCAATTATTTTGAAAACTTGGTAAAAATGTTTAGTAATAATCATTTTCAATATCTAGAGTGATTTCTAATTAATTGATAATATAATTTCTTTACACCAACCGTATATTAAAATTAAACTCTTAATTTAAATAATTAAAGTTTTAATAAAATATACAATAATATCCTTACTAGTTATTAACTCGAGATGAGAAAGATATTCAAAACTTACCGAAGTATGTTAATATGAGTGGAGAGAACATCTTTTAAGTATATGTCTTGAATTAAATATCAAGAGTATGAAAAACAAATATTGATAAAAGGAATTTCTCGCTTCCACGTCTATTCGAATCTCTAGATATTAGCCTCTTATTCAACTAACAAGCATACTTTATGATAAAAAAAAAATTAAAAATAAGAACAATTAAATTATTTTATCGCTTGATGAAATGAAATTGAATTATTTATAATTTATAATTATAATTAAATATTAAAATCTTTTAGTTAGAAAATATAAAATTATCGTTGATGATTGATGATATAAGAGTATTACGCGAAGAGGGTTTTTTTTACTGTATTATTGGTACATATCGGTATAAAACATTTATTAATTTTGTTAATCACTAATTTTTGTAAAAAAAAAAAAACTAACTATCTTGAGTGAGACTTTTCTTTTTAATTATATTTTTTTCCATCTACACAAAACTTGAACTTGAACTCTTTTCTAAAGATGTTGAATCAATATCAGAAATTTAACACGTGAGAATGACACTATTTGATTATAGATTTGCTTTAGATAACACTGACGAGACACTAAAAATTTGTAGTATTGAATAAAATGCATAATTTGCCTGCATAATAAGATAGGTGAGTCCATGATTGAGTACCAAATGGAGTACAAGTTGATGCGTTGGCATCTTTCTGGTTTTGTTTGTTTGTAGGTGCGGCAATAGAGAGTGTTATTTACTTTTTGAGCACGCTAGTTAATTTCACATTTAAAACTTCTTTAACGATTTTCAACTCATGCCGGCTAATTTTAGTTCTCAACACAACACAACACTCTCTGCACGTCCCTTCATAACCCTCAACTCAATAAACAAAGTCACCTTTTTTTGCTTCCAAAGTCTCACTCTTTAATCAAACAAACAAAACCCAGAAGAAAGCATATCCCCTTTTGTCCACTTTGGACCACTCCATAAAGTTGTAAACTCAGCATCTTGCTACATTTATTAATAATTCAAACCCTATTTATGGCATTCTTTTTATTTCACTCTTAGAACATCTCCCGTGCATATTTTTTTCTAGGTGCTTAATGGAAAGAAATCGTTTTTTTTTTGTTTTGCACAGGAACAAATTGACATGACAGGATGTTTTCCTTCATTGTTAAAAATATTTTCTTATATAAAAAATCATACCTAACAATTAAAAAAATGATTTTTTCAGACATAATAAATATCTAATCATTAAAAAATGATTTTCTCACACAGGACAGGTTTAACACGAGGATAAATAATTGTCCAAGAGAAGAACAGAGAACATATAAACTCATTGAATAACCACAATAAATTTCAAAAATCATCAAATTAAAAAAAAATGATTCAAATTCATATTCAAGCAAAACGGTAAAGGAGAAAAAGGGAAAAACCAAACACAGCGAAGGTGAAGGCAAAAGCACCATGATGGAGGTGTTGACACCAGCGAAGGTGATGCGAGATGCTACCATGGTCGGAACTGGTGACGCGAAGTGAAGGTGAGACCAGACGAAGGTGTTGCGGTGGTAGTCGGAGGTGTTGACGCCGACAAAGGTGACGCGAGACAAAGGGAAAATGACGAAGAGGAAGAAGATAGATATGAGTAGAGGGGAAAACTTTTGGATGTGGTGAAGAGATTTTGAACGTTGATGGAAATAAATGAATTATTTGTATACATAAAAACTAAAAAATGAGTTAATGTTATGTAATTTTTTTTATGTTATGTATTTTTTTTAATGTTATATATTTTTTTTTATTTTTAATTTATATTTAATATTTTCTTCATTTATTCATATTTATTATATGTATACATAAAAATTGAAAAAATTAATTAGTTATTTTATTGGAATAATAATTAAGTTATAATAAAAAATAATTTAAATATTTGAATTTCTTGTGATTTTTTGATTGAAGTAAAATTATGTAGAAATTTTTTATGAGTGATATGAAACTAACGGATCACAAAAAATACATAGAAATCACAAAAAATATTAAGAAATTCATATAAAAAACTTGCACTAGATATGCTGTTAAATGCTTCTTTTATTGCATTCTTTGTTAGGCTCTTAAATGCTTCTTTTATTGCATTCTTGGTTAGGTTTGAATCAATCAAATTGACTGGTCTGCTTGCTAACTTTTGGCCCCATTTATACCCTCTGCTGTACCCTCCTGTTTCTCTTATCAAACCCCCATTTTCTCTTTTTCTTCTTTTTTTTTTTTGCCTTTCTGGGAGGGTTCCAAATTCCATAGTTTCCTCAAAGGTTGAATGAAATGGCCGTTGATCTTTGCTCAGAAAATTGTGTGGTTGCTTCCTCTTCTTCTGTGAGTCCAAGAATCTCATTCTCACATGACTTCTCCCAATCTGATGTCATCCCTGTTGAGCAACTCCCTTTTAGATCAAACTCTTCTGGCTTGAATCCCACCATTGATTTTGATTTTTGTGTCAGTGAGAGCTTTGAGCTTGAGTCATCTTCAGCTGATGAACTTTTCTCACATGGGAGGATCCTTCCCACTGAGGTCAAGAGAAAGAACAATATTGTTCCACCTATGAAGCAATTAGCACCGAAGAGTAGTACTTCATTGCCTCCTCCTCCTTATGCTGGTCCCAACAGTGTCTCCACTGGTAGAAACTTGAAGAAAGAGATTACCCCCAAAGAAAGCAAGTGTTTAAATGATGAAGTGTACGATCAGAAGCAAAGTTCAAAGTCCTTTTGGAACTTTAAGAGAAGTAGTAGTTGTGGAAGTGGACCTAGAAGGAGTTTTTGTCCTTTGCCACTTCTATCTAGAAGCAATTCAACTGGATCATCAACACCAAGTGTTAAGAGGAATCCACTTTCAAAGGAGGGTGTTAACAACATTAAACAGAAACATTCTTCCACAAGGTTGGCTCATCACTCCTTTGTGCCAAACAGCTATCATCATCATCAAAAGCCTCCATTGAATTACAAGAGTCATCATGGATCTTATGGTACCAGTGTAAGAGTCAATCCTGTCCTGAATGTTCCTCCTGCAAACCTATTTGGTTTGGTTTCAATCTTCTCCAACAATAGAGACAAGAGCAAGAAGTAGTTTTAGTTTACTTGCGAACCAGTGGGGTCTATCTCCTTTTTTCCATGTACTTCTTAGGTTTACCAATTACCATGTGAAGTAGCAAAAATTGAGGTATAGGTAAAATTTTGAAAGGTAAATGGTTTGCATCATGAAGACAAAGTGATAGAAAGAGATGTATGTGAAGGTGATCGACAAGAATGATATAATGCAAGCACATGTTTTGGGGCACAAAATGACAGGTAGCTGTTGTTTTCGTGGCTGTACCTTGCCTGTTTTTGTTCCTCTACTTTTGTTCTTAGGACTATGTGTAAATACATTGACTTTGATTACTATCTATTTTTCCTCTGGATCCCTCTTTCTCTGTATGAATAACTGGCCTAATGGAGAAGTTAAGTATGCATTACCAGATTGATTTTATAAAATTATGTTCCAATTCAAATAGGTGATTTAAGGTAATTATTTACATATTTGAAGAATTGATTCTAAGTTGAACGTAAATTTAAGTAACTTTTAGTTGGATAAAGAAATTTATACTTAGTTTTATCATTAAATTTTATTTAGAATAAAAATATGCAAATATAAATTACTTCAATACAAAACTAATTTTAATCAAATCAATTTTATAATAATTCATTCTAATACACAGTTGTGTGTAAGAAGACCTTGGCGTGTTTCTCTTCTGCACTCAGCTGTTCTTGTTGCATGAATTCATTAATAATAATAATAATAATGCCTTCTGACTCATTTTTAAAGCTCCTTCTACACGCAGAACTAAAGTGCTACGCATATGAATACCAGTTGAACACTTAACACAACAGATCAATTATGTACGCTAGATTAATTTGGTGCTCTGCAAAGTTGTTATGATCTGCATGCATCTGCATTATGTGAAGGATTATGAAACTACCCCTTTCGTTGATACTAAATTCAGAGTATTTGACAATTTATAGAAACCATAAATCATTATTTCTAAATCACCAGATTATGCCTCATAATCAAGATGCGATTGTTTTGTGAAGTTCCGATGCTGCACTGTCTTCTAGTGTTCCCTTGAGCGGTGACCGCTATATCCTCTTTGAAGATTCCAACATCGAATAAACTTGTCGCTTGCAATCCTAGTGGGTAAGCTTAGACCCTTTTCCTTTAATTATGACGTAATAAAAAAAATATTTATGAAATATAAAGATATTAGATTATTTGTCAAATACCAATAATGACTTGTATATCTTAAATGGTTTAACCTTGCAATTCTGATTAATCATTGAATATAAAATTAATTATACCAAGAAAAAACTACTTTGTACCAATAAAATCATGCCAACAGCACATTGTGTCACACAATAATATAATAAATAAATTGAAAGAACATTACTGCAATACTGCTTAAATATAAAAATAGTGAGATCGATTTGTTTTAAATATAAAAATAAAAAGTGCTGGATTGGAAATTACTTAAGTATGTGAATTCCTTGTAGAACTAGCAAATCTTTGGCAAAGTTTAGTAAGAATTCGAGGTTTGGTCTAACAAGTAGTAGCATTACTCGCATTAAAGCTTAAGCTTTAAAGCTTTTGAAGTGTTTAACACGACTAATTCCCTATTGGATGGTTACTTGTTGGTGGGCTTCATATAAGTCAGGTTGGAAAACAATATTCAAACTAAGCAACAATTGTCAACTTCGATTCCCAATAAATAAGGGACTACTCCAATCTAGAGAAAGTCCTACCTTGAACTTGAAGCAACCAACTGAACTAAACAAACATTCTTCAACTTTGGATTTTGAAGCTTCTGGGCTTTCCTCTTCCTGGTTTCTTTCTAGGGAAAAAATAGGAGTAATTAAAGAAAAAATGGCATGTTGAAAAGGGTATTGCTATTTGCTGCCGTTCACAGAAATAAAATCTTATGATAAGAATGGATGATGACGTGAACTACGTACAAAGTGCTAAAGTCTGATGGCTTTTAATTTGTGTAAGAAGCTAAAAATGCTAAATATAGACACAAATTCCAAATATAATTCTATTAAATATTTCCGAATTTATATATTAAACATCAATATGAAAAAGTAATAGTAATAAATGATGTGTTAGAGATATAGACACAAACAATATCATTATATAAAATATTGTATTAATAATACAACTCAACGATAAATAAGGTTAAGCAAGAAGTTGTCGTAAAAATAATAGCTCGATCAGGATATTATAATACATTAATAACCCAAGATGAGGGTTATTTGATTGTTTAGACTTAAAAACTCGACATATTAATCGTATAGTATTGTATTAGTGGTTGAGTCAAATTTGATCTATTCAGCTGTCACTCATACTCAACTTGTTACCGTCCTGTCTCTATCTTATTCATTTTGTTGAGGCAGAAGTAGGAAAAGCCAAGACAACGCGTTCATACATACATGTTAAAAAAGTTGAAAGATGAATGCACTGGAATAACCGACCAAGAAAAATGGACAAAGGGAAAAAGATGCGAATGGCCATCATTTTTATCCACAACTTGCTTCACCTAGATACTGAAAGTTCGGTTCAAAAGTTAATTCAATTCAATCAAATTGCTGCATTCATTTACAAGTCACTTCAGATCATGATAGTCCATCAAAGTGGAGGATCGCCTACAGTTTTAAAACAATTGCATACTGTAATAAATATATTTGTCCCCTTCTAAATAATGTAATGTTTGTTTTTAGTTAGTAAAAAATAAATTATTTTTCTTCATTTATATCATATTTTATCCTACTTAAAATTATCATATCGATATTTTCCATTATAAAATGTTTTTAATGTTTCAGTTTTTTTTTTCTGGAAGAAAACTCTTATTTTGTCCATCAAGCATTGGTTTCCAATTGCTATGTTATAAATGTATGCTAAGTAAGCACACATATATGTATTTTTTTGGGTAGTGCAAACTCACATATATGCGTGTGTGTATATATATAAATTAAAAAAAGATTACTTTACTGTAATATATAAAACTATTCTGATTGATGTATTTAACTTCTGAACCTTTTCCTGACTGTGCAAGCTACAAGTCATATCAGATTTTATCACAGGCACAGTCCATTGTAAAAAAAATGCATATGTCAATCGCACAAACTTTCTTGCAAACAACCGAAGGTTTCTCCTCAATTAAAGGATAGATTCACTCTAACAAACTTACCCTCGATTTGATGCTCATTGATCCGAAAATTACATTAAAATATTAAGTAATGTTTTTATTTTTAAATAATAAGAATTAAAAAAATATAAAAAATTTATAATAAATCACGCAAGATTATTCACTCAATCGAATTATATCTCCTTAACTAATATGATTTAAGTTAGATTGTCTCGTCATAGGTCAATTGTGTCGGCAACTTATAAACTTCATGCATATAAGTTTGTGGATCGTCTTGCTAAATAAGCCAATAAAACATAAGATAATTAGGCCTCTGGCCTTCAGTTTAGTAACACTCAATAAATAGGAGTGATCCCTTTGATTTTTCTAAATCACGCATTCTAGGACATCAACGTCAACGAGGTCTCTTGAGCCTCTAGCTTTAGGATCCTTTAGATTTGGATGTGAACATAAATGTTTAGTCTCACTTTAAGTAATTATTTTTGGGTCTGGAATTAATTGAATTAAGTAATTTTAGATATTATTTTGCATTAAATCATTTTTTTTTACTAATTTTACTATGTACTACCTTACAGTCCTTACTTTTAGAAGAGAAAAAACACTCAAACATAAATTATTTTACTTTAAAATCAATTATAATTATAATTAATTTTGATTTTATTTAAAATCAATTTTAAAAACTCACCAATTTAAATCAATTTTGCGAAATTTAAGTTGTTGTTCTTGCTTGTCAATTTACACTATATCATATTCATCAGTTCGAGAACCAAATAAAAAAAAGAATTAAGTTTGTTTTGTATAAAATACATACATGCATTCATATTTTATAAAAGAGAATCTTATTTAAGTCGAATAAAAATATTATAAATAATAAAGGTTTTTTAAAAATATTCAGCGTTTGTATATTTGGAATTTAAATTCAAAACTACTAATTAGATTGAAACAAATAAATATGCAACTATTGATTTGTAGTTAAGTTGAAAAGTGTATGGAATATGATCTCATGGGTTGATGGGTACGTGTATATATAGCCAACAGTGTCTTGTATTGCAGTAGCAGAGTTATTGGTAAACACATGCTTTCTAGTGTATATAGTGTGCCGTATGCTGGTGGAACCCTTTGGCAGTTGCTGAATCTTGAATTATTTGTTAAAAACAACCAAAAAGGTAAAAAGATTAGGACATGGTTGGCCAACCAGCAGCAATCTATCTTCAATCCAATTCCTTGATGCAAACAACTCACACACTCTTGTTACCCAACTCCAAGACCAACACCATGTGATACTTATTCACATGCCAAGTACACCAGACACAGTACATAGAGCTGTTCTGTCCCAATATTAATACTAAATCTCTAGATCTTCTTAAATGGAGAAAGTAAATGTAACTTCTAGATAATAACCATAATAATAATGACAAACAAATTAAGAAAAATTCTTTATGTCATCATGATTGAGTTCTTATATCAAATGATGACATAAGATGTTCTTTTAAGTATTAAATAACCTCCATTAATAATATGTTGGGGGGAGCTTTTTTTAAAAAAAGAAATATTTGATATGAGAACTTGATGGAAAAATTTAATTTCATGTAATTTTTATCATAATAAAAAAGACTACATATATAGTGTAGAGGAGTTGCTACCGATTATTCTATTTTGACCAATCTTCTCTTGAGTTTCTATCATAAAAATATAATTTAGTTACAATTTGATAAGAAAAACTTTATTGTGTTTAATAATTATACATAAGTTTGGATAGAGTGGTGTCGGAATTCAATTTTATCAAGATAAATAAATAAAATATATAGAAGAAAAGAAGAAAAAAAAACTGAAAATTTTCTGAAAAAAATAGAGAAAGAAATGAAGAATTTTGAAGAGAGAAAAATTTTAAACACATCTATTATTCTTCTATTGTTGGTAGTATGCAAAAATGAGGTAATATCTTGATTTATGTATATTTGATAGAGGTGTTTTTACATCCTTGAAAAATTAAAAGAAAGATTTACAACACATTGTTCTGACATGGAAATCAAAATTGACCTTTATCTTGATAAAAAAAAACTGAAATTAAGCTTTCTAATTAAAGCCTCTGAATTTCATATGAGAAATCCAACATTGATCAAATTACTCCTCTCCATTATCTCCTTGTTTTATAAATAGAATTGAAGACCATTGAGATTGAACACTTCGCACATAAAAAAAAAATAGACCAGTTGGTTCTAGTGCAAAGTTAAATGGGCCAGCTCACAGGCTTCAACTATTTTAATTTTTATTTAATTTGTAAGATATATATATATATATATATATATATATATCTAATTTTATGTCTATCTAATTACTCCTCTCCATTACATACTTTTGAAGAAATGAGTTGAATGTCTATCTATAAAAAATGATGAATGGGCTAAATAAATTTTATAAAATACAACATAAATGGATCGAAATTTTTAAATATTATTTAACAAACCATAACTAAATTAATATATATATTTTTTATTTATCCATTATAATCTAACCCAAAATTTATGAAACTCATATGTTTTAGACCCCTGTCTGCTCATTAAAAAGCTCTTTATGTTCTTTTATTAAGAAAATTTTACTTTGTCATGCAATTTGCACGTGATGTGTACAATTGTTCTTCGTCCAATATTCATCTATCTTGACTCTTTCCTCTTACAACCATGTATGCTTTGTGTACTTGTATCTCCTTAAATACATATCATTTCAAATGAATTAGGACGTCTATTACCACTTATTCTTAATTTTATTTTCAAGTCCAATAAAGTATAGCGTACTATGGAATATGGATAATAGCACACACGCTTCTTTAAATATGGGGCCAAGTTATTGTTTTTCTTTTTCTTGTTCGCTTATTTTACTTATTCTTTCCACCAGATTATTGCACTGATTTTTCAGATTTATATTAAGAGAATAAATACAAAAAAATATACTATGACAAATTTGCCATCTCTTTGATACTTTAACAAATATGATAATAATGTTGCCTTTTATAAATCTCTATATTGACATTACCTCAAAATTACACTCTACAAACAATTGTCTATTTCGTGATTTTTTGCATAAGAGGAGTGCTTTTTTTTTTTTTTGAAGGAAACACAAAAGGAGTGCTAACAATATATTTCTAACACATTTCTTTTAATACACACTTTATTATTAGTTAAAATTTATTAAAAATTATAAAATTATAAGAAAAAATCATTAAAGATAATATAAGAGTCACTCACTATCTTTTATAATTTTTAATAAATTTAAACAAATAAGAGAGAATGCATTCAAAGCAACGTGTCAAATGTTTCTCTCAACTTTGGACAAATAAGACTGCTGAGAGAGTAAAATGAAGGGTTATAATACTTCTACAATCCAATTGTATCCTTGGTTGAAGCACTTATAAATGATACTTGATAATATTCAATTTGCTTACATTTTTACTGAATAATTCGTTATTTATTTTGATAACACATAAGGACCAATCATCAATTATATTTTACAAAATTATGTTATGATACTATAAAACAATAAAACAACTATTTATTGATTTATCTTCACTAAAAAATTTAATTATTTCACACCATAAAATTAATCCAAACGCACTGTTAATCTCCTTTTAAAATATTGTACCAATGCTATTCTTATTGTTCTCTCTTAATCGCATAAATCAAGTACTTTGTATTTCATATGAAATTGATTAGTAATAAACTTCATGTTACATATTCTTCTTATAAAAATAGTCGGAGCATTCTTTATAAAAAGGCTCCTAACTTGTCTTGCACAAATAGTCAATTATATCCTACATCCTACAAATATTTTTACATGCTATGTGATTATCTATGTCTCTATTTATTTATTTATCTATAATTCGAATTGGTGTAAAGAAAAATTCAACATTTTTTATGGTGTTGATATAAACAATCTAATTCATGTCACATTAATCTTACATAACTCAATTAATTTTTTCTTCTATGAATATTTTTATTAACAAATTGTTTAACTCTTAAATATTATATTTTTCTTATACAAAGTTAAACAACTCATTATTAATAGTTATTTATATAAGTAATTAATTATCTCTAATTTTAAACAACTCAAAATCATGTTGCATATCAAAATAATTTCTTTTTGTTAAACAATCCATTAAGCATCTTCCATTATTGATGTTCTTCGGAATTTGGAGTTTTTCTTTTACTTCTTTCGTTTTTTATTTTTCTCATGTTTTTCTATTTCAGTTCTAATTAATACAAAACATCAATGTAGAAAAAAAGAGTTATGCAGTATTTCTCTATCTTACTCTCACGCGCACATATAAAATATATATTTAACGCAACCATACCTTAAAATTTATATTTAGATGTTTCGCATACGATATTCAAACCCAGCCATAAACTATATTTTCTCTTTGTCTTACACTTGAGAGAAATTTCGTCTGCCTTTGCCTTTTTCTATTGGCTTTTGTTCTGTGATGGATTGGCCTTTCTCTCTTTCTTTCTTTTCTCCAAACACGAAAATACAAAAATAAAAAATAAATCTGATGTCAACTTCCACTAGATTTTGTGTTTATGGTTGTGTACAATCTAATCTCGTAAAAGATAAAGATAAATCCTTTAACAATTAGTATAATGAAACAGTGTTAAGAACGATGATCCATTGGTCAAGTCTCAGATTCTTCACTTTTTCACACGCTCTTCCCCACGCTTCATGTGACCACAGTTCTCTTTACATATTCATATTCACATTATTGGGTCCACCAAAACTCACGTGCTACTTTAACATTTTTATTTTAAAAATTGAACAGAAGCTTTAAACTTGTTCTTACTTGATAATGGTTATAGACTTATAGTTATAATTTTTAAGCAACAAACAAAAGAACTCATGTGAGAATTGACTCATGGTCAAGAAGATGTTCTATTTATTTTAATTACTATCAATTTAGAATTTATGGTGAAATAAAAAAATAAAGCAACCTGTTAAACTCGGTAGAATGATAGAAAATTTAGATAATTTATATGGCATCTTAAGTATACATCTTATTATCACCATTATATAAAACAAATAAATAAAATTAACAAAAGGAGAAAATAATTTATCTGCCAACCATGGATTTTTTTTTTATACTTTTATCTAATCATAAATTAACATATACAATAAAATTGTTGATTTTTTTATAGTAATTATTTTCAAGTTATAGTTATCATAATTTTTAATTAACTGATAGTGTAAAATTATATATTAATAAAATATAAATTAAATTCATTAACAAAAGAACATTATAAAGTGTCTGTGCAAAATGAAATGAAAGTTGTTATATAAAATGTTTAGAAAGATTTTTAACCCCAAAAGTTGGGGCATATCCCAGTGTGCATTCTTACCCTTTTCTTGCTGCGAACCGAGTAAGAAGGGGAAAAGTTTAGCATGATTATTATTGATATCCTTTTCGAGGTTTATGCCATTGCATAAGCTATAGTTGAATTGCACCAGTGATTTTGGTGTTTCAGTACTTTGTTACTAAGGAGTTATTGAAAATAAAGTATGCTAATATTGTGTGCGTCAATTACATAGGTTGGTTGGGGCGAGTGCATTGACGGCGCGTGAGTTACAGCAATGAATTGACGCTCCCACAGCGCAGAATAGCAGACAGACGTAGACCCAACGTTACCCAACAAACCCAACCTCTGTTTCCGGTTGTTGTCCCGATAACCACTAATATTAATGTATTTGACCAATGCTTTCTTGTGCCTGGGGTGTCCCATTTGTCTCATTCCCCTTATCCTGCGCACCCTTCTCTCACTCTCTTATCCGCACGCGCGCCTCCACCTTAGCTTTGCTTTGCACCTTGCAGTAGTAGTCTTAGAGCATATAGCATTAGCTGCATTGTTTGTTGATGCTTGTGATTTAGAAACGTTGCTATGTAGTAATTGTATTGTTCTTTGCTTTTTCTTCGACGGTGTCGTTTTGCTGTATCAAGAGTTGCTTTCTGCCTTAGTCCTGCTGCTGTCAAGTTTTGCAGACTTGTTCCCATGTCTTTTCTGGATAACATTATTGTACGTTGTTTCCATAAGTGTGAGACTGAGCTTTTGCAGATGGGTACCTAAAGGGAAGAGAAAGCTGTTTCCTTTTCCTTTTTTTTTTTGTTTTGTTGGTGAGGGAATCATTCATGGAAATGTTAAGTTTTTTTTTTTTTTTTTTCTGATCAGTGAAAGAGAATATGTGTGCTGAGAATTGAATGTGTTTATTGGTTTTAACAATGTAGAGAGGAACCCGTTGTTGATTGAGGAAGGTGGTTTTTGACTTTCGGTTCTTTTGGTTCTTTTGGTTCTTTTGGAGTTGTCGGTGGTGGTTTTGGAGTGTTGCAGAAATGAATGATTCTACTGTGAAGAATTTGGCCATCACGGAGAAGAAGGTGCAGCAGCATAAACCTGGTGGTTGTGTTGGCATTTTCTTTCAGCTCATTGATTGGAAGAGGAAACTCTCCAAGAAGAAGCTCTTCTCCAAGAAGCTTCTTCCTCCTGGTTAGTTTCTTTCTAAATCTATGCTCATATAATAATATAATGTATGAAATGTAATATAAATTTGGCTTTAAATGTCACACACGAAGACATGAGGGACTGTTCTTGGTTTTTGGAGACTGATGTGTTTCTTTTGATTGATCTTTTGTTGTTGAGCGTGTGTCAGCTCGTGCGAAAAAGTTTAAGGGAGATGAAAAAATGCCAAATTCCAAGCTTCACTTGGTAACGCTTTAAAAATATGCTCGAGAGATTGTGTTGATTCTTTTGGTTTAATCTTTGGTACTTAACTCTTTTTGTTGGGTATTGTGGCTGCGTTTCAATTGTAGATTGCTAATGAGAACAGTGGAGGTTTTCCTGGTGCTAAAAAAGTTGGGAATCATGGTCTAGATGTAGAACAAAAGAGTGAAATGCGAGTTCCGAGTCTGGTAGCTAGGTTGATGGGTCTCGAATCTATTCCGGCAGCTCAGCGAGACAAGTCCAAGAAAGCCTTGTGTGCTGATGGGAAGAAGGAATCTTTGGGTGACCATTGTGAGTTGGATAGGCAAGGCGTGGATTTGGAAATGGGAGTTGTAAAGCATGATTCAAGACCTCAGAAGCTTCAGAAAACTGGGTCATATGAGAGAAGGGCGGTGACCAGGTTTGGAGCCGAGGCACTGCAAATTAAGAGTGTTTTGTCACGAGCAAGAAAATATAATCACCATCATCATCAGAAGCTTGCTTCTTTGAGAACCCCAAGAATTCCTTCCGGAAAGAGTGCTTCTCGAAGCTCTAGGTTAATAGGAGCAGCTACAAAAATTTTGGAACCTGGACTGCAAAGCAGAAGTAGAGCTAAAAATTCTCTTACATATCCTGCTTCCATGTATCCTCCCAAGACTGGCATTGTGACAAATGGTGTGGAAGATGGGTCAGCGATTATGCAAAATCAATCTTGTTTTGAAACCAGCTCATGCAAGCAATTGATGGGGCAGACCTCTTGCAAAAACTGTGGTAATTTGCTAGATGTTCTTGACTGCAAGCTTGAGGTTGGGAGACAGTCATTGGTTCCTCCACCCATTGTTTCAGATGTGATCACTGCTACCTCTATGGTATCATTAGAGAAGAAGGGAAAGTCATTCCCTCCTCATGGACATGAAAGAGATGTAGTTCTTCCGAGAAGTCAGGAAAAGCTCATATCTCTTGTTACTGAAGGAAAAGGAAAAAATAATGCACAACAATCATGGAGTGAACCCACTGCCAGAAGAATGCCAATGCCCCATGACGGTCCAGCTAAATGGAATTCATCTTGCCAACCATCAAGGGCCCTAGAGGATGATGCATCTTCTTTTGCCTTAAAACACAAAACTCAAACACAAGAACAGATGTTAAGCAGTGAAAGATATTCATCTGGGTCTACAACGAGTGATATGCAAGTAAAAAGGGTATCATCATCTATGAGTGCTGTGAATGGAACTAAAGATTTTGTTGCTATGAATAGAAGTCTAAGTGGTCGATCAAGGATAAGGTCACTTACCAAAGCGGATGGTTCCAAATTTGACCTAGAGAAAAAACCTTACAATCGACAACAGAGTTCCTTATCTCACGTAAGGACATTAGAGAGAAAAAGAAGGATTCCTAATGTCACACAACTAGAAGGTACAGGTTCTGTTTATTCAGTTGGTACAAAACAAAGAAATCTCCATTCTGGTGGAATGGGTGGCAAAAGAAGGGACTTCAATGCTTCTTCCTTGAACAATTCTATTGTAAAAAATAAACAAGATGGTCAAGGAGAAAGAGTTATTAAGGTTAATGACAATAAGATCAATGATGTAGTGTCATTTACATTTAATTCCTCCTTGAAGCAAAAGATAGAAATACCTGGCAAGAGGGAAGAGACAAGCAGCGACAATGAGAGTATGGTGTATTTCCAAAGGCCTTCGCCCTTGAGAGTTGATGCTTTAGGTGCCTTTCTTGAACAAAAATTGATGGAATTGACCTCTCAAAGAGATGAGGAGTTGGCTACAGGTGCTCCACCTAAAAAATCTAGTGCCATGATTCTTCAAGAGCTGATATCTGCTCTAAGTTCCGAGCATCTGATCTGTCATGATGGTCATCACATGTTTAATGAAAATGTTTGTTTTCATGTAAGTCTTCTCTTTCATTATTGTTTCATTGCACCCAAATTTATATTTTCTGATCATTTTGCTTTCGTTATCAGTTACCTGTTGCTCAGTTTCATATTGAATTTGTAGTCAATGTTATCCACATGATTTGCTGAATAGTCCGTAGTGCTTGAGTCCGAAGTTTCTGTTTTTAATAATATTGGATATACTGTGGCTGGAAATGGATCCCTGTCAATTACTTTTGCTTTTGTGTATGTGTACTCTGCTTCTGTGGCTATTTATTTGTCAGTCCTCTGTAGCAATGGCAGAATACTACAATGAAGAGGGGGGGGGGGGGGGGGGGATTGCATTCTATATATTTGCATCAAATTATCATCTGGTATCTTACTATCTTGTTTGCTATCATTGTTTAGACTTCATCCTGTTGTTCTACTTATGGTTTTTAGTCCAATGGATCTTGTTTTTGACATTAAGCAATTGTATTTCTAGTTTCTAGAAAAAGGACATGTTCAGCTGATCAGTGTCACAGCAGGTTAACTCAAAACACTTTGAAAGTTACATGTCCCTATAATCTAGTTGTATTTTACACCCCATTTCATTGATTAATGTGTTATGCCTACCAATCAAACTTATCAAATATTGGAGTACAATGAACCGCAAATATTAGTAATTGGTCTAAACAATTCTGAGTCAAAATTGCGTATCATTTTTGGTTGATTTACAAATAATAGCATGTCAAAAGATAAAAATGGTGATAATATAGCACAACTCAAATGGTGGAAACTCACAGATCCACTATTAATGTCGGGAGAACTTCAAATGGATGAGTATCTGCCCAGTGGCTCTGTATTGAGGGAAATCATTGATCATAGCTGTTGAAGTGCCGTCTAGAGGGTGGTACCGCTTTATGGTGTGTGGAAAAGTAAAGGAAAGCATGCTTCTTTGTATAGTGAAGCAAATATTTGCATCATACTAATGGAAGTTGGCCAAAAATGATTAACAGATATGTAAATGGATGCTATCAGCTGTACGAAATGAAATATACTGATAATGATTTAGCCTAATGATGTTGATAGAGCTCAAGCTCAGGGATCTGGCAAGAGCATTACAATTAGCATTTTCTTTATGCAATAATATTTATCTTAAGATTGAGTATGAATGCAAGAAAGAACTCAGTTAACTGTGTACTGTGATTGGTGGAAATTGAAATTCTTATGACAGTTATACCTGACATTGTGTTTCCTTCCTTTTTTACCAGTATGGAGCAAAACAAGAAAGGTTATTAGGAACCTGTTGCAATGGTAATCATCTGAGTCCTGGATCCGTTTTGGAAGCTTCTTTTTCTTCCAGTAGTCTGGATGAAAGCTCAGGTGGAGTGGAATTTTAAAAAAAAAATATGATTTATGTAAAAGTAGTTTCTAAATACAATTTATTTAATTCCTCTGTTTTTTGGGCCACGTTTCTCTTGTTGATGTCTGTGTTCTTTGATTTTATTCCAGGGCATGGTTTTCACCCTGACCCCATGAATTACTCTTATTATGGTCAACCGGAACATGATACTGAACTTTCAGATTCTGCAACATCCTTTAACAAAGGAAGGATGGATGAGATACTGAGTGATGTTGTCAACCAAATTCCCCGGGCATTAGAAAGTTTGCTCACTTTTGGGACAGAATTGACACGAAGCAAGCTCAACCATATGAAGGATATTCTCTTGAATTCTGAGTTGGTGCTTAGAATTGCAACTGACCGCAGAGAGGATCAAGGGCCACAACTTCTAATTTATCAGTTTCTCGTTGATGATCTTGACAGTATGGTGAGTGATGCTATGTGGACAGATGCTAATGGCATCGTGGGTTGTGAGGATTCTAAACAGAGAAAGGAGCTAAAGGGGTTTCTTCTTGATTGTGTTATAGAATATCTAGAATCAAATTGCTGCCAATATTTTAACTCTGGATTCAAGAAATGGACGAAGCTGCCCTTGTGCATGGAAGCTGAGATGTTGGCTCAAGAGGTGAAGAGGGAGATCAACAAGTGGTTATCTATGGTTGGGATGGTGCCTGATGAAATAATAGAATGGGAAATGAGCCACTCCTTGGGGAAATGGACTGACTTTGACATTGAAGCATTTGAGGCTGGTGTTGATATAGATGGGGATATACTTCAAATTTTGGTTGATGAAGTTGTTCAAGACCTGCAGGTTGCAAGCAGGGGCACCATTTACTTCTAAAATTCCTTTCAGCTGATCATAGGATATACTTCTAAAATTCCTTTCTCTGGTGAGATATGTGATCTAACAAGGTGTATTTTTTGTACAAATAGGATTATGTTATTTCTAATGGAGGCTTTTTTTTGGGGCTCTTTGAATTAGTGGACAAAATAAAGTCCATTGACCTAGTTTTTATTCGTTATTTTTTCAATTTTGTGTGTCTGTGATTTGAGTAAAATAGCCTAGAAAATATCAGTTAATGCCTTGATGACTAACCAAACCTAAAACACAAAGACATAAGTTGATTGAAGTATATTCCATCTTGAAATGTCGGGGAAAAATGATTTTAGACAAGGGGTGTGTTGAATGAACTCACAGTTTATTTAAGTTTACTTTATGAAATAATTTAGAGAGTTTATGATATGAAATTTTGCTTATTAAATAGTTGTTTTATACTTATTTCAGCAAGTTTTTCAAGATAATTTATGAAAATATTTATAATTTATATACATAAGCAATTACAATATAAGTATTCAACAAGAGGGTGTGATTAAAGGACAATCATACTCCGCCTTTGATGAAAAAAAAAAAATACTTTTATTCCAAAACACACCTAGCCAAGTCCTTCTTTAAAACTGTCATGGTGATGAATACTCGCTCAAATCATACTAGCTTTACACTTACACAATACTTTAAGTCCCTCCCGAAAAAACAAAAAATTAAAAAAAAAAATTGAAACCAGAAAGAATGAAAAGTAAAGATCTATCAGCAAAGCTACAACAAAAATGAACAAATAAAATAAAATCAAAGGGTTTAAGGAAACACCATTACACTCCTCAAATGTGCCTATACCCTAAAACAGTCTTTCTTGTGATGACCCTGCTACTCCTTCCTCCTCTGTTCTCACCATTGATGGCATTAGGCAAACTCTTTAGTTCATCAATACTGGCATAGCTCTTCCTCGGCATGAGAACACCACCACCAACAGCCCTTCTCTTCTCACCAGCATTCGCTGACTTACTCCCTCTCGCACTCGACAGAACACCCTTGGAAGAAGGAGGTGTCAACTCCATCAAAGGAGGTAACACGTTACCATTCACCGGCTTCCTATTCTCCTTCCTCAGCACAGCAGAAAAATCCGGCACAGACTGTGCCACAAGAGAAGATGAGGATGAATATGATGACCCTTTTCTCCCAGAAACCACACCAGTACCACCATCTTGAAACTTGACTTGTTTTTTTCTTGGTGGGGTTAAAGTTAAGACCTTTGCTTCAACAACACCCTCTTTTTCTTCTTCTTGTTCGTATTCTTGTTGTCTCGTGTACTTCATGCGAAGCTTTGTTTCCCTCAACGCAGCGTATGCATGGTATCTTGGTCCTCTCTCAAAGTCCTCCTCCATCATGAGGAAGCCTTGCTTCATGAGAGAGATGGTGTCCAGTGTGGGGTTTGAGTGTTGTTGCAGAGAGACGTTGGGATTGTGTTGTGTTGGGTTCATTAAGAGCGTCATCGTTTTTTCTTGCTCTTATCTTAACTTTTCAGTGCTTTGGCGAGTAAAATATTTGAGTTTCTAACGGTCTAATAAATCTTAGTCCAACGTTCTAAATGAGGAGGGTCCCACAGAGTCCAAGGATCCCAAGTTATATTATACACCTTGGATTATATATTCTCTCCATCCTATTATAATCACGTGTAATAAAATAAATTTTATCTCAATATAATTATTATTTTATTTTTTCAGTATAATATTAAATATTTTTATTTATATTTTTTTTATATAATAATAATTAACTATAAAATTTAATAATGAATTATTTTAACTTTTCAAAGTGACATTAAATATTTTTTTTATTTATATCCTTTATATAATAACGATAAACTATAAAATTTAAAAATAAACTAATGACGATTTAAGATTAATTTTTTAAAATTATTATTTTCTTTTAGACATTTATTCATTTTTTTATTTGTGTAAAATAATTTAGGATGATCATTTGGGACATATATTATTAATTACTTTATCTTGTGAGTGTAGTTATGATATAAGATAATAAATTAAAGATAAAAGTCATTAACTATTTTCCTTTTAAACAATTAAAAATATTTAATACTTCTTAATTAATATTAAAATATTTATT
The DNA here is from genome assembly GCF_000004515.6 of Glycine max. NCBI lineage: Eukaryota > Viridiplantae > Streptophyta > Magnoliopsida > Fabales > Fabaceae > Glycine > Glycine max. The sequence goes on along the minus strand of NC_038254.2, from coordinate 57,561,684 downwards.
TACGAAGACTCTGAAAATAATTCACTACTATTGCTAGATTACTTAGATTTTTTGTTTGCATTGAAGACTTGAACAACTAGAGCAGCCCAACAGAAAGTAAAATAAAAAGGTAGAGGGTACGAAACTAATTTAGTGTCTAAGTAATACTACCAGCTATCCGTGTTTGTCAGTCAAAATTAATATAATAGAGGCTGGAAAAATAAAATTACAGAAAAAATTAATGCGTCTCCAACTATATTTGACAGTTTTATTAATGCTGATAAAGAATATTAACGTTATTATTTATACACTGCTGTTAATTGAAAAATATGAATAATGAATAAAAGTTACTATTAGATATCACACTAAGAAGCTCAGTGCAAGGCATTCTATTTTGTTAAATTTATTTTCAATTCAAATATTTTTTTTTTCAATTTTTTTCCACCCGATCACACTCACCCTAGTTAGCATATTATCAGGTGCCGAAGGGCAAAAGTTGCTTCCACATGCGCTACCATTTTCGTGGACTGGTCCAAGCAACAATTCAACAACTAGTATTTCTCACAATGAAACAACTATCTGCCAGAGCTAGAATATGACCACTGGTGTGCTTTACAAAAAAATGCACTAGTCATGACAAGTTTGTGAGGTATAACTGCTATCTGCTAACATACACAACAATGTAACCACCAATTTCATCTTGGCGGTTCATTTTAAACTTTATGGTACTTGTATTTTTGTCCTAAATTGAATCTATTGACATGCTGGTCAAAACCATTGAGTACTACGGTCCTTACTGCTGCAACTGCTTGCTCCAATGAAGCGTCAATCTGTTATTGAAAACAGGAAACCATAATCAAATTTCATATTAGGAAAAAAAATGCACTTAATTTGTATTATAAAATTACTCTTCCAATTGCTTTTGTAGGTTACGCTAACTGTCCAATATTAGCATTACCTGTTCAAGTCCTTTCATATTTTTTTTCTGATTATGTAATTATTATTGAATTAGTTACAAGTTCATATACTAACCTCCTTCCACAATCAAAAAGTAAATATAAATTGCTTTTACACCCCTAACGAAATCTAATGGACTATCACAAGTCATAAGACAGTATTTCACAGACCAGTATTGGTATAAAAGTGCAGTGCGGTAAAGGAACTAAATTGCTCTTTTATTCTCCAATTATGTAATTTTTGTCAAATTTGTTTCGATCCATCTATTAACTACAAGTAAGTTCCAGTCACAACACAAGACTGTAATGTATTTTGCGATTAGTATAAGCAGAAAAGTGGTATGCTATTATAAAAGAACTAAACCAATTCACGCTTGGTATAGGACTAGCTGTAACCTGCTTTCGTTCCTCTACACTGAATTTTTGTAGAAGATAAGCTCTTAAATCCATAGTTCCAGGAGGATTTCCAATTCCTATAAACACAAATTTGAAATATAGTACTGTAGAAACAATTGAAGAGATCATGTCAATTTATAAAGTGAAAGAAGAAAAGGAACTAACCGACTGCAAGTCGAGGAAAAGCACTGCAACCATCCAAATGGCCCATTACATTTTTCAATCTGTAACAATGCAACACCAGATATAGAATTTATGATTTCCCAGTACAGAGAAATGTGCCAGTTCCCAAATAAGTTTTTTAAAAACAAGGTTTTAATATTGGGATGACAATTTTAGTGTCTTATTCATAAAATCATCTATGTGATGAGATAATGTATAACAAATCTTCACCATTAAACTGTATTGAAGTAAAAGTTCTTTTAAAAATTTAAAATAAAAAAGCTACAATGCTATGTTACTAATGATAAGATTCAAATCATTATCTTGGAGAACATAACAAGAGTCTCACAAATTAAAATTCAAACATAAGAATTCTACTTTTTTGGAGTTGAAGCAACTACCTGTAACCTTAACTTTTTGATATCTTAATATCTGTCTTACGGCAACGACTTTATAAAAAGTCTAATTACTGTCTCACTATTCACAAAGTGAACTCAGCTAAGCTATCAATTCCAACTTTTGAAATCATGTTTTGTTCTGATATATAAAAAGTCTTAATGAATACAACAAACATTACCCATTGTGATGTCCATGTCCGCCTTTAGGTTGAAGCCTTAAAACACCATTTGGAAGGCTTGTCTCATCAAAAACCTATAAAAAAATCCCCACAAACTTATGAACAAATGAGATTATCAACGAGCGAGCAAACTGTCACTATCTGCTTCTAAACAGGAGTAAGGTAAGAGATACATACTAGTAGAATATGACGCAAGGGTACTTGATAATATGCAGCAAGTGGCCCAACCTTCAAGAATAAGATAAAATCAGCAGCAGAAAAGTAATAACCTTTTTAATGAAATAAATAATATAATTTCAACATCAGCATGTTCAAATCAGAATTGAATCAGATAGTTGATCCATAATCAGTTTCAATAGGTAGTATCTCTCTGTCGAAAACTAAAGCCTGTGTGTGTATGTGTGTAATAGAAAATCTAGTCATTGCGTACTGTAAGGTGAAAACTAACTAACTAACTAACTAACCGATTCCCCACTGAAATTCATGTATGTTTGGGGCTTTGCCAGCAAAATCGGTACTTCACCAATAGAACCTGTACAAACCACAGAAGAAAATATAAGTTAATGATAGAATTACAATGAAATCTGTAACTGGGAGGGGAAAAAAATCAATTTTTTTTAGAGGAGGATGCACCTATTCCAATGAGGGCCTTTGACTGTATTGTGTTCATCTGAATCCCTTCTGCTCGAGAAAGGCTATCAATTATTTCAAATCCAACCTAATAATAGAGAGAAAATAATAAGATTAAGGTTCAGTACAAAATACAAATAGGAAGTGTATTCAAGAACGGAAGAAATACATTGTGCCTTGTGCCATGGTATTTGTTACCAGGATTGCCCAAGCCAATAATGAGCCAAGGAGTATATTCCACTTTAGCTCCATTTTTTGTCTGTGAAACCGAACAACGAACAGAAAAACATGTTTTTTGAACTGAAGAAGGAGGATAATGAAGGTTCCCGGGATAGCTTAAACAAAAGCTAGGGGCAGATACTGCATGCAACATTGATCTGTCGAAAAAATTCAAAGGGCATATAAGAGGTGTCAGGAAACCCAATTTTTTCAGTAAAACCACGACATACTCATAAACAGAGATTATTGTTACCTTAATAAATAATCGGAACCGCCACGAGCTGTTGCTGCTTGCTCTTTCCTCTTCCACGCTCACTCCATAAACCCAAAGGAAATGGCGGTTTGGGGGATTCAATGAATGAATGATTTTGAAGGACACGTGGCTCTTCTCCCCTTCTCTTATCGTTTCCTACCCACTGCTTCTGCTCATGCTTTTGGGCTTCACATTTCAGCCCAAGAAAGAAGGAACCAAGTTTGGACACCTTATTCTTTTCTTTTTCTTTTTACTTACTTTTTTTTTTATAACCAGTAGGTGTAATCCTCCACCTAACGGGTTCATTTGTGAGATAAAGTTATATTTGCCGTTGTTACTCCATATGTAAGCTAGGGAATTAAATCCCAGACCTTGTTTAAAATAATCAAATGTCAAACCACTTATATCAACAAATTTTGACTCTTTTAGACCTCAATAAAATATAACATTTACTTAATTATTTACTTTAACTCACACCTAATCACCTAGTTTATTATCTTACATTTCTCTAATTATTTAATTTCACTTAAATGAAATGCTGAATTATTTTTGTATAATAATTCTTGTGGTGAGTAGAAAATCATTGTGTAATAACTTCATATATTATTATAATTGCTGCTCAATTTTATTTACATAATATAGCTATGAATTATGAAGAGGCTAAAGCAGAGGAGTTTAGGAGTTTGGGAGGAAGCGTGATGGCAATGGAGAAACAACTTTGTTAGTGGAAACATGACCATTTTAACCTTTAATTTCTTTGCCAAGTGATGGAATGGAACCAAAACATCGCAAAAGAATTATTGTATGAACAGATGGTGATGGATTGTAGATTGTACATGCATGCATCTATTCAGTACCGACAGCATACAAGGCAATTATGGAGGGGAACCCGAATTATGTTGGATCTTTTTACAAGTCAAGTCAATGCATGCTTTTAAAACTTAGAAGATTATGCTTAATAGAATCTCGTCAAGGAAGGGGTTCTATATATATAGACAGTGGATGTTGTACTTGTACATACTAGGTTGTGGGATGGATATGATGAGCACACAAACCATGTTTTCTTTAATTTGAAAATAGGGACTATAACTGATTAGGAATTTCAATGAAATAATGCATAACTCAAACAAAAATCTCTAATTAAGTTTGTGAGACATACCATCATTTGGTCTACATGGCAGGCAAGGGACTATTTACTTTTCAACTCATGAAGGATAATTCAATTACATATTTAGTTACGATTAAATTGTGGTGTTGGATTAAGGCTAAACAAAATAGATTTCAACACCCGTTCTCCTCTTGATATAAATATCCAACGGTTCATGAATTTGTCTAATTAAGGTAGACACTGTGTGGTTTAGCGGTGACATGATTATCTTTGGTCTTACATTTCAATTTGGTTTTACAACTGTTGCAAGTCGTTAGCTCAAGACTCATTTTGCAGCCTGGTATTTTTTATTTTGGTCTATCACTTTCATGGGTTCTCGATTATTATAGTGGCTGAAAATGACTTGTATTTTTGTTCATGTTATTCTAGTTCAAACAGGGGAAGGATGTGATTGTAATCTGTTTGGGAGTGGTATACTGGTTTCAACTTTCATCCAATCTGTTATAATTGTTTAGTGGAGGTTGAAATTGTAACTTTGGTCTTTAATTTTTGGGATTATATACAGGTTCATCAAATATTTTTAGGGGATTTGTTTATGCAGTGGTTGAATCAATATTCACGATAATTCTCTTGCTTATAGATATTAAAAAAAATTGCCTATGCATTTGGCAAGTTGGAGCTCAAATTTATAAATAATAATGTCCTCGATGCCAATGGCCCGTGATATTCGTTTGAAACAAATTAAAAAGTTTATCAGAAAATAAAAATCTCAGAGACGACCGGCATGAAAAATGTATAAAAATTATTTCTTCACAACTCTAACTACTTATTAAATAAAATTTACATTCACATACAATTCAGAGTACAAAGGTTGCTATTAACAAGTCGATACTTTTAAGGAAGATTTTATGTTTGAGTACCTGAAGAAAAAAAATATGACCGAGAAGAGATTCACTAAAGTGACTTGTCAGGTTCAATCTTTATAGCAGAGACACACCAACAACATGGTGATAAAAAGAAAAAAGAAAAAAAAATAGAAAAGCTGCTACACATTTGGTGCTAAATTGAATGAAAAAACTGATTCACAAAACTCACAGGCTAAGATGCAAATCCAAACCTAACCCTCGTTCACGACCACCACCACTACCTTCACCCCCGTTGAAGCCACCGAACTGCGGCAGAGGGTGGCGGTGACCATGGCCATCAGTGATGGAGGCACCAGCTGCTGCAACATAGATTCGTCTTCCAGAAGCCACAAAGGCAGCTCCTGAATGATATGCACCACCATGTGGTGTGCATAACCACGACAAAGGTGGCTGAGACTGTGGTGAGAAGCTTGATATGATTGTGTTGTGAATCTGTGAAGAAACAAAACCACGAGCAGCTTGCATTTGGGCACGTTTCAAGAGCTGTCTTTCTTTCTTGTGCGCGTTTTGATGCCCTCCTAGTGCCTGTGAGTTTGCAAATTCTCTGCAACAGTACTGACACTCGTACTTTCTTGAACTGAAAGGCTCAGAATTCGAACCTGCTTCATGAGTTTGATCTTCTGGGGACTTGCTAATGTTGATGCCAAAGAGCTTTAGGGGTTGAGTGTTAGTATTGGATTTTGCATGGTATTCAATTTCAGCCATGATGAATTGTGTGAGGGAAAAAGAAAAGATGCACCAAAATATGTGGTTAAGTAGTAACAGTGGGCATGAATGTGTGTGTGAACTACATAGAATGAGAGGCTTTTATAAAAGAGTTCAAGTGCAAGCTTGGAAAGAGGAAAGCATAATCATTTCTTAGAAGAAAGAAAAAAAAGAGACAAGAGGTAGAGTTTCAACGGATGAGACGAAAACCAGCTTAATTTACAATACGATTTTCAGTATTTTATAATTTGTAGCAGTACCACCTATTAGGGTTGGGGTGTGGGCATATTCTCATAGACAGAAAATGGGTGACATACGCATGATATGATAAGCTTACATTACGCAAGTAATTTTTTTTTATATATATTAATTATAGTATTTCGTAAAATGCGCTGTGCTTTTCTTTTTATAACTTTTAGGGTACGAAAATACCTTTGTTTAAGTGCACACTAGCTATACCAAAAAATTACGATAGTAAAATGTGTGTTTTATTAAAAAGTACGATAGTAAATTTTATTAAGGGATATAGGAGCATAGTCTTTTATTTAATAAAAATTAAAGTTTGGGTATAAATATTACGAATTTATGTTAATTGTATGATATATTATACTTATAGACAATTTTATTCATATATATAAAAAATTGATGTACATCATCAAATGTAACATGTTGTGAATATATATAGTCCTTCATACTATTTTCATAGACTTATAATGTTATGCATCAACACTATTGACACTTGTTAGTTCAAGAATAAGAAGTTTGGTTCGGCTTAAATAAAGCATTAGGTCCGAGTCAAGTGAGTTAATATATCCTTTTTTCAGTGATTAATATATCTTTTCTTTTTAAAGGTGTGCCACTAATATATTTTTTAATATGTTTTTTTCAACACACATTATAATATTTGTTAAAACTTATTGACAATTATAAAATTAGTAAAAATTCATTAAAAACTCACAAAAGTTTATGATTTCACAAAATTTTAGTTAATAACAGATAGTGTTGTTAACATATTATATATATATATATATATATATATATATATATATATATATATATATATATATATATATATATATATATATTAATTTCATTTTTTGTGTATGTTTTAAGTGAAAAGAAGAACCACAATGGCACGTACGTCCCAAACTTGCAATAATAATTGGTAGAAATTAATCTTATTAGATAAAAAAAGAAGCTAATAAGTTAGGTTGGTTTAGGCATAGCACATAAAACAAAAGGGTATCTGCTCTTTGGCTCAGAACGCTAGATACATTAGTAATCTAGCTCAAGCATATATATAATCTAGTCTTCACTATGTGTCATGCAGACTTGTTTTGTCGTGGCTTGCATAAAAGGATGTTAGCTCAATATATATTAAGAGGACAACTTGACATCATTGGCGTAGATTAAAATCTAAGCTGATATTTAGTTGATCGATTTAATCAAAACGTTATTTTATTCTTACAAAAATTATTTGTCATATACAGAAAAATATATACTACTACAAAAAGGAAAACGGGCATTTTGCAAGACGAAAAACATGCAGCGGTCCAGAATATCCTGAGTTAATTGATGAGGAAGTCAAACATTGCTAGAAAGATTAATGATCCAAGTGGATTGAAGGTTCAGAATGACGTAAGGTAAATGCTAGGTATCACAAGCATGTTTGCGTGATTGACGTTGAGTTAGTCGTTAATTATTGGGACAAAATCTGCAAGAATCTTACTAACTTCCATCACTTGGGTTCAATGTATTATGATATCACCACTACACATGTTTAATTTTAATAGAATGCTTGACAACAGTGTCGAAACTGGCGATGCTCGTGATTGCTATTCCACCATAACAAAATTGCTATAAAGTACACATGCACCCAAATTTTCTCTGTTTAAATTTTGTATTACTACAACACATATCAACTTTAACAACTTTTTTTTCTTTAACACTTAATAAAAATATTATTGAATTTGTTTGACAACATTAAAATAAATGTCATTAAATTACTAATAAATGTTGATAATATCTTTTTGTGATATTTATTAAATGTTTTTATAACTCATATTGTTAAAATCTTTTTTGATATTTTTAGGCTTTAATAGTAAAAAAAAATATTACTAAAGATCACATGTGATTAGGATATTATTACATGAATTAAAAATATGTTTTTATAAATAATAACTTTTAATATTATATGAACCAGATCCTAAAAACATTGGTTAAAGATCTTAAAGAAGAAATATTTTTATTAAGAAGTGAAAAATTATATTATTCACGATCTTTTTTAATTAGGTTCTCTTATTATTTATATAATAAATATTTTTTAATTCTTTAATAAATGTTTTGAGGACATTGGTTAACTAAACTCATGTTAAATATGTATGTATTTTTATCTTAATTAAAAAAATTGATAGTAATAAATACTGTATTTCTCATATTTATTGTGCAAACCTTGTTTATCGGACTCAATTCACTTCTGATTGTCCCACTTTTATTGTCCATAATGACAATTGACCGACAACAAATTAATCAATTAGCTACTTAGAGGGCACTGACAATGATGAACCTAGTGAAAAACATGTTTACACTTCCCTGTAGACTTAATTTGTTAATCCAGTCCCTTCATGGATTAATTTGCAAGCTGGGGACCAGGGACGGACAATGATTGAAACTCTCGTTGATCATAAATTAAGTATACCTTCCTGCATGGTTCATTAATTATTATGATATGTACCTCTCTTCCCAAGTTATATATGTTTATGTTAGTCCAACCAATTCAAGTCACATGTTAATACAGTCCTCGATCGCAAAACTATCTGTTTTTGTTCCAATACAATTTCCGTATGTTAACGGATTTAAAAAAAAAAAAAAAAATACTTGAAAGTGAGAAAAGCTTTAACTTATATTAGTACATTGCAAAATCATAATCTTTTATAAAAAAAACATTATATATTTAAATAAATTAAAGAAAGAAGGGTACGTAGAACCTATATATATACGTGCCCCTCGCTCAAGCTCAATCGATCCGTTGCTTAAATACTTGCATGGAATCACAAAACTAGCACTCCCTAAGTGAATGCTGCATAGGGTACATACAATAATTTCGAATACCAATTGATAAAAGTGGTTAACGAAATTTGAAATTTCCATGTAGAAATTAGACGGTTAGGTGGAGAAAGTATATTGTTCAAAAGCACATGGCAATGATGTTTGTTATACATCAATTCATGCATGAAAACTCGAGTGAAAAGAATAGGAACTAGCTAGGAAGAGCCTGAAAAATCTCCCTCTCTCTTTCAATCTATCTAAATGATCCATTATGTTATATAATTATCTTCTCTAGTTCCTACCTAGTGAACTCATTACAAGGGGGTCACTTGTTTTTAATTTTCTTAAATTAGTAATCATGGAAAGTTAACATGCACCAGTCATTTTAGAGCTTTTTGTAGCTGGTCCAAATGGACAAACTGGACCTGCCGACTAATGCTTGCCGGGGTAATCAATGAAATCTACAACGTTAACACTATTTGTTTATTAAATGATTGAAGTTGATGCATGTTACTTGGTCAATAAATAAATATACACTAATAGTTTGATGTTGAACTTGATATATAACATAGTTTTTATTTAGTAAAAATTAAATTATTAATAGAATCTCTGTAAATCTAACTAATAATATATCCTATTAATAGACAATTTCATTAACCGTTGGTAAATTAAATTGATATATTATTGAGCATATTACATATTCACCATAATATATTAATGAAAACTCATAATGTTTATATTAACAATTTGTTTTTATTAAACAAAATTTATAATATATGGAGACAATCTTAACGTTGGACAATGTTTATGTGTTAGTAAATGATATTTCTTTTGAAGTGACATGCAATGCAACAATGTACTTGTTTCGTTAATATAAGAAATATAATGAGCTTTAAAAATAATATTGATTTTGCAGGGATGGTTTTGTAATTGCCGTATAGCATGTCTCAAACTGCTCAAAATCCCAAACGCATAGAAAAAAGGTAACGTAATTTTACTTGACACGAATTTCGATCGGATTCAAAATGGGTATTCCGAACAAACAAAGCTACCTGAATTTTAAAAAGGCTTCTTATTTGATTTTTTTTTCTTTTGTATAAATAAGCTATTTTTAAAAAAATTGTTTGTCCCATTTTTCTTTTTATTTTTTTTTAAAAATGGATTATGCAAATCATAAATAAAGTTAATTAATTTATATGTACACCGTAACCTAGATTATGCATGATCTAGAAGGTCAAGATTTAAATGCATACATGGTTAAGCAAAATCTTGAAAAGAGGGTTTATCTGAGTAGGTTAGGCACTTTAATTAGACAAGTCTGCAAGTTAAAATGGTCGAACATAATAATGCATACAAATTACTAGCTTTTACTCAATAAAAAATGGACGGCTTTGGAGATATCTTGCATGTAAAAGGACAAGGAACGTGAGGACGTATCTTATTTAAATTTAATAGACAAGGTACGTAAATCACATTCAATTAATATCTTTAAATGGAAATTCACGTGGATAAGGCATAAAGATATTGAAAAATTAAGACCTTATCTACGAGTTTCAAGTTGGAGTTTACAAATATACTGGCCTGCTATATATAAGCTTAATTGATGAAAATATATAATAGAAGATAGATTAGTAAATGGTACAGTTCCAGAAGTAGTAGGCAGTCACATGGCTAAGACAATACTTGAAGTCGTGTCTTTAGCGGCTTTTTTACCAATCAAGTTTTCAATTACTCAACTCTAAACTTGGGATGAGAGTGCTACTTCTTTGAATCTGTATATGCCGCGGAAGTTTGATTACTTGTTTGTTGTGATACGGCAGCACGTGACATATAAAAAATAGAAGCTTTTTCACTCTAGTTGAAGTGGTAACGATGGATGTTACATACTAACTAGGAAGGGAGGTTTATAGGTTATTAGTTTAAATTTCAAGTCTTTCCAAGAGAATAGTTCTGTCAAATAACATTTGATTTGAGATAATATTAAGTTAGTCATGTGAATGATATGTGTTATTGTTATGACACACGTTAATTTATGTTTTTGTTATTTTTATCTTAATGTCAACAAAACATATTTTATAATTATTTTTTTTCTGAAATGTGATGAGATAGTATTTAATGTAAGTCATTTTTTTAAAATATGCATTAAATGTATTGATTCTAATAATGTGAATCAATTTAAGGTTGAAATATTAATGTTAGAATGAAGAATAGGTTGTTCTTATCCCTTAGTCTCAATTGAAAGCTTGTGTCAATGTGTCAAACAATCTTAAGAGTCAAGACTTAAATACTATATAAGCAAACTCATAACTTAATCACTACAACATCTTTTAATAACAAAAATAGACTATTAAGCATTAAAACTCACAATATATTAGATGTGTTGACTTTAATGATATTAAAAGATTTAACATCAAAATATTGATATTAGAAGAAGGACCTAAATCACTCTTATCCTTAACATTGATGGAGGACTTGTTTTGATGTGATAAAACTATGACATATCAATGCCTCTACTCCATAGTGGACAACATTGCCTGGTAGGGTTATGGTATTTCTAAATATGGTAAACATCCCAAGCAACAAAGACAACTTTAGTGAGCAACAACAAATTTGGTTGAAAATAAAATGTTCCTTATTATATATTATTTAAGATTTTGACACATAAATTAAAAAATATAATTAATTTGTTTGATTTCATATAAAATATTGGATAATTTTATAATACACTCTTTATCTCTCTAATTAATTACTCATTTATTTTTACTTTGTTATTTCCACTAAATATTGATTAAGGATAATATTAGAAAAAAATTTAATTCAATATTAATTTTATAATACTCCCACTATTTTGAAACAATTTTTTTAAAAAATGTGATATAATTTAGAACGAAAAAGAATGATAGAAAAAAGAGTTAAGTAGTAAATGCGGACTTTGGACCATTTAACTAGGCCCAAAATAGCTTAACAACAAAATTGATTTCCACAACAAATTTGACAACATATAATGCTTTAATCATTCTAATAAAAAAAATACTAGACAAATTTAATTACAAATTTTACAAAATGCATTATGAATTGTAAACATTTCTCACATTTTTTTAAAAATAAATTAAAAGAAACACCCTAAAATTTATAGTAACCTGCTTCTTCTTCTTCTTTTTTAATCTCCAATGAAAGTGTAGACAGGTTTGGGACTTGGGAGTCCAGTTGGTACCACACTGGCATTGCCTGAAATTCAACCACTGAACTAACAAACCTACTACCCTTTGCAATTGGAATGCTTTCCCTATGTAGGTCTCGACATGCCCTTCACGTTTTCAACGCATCTTCACGCTTTCTTCATTCCTCTTCTTCCCGAATCCCGCGCAAAGCACCTCCTTCTGATGTCGTTTACCCTTCCTCCTCCTCTTTGCTCTCCGACCTCGTCTCTTGCGCCACCGACGATGCCCACATCCGTCGCGTTTTCTCTCGCCACAAGCGAGACCTAACCTCCCCCCTCGTTCTTCGCGTTTTGAAGAGCTACAAGCAACTGGGTAGGGCTAAAACCTTGAAATTCTTCTCCTTGGCCGGGACCCACTTAGGTTTTCGCTTTGACGATTCCGTCGTTGAGTACATGGCTGATTTCTTGGGTAGGAGGAAGCTCTTTGACGACATCAAGTGCTTGTTCAATACGATGTCGTTTCATAAGGGTCGAGTTTCGCCCAAGGCATTGTCCATTTGCATCAGGTTTTTGGGGAGGCAAGGGAGAATCAAGGAAGCACTGTCACTGTTTGAGGAAATGGAAACTGTGTTTAGGTGTAAGCCTGATAACCTTGTGTGTAATAACATGCTTTATGTGCTTTGCAAGAGGGAATCATCTTTGGAGATGATTGAGCTTGCACTTTCAATTTTTCACAAGATTGATGCTCCTGATACCTATTCCTGCAGTAACATGATTGTTGGTTTGTGTAAGCTTGGTAGACTAGAGTCGGCTCTTGAGATTTTTGATCGAATGAATAGGATCGGAGTGCTTCCCACTCGTTCTGCTGTTAACTTGCTTATTGGGGAGCTGTGTTTGATGAGTGGAAAAGAAGGGTCTGTTGAGAAGGTGAGAGTGAGGAATACGCGGAGACCGTATACTATTTTAGTTCCTAACATGGGAGGAAATAGCGGCGCGATTCAGCCTGCAGTTCAAGTGTTTTGGGCAGTTTGTAGTTCTGGCTTGTTGCCTAGTGCTTTTGTTGTTGTCAAGCTTATGTCTGAGCTTTGTCGCTTGGGTAATACGGTAGAAGCTGTTCGAGTGTTGAGGATTGTCGAGGAAAGGAAATTGACTAGTGTTCAAGAGGGATACTCTGTTGTTATAAATGCATTGTGCGAATGTTGCCGAGTAGAGGAAGCTAGTGATTTGTTTGGGAGGATGTTGTCCTGTGGCTTAAAGCCAAAGTTGGTTGTTTATAATTCTGTTATATCGATGCTGTGTAAATTTGGAAAATTGAAGGATGCTACTAGGGTCTTCGAAATCATGAACAAGAACAGATGCCTTCCTGATGGATTAACCTACACTGCTCTGATCCATTCTCACGGTGAGGTTAGGAACTGGAAAGTTTCTTATGACTTGCTAATGGAAATGTTGGGTTTGGGATGGATTCCACATTTTCACACTTTCAATTTAGTAGAGAGTCTTTTGAGAGAACATGATCAGTTGGATCTATGTGTTAAATTGGAAAGAAAATTGGAGAACCAGAAGTTGCAGAAGCTGTGTAAAGGAGGTGAACTAGATGCTGCTTATGAGAAAGCACAATCAATGCTTGAAAAGGGTATTCCTTTATCAGCTTATGCTAGAGACATTTTTCAACAGGTGTTTCAGAAGTGTGGCAAGATAAAAATAGCACGTCAGTTACTGGAAAAGACTGAAAGAGTTCAGGAGCCTGAGGAGATCAACAAAACTTAAGTATTTAGAACAACAGCAACAAAAAAAATCCTGTTGTTGGAAGTTGGAACAATTTTGGGCTTTTTTGTTGACATATATAGATTACCATAAATTTTTCCCTCAATTTTGTAGTTTTAGTTTGTAGTGTATCTTTTAAAGTCTTGCATTTTCCAGTAAAATCTTCCATGTTTATCACTGTAATTGTAAATTGAATAAAAGAAAAGAAAGGTTTCTGTTAAAATACTAAACTTACATTATATGCTGATTGCATGCTTTTGCTTTACTGGGGGTATTGTGGCAGAACATTGTCTATCAATTTAGCAAATGGTGGTTCTTACATGGTGAATGTCTATCAATTTAGCAAACATTGACTATAATTCACTCTCCTATTAAAGTTTATCTTATATATTAGATGCTACAGTTACTGCTTACTGTTAATTAAATGTCTTTGATCTATGGGGCATGGGGCTTCATACTATTGTAGTATCGGATTACTAGCTTTTCTGTATACGTGAACAAGAAAGAAGAAATACAGGACTTGGATTACAAAACTACAAGCAATGTTACCTATATATTTTGATGTGCAAAAAAACAAAAAGAAATTGCAGTCCGTATGTTCCGTGAATCGTATGAGTTTTTGGTCCACCTTAATTCTTAACCCTTTTTTGATTGTGAGTTTCTATCAGCTATTCCCCATCTGTTCTCTGTGTGGATCTATTTTACATCTTCAAATAGTGTGCTTTTGAAAAACATACAAGAGATGTTTCTCATTGAGCAATAGCTTGCAGGTCAATATGATTCAGTACTTGCTGATTGCTAGTATTGTATAATGATATACATTTGCCTGCTTTTTCTAGTATTTAAGCCATGCTAAGAACTATGAAATACACTAGTCTCTCAGGAATCTAAATACTGTTCTTCTTGTATTGTTTTACTACTTTAATTTGTTTTCCATGTTATGGAGATATCTTATATGGTGCTCATAACATAAATTTTTAGTTGTTAGGGAACAATTTTTCTTTTATCAAGTAGTTTTATGATTTACCCAAGTACTGGAAAAGGATCCTTGCTAAGTCTCAGTAAATATTCATTTAACATAATTTTTCTTTCTCTATTCTGTTGGGTATTGAAGGGATGATAAATCTTAATAGGTACCACATTCTCTCAGTATTTTAAAAATGTAATGCTCCAAACGAAGGGACAATAGATATCACATGCTCTCTTCCGTTTCTCTGTAATCCGTCCCACCATATTTAGCCGTTCCAAACAAACAGGAATTTCATTTGTATGCATTCTACCGTTTATATACTTTTTCGAAAACTAATGACTAGACTAAAAAGTATAGATGATATATACATTTGATCTATACAAATGTTTCCATGGAAAAAATCACGTCTCCGGGCTCACTTGATTGAGCAAAATACGTAAGTTTTGTAAACTTTCTATTATCTATCTTCAATTGTAAAAAGATAAATATTTAGATCAAAGATTAATGTAAAACTAATAGGAAAAAAAAATAAAGACATAAAGAAGGAAAAAACTGATTATTATTTCAAAGATTTTGTTCATTTTCATCTATGTGATGTGATAATCACTATATGTGCCTAGTTGATTGTGACATGCTTAACTTGTTTATTGAGCGCTATTAAGTTATTAGATGACACCAACTAATAATTAATGACTATATTTATTGCTTATTTAATTTTGAGGGTTATTTATTTTCTTATTTTTATTTCAGAGATTAATTTAACCAATTATCACAATTTTAGGATTAAATTAATTGGTAATTTATAATTTTGTAAACCATTTTATTATTTTTAGAAACCAATTTGACTTGTCATTATAATTTTAAGAATTACATTACTAATTTATTTATTTTCATTGTTATCTAATTATAAATTGACATATATGGTAAAATTATTGAAAATTGTAATAATTATTTTAAAAAACAACACCCATAATACTTTTTTTCATCAATTGACCATATAAAATTTTTTACATAGAAAATTAAACTCAATTTTTTTTTATTATTTAGAAAGAATAAATATATTTAAACTTTCTTTAAAATTTAAAAAGTCAAATGAAAAGAAAATAAGTTCTTTCACCCGGTCAAGAAAACGTAGCATAGAAAACTAGAAAAGTAAGCGAGCTATATTAGAAAAAAAAGAAAGAAAAGTAAGCGAATTTCGGGAATAGGATATTTTTTAGAATGAATATATTAAAAATATACTATGTTTATAGTTGTTTTGATCGCCTAAAATTTATTTATAAAAGTATGTAAGTAATAGATAAAATATCTAAAAAAATTTCTTTTCTCTCTAATTATTTATTATAATTATACACTATTGAAAATAAAAGATTTTTGTAATTCTTTATAAACATTTTTATGTTACAATTATACATTTCCGAAAATAAATTTTTAAATATTACTAAAAGATTATAAGAATGATAATAATATGCTTTGACAAATATTATTCCCAACGACTGGAGTATGTATCTTATTTTCGTTAATCGTTAGTTAATTTCCTGACACAACGGGAATTGGATTTGGAGTGTCCTAGATTCGTGTCCTGGTTTGGTTCGTACTGTTGTACGAGTTTTGACTTTTTCTGGATTTGGAGTTTTCAATTAGATAATGTGCAACGGAACCGCTTGGTGGGTTCAGATTCAGAAGCAAAGGGTGTTTGTGAGTTTTGGTGAATTCAAAAGAGAGAGTAAGAAGATTGTGCATGAGTATCATGAGTAATAGTAGAAGCAGAAGCAGCTGGTGCGGTTTGTGGCCTGGTTCCTTCAATATGGAAACTGAGTTGACTATTAGAGGAAAGAGTTTTGGTGGCATTTTTGGCTCCTCTGCTAAGCCTAGATCCCTCAGGGTTCAGCCTTCTGGTTTGTTTCTCTTCTTTTTTTGCTGATGTTGATGCCTTTCATGTGTTTAGTTCGTTAGCGATTCTCACTCAGGAGATCTTTTTAATGCTTACCAAAGATATGTTTTTTATTGTGGTCGATTTGTTGTTGCTGGATGCCTGCTTGGCTTGTTTCTCATGGCTGCTTTGCTTATTTAATAATTCTTTACTAATATACCAACATGAAATTTCATCCAAATGTTTTTGGAATTTCCTCAGTTAAGAGTTTATTGTAGGACAATACCTAGATGCATAGGTGCTTTTGTTGTTGTTGTTGTTCTCCTTTTAGAATTGGAGTTTCACCTCGGTAACCTGCATTGACCTTTAATACAAACCTTTATTATGTGATTTGAAATTCTGATTCTAATCAAAGAATAACATCAGCAACACCTAAATTTATTGTATTATTCTTTACAAATGCATTTTATTTTGTCCATTATTGATGGCTCCTAATATCACATCCATAATGTGAATCAGTGAATGTGTCCATGTCCCTCGAATGTTACTGTGTAAAATTGTGTTGCAGATGAAGATGTTGAAGATCTTCTCCCCTCTAATATTTCGGGCAAACCTTCTGGAACTGTTCTGCCCTATGTTGGTGTTGCTTGCCTTGGAGCCATGTTATTTGGTTATCATCTTGGGTATGATTTCATCTTCACTTGGTATACAGATAGATGGACTTAAAATGCAGCATATCATATTCTGTATGCTGTCTTAAGTTATTGGTGGCAAGAAACTGGAGTCCTGTGTTGAATTTTCCTTGTTGTAGTACTGATTTTCATCGATTATTATTCTTAAGTAGGAAACTCTGACAATTTCCTTTTTGATATAGGGTGGTAAATGGTTCTCTTGAGTACCTTGCCAAGGATCTTGGAATCACCCAAAACACTGTTATACAAGGTACATCTTTTTCTTTTCACTATTTGTTTTTGCAAATTAGTTTGCACTGTTTGATTAATTTTATCAGAAAAAAGAAATTGTAGATGTTAATGCAAATACTCTTTCTTGTTCTTTAGCTCTTTAATTTTTATCTTTGTACAAGTCATATTTTCAGCATCTATTCAACCATGACTTGTACTTGTTAATTTTACTCTTATATTTTCCAGGAAAAAAACTTCAGTTTTATGGCATGAAGTTTAATTGAATCTATTCATTACTTTGGCCGTTTGTGAAGAGTATTTTTGTCTGTGAAATGTTTGTATCTCAAAAACCTAATTTGACTTGAATGTGGTCCATCAATTGTATTCTCGTAATTCTCATTAGATCTAATCCATGAACAGGATGGATTGTCAGTGCACTGCTTGCTGGTGCTACTGTTGGTTCATTTACCGGCGGAGCATTGGCTGACAAATTTGGCCGGACTAGGACTTTTCAGTTGGATGCAATCCCTCTAGCAATTGGAGGATTTCTTTGGTCAGTTAATCGCCCTTGGGTAGAAGGTTTGATCTTTTAGGTATTTTTGCAATTGATGGGTTAAATTATATTACGTTTACAGTGCTACTGCTCAGAGTGTTCAAACAATGATCATTGGTCGCTTGCTAGCTGGCATAGGAATTGGTGTAACATCTGCAATTGTACCACTTTACATATCTGAGGTGATCCTTTATAAATTATTTTAACCTCTGCGATTATGTTTACATATTTTATGTGGACCCGATGGTGATTCCTTCTAATGGACAGATTTCTCCAACCGAAATTCGGGGTGCGCTTGGATCTGTTAATCAACTTTTCATATGTATTGGGATTCTTGCAGCATTACTGGCTGGTTTGCCTCTGGTGGGAAATCCTATATGGTATTGACTATTGAGTTGTTTCATTTTACCATCTTGTTAGTTGTCAGCTGTTATTTCTTATGAGGATATCTTCTCAAGAGCATATATATTTGTGGTAGAAATGACAATATTCAGTGTGAAAATACTAGAAATGAAAGAACTCCTTCTGTTGTTAGCACTCCATGAGAAAGAAAGTGGAGATACGCGTCTTTCATAAATGAGAAATAAATTAAATGGCATAAGAAAACTTTGTCCTAGAAGATAATTTTGCAAAGTAGTTCCTTCTGTTACAAGTGTTCCAAGAGAACTTTGAAGGATGGCCTATCCGCATGGTTTTTATTTTTACTTGGAGGATCTGGAATATTTGTTGGTTGGTTAGTTATTAATTTCTTGTACTTGTACTAGAGGTGGTAAAAACCTTGAAATTTGTTTTGCATTGTGAATACATAGTTGGTTTCCTGTAATTGGCCTTGTGACTGTATGTTCATTAACTTGCATCCTCTTCTCCCTCATTTTATTTTATCAGGTGGCGGACAATGTTTGGAATTACTGTAGTTCCATCTGTTCTGTTAGCACTTGGAATGACTATCTCTCCAGAAAGTCCTCGGTGGCTCTTTCAGGTTGTCCTTCAATAATATGCTGTCTTTTGTTATGCAACAATATATATACATAACAAGGAAGCCAACTTTTGCAAAACAAGCCGTGTGAATTACTACTCTAAGTTACTTTTCTTATAAAAGATTACTACTTTTAGACACAGCAATAACTTTCTCTTAAATATTCTTTGTGCTAACCTATACATTGGATTATAGTCTCTTATGGTAACAATTTTGCAAATAAACTATTAAGTATAACTTTTTCAAAGAAAAGAGCTTATGCTATGTTTAAAATCTCTAAAAACACCATTGACATCCTTAAAGATTTTAATTGGGTTAAATTGTAGAGTTATGGTAGTCATGTATAATCTTAATACAACTTAATAGACATATAAGTATATGATGTCTGGTTTCTTGTGAAGTATACATTAAGAGTTTAGTGCAATTGCGATAATTTTCATGTATATTTTCTGATAAAATTACATTTATTATTTTATAGCAAGGAAAAATATCTGAAGCTGAAAAAGCTGTTAAAACACTATATGGAAAAGAAAGAGTGGCTTTGGTTATGCATGACTTGACAGCAGCAAGTGAAGGTTCTTCTGAACCTGAAGCAGGATGGTTTGATCTGTTTAGTAGTCGATATAGGAAAGGTATTCCATTACTGCATTTTAATTCCATGTTTGGTTAACAAGGGCTAAGGTTTCTAGTGTACTAAAGCAAAATTTCTGTAGTGAAGAACAGCTATTAATTATACCTTCATCAGTTAATATTGTATGTTTGTTACTATTGGTGCTAACCTGCAGCTTTAAAAGGTTTGGTCATAATTATGTTATTTAAAAACTACGTACCCCATTGCCCAGAGGCTCTACGTACCCCAGTGCTTTTATACAGTAGTGCCCCAATCATTGCGAATATATTCATGGAACTGTGGAAGTCAATTTTCTTGTTTCAACCTTAAAACCTGGGTCTTTCTTATACTTTTTGAATTTGTTTATGCATTGTTTTTTCTTTTCCTTTTCCCTTGATATATGTTATGAAGAGATGAGATATATCTTAATAATTTCATCACAGTTTATGTTGTTTCACTGCTCAACTGCCAACTTTTTAGTTTGTTCCAGATTTGATTAATGCTTAGTGAATTGGTGTGGCACTTACAAAATATTCCTTGTTGCAGTGGTCAGTGTAGGGGCAACACTTTTCTTGCTCCAGCAGTTGGCTGGAATAAATGCTGTGGTCTATTATTCAACTTCTGTTTTCCGCAGTGCTGGAATTACTTCTGATGTTGCAGCAAGTGCACTGGTTGGTGCATCAAATGTTTTTGGTTAGTATTTTTCATCCTAAAATTTTGATATCATGCAATTCTCACAAACATGATATTGTTTCTGACTGATGTTTGATTTTGTTGCAGGCACAATTGTTGCGTGGAGGTTAATTCGAGATCGATTGCCGACTAAGTCTAATCTACGGAGAAGGCAAATAGATATAAGTGACAGCCTATGTCCTTTCTGCAGTATTAAGGACGAAACTGCATCTCATCTCTTTTTTGAATGCAGCAAAATACAACATCTGTGGTGGGAATCCCAATCATGGATAGGGACTTCGGGGGCATACCCTATAAATCCTAGGCACCATTTTTTGCAGCACAACATTGGGATGAAAGGTGGGAAGATATACAAGAGGTGGAAGTGCTGGTGGGTTGCTCTAAATTGGTCCATCTGGCAGCAGAGGAATAAGGTTATTTTTATGAACGCCCCATTCAATGGTAGTAAGCTGTTGGAAGATGCACTATTTGTGGCATGGACATGGTTCAGAGCAATGGAGGAAAACTTTACAATACATTTCAACTTTTGGTCAAGCAATCTTCCAGCTGGTTTTCAGTAAACTAGGATGACACCAGCTGTGGTTCTGTAATCGTTGTAGCTTTATAGTAGGCTAGTAATCTCCTATCAGTCTGTACTCAGCCTGATATGAGGATTTACTAGCTTTACTTACATACTCTTGTATCTATAGTACCTCTGGTACTTTTTCATATATCAATATATATTATTTTTGCTGACCAAAAAAAAAAAACAATTGTTGCTTCGTCCTTGATGGACAAAAAAGGAAGGAAAAGTCTCCTTATCACAAGCTTTAGTGGGATGGTAATAATTACTTTCAACTCACATTTTTCTAAGGCTGAAAGCAAAACGATTGAGCTTTCATGCATGCGTGTCAATGATAGGCTTGCCGTCATTACTTTTGTAATTGTAGCTTTAATTCGTATTTCTCTGTGATCATTTTTGGTAAATAGCAGTTCTTGTTAAGCTTGTAATCTTATTTTTGTTGGTTTTAATACCTTTGAGGGGAGATGAAGAGAATCCAAAGCTGGTTATAGGTGCATTAAGAGATAATAGTTATACCTATTCCTAGTTATAAATCTATTTAATTCAAAACTCTGCCTTTATGGATTATACGATATCTCTTTCTATTTTGCTTTCTGCTTGGTTTAATAACAAATTTTCATCGCAACAGCTTAACTTAGTTTCTTGTGTAATATTAATATAACCTACTCATTTTCTTAAACCCCCTGTACTTTTCTGACTTTCCCAGGCTGCTTCTATGTTGCTTCTTTTTGTGTCTTTTACTTGGAAGGTCCTTGCTCCATATTCTGGCACCCTTGCAGTCCTTGGGACTGTCCTGTAAGTCATATTTAATTTTGTCAGTAAAAAGTATTTCCATACACTGAAAGGCTAGCATGTGTTATTTGTTTTCCATTTCTCTTTTGATTTGACTCTGGTCTATGAATTTTAAACAGCTATGTCTTATCTTTCTCTCTTGGTGCTGGTCCTGTGCCTGCCCTTCTTCTACCAGAGATATTTGCGTCTAGAATCAGAGCAAAAGCAATTTCTCTGTCATTAGGCACACATTGGGTAACTGACTTCACTATGGAATCTAATATCACCTGTAGTTATTGCAATGAAGTTTCTTGGACCTGTTGGGATGATTTATAATGTGCATATGTTTTATTGCTACACTAATTTTTCATTTTTGTTTATTCTTACCAGATCTCCAACTTTGTCATCGGGCTCTATTTCTTGAGTGTGGTAAACAAGTTTGGTATCAGCATAGTGTACTTGGGCTTCTCAATTGTCTGTCTTCTCACTGTCTTGTACATAGCTCGTAACGTTGTGGAAACAAAAGGTCGATCCTTGGAAGAAATAGAACGTGCACTTAGTCCTGCAACATAAATTAAATACTTCACAAATGCTTGTGATCTTAATTCTAATGCTGCTCTCACAATTTTTGTTCCTTAGGACACGTGATTTTCATAATAATTATTTTAAAAATCATATTAATGATAAATTATAATTTGATAATAATATAAAAGTAGTTTATAATGGAAATACATGATTATTAAACTCTATTTAAATATAAAACTTATCACATTTGATCTATTTTTTATATACACTGTTATTATTCTTATTTTTGAAACATAACTCTAAACTTCATTTCAATTCATATATTATAAATTTAAAATTTAAATTTATGAATAAAATGAACTCTTTATATTCTTTTTTTGTTGTCACTATATATAATCGTGTTTTTCTTATTTTATGACATGTGTTTTATAAACTTATATTAAAACCAAATTTTCTGTAATTAAATTTTTAATTATAAAAGATATTTAACCTTTTAAATTATTTAAGTTAATACTTAAAATTCATTCAATAGATGTTATAATATATATATATATATATATATATATATCGTTATCAAAATAATAAAATTAAAACAAACACATAGATGTATTTTTATATTTTAATATAGTTTTTATTAAAAATAAAATATTTTCCTCTTTGAGGTGTATATGTACCTATTAGAGTACTTCTGGTACTCTTTAATTTATTAATGAAATATCTTTGCTGAAAAAACGGTAGTTGAATTACAAGTTTTTTGACAAATAGAATATCATTGCAATTACTTCCATAAATAAGATATGCGGTGGGCGGTGCAATAAAAACTTTATAGCCCTGAAGCTAAATAACGGAGGAAGCCAAACTTTATGCCAACTAATAGTCAAACTAAAACTGAAACTGTAATAATCAAAAAACAGAAACTTAGTGACTAACCCAATGCTCTATGCTGTGCATTCAACACTCAGTCAACACTCAATTTTAAATGGTTACTTAAATTATTAACTGCTACAAATTGTTGACTGCATTCAAAACTAATTAAGACAGAAGGAATATAAAAGTACATGTATGATTCAATCTGAGAATGCCATTCATTGGTCGTTTGTAAAGGACCATAAGGACCAAAATGGAATGTTTTAAACCATAAGGACTGAAGTGGAAAATTATTAATTGCAATTATATGTACCAAAAGGCTAATTAAACATAAGATATGGGATCTGATTTTTTTTAAAAAAAAATAAATTCCAACCAACAAAAAATATTTTTAAAAAGAATATGTAATTTTAGAAAAAGTAGATAATCTTTTTTTTTTACAGTATCATAATTACATGAGAGAGTTACATAGACAGGAATGACTAAGTGAAGTCCTATTAATCCTGATTACAAAATAAATACATAGATAAAAAAGAAAATAAAAGGGAATCTAATAAGATCTGGATAATCTGATTTTAACCTTAACTAACTAAATCTCTTATAATAAAGAAGAACCGAATCAAATCAGATTTTGATCTTAATTAATGACCTAAAACTTCTGTATCCTTATTTTAAAACTAAAATTTAAAATAAGACTACATATAACTTTCAACAAAATACAGAGAATTAATCTTAAGTTGAAACAATTAATTTTAAATAATTTTTGCGTTAAATTTAAGATTTATATTAAATTTTATTTATAACTTATTTTATAATAAAAACATCCCACATAAATGATGTTACTTTAAAATTAATTTTCTCAATTTTCATTACACAACTAAAAAGTGTTTCTCCATCTTTCTTTAAAATAGATATAGAGAAGGAGTATAAAAGTACAATGCATGACTCAATCTGAGAATGAAAGCTGTAGTAGCTATGTACACCAATTTCAAATTGGGAGAATAGAAAGAAGAAGCTTCTTGTTCATCTCCTGCTCTGTCATTTTGTACGCCTATTGATAATTGGCATATGATGCATAAATCATCTCAGAAAGTTTCAATGTCATTCTTTGGTCCCTTGTATAGGAACATAAACAAAGGGTACAACTTGGTTTTCTTTATAATTGGCGTATCACTAGGAATAGCTGCAGTTTTATGCCTTAAACTATCTTTCAGTTTACAGGCCTTTCTGTATCCTGTGATTACCCCAATCACAACAATTCTTCCACCACCATTATCATCATCACGACTATTATCTGTGACTGAACAACCACCTAGTACTGAATTAAAGACATCTCTGATGCACAGCATGACCGACCAAGAGTTGTTCCTGAAAGCATCATCCATGGTTTCAGGTACTCAAGATTTTACTCAGCAAGCCGTTCCAAAAGTGGCCTTCATGTTCTTGGCTAGAGGTCCACTACCCCTGGCACCCTTGTGGGAGAAATTCTTCAAAGACCATGATGGATTTTACTCCATTTACCTGCACCAACATCCTTGTTACAGTGAAACCATGCCTGAAGATTCTGTATTCTATGGAAGAAATATTCCTAGCGAGGTTAGTTAGCTTGCCATTGCTTATATAGTTATATTATTCATTTCTCTTCAACCCCATCATAATTCATAAGCACGGTGTAATTCATGCAACATGAATAAAGTAAATTAAGTAAAGCTGTGCAAGATAGTATAAAGTTTTACATGTTTTCCTTTCGTATAATTTTTTTTAACACTCATTAAATTATAAATCAGTGTGATAAGTCAATTGACTTCTAAAAATAAATATTTTAAAAGACATATTTGCTGTAATTTTTAATTAGTTAATACGTTGAAATTCTATAGAAATTAAACTACTCAATACAACCTTGAGATAATATTAAAATAACTTTGGCACAGGTTTTAATGCATCGTGAGCTTTGATAGGTTGTGCATGTGAACATTGGGCTTATGCATAAACATTTTGTCATTGGATGAAATTAAAAATGATTATGAATGAACCAATCTTTTCTGTCAATGGCAGCTAGTGGTCTGGGGCGCACCATCATTGATGGATGCCGGAAAACGTCTTCTAGCAAATGCACTAATGGACTTATCCAACCAACGTTTTGTGCTGCTATCAGAATCATGCATCCCCTTATTTGGCTTCAGAACCATATATGACTATCTCATGAACTCAAGCACGAGCTTCTCAGACTCTTTTGATGACCCAGGATACGATGCCAGAGGAAGATACTGCCCAAAAATGAGGCCTATAATTGACATAACCGATTGGAGAAAAGGGTCTCAATGGTTTGAGGTGCATCGTGAGCTTGCCATTCACATTGTATCTGACACCAAATACTATCCTATAGTTCAGCACTATTGTACTTCACCATGCTTTGCAGAAGAGCATTATATACCAACTTTTGTGCATATGATGTACCCTCAATTAAGCTCCAATAGTAGCATCACTTGGGTGGATTGGTCAAGGCGTGGCCCTCATCCTCGAACATTTGGGTCCAATGATATTACAGAAGCGTTTTTGAACCACATGAGGTTTGGATCAACATGTGTTTATGAAGGGAACATCACCAACATGTGCTTCCTTTTTGCAAGAAAGTTTCATCCAAGCGCATTGAAGCCTTTATTATTGCTATTGTCTCCCTTGATGCTTGGTGCTGATACTTAATTATTAGATCTTACCAGGTTTGTGTTGTCACAAATTCATTAAGCTCCCATAAGAGAGATAAAAATTATCTAGCAATTGTCGACGTGGGACTTGATTATTTCTCAACAAAAACTTACAAAAACTTTTTTTTTTATTAAAGGACTAACTTATAGGAACTAAAATTAAAAAAATAAACCTACAAGAGCTAAAAAAAACTAACTTACATAAAAAAACATATTTAAACTTTTTCATTATTAATTGAGCCTTTAGTGTTGCTTTAAACATGAAGAAATAGAACTTTAGGAATTTCAATAGGAACCAAACCATATGCTTTAAACCAGAACTATGATCATTAGTCTATTACGTAGTCAATGCATACCAAGTGGCAATAGTTGTTATTACAACAGTATAATTAGATACGAGACATTAGTTATTCGATATTCATCCTAAGCCTATATATAGTCCTCCATCAACTCTAGAACTTAGATACTTATCAACATAACATCAAACTTGATTGAGTTGATTCTCTTTCATTTCTACCAGTGAAGAGAAATCGAGTTTGTTGCCATTGCAGCTGTGCTGTTTGGAGTTCACTGTGCCATCCCTTTCTTGCTGCTCTGTACAATTGATTTCTCCATTCTTCTTAGCATTCTTGTATATCATGTACAAGATCATTTGAGAGATGCCAAACAGAAATCCTAGCACATTTGGCAACTGATAATGCCGCAAAACAAAAGACTAATCAGTTTGCTTCCTTGAGTAAATTAGTAGAATGAGTAATAGATTTAGAAATGTTATTCCTCACCATAATGAAGTTATCCTTATCGAAGAACCCATAGAAAAACCACATGGTGGCGCAGAGCGTGAGAAATAAGGACAATGAAAATGGCATGAACTCTACACTTTTGGTTTTTATGACCCTCCTCTGCAATTAATATAGAGATTTACATATTTCAGATTGCATATCAAACTATGCAAGATCTATGTTATGTGAATAATTGAATATAGAATGTACCATTATGCTCAAGGGAGCAGCGAACACTGCAATGTTAAAAATGGCACAAATCCATCCCACAGCATGGACACGGTTAATTCCCTTCACAGCAAAGGTGGTGATTAACATGGTTAAGCCAAAACCTCCAATGTCGGCAATGAGTATCATTACCAAAGTGGAAATCTGAAATATCCATCAAAACATATATAAGGTTATAAGCTTACCAAGTTACAGTTTAGAACACTCTTAACAGCAATAAAGCTAGTTTCAAATTGAACAATTTTGTGCAGTTATTTTAAAAATCGTTATGTAGAGCAAAATGGAAAAGAGTTGAGAAGGAAAGATTGTCATCTTGGTTTCACCTTCTGCTTCCTGGGAGCATATATAATGTACATTGCTAGGTATGAAACTTCTATAACACATCCAATACAGTTAATGGTGATAATCAAAGTAGCATTGGTCTTTATGAAGCCATAATATAGAAGCAACAGTGCGCTAAGAAGTGCAACCACATATGGAATTGATTGAAATCCTTCAGATGATTTGTTCTTGTAAATTGTATAGAAGGTTGGCCTGCGAGAGACAGAGGTGGATAAAAGTTTTTAAGCATTTCAATGTGTAAATGAGCGGCATTCATGCAAAATTATATATGATACTATTATGGTTTGAGGCAGGACTTACAAGGGTGCTAAGAACACCATGAATGACACAATGTTACCTACAGACAAAAATAGAACAGAGAGCATCAGTGAGGGATCAAGACAACAAGAAAGAATAAATTTGAAAAAATAAAAGCAGCAGGTAAAATTGAAATCTACTGTTGTTTCATGCATTACATTCATTGTGTGATAAAAACCTTAATGAGACTGTATGGAAAAGTTACAAAATAAAGATGGCTAGCTTTCCTTTTTGCTAGGCCAGTTGGAATAGAAAGACTAGCTAAATATGAATTATTTTCATGATGGCATCAAAGTTGAAAATGGTGCAGTCAAATGGTTGGAATGAGAATTGTACTAAGACTAATTAATACCTAGGAGACCAAAGATCAAAACCAGCTCATGATCAGAAAATAGAACCATTTTAAATATAGAGGTGTTTGCTAGTGCCAGATAAGTCTTGGGGGAATAAGCTTTGCCTTTTGTGAGGTATGAGTAGAACAATCTGTGCTTCAACCAAGCTTGCTAGCTTCTATATATATATATATATTGGATAACTTATACATTGTCCGACACGTGTACACTCCCTTAGAATTCCCTCTTTTAAGAGCACTAACATTTTATCAATAAAAAAAGCCAACCAAATATCAGGTTGGTAACTTCTAACATCTGATTAATTTTTTCTTGTCATAACAGTAAAATTCCTCCTTTTAAGAGCAATGATGAGTTATCAGCCACATAATTGAAGTTTTAGAGGTTAATAACCAGAAATGAAAGCTTAGGTATTAACTAATTTGTGTGCAATTTGAAAACAATACTCTTTTTTGTTTACACAGAGCATTCACAACTGCTATATGATTGATAATAGTTAAGGATTATGCCATGATGAAGTTACTTTTATATCTTTATCCATTTTGCGGCACAATTTCATGCAATAACTGGACAATATGGACTAAATGTTTTACCTCTGAAGAGGGGCAAATGAATTTGTGGTTTTAATTTTTTTTAATCAAAGGTGAGGGAATGAAATAACATCACTAAAAATATCTCATATCCCAACTAGACACCTGAGCTAACTAAAGATCTTATGTCATCACATCCTCAATATTATTAATTGAAAAAGAAAAAAAAAAACAATACATTGTGGGGGACATAACTAAACCCATGAAATAATAACTAACAGAATCTATAATTAGGCATGCCTATTCTATTTCTTAAATAATCTTCCCTAATGAAATTAGGAAGAACATCCCACCAAGTAAAGCCTACATTTGATACACCAAAGGATGCTTTTTTTATCCGTACAGCAATTTCCTTCGCAGAAAATATGAGTAATCCGAAAACAAATCATTTGAGCCTTGGCAATGCAATTCTCCCATTTGTGGTTTTAATGTAGTGGTCCATATATAATGACAAAATAGCCCCAATAGTGCTTCTACTTTATGCCTAGTAATTAGTGAATTGGGGGAAAGTTCATGCACGGTGGGATGTGCTATATATGTTTCAAAGTAAATTATACTGACATGAGATTTTTTTTAAATTGCACATGATATTCCTGGTTTTAATCTCAAAAAATCTCAGGAGATATAAACATGATTTAGTAATTTACTCTATGTTTTTAATTCTTCCTGTTTAAAGTTTTAGCTCCTGAGGCCGAAAAACATAAACAAAATTACCTAATCCAAAAGTTTTATTTTAAAATGATTATTCTAACAACAATTGAAAGACAAAAGGCAACGGACCCGATCAACTAGAACAAATCGTAAGGATAAAGTCAACTTTTAGACTCTTATTTAGATTACTATTTTGAAAGTTTATTCCTTCTTTTTTTTTCCCTATGAATGAGTTACACAATGAAATGAAAATCTCCTTTCCCTCAAAGTCCTGTTTGGTAAATGTTGAAATGTAAAACGTAAGAACTTAGTCCATATGTATTATTTTGTAGAATATATTATGAGCATTGTTGTTCATTACAAGAACTTTCAATACATGGATGGTGCTTTAAAGGTCGCTTGATTTCTGCCAAATTTCAATTATTTTTTTTTAAAAAAATTGTTCTTACCCAATAAAATATTCACACGTATATTTCGTAAAAAAAGTGGTAGCATAGCATCCATCTTGTACTAAGTAGCATCCCTCTATCTTAAGTGCGTGCTAGGTTATTTGGTGAGAGTGGTTATGTCCTTAAATAGTGATTCCCAAAAGGGTTTTCAGGCTTAGTAATCTGAATGTTGTGTTTCTAATATGTTGCAAGGATAAGGCCCAAGGTGGTATACCAAGCAGGGGACATGACCAGACGTTCCCACCAGCACCAAGGGCCAAGACCATTCGTTCTGTCAAAACATTATTAAAATTATTACTCCCAAAACCAAAGTAAACTGATTCCCACCATGGCTAATAGAATGGCTTCGTTCTTAGGGCGTTCCCAAATGTTTGGCTACTTCTAGTCCTACCAAACAATTATTTGGTCACTTCAGGATGCACTTCCATTCATCATGGCGTGTAAAGATATTTTGCTTTTCGCTTCTTCTTTTTTTTTTAAATATTATTCTCCAATAGTCGTCTATCTATACTTTGTCTTTAGTTCTGATTATCAATAGAACTCAGACTAACCAAAAATCCGTACTTCTCTTTTGAATTTTGTTTATTCTGTTTTGGCTGGTAATAATCCTTAAAATTAAGTTTTGTGAAACCTACCTATGTATGTGAATGATTTTCTTTATTTTTATGATAATATGGATCAATGTTAAAGCAAATTGGCCATATGAAAAATATTGGTAAGTTACTCTTTTTATGTATATATTTTGGTGAAACATGGTTTTGTCCCTTAAAATGTTTTAAATATTAATTTTAATTCCTATAAAAAGAAAGATAATTTAATCTTTCACTAAAAATTAAATATATGTATTTTGAGTAAATATAAAAATTTAAAAATATGTTTCTATAGGAATTAAAACTAATATTTTAAAGAGTTTATTATGTTTTTAATTCGTCATTTTCACTTTTAGTCTCTAAATAAAAATTTTAATATTATTGTTCATATATTTTTTTCTTTTGTTAATAGTTTTATTCTTTTTTTTGTCAAATAACCTTAACCGATGAAATAACAATGAAATTGATAATTTATTAATTTGTCACATTATTAAGGAATCTTACAAAGCAAACACATGAAATGATTCAAATAAATGAGGAATTAAAAATACAATTTATCAAAAATTATATGTGATTATTTTATCAATGTATTGTTAAAGTTGTTACTTAACACCTAAAACTTTTACCGAAGAAAAAAAAATATAAGGATAGAAAGTGTTTAAAGTTTCATTTAGTGACTAAAAGTAAAAATTTGCTAAAACAATCAGGACAAAAAAATAATTAACCCTATTTTTAAAATGTTTTGATAAACATATTTTACTTTTCTTTTTTTATTCGTAACAAGGACTTGCATATCAAAAAGTTTACAACCAAGAGTTAAATCCTCTATCTTGGTCATTCTAATTTTTAAATTATTATTTTTTATAATAATTGAACAAGACATGGAACCAACAGGCCAATTCCATGCACGTGGCACCAAAGGAATGGCTAAGCTAAGGGCAACAACAATTGATCCAATTAATATTGCTTTTTATACTTTTCCTTATTATGCTTTCGGCTTTGTGGTGGTAAAAGTGAAAGGATACCAATGATCATTATCAACATCGATCAAGATCAGAAATCAAAAGCATTCAGCGTCGACCACATGATATACCTTGACGTGACGAACCATACGCCTGAACAAGACTCGTGCATGCTCCTGCCAAACATCTCACACATGAAACAAATTGTCAGAATCCATTCACTGAATGAATTAAAGGCACAATGATATATCAAAACAAACACACCCCTTGCTAGTTAGTTAACATATATTTGCGTTAATGGGCTGGTCGCAGCTTTACGGCGTTCCAAACACTGCCTTGGTTGTTTTTAGCACAATGTTCAGCCATCTGTCATGGCCATCACTTTAGAATGAATATGCACACATATACATACACAACATTTGTTCGTTCATGATTGCCTCGTTCTTCTTCTTCGGTGTTTACAAGACACGTACTTACAATTCTCATACGCATCTTCTTCCTCTATCTAATAATTTATAAACAAATAGGCTTTTGATACTTGCTTTCTTCAGTTTCCTAATCCATACAAGAAAAAAGATATATTCATTTTAGTGGACATATATGAATATGACGAGAAAACTATGGAAGATCAAATACATTATCAGCATATAAGAGCATGACAGATATTGATAGTAGAAGTGGGGCTCTTGTGGAATATATTGTGGTTTTCTTTTGTAAACTTAAACAAGTTACGTTAAACAGGGTATTGGCCAAGCCGATTAAAATGAATTATATGATGGGCTACGAGTTTAAATTAATTTCCACTCGTTTTAGGAATATGTGAGTCTTTTATAAGTGTTCTTTAAATTCATAGGCTTAGTTCTTTGGATCGGGATATTATCTCTTTTTTCTTAATTTTTAAATTTCAATGATAAAAACTTAATTCAATTTACACAATAATTTCTTACCCTAACGATCTTTCGTTATAAATTAAGATAATAGTATAGTTATATTTTTTTTTTCATAAACTTTTTATAGATTTAGCTACCATATTTTATGGTTTGTGGTTTCTTGCTCCAATCGCTTTATCCCATCTAACAATAGAGATGCATCTTAAATCTTGTCGAATTTTTTTACACTTTGACGAGTTTTAATCTACTTGCATGCGTAGTCTTAAAATTTGAATTTAAACCTAACTCAACTTTAAAAACTAATTTATAGGGTAATTAAGGATGATTCTATACTTTTCTTTTTCAGATAAAATTCTCTACTTATTATATTACAATACAAGTCAAATGGAATCTCACATTTAACATAGCATACAATATAGAGGATGTACGGGAGAGTAGAGACTACTTGGGATTGGGAAGAGCAATTAATAAATAAGAAAGAATTAATCCTAGGATTAATTTGTTAATAGGATATTTTTTATCCCTCAATTTAGGTTACTGGTATTTTTGGCCCCAAAATTTAAATTTATTGTTTTAGTTTCTTAATTTCAAAAAACTTGTTACTTTTTTCTTCTTAATTGATTTTTGACAATACACAATTTGTGATAATTTTTAGCTCACAAGAAAATAAAAAGAATATTTCTCAAAATTGAAGAACTAAAGAAATAAATTAAAATTTGGGGAAAAAAGAAGGCCTAAATTTGAGAAGGCAAAAATATATTTAAACTTAAATTAAATCATAACCATAGTCATTCTTAGTTAATTACTTTATTTACAATTTTTTTTTACCAAATTTCTACCATCACCAACCAACTTACAAAACCACCGTCACAGATTTATTTGAAGAAAATAAAGGAGAAAAAATAATGTTTTGACACTCTAAAATACTATTCGGTCCCTTTCAGCTCAAAATATCATTATCATTTGTTTAGGAGGTTAAAGAAGACCACATCATATGCCACGCTAGTGCTGAAGTGTCCAATTAGTGATATGTTAGTCATTCTTTTGTTGCCATGTCTCAGGTATGCCACATTGGCATATTTTACAGAACATTTTTTTTTTCAAAATTTATTTTGACCTTTAAGTTTTTCTATATTTTCATTCTTACCTTTAAATTGTTTTAGATTACCATATTTCCATATCTTTTCAAAATCACACTTTGGCTCTATATTATTTCTTCATGTATCGAAACACCCTTAACGTCTTTTAATCCTTATTTTCCACCTTTAAATTTTTTTAATGCCTCCAAGACATAGACATCCATGAATTTGTGATGGAAGAAAAAAAATATCTTTCGCTAGTAATTGTTTCACCCCCAAAGTAAATTAGAGTAGTGACATCTCAAAGTGGAGATTTCAAATTCTAAAGGTAAACTCCAACCCAATGAATACTTTTAAACTGTTGAAACATGTGTTTGAGTGCAAAGAAGCATTGAGGAGTAAAAAATAAACATATATATATATATATATATATATATATATATATATATATATATATATATTGATATTGTGAAGCTAGCGAAACACATTTCCACTTTGGTGGAAAAATCTTAAGTAACCAGAACCTTGAAAAGAAGAGTAAGATTAAAACATAGGAGAAAATGCGATGTGAGCTTACATGTCAGTTTTTACATAACCATTATATTCAACAGTAGAACTTGCGACAAAAGACTCTCCATAAATGAGTATATCAAGAAATTCGAACGGTTTGTGACGAAATGCGACATTCAAGAAAATAAGTAGCAAACAATAACTTGTATTTGTTCAACCATAGTTGAGTCTTGTTATTATTTTATTTTATTGGTATTTCTTAACTATTATACGTATATCTTGGAGGATTGAACATGAACATGGGTCACTGTTAGGAACCTAGCCTAAGTAGATTAATTACTGTAAGGGTATTAAAAGGATTACCATTAGAGATTATTATAGTTTGTTATGGCAATTTAACAGAATCCCAAAAGTGTATGCTAGTGGTTAGTTGCAAGGCAATATCTGCTATATATATGTACTGCATCAGTACTGAAAAAGGGGGCAATGAATTGAGTCTTATGTTCCTTTCTAGTTTACGTCTCTTCCTTCTCTAATTCTGGAGGTTCCCTTCCCTCAAATTAAGGATGTATAAGTCACCTAGACCAACTTCAGCAAAACTAGACCTTATACAATTTCATCTATCTAGCCATTTGAATTGGGGAAAAACTTCCTAAGAAGTCTTCATACCAACCTCTTTCCTTCACTAGCAACCTTTTTACACACCAACAAAACACAAACCTAGCATACCTCTTCTTTAAACAAACCACCTAATCCCATCAACGAGACCAATCCTAAAACAAGTTAGGTGTCAAAGATTTGGCCACATAATTTCTAGGGTAAGACAAACATCTATCTATTTTGAGTAATAATTGGTTTACACTTTACAACTTAATTTAAATCTTTTAACAAAATATTAAAATATAATTTTATATTTTTAACTCTTAGGAAGAATAAAAATAAAAAGTCTGAGCCATCAAACTAAATTTAAGTTTAAATAATCTACCACCTGCACCACTAAATTTGATTAGATTTATATAATATTTGATAGAGTGAAATGTGATGAAATAAAAGTGAGTTGACATGAAAATTTTAAATTAAAATAAAAATGTAAAATTTTAGATTTCACATCTTTTTTAACTCATTTTAGACTTACAACATACAAGCATGAATGAGAATTGATCTGTTCGAATTTATACCTGCACGTAATAGTTAAAATGACCAGCCATAACCAATGATTTTCTTCTGATAAGGTGGACTGAGTTTTGGTATTTTTTTTATTAAAGTAAATTGCATATGACTATATATTTTAAGGTTACAACAACTTCTTATAGGTGTATGTGATGTAATATTTTCAAATAATTAAGAGTATTAGTATAATCAATTTGATGTTTTTCAAACAATTAATAGACTAATATAGGGATACAAAAAAAAAATATCACGTACAATCTATACAAAATATGAAAGAGTGTCACTATAATTTATTATTTTTATTAAATTCCTATTGTTTTATTTTTTTTTCCAATAACTAAACTTATATATATATATATACCCATAAAAAAATTTGGAACTTACTTAATTTGTATTACTTTTAATATGTCACAGGGAGATAAAATTTTACATAAATATATTAATATAAATTATAGAGATAAATATTAATATAAAACTATAATAATCTAATTTAAAAGGGCATACTTTATTATAATGAATTTAATATGTGTCTTTGTTTAGAATTTATGTCTTCTCTTATAATGATTCTAAATCTAATCTAAATTATTATAGCTAAAATTTAAATTATAATTATTTTAAAATAAATAAATAAAAAAGGAAAGTGGCAGAGAAAATACCAAAATAACAAGAATATTGGTGAATATCTCAAGTTCTCATCCTTGGGTTGCTAAGCTTCACGAATCATCATCGTATGGTGTTTCTGGGTAGCAGCAATCATGCTCTTTCTTTCCTTTCATCCTTCTCTGTTTCCAAATTCATATTCTCGCTTTCACATTTCCTCTTCTCTGCCCCCAAACTCCAACAACGGCCATAATCATCAACACACTTCACCTTCTCAAGTTCCCATCAAATCCCCCACTCCTCCATGGATGAAGGTTCCTCTTCTTCTTCAACCCCACGAGCTCGTTGACCTCTCCAACCCCAAATCCAAGAAGTTCAAGCCGGAAAAACACGAACTTTCTGATAAAGCTTTGATGGGCAAAGAGGTAAGAGGGAAGAGGGCCATGAAGAAGATTGTGGACAGGGTGGAAAAGCTTCACAAGACTCAGAATTCAAATGAAACTCGAGTTGATTCCCTCAATGTTGAAAACTTTGGAGGGTATTTGGAAATTTTGAAGGAAAATGAGGAGGTTAGGAGTAAGGGGAGAATGCCATGGGAGAAGGATGAGAAGTTTGGTTTTGTGAAAGTGAAAAGGGAAAAAGCTGTCACTGCTGCGGAGTTGACTCTTGATAAGGCCCTGCTTCGAAGGTTGAGGAATGAAGCTGCAAGAATGAGAACATGGATCAAGGTTAAGAAAGCTGGTGTTACACAAGATGTTGTGGATCAGATTAAAAGGACTTGGAGGAGAAATGAGCTTGCCATGATTAAATTTGATATCCCTTTGTGCCGGAACATGGATAGAGCTCGAGAAATTGTTGAGGTTTTGGCTTGTCCCTATTCTTCTTCAAGTAGAATTTTGTTAAACTGCCTGCATTGCAATTGTTATATTACTGAAAATGTGAATCATTATGTTAGATTGTAAGTGTGTTGTACTTGCAGATGATCGAAAGATGGGTTATAGAAGGCCATGTTGTGTGTCTAAAATATGAATATTTCTTCTTTGCTGACCATCTAGTTCTATTTGTTGATGTTGTACACACTTTTTGTAGTGAGTTTTGGCTTGTTTATATTGAAATAAACTAAGGAGTAAGTGATATTCTAAGTATTATACAGTTATCTACCATTGTTAAATTTAAAGTTCATGGAGTTGTTACATGCTATATAATGTTGAATTCTTGAGAAAGTAATGCAAGTCAAGCTTTAAACTCATTTCCCATCCTCCTGCTGGCCATTAAATCTTTGTTAGTATTGTCATATCAATATATGGTACAGGATCCAATGTCTGAGAAGGGTGTGACTTTTGGGGTTGTGGTGGTGGTAAGTTTTGGTTAGTGGCAGAGCTAGCCATTAATATGATCATGGTTTTGACTGGGGGTTGCGGATGCATAAAGAAAGAAAAAACTATATAAGAAATTATGGATTTTAAAAATTAAAGAAAAGGCTCTACCCATAGTCTTGGTCTTGGGTAAGTTGATAGCAATACTCTTTAAGTATCCAAAAGTATAGAGAATATGGACTAGTATGCTTATAGATGTTCAATACTGAAAGTTGATATGAGCTGGTTTGACTTTGACTAATTATTGATATCTAATATTGAGTGTCCTGTTACTGCTATATAATGCAGATATGCTGCTATATATGAATTAGTTGTGTCAATATTCTAATGTTAATCAAACTGTTTTGATTTGTAGATAATTATTTCTGTTATGTTATATATATATTTCATGTTATCCTTTCATGTTATCTGATGACTACATTAGTGTTCATTTCCTGTTTGAATAGACAAAGACTGGAGGCTTGGTTGTTTTGAGTAAGAAGGATTTTCTTGTGGTTTACCGAGGATGCAATCATCAGTTGACCACTAAAGGTTCTCCTAGTCTAAGAACAAACCATTATGAAATGAATAGGGTGGAATTAGCTACCAAAGGTGATATTTTCCGGGTTGAATCCAACCACAGTTCGAGTGAGATGCTGAACTGGAATGCTGATCATAAGGATTCTATATCAACTGGCATCCAAGATGTGAATTGTCAACTGGTCAATGGATCATTGTATGAGAGGGAAACTGAGAGATTATTGGACGGCTTAGGCCCTCGCTTTATTGATTGGTGGATGCACAAGCCACTTCCAGTAGATGCTGACTTACTTCCTGAAGAGGTTCCTGGATTTCAGCCTCCATTTCGGCTTTGTCCACCTCATTCTAGTGCTAAACTAACTGATTATGAACTAACATACTTCAGGAAGCTGGCTCAATCTTTACCAACTCATTTTGTCCTTGGTACTCTACTGCTTCCTGCAATCCTTCAATATCGTTTTCAAGCTGAGACTACATATTTATTTTCTTGATTTTCCTTAACAGGTGCAATTTATACGAAAGAATTACCAGTTTAAACCAGCTTAACACAATATATATTTATCTTTTTTTTCTCTGCTTTGGTTTCATTTTTCAACCATTTTGCCATTACTTTTTTATAAATTATAACTATCATCATCATCTTCCAGAGATATCTTCACATCTTTTTTTCATTATATCTCTTTTAGTAATTTATGTTGGCTATCACAGTGCATTTTGCATATTCAGAATTGAACAAGACTGTTTATTACATCAGGTTTTGAATTTTGTTATCCTTTCCTCAAATATAATGCATTGTAATATTAATATAATATGGATAAGCATAGTTTTGTACTACATACTAGCTTATAGGTAGGTTATATAGTCAACGAAAATTTAGTGCAAAAGAGAGAGATGAGAGGTAGAGAGAGAGGGTGTAGAGAGAGAGTGAGTGGAGAGAGAAACACGGGGTGGGGGAGTGACAGACTTAGAGGTAGGACAGTAGGGAGAGATAGAGCGAGTCTCGGAGAGGTATCTCGACGGCGCTTTGCCGGAAACATTGGAAGGACTAAGCTTTCAAGTACGGTGATTAACTGGAGAGATCAAAAGGATATCACATCCTTCTACTTCTCTCGCTTCGCTGACGATATCACAGAGCAAGAACTTTGGCACCATTTCAAAAAATGGGGGGATGTTAGAGAAATCTTTATCCCGAATAGAAGAAACGCCTCGGGGAGAAGATACGGTTTCGTTAGGTTCAAAGGGGTCCAAGACATCCCTTACCTGGCGAAACAGCTTGACGAAATTGTCATAGGGGGGTTGAAATTGTTCGTCAACCTCCCAAAGTACGGCAGGGTGACGCAGAGGAAGACAATGGTGACATTCCAATCACGGCGAAACACAGACAGAAAGAATGAAGAGGTATTTCGATATCACCACACCAAACCCACATCATATGCTGATGCGTTGACAAGAAACATAAGAAGACCAGTATATCAGAGGACAGCAAACACCATCGCCAACTACAGATCTTCATCTTCATCGGTTCATATCGAAGTGGCGCCAGAAGATACGCTTTGGCTGAAGGATGCATGGGTAGGCCGCCTTAAAAACCAGGCTCTGTTTGAACGTTTGGAGGACGAGTTTCGTTGGGGGATGGGACTGGAGATAGTCCCTAGATATATGGGTGATGATCAAGTGTTATTATTGGGTCTCACCGACGCTGACGCCGACAAACTCATCAATGGTGGAACCACAGGGGAGTCAATGATGTTTTCCTCCATTGAAAGATGGAATCCAAGCCTGCGTGCAGGTAATAGACTTACATGGATTCACTGTTGGGGGATTCCTATTCAAGCCTGGAATCAGAAATATATCAGTCATATTGTTGCCGCCATGGGTGAACTGATGGATCTAGATGATTCAACGGAGGAGAAGAGGAGAATGGACAGAGCGAGGGTCCTCATTAAGACCCCATGGAAGCCTATAATTCAACACACGGTGGAAGTGACGATTGGAGAAGACAAGTTCACGATTCAGATTGTCGAGGAGTGCTGTGGAGGCTGTCAAGATGGTTTCCGGAGTGGAAGAAATGTACGAGGGTCATCGGAGGACATTAACTCCGATGACAGCTTCCTCGATAGCTCTTCTTTTGCTAACTGGGGCTTCGGGGACGACGCGTCAATCGTGCCGGAATCGGACTTTCGCAGTGCTCATACTAGCACAGCTGCGACGACCGCCAACGGCGCAGGAAACCACGGGGAGCAGCAACCGCCACTCCTCCACGCTTCGGAATTACATATCGCGTCTCCTGGCGCCGTCGCGGAGAATGATGTCGGAGCTGAAGACCAGCAGTCTCCCACTGCATCCAACGGTCCAAGTGATAACGGTTACCCTTTGGACAATGTGAACAACCATCGGGTCGATAGCGGAAACCAGTGGGTAAACACGCATGGACCAAATTCGAATTTTATGCAGGCTACGGTCACCTATAACCCAGAAGACAGCGCAAAAAGGAGGGCTATGAAGTGGGAACCAGTGCCTAACATAGATGATACTTTACAGAGTTATCACCAACTCGGTAATGAAGCTCAGGGTGAGTCCAGTGGATTGGAAACGGGTCAAAAGATGGATATTGCAGTAGGGGGTGACGTGGAGAGGATCAACGATAGCCTCATGACACGAGGCACAGGAGAATATAAGGAGGTGGAGGCCATTATTGTTGATACAGAAGCACGGGCAATTTTAACGGACCAGAATTCCAATTCTACCCCCAGTGACAAAAGATCTAAGTTGGGCCTGAACCCATTAACAGGAGGAGGTGCAACTAGTTGCCAAGTATACTCCCGACAACGTAGGTGCAAGAAGAAAATAACCTCGGGCTTAATTCCATTGGGCTCTGGTGATGAAACACATAAGGGACTCTCACAACCTCCAAACACACAGCCTTCTTCACTTCATAACGAACCATACAACGACAAACTGGAAACTCCAT
This sequence comes from Glycine max, assembly GCF_000004515.6. Classification (NCBI taxonomy): domain Eukaryota; kingdom Viridiplantae; phylum Streptophyta; class Magnoliopsida; order Fabales; family Fabaceae; genus Glycine; species Glycine max. The sequence continues at coordinate 57,521,435 of NC_038254.2, read as the reverse complement.
TCCAGCTGCAGGTTTACAATGGTAACATGGAGACAACCAGTGACTCTGACAAAACATTTAATCCTGATGCACTTCAGATGTGGAGCATGGCCAAACAATTGGGCCTCACAGGAGAGGGGAGCAAGGAATCAGTTATTCAAAAGTTTCAAAATATGGAGGAGAGGGACAGGGCAGAAGCAACTAGAAGGGTGTCTGCAACAGCCATCAATGAAAATAATCTCTTATAATGTAAGAGGCCTTGGGAGGGGTGTGAAATGGGGTGCAATAAGGAGATTGGTAAAGCAGGAGGGGGTGGACATGATTTGTCTTCAAGAGACAAAGAAAGAGATGGTGGATAAAGCAATGTGTCAGGCATTATGGGGACATGTGGAAGTAGTCTGGGAATTGTTGCCTGCCACAAATTCAGCATGTGGCATTCTTTGCTTGTGGGGAGAAAATTCTTTTAAATTGCAGAGGAAAATTAGTGGTCCTGACTTTATTTTAATGGTGGGGGAATGGATACAGGAAGCTCAGATAGTCACTATTGTTACTATTTATTCACCATGTGATATAAATAGTAAAAGAAGCCTGTGGGACACAGTAAAGCAGTTGAGACAGTCAATGGTTGGGGGGTTATGGTGTATACTGGGGGATTTTAATTCCATTAGAAGACCTGATGAAAGGTATACATCTGCACAGACCTCGGCTGAGGACAGCTCCTCTAGAGAGTTTAATGAATGGATACAGGAATTGGAGGTTGTGGAGGTTCCGTGGCTTGGTAGAAGTTTTACCTGGTATAGACCGAATGGCACCTCTAGAAGCAGACTTGATAGGTTTCTTGTCTCTCATGAGTGGCTTGACAGGTGGCCTAACAGCACACAAGTTACTCTTGCAAGAAATTTTTCGGACCATTGTCCCATTGTTCTTCGTTCTAATGAGATTGACTGGGTCCCAAACCTTTTCGGATTTTGGACTGTTGGCTTCTTGATAGATCCTTCAAGGAAACAGTCTATCACAGCTGGACATCATATCAGCAACCAGGGTGGGGTGGTTTTATTCTTAAAGAGAAGATTAAGAACTTAAAGAACAGCTTGAAGAGGTGGAATAGAGATCAGTTCGGAGATACTTTTACAAGGGTAAAAAAGATTGAATCTGAACTAAATAGTTTAGAGGAGGACACAAGCCAAAGAGAACTATCCCAACATGAAATTCAGAAAAGAAAGCAGCTGCAGGAAGAGCTTTGGACAGCAGCCCAAGCTCATGAGTCTATCTTGAGACAAAAATCAAGATCAAGGTGGATTAAGGAGGGAGACTGCAACTCCAGATTTTTTCATATGATAATAAATGCAAATCGAAGTAGAAATTCTATAAAAGGGGTCCTAGTGGATGGTGCTTGGACAGCTGAACCTCATAAAGTGAAGGAGGAAGCTAAGGCATATTTCTCACAGAGATTCAGTGAACCGGATCTTCATAGGCCCAAATTGGATGGCATTCATTTTCAGACCATCAACCAACAGCAGAACAGCTTGCTAGTAGCACCTTTTTCGGAGGAGGAAGTGAGGATGGCAGTTTGGGATTGTGGTAGTGATAAGAGCCCGGGGCCTGATGGTCTTAATTTTAAATTCATTAAGAGGTTTTGGCAGCTGATCAAACCTGACATCCTACGGTTTCTAGATGAATTTCATGTCAATAGTGCTTTTCCTAGGGGATGCAACGCATCCTTCCTAGCCTTAATCCCGAAGGTGGCTGACCCGCAATTTTTGAATGACTACAGACCTATATCTCTTATAGGTTGTATGTATAAGATCGTGGCAAAGCTATTGGCTAAGAGATTGAAGAAAGTGCTGCCTACTATCATCAATGAATCGCAATCCGCGTTCACTGAAGGAAGACACTTACTACAAAGTGTACTTATAGCAAACGAAGTGATTGATGAAGCTAAAAGGAGCACCAAAAGCTGCTGCATCTTCAAAGTCGACTTTGAGAAGGCTTATGATTCGGTGTCATGGGATTTTCTGTTTTATATGCTGAACAGATCAGGATTTAATTCTAAATGGATAAGTTGGATGGAGGGATGCTTGAAATCTGCTTCAATTTCAGTCTTGATAAACGGTAGCCCCACATCGGAATTCATACCCCAAAGGGGTCTTAGACAAGGAGACCCTCTAGCTCCTTTTTTGTTCAATGTGGTTGCTGAAGCTTTGAATGGCCTGATGAGGACAGCCGTGGAGGCTAATCTGTACAAAGGTTTCAATATTGGAGACAGCGAGGTGTCCATTCGCCTATTGCAATATGCGGATGACACTATCTTTTTTGGGGAGGCTTCTATGGATAATTTGAAAGCTATTAAAGCTATCTTAAGAACTTTTGAACTGGTTTCTGGTCTAAAAATCAACTTCGCTAAGAGTAGCTTCGGTGCTTTTGGAATGAATGACCAATGGAAGCAAATGGCAGCTAGGTATTTGAATTGCAGACAGCTGGTTCTTCCTTTTGTCTATCTTGGCATTCCTATCGGGGCTAATCCGAGACGAGCTCATATGTGGGAACCAATTATTCAAAAATGTGAGAGAAGGCTAGCTAGGTGGCAACAGAGATTTATCTCGTTTGGGGGGAGAGTGGCACTTATTCAATCAGTACTTACTTCTATTCCTATCTATTACTTTTCATTTTTCAGGGTACCACAAACAGTCATCAGCAAATTAATCAAGTTACAGCGAAAATTTCTTTGGGGAGGAGGTCTTGAAAGCAAGAAGATTGCTTGGATATCGTGGGAGAAAGTGTGTTTACCTAAACACAAAGGGGGTCTAGGTATCAAAGAAATAGAGACTTTTAATTTGGCCCTTCTCGGTAAATGGATGTGGAACCTTATGCAGCACCAAGGGTCTTTATGGGTTGCAATTCTGGAGGCCAAATATGGAGGATGGAGGGGCTTAACTGAAGAGGGCAGTGTCAACATGCAATCAATCTGGTGGAGGGACTTAAAAAGAGCCATTCAGCACTCTCCCTATGGTATAAGCCTACAACAGCAACTTAAATGGAAGGTAGAAGCAGGGGATAAGGTAAAATTCTGGGAAGATAGATGGATTTGCAATGAACAATCGTTAGCTGAAAAGTATCCTAGGTTATACTTAATTTCGTCTCAACAACAGCAGCTCATTGGTCAAATGGGGGAGCACATAAATTCAGCATGGGAGTGGCGTTTTAGCTGGAGAAGATCGCTATTTGATAGTGAAATTGACCTGGCCATTACTTTCCTTTCTGAAGTTGAAGGCCAATCTATTCACCATCACGGAGCTGATAGTTGGGAATGGGTAGCAGATCAGTCGGGCATTTATTCCACTCAAAGTGCTTATGAAGTTTTATTGGAGGAGGCAGCAGTGGAGAGTATAGAGGAATGTTTTGAGGTGTTATGGAAGATTAGGATTCCAAGTAAGGTAGCAGTTTTTGCATGGAGACTTCTCAGGGATAGGTTACCTACAAAATCAAACTTGAGGGACAGACAAGTACAGATTTTGGATATGACCTGTCCATTTTGTAGAAGGGTAGAGGAGGATGCATCTCACCTTTTTATCCATTGCAGTAAGATCCAACCTTTATGGTGGGACTCAATGTCGTGGATAAATCTTAAAGGTGCTTTGCCATTGAGTATAAAGCACCTATTCATGCAATACTCCTTTTTGCAGGATGCAAGTAGTAGGAATAGAAGGTGGCAATATTGGTGGTTGGCTATCACTTGGTCCACTTGGCAACTTCGAAATAAAATTCTGTTCTCAGGAGCGACCTTTGATGGAATCAAATTGGTTGAAGACGCGACTTTCTTAATGTGGACTTGGCTCCATAATTTGGAGAAGGACTTTACATTACATTTTAATCAATGGTCTAGTAATTTCAGACATCATTTTTTGCAGCAGTAGGGTTTCATTAGGAAGTAGGGATCAATACATGTATACTTTGCTTTCCATATTTTGGTTCCCAATCAGACTTATGCTGTCTGGCTGTGGAACCATTTTATGGTGACTAACTTTGTAATCAGTACCTTTGGTACTTCTAGATTTTATATAAATATAATTTATCTTTGCTGATAAAAAAAAAAAATATAGTCAACGATTTCTTGACATAAAGACGTCTTTACAATCATGAATAATCATGTTTTGTTTTTATGACTGACATTTTATACCTGGAGAGTAGAGACTAAGTACAAAGAGTCTGTTCATCAGGTTTAATGGAAATAACTTCATATACAATTAAGTGCTCTATAGTCATCCTCAATCTGTGATAGTTCATAGGTCTTAATCTTATGACCTCATTGGTATCAATTAATAAAGCAATAGTATACCTGAATGGGCCAAATTCATGATGTGATATTTGTTCACTACATATACATAGTCAAGCAGTATCCTTATCAAGAAATAATTGCTTCAAGAATGATGAATCTGATCATTAACATCAATAAAGAAAATCTTAATTAATTAGTTGTAAACAATACTAGCTACAATAAACAATTGCGAGCAGAAATTTTTTTACAAGTTTTATGCATGATGTTAATTAAATCATTTTTGTCTCTTTATTATGAAGGAAGGAACAAAGGACTCAAGGGCTTAGCTTCAGCTATCTTAAAGTTGTGGGAGAAGAGTCTTATAGCAAAAATTGCTATCAAGTATGGAATTCCAAATACTGACAATGAAATGATGGCCAATGAACTGAAGGCAAGTTTGATATAAATTTAACTGTTCCACATGCATGAGATGCAAGACATCCTAGACCTTAGTTATCGGTTTCATCAACAATATTATGTATCTGAACTTGACTTTTTCATGTTGCGTTGAGTTGGAGACTGGTAAATGATTGTCCTGACTCACTTTTTGGGGAAAAACTTGTCACTTTGGTTGTCCTCACTTGAAATGTGGCCTGCTACAGGAATGACTGTGTAAATTACTACAGCGGCAGGGCTTATAATAATTAAATTTAGAATGACCGGGAAAGATTTCACAATGGCTATTGGAAGCAAAAATCACTCGTTGCACCAACAATATTTTTCCAGATTAGCTTGCATATATGCTCTATGTTTAATAGTCATGGGAGACTGGTGAACTTGGCCACTTGGGCTTCTCTTTTGTAGCTTGTATATTAGTTCTTGTACCAGCTTTGGTTTATGTATCCCGAAACAGGTGTAAATAACTTTGATGTATTTAATGCAGTGTCTCACTGGAGGAGTTCTGTTGTTGCGCAACAAGTTTTACATATTACTCTATAGGGGAAATGATTTCCTTCCAAGAAGTGTTGCATCTTTGGTGGAAAAGAGAGAATTGGAGCTTAAAAGTCGCCAACTTCACGAAGAAGTTGCACGGATGAAAGCAATTCAAGCCTTTTCTCCTATTGATGAAGTGCCACTAGACACTAGTACAAGTGGAACTTTAACAGAATTTAGGAAAATCCAAACAAAGCTTGAGGATACAAAAAGTGTAAACGTAGATTCAAACATTCAACTGGAAGCAGAAATATGTAGACTGGAGAAGGAATTGAAAGAGGAACAGCGCAGAGCATTCATTGTAAACTTTGGTTAATTGAAGTTTTCCTTTTGCATTTGTCAATTCAATTGTCATATATTGATACTCTCGCTAATTAATTGTATGGATTCTGCAGCTTAACAAGAAAATAAAGAGATCAGAGAGGGAATTATCAAAGCTAAATGCTGCATGGACGCCTAGTGAGCAGGATACTGACTTGGAAATAATGACAGATGAAGAGAGAGAATGTTTTCGAAAGATAGGATTGAAGATGCAAAGTTCCTTACTGCTCGGTAAAGAAATTCCACTTCTCCAGTTTTAATTGGATTTACATACTCTCTCCATCTGAATCTGTATGACTTTTTTTGTCGTTTTTTTAGCTGTCATTTATTGCTTTTGTTGCTGAGTAATCCAATTGTTAAGATGTTCCACCTCAGTTAGGAGGAATGTGGTCGAAGTACCCCTTATAATAAGGCTTGGGTAAAACAACGACAAATACTCATAGCATAGGAAATAGTCCTCACATATTCCTACTAAGAGTCTGTATATAAGGATACTTGGCATAACATTCAACTGAAGAGGAAAGCCTTGTCATTCAGAATTCCATTGTAAAATATTATCTTCGTCATTAACCACCCCCGGTCCCCACTGCTGTCAAAATCAACAATAATTATAAAAATCACTTGGATATTTCAAATACCCAACAATGGTTGGTTGCAATATAAGTTTCAATTTTCAAATACTCACTGACATCTCTTTTAGTTGGAAAGGCTGCATTATCTTTTTCTTTATCCTAAGAATTTATATTGACAAATGAATGCAGGCAGGCGTGGAATCTTTGATGGTGTATTGGAAGGCCTACATCAGCATTGGAAACACAGAGAAGTGGTGAAGGTAATTACGATGCAGAAACTATTCAGTCAAGTCATCAACACTGCAAAAGTGCTGGAGACAGAAAGTGGTGGAATTTTAGTTTCAGTTGATAAACTAAAAGAGGGCCATGCTATTATTATTTACCGTGGAAAAAACTATAAACGGCCTTCAATAAAGTTAGCAAAAAATCTTCTAACCAAAAGAGAAGCTTTGCGGAGATCTCTTGAAATGCAGAGAATTGGAGTAAGTGACTGCTTTCTTTTGCATCCATTGTTCCCCTAGTTCTTTTGGGAAATTCATATCCAATTCCTTTACTATTTTTCATTGATCAAGTTTCATTTTCCATTCAAGACTGATTTGCTTAATATTGTTTCAGTCGATGAAGTTTTTTGCTCATCAGAGAGAGCAGGCAATCTCTGAGTTAGAGGTAAAACTGGTAAATCCCAACATTCTGTACTTGAAACTGTCATTCATGTATAACAATATTGACAAATAACAAATCTGTCAAGGTGTTTTTTTCATTTGACTAGAAAACTCGAGACTTCAATATAATCATTTTATTTGTTATACTGTATAACTGAGATTCTTTTTGCAATTATAGGCAGACCTGCAGCAGAAAAAGGAAATTGAGCTGAGAGAATTTGCAAATTAATGCATACATGTCTAAGACATTTATCATGCTGCAACTTCTCTCTAGTTGTCTTGTTGACAATAGACAAGACATGAGAAATTTGACAAACATTGTAGTAAGCACAGCATGTTTTGCAAGTAAGCTTTCCACTATAGTTTTGCGAAAATTTTCGTTTAAGTCAATTGTCCAAAGTCCAAACTGAACCTTATTTAATTAATTGGTTATATGTAAAGTTCCTTTCCAGAGAATCGAAGTGGCACCTGCTGTATGGATCTGGAAAATTTGAAACAACAGTTCTGCATGTAGGAAATCGCATGCACAACCTGGAACTTTGAGCAAGGTAGATTGTGAAAATTTATTTTTTTCCCGTTGCAGAAATCAAGTGTTTACTTCATGAGAGTGAAGTGCTTTTCACTTATGTTCAACCACTATCATCTTTCTTTAAGTTGAAGCTGAATCTTTTGAAGAGGCATAGCTTGCATGTAGAAGTTCAAAAATACTTCTACAAGGTTGTTCTGACCATGAAATATTCTATAACATTTATAACAGAGAAACTTGACTACCTCTAGCATACAATTAAGAAGCTGCTTAAGATGAAGGACACATTACTAACATTACGGACATGTATTGTATACAACTTGTTAAAGCCACTGAAATTTCTGGTGTCTTGGAGTATTTTGTGATTTGTGATTTGTCATTTTTATTTTATTCTTTATGCAGTAGTTATTGTGTTTTCAGTCTAAAGTGCAATGAGTTAAGCTTTGTAATTAAGTTGGGCGGGTGGCTCATTAAGATGTTACGTAGAAGTAACTTACGCTCTGTTTTGTAAGCCATATTGTATCAGAAACAAATGCATTTTGCTGTATGAATGAAAACTTTTCACGTTTCTAATATCCAAAATTCTTCTTGTTCCAATAAAACTTGCAATTTTTTTTATAAAAGTGCCATCTGATCGAGTAATGATTCTCTTTAAAACTTGTTATGCAGTCACATCACAACTGTGCTGACTATATTTTTCATACCAAAATTTTCAATCAAAATATAGCATTGCGCATAATTTATTTGGTCTGAGGGTTACACGAGAAATTTTGATACCCTCTCTTGTCAAAGGAAGATCCTATCAGAGAAAAAAATACACAAAAGATAATAAGACTTATTGATTACATTCTTTTAATGATATATTTTTCTCTCCAATATAATCATATTACTGTTTCTTAAAAAATTCAATTCAAATAACAAGGTTGGTTCAGTTGTAATCATATTACAGTTGTAAGAATAGAGGACAAATTATGCAAAGGGAAACAATGGAAGCCTTTAGGCATGTTCATGTTTAGGCATCTGGCCCCTAACACACAAGGTTTCTGCTTCGGAATTAGCTGTATCGATTGCTGTGAGCTGTGGTTCAAATTCTGTAAACGGCAAATCGTGTGAACCAAGACATGCAACATGATTGTTGCAAATTTAATATTTAATGGTTCTGTTAGCAGTGCACAAGAGTAGTAGTATATTAAAAAGTATGTTCCTATATTTTTCCAATTATAAAAGTCAATTTAGAATAATTTCTAATTAACTGAAAGTATAAAAATCTTTATAATGATAGTATATCAAAATTATATTCTTGTTTGCAATCTCTTGTTGAACATGGCAAGTTAGACTAGTAAGTACCCCATGCAAACTGCTTGGTTAACTTAACCATATGGACTCGAGCTTGCTAGATGGAGCCACAATATGAGGTCGTGGGCTTTCTTATTGTTTAATTAGAAGTTGGAAATTATTACTTTTGGTGTACTTTTCATTTTGCTACTAATAAATATTTTAACGAGTATTTAGCATACTTTACTAGAAAATTTTAATTGCATGCCAAATAATAATTTAATTGCTTAAAATACATTAAATATTTTTATTTTTATTTTAATACAATTGATATTTTCTTTTTAATGCTTTTAAAATATTTTATTAAAGATAAAAGGCATCCATAAAAAACTTATACTTTCACAAATCATTTATTCAGACTCTTGAATTTTACATTTAATTATCGTTTTCAATGCTTTATTTGCAAGTCTTCTTACTTGTTCAAATTACTAGAGCTGAAATTTAAATCTTGATAAGTGATCACAATAGAACTGAAATTTTAACTTGTCTCATACATTCAAGTCGAAAACACAATTGTTGACTTAAATAAATTAAAAAAACACACACACAAATGATATTTGACTTTAAGTTCCTCTCCCACAAATACAAAAATATTTGTTGAAACAAATTTCCACCATTAATACATATAAAATGCATTTTCATCACTTTGATAATTTTACCAAATATTTTTTTAGAATTGACACTGAGACATATGTAATACATTAATTTTACATCATTTTTAACTCAAACTGTTTTCTCTTTACATGATATTATTCTATCCAGTTACTAACATTATAATTCTTTTTAAATAATTAAATCAGATTTATAGTTAAGCTTTCGTAATTTTCCTTAATTATCATGATTTACATCTTTTTTTATACAGAAATCATCATTTACATCCTCTTTAATCTTAAAATTATTCCTTTTATCTTTTTTCATCTTTTCAGTTAAAGATTATATATAAGAAGGACAAAGTTGTTGGAAAGTATCAAGATTAGATTGCAAACTAAAAGGTTTAAAGGAATCAAAGCAAAAGGTAATTAAATAAAATTATAGAATAATAATAATAATAATAATTAATTTCCTTAACCATATATTTTTTGCATGCAGATTTTAATAAAATTTTATGGAAATAGCCAATTCCTTCCACATGTGTTGTCGTTTGCCTATATAGGAAGTGCAAAAAAGAGATAAATAGTAAATCAAATGTTGCCTTTTGGTAACAATCATAGGTAGTGGGAAAACTAGTAACGAGCAATGAAGAAGACAGTCCCAGGTAGTATCACTGTGATGAGTTTCGTCAAAGAATTAGGTAAAAAGTAATTATTAGTTTTAACAACCAGAAAGAAAGTAAGAGATTAAGTGGAATATGAAAGAATGAAACATAGCTTCAATACCAATCAATTATAGTATGCCATTTTTAAGTTTAGTGCTGAGCTATAATTTCGGTTATTTAGACTTGATTACGTTGATTAAGGACTGTATTAAATTTTTTCCATACGATAAGTAACTTGAAAATCCCTTTGAATTTCAGTAAATATCTCTCCTCGTGTCATCTAAAATCCTCCATACACTAAGCAAAGGTATTAGCATTCCATGTGATGACCATTTGCTTTCCGTTAACATCTGCTTTCGCCTTTAGCTGATATTATCTAACTCCCAAGTTATATATATTTGACTGAAGCTATAAAGTACACCATTACATATGATTACACCCCAAAGTACAATATAACACATGCTATTAGGGATGTAGGGGGGATACGGATGAGTTCAAAATATTTCTTTCTGTGTGTCGTATTATATTATTTTACATAAATAATAAAATTTAATAAAAATAAAAAAAAATATTTTTCTAATACTAACTTTATTAAATAAATAAAAGATGATAGTAATTTTATAATATTAACATTATTTAATAAAATTATATATAATTGTGATTGGTTTACCATGTGAATATTCGACTATTGCATTGTCACTTAATTTGCTAATACTCAATGAATAATTTTTCCAAACACCTACTAAATTTAGGTCTAAATATATACCATCTCAGTCCGATGTAATTTTTTCCTTTCAAATTCGCATGTGACGTACGTTGGCGATTAGCAATAACAATATATGTTGTTCTTTCTTTTGCAACGTGTTTTTATTCCAAGCTATAAAAATCTTAAAACTCAATTTTATTGCCAAAGAAACATCTAGCACCAGAAGTTATTTTCTTTGGCATTTTGCTTTTGTTGTCATTAGCTAGTCGAGAAGGGTGAGAGATTCCTCCTAACGTGTCAAAAAGAATTTCAGACCACCAGTAGACTTGAAGGCAAAGCAATAAACCAATTTACACATATCTCTTTCTGCGAATAGGAAGTAAAAAAAAAAACTAACAAGACTTTAATTTAAAACTTAAACTATAATTGTCTATCCACCTTTAGTTAGTTTTATTTTATTAAGTCACATATATGAGTCACTATATTCATTTTTAACTTGGAAAGATTATTAACAACTTCAAGCGAACCCATTAATACTCTATTCATATATAGGGTTAGCTACGATAAGCCGAAAGATTTTTATGTCTCTATTATGAAATACAAGACGAAAAATGAGTATACCCTAATTAAGCATCTTGTTCCCTTCTTCTTCTTGTTGATCTTCGCCGTGATGCTTAAAATTATCTGACATCCACTAAAGTGTATTAAAAAAAGCCTATAGGCTATTGGAGAGAAGATATCCTCAATAATGCACATGGTGGGCCTGATTAGATACTAGTATGCAACGCACCCTTTTGAGATGACTTCAACAAGATAATACAAACAAAATTGCTGAACATTTGGTCTTAGAGACATCTAGATTCCTTCAAGGCTTTAACAAATACTAAACTGAATAAACTCTGAGGGTGTATATAAGATTGTCATTTTCCTTGGTTCTCAAGTCCCTATGCAACAAAGACAAATGATAAACTACCAATTAAATATAAAACACAACGATAATAGGCAGATCTATTTAACTTATTCGCATCCCATTAAGCCCTTAACACTTCTCGGATCTCAAATCTCTAGCTAGCATCATTACTTGCCCACATTGTGCTCAACATCATTATTTAAGAGCCCGATAATTAACTAAAGTTCCAAAAAGTATAGAACACACGCTACACATTGAATGAACACAACACGTACACGGGGCCTACCTTATCAAGAGTATAAACCATACGCAAGTACAAAGGAATGTTCATTATCCTTGCATAATTTAGTTCAGTGATGACTTGATACTAATGTAATGCTTGTATTTTTATTACCCTTTTAAGTAGACCATAAAGAACATTGAACAGGTGTATATTTCATAAAACTAAAAACAAAACCAACATTATCAGTTTGCTATATTAGGAAAATATTACTATTATTTTTTACATTCTGTAAGTAACAACAACCCCAATAAAGCTTAAAGCATTGCTTATAAATGTGAGAACAAAACGTCTTTGGATCCGGTGAGACGGGACAAAAATAGAAGAAGGTCGATAATAAGAATCCATCACTGAGCAGCAACACATGCGAAAACTGCCAATAGAGACAGACTTGTAGGAAATCATCATAGTTTTTTCTCACAACCACTTATCTCTAATCCCTCTTCCTCAATTATATCCACTCTAATAAATAAACAACAAATACCATATTATTACCTTATTATACGAGTCTTTGGAAATGCAATAAAAACGTACATAAAAAAACACGTCGAATTGGTGTGCGATGCGAAAGTTATAGTAATTTCTAACTCCAAGACTGAAATTTTTAATACTATAGTATTTCTTATTTTCATACTGTTTTACACAAGCAATTTTTCTTTTTGCAATTTTTTTTTCACAATAAACGTGAAAATTCACGTTAAATATCTCGTGCCCAAACACACTAATATATAAAGTATAAACCAATCACTTGGTTGATAATTTCCACGATTCCGAAATCCGTTGCCGTATGGTAAGAATAATATCCACCGAAGACGAAAAGTACAGAATTCGATAATACGACGTCGCATCAGAACCGTTTCGTTGCGGAACGCGGCAAGCGTTAGTTACATTGATCACTTTCACGGCTTTAGCGGAAGAGAAAACGCACACCGCGCAAGTTAGAAGCTTTATTACCATTATTATATGTCCGAGAATTATTTTAAAAAATGAAATAAATAAAAAAATAAAAATTAGGAATTGGAGTCATCCGTACAGTTATAACAGTAGAGAGAAAAATCTGCTACTACTACTCAGGGATGCTGACAAGCACCGGTCGCCACGCTCTTCTCAGTAACCGGTAGCGGAAGACCGACGATACCGGCCGGAGAGCGGCGGTGGATGCGCCGCGCCGGAAGGGAGATCCGGTGCGGAATCGGACGCTCACGGCGGAGTTAGGGAGAAGTTCTTCGTGCTGATCTTCTTGTTGTTGTTGATGATTGTGGAAGATTGTTTTTTCGTCGTTGAGGGGTGGTGGCGGTGGAGATGAGATGAAGAGGTCCTTGAGTTTGTGGCGGACGCGGGCCTCGGAGTCTGGGAGGGGCGGCGGATCTTGCGGCGGGGGATGGAAGCGGCGGCGGGCGAGGAACATGCGGAGGGTTTTGCGGCGGCGGAGGTGGATGACGGGGCTGGTGGTGGGGCTGCGGGTGGGGCTGCCGGCGACGGCGCATTGGGTGGCGAGGAACTTGAATTTGTGGAGAGTGGGCATTGAGGAGAGAGATCTGAGAGAAGAGAAGAGAGAGAATGATTGATTGGATTTAGGAAGGGAAGAGGGCTTTATCTTCTACTACTACTTGACCTTGACCAGTTGCTATTTTCCTATTACCTCCTTTTTAATTCTCCTCTTTTTCAACTTTTATTTTAATTTTCTTCATTAGTTTATTTTTCTTAACCTTTCATTCATCCGGAAAACTAAAAATCAATTAATCTCAAGTTTAATTAAAAAATAAATAAAATTTAATAAAAAGTTGTTTTTATTAAACATTAAACTCAAGTAGTATTTAAACTATTAAACTTTAACTATAAATGTTAAATATTTGTGTTCAAATACTTAATTTTTCTTTAGATTAGTTTAAAATGTTTAAATTTATTTTCAGTGTAATAACGTATGCAATTTTTAAAAAGAAAATACAATATCTAAAAAAAATGATCAAGTGAAATTGAGCTCATATCTTCTTAATGAAATACTTGATTTTTATAATAAAAATTAGTCATTTATAAATATTTTACACTTATAATATAGCAACAAAAAGAATAAATATTTATATTAAAAATATAAAAAAATGTTATTTTTTTATAATCAAAAGAAATAAATAAATAGGAAAAAAGAAGAAAAAACAAGTTATGATTGCTACAATCACATAAATAATAATGATGATTACATTAACACAACAATATCAAAGATGATAATAATAATAATAATAATGAACCTGACATTTATAATGATGATAATAATAATAATGATAAATATAATGGATTTAACTTTTTTGTTGTCTTTTTTTTTGTGTTGTCTTTATGCTGCTTTATTTATTAAAATAACAATGCATAACAGTTGTCATCAATTTCATTAAAATACTTAAGAATTCATCTAAATCCCTCTTTGTCATCAAATTTCTAAATAAAATCTCTAAATAATATCTTAAAATCTCAATTATTATGTCACTTTAATTCAAGAATTCAATAATGTTATTAACCCATTACCATTATCATGATTATTCTCATCACCATTGCTAAAACTTTTATCCATCCACCAACATATTTGTCATTACCATAAGTCTTGTCATCTTTACTATAATTGTTGTTATTATCACAAATTTGACTTCTCTAGTGTCTCTTTCCATATGGTCTCTGTTCCGTGAAAATAACATGACAAATATATTAATATTTAATGATAACATTTAATTTTTAAAAGCATTAAAACTGTATAATTTTAAAGGAATAACACAAGGACAACATAAGAAGGAACATCAGTCAAATCCTTGTTACCACAATCATGATTATTGTTGTGTCATTACTACTACCACCACCTAGTCAAAGGAAAGACTCAACTAAAAGTAATAAATTAAATTATGTAATAAAAATTTATTATTAACAAAGTTAATGAATATTTCATATTAATAACATAATTATCTCAAAACAAGTTAAAATTTATAATGAATAACTAAAAATCTGATAAAAAATAAGTTAAAAATATATTTATGATCTTTAACAAATACTCAAAATTTGTATTTATTATATAATACTTTTTCATTTGTTATTAATCCCTTTGAAAAAAAACTAATAACAAATAAAAAATATTTATTAAGAAACAAACAAAAGAATTAGTTAATTTATCAAATACTAATAAATATATCAAAAACCAAAAATAAAATTATTATTTTATTAAAAACTCAATCTAATATTAAAAAAAAACACAAAATTTAAATATTTATTACAAATTACAATCAAATTTATATTAAAAAATTAGCTGATCTTAACCTATAGCATTGAATACAACTAACGAGGATGGCCTAGAAGATTCAATTCCGTTGGCAGGCAGTCTCCGAAGAAATATACGCACGAATCAATTAATGCATTCAAAATAGCAAAAGTCCAATAGATTTAAAGTACAAGTTTGACATCGGGTTACGAATTTTCAAGATAGCAAGCTATGGACGATTGGATTGGTTACTTAGGGAGCAACTATACCTTTCTTCGTATGCATTATTATACGCATTGATATATTATACACACAAATTAAATATATTATAATACTTAAGTTAAAGTTTCAACAATACACATCAATATTCGTTAATAATAATACATTTATATTTAAAGTAAAAAATATTTTAGGTTGAGTTTATTTTTTTAAGAAAAAAGTTAAAAGGATGTTATTGTATTAAGCATCTTCATTGACATGTTATAAACCAGTTTTCTTTTGTTAATTTTGGATAGGTTTTTACTAGTTCTTTTTTTCAGGCCGGCTTTGTATTTTATTTGAACCAACCACCTAACTAGTATACTGGTTTTCTGGTTCCAACGGCTGATTTGGTCCGGTTATCTAAACACAGTTTAATTAAAACTATGACAATAGTATGTCTTGTAGTATCTTTATATCATATTTTTAGGCAATATTTCTTAAAAAAACTAAGGTAATTTAACGCTAGCTGCATGCATGTTGATAGTATAAGTTCCTATTTCTTTGGCGTTTAGCTGGAAAATTTATTTCCTCACTTTCTAATCATAAGCATATATATAGTCTAATGTAAATATATGATTACATAAAATTGATTTAAACATGTATCTTAATTAAGTCCACGGTTCACAATTTATTATATCAAACTTTAAAACAAGGAACCTTAAGTTAGGAGATTAAGATTGGTAAAAATATTAGTATTATTTATTTAAATTGGCTAAACCAAATATATAAAAAAAAAGTTGCCTGTTTTGTGCATTTTGTTATGGTAGTAACATATTACGCCAGAATTTATATTATCAGAATGACGTTGAAAATTCTACAGGTCAAGTAGTGCAGTTATCTAATATTGTTTCTGGTTAATTTACCCTCTGAAGCAAAGGAATTGCCCGGGAAAACACGGTAAAGTAAGCCTTCAAAAGCACTAGACTGTGGACCCAAGTGGAATATATTTATCCAGTGAGTGGTCCAGTCCAATGATTCATTGAGCACTGCAAAAACTTATAATATTAATTTCATCATAGTTAATTATCAGGTTGATGTTCGAAACTAAATACTCTTTTAGTAGGATGTAGACTAAACGAACCTTTCTTTACAAATACTTAACTATGGATGACATAGAGAAGTATTAACGATGCCATCATGGATTGGTATTTGGAAAAAAGACTTTAGACATTTGGTTAATTACCTAGATTTAGAAGACATGGTGAAGAGAAAATTAAGAGGATTGAGGATTAAAATATTCTGATATAAACATATTATATTATTTTATTATAGATGCAACCAATAAAAATTTATGTTACATTAAAATAACAATATTCCGTCTTATTGTATTATTTTATTATGTTTTATCTCATTTTATGAGGAAAAAATATAGAGAAGAAAAAAAAATATTAACTACACATTTTTTGACAAACTTTTTTAACAATTTTTTTTACTAAGCGAAGTTCATGTGAAAACTATTAATCGTGTAATAACTGAACTTTACTGAAAACCAAAAAATATATATTAAAAAGAATATATCACAAATATTTCTCAAATAATTACAGTAGAACTTACTATTATTTGTTTAATATCCGTTGTTATTCTTATTTTTCTCATGAGTTGTGGGAGGGAACATAAAGGCCCCTCATCGAGGTAAGAAAGATACAAGAACTAATTACAGTAACACATGTGCATGCATGCTATTATTATTTGTGTATAGAGTCTATTGAACTAATTATTGTGTCTTTGTCTATGGTAACGTGAGATGAGACAACATGAAAGAATAACGCGAGTAAATCCAAATCCAACCTGACCATACTCACAGATGCTGCTTCCTCTCGCCCTACCTGCAGCCTGCAGGTAAGTCCACAATCACATTCAAAAAACTGCATTGTATGGACTCTAACCATATAATATAATGACATAAGGGAAATTCAGCAGTTATAACTATTTTCCTTCAATCCTTTATATATAACAGAAATTAAGTTTAATTAAACAGTCAGATAATATGTATATTTTCAAAAGAGAAATGTAATTTGTACACAAATATTCCTAAAATAAATAGTAAAATTAAGAGAGAGTAATATGAGATGTAATGTAATAAATGATACAATACAGAAATAAACGCAAAAAAGTATTGTTGTATAAAATTCGCTATGAGAAGAATAACCCAACTCCTTTCAAAAACACATCAAAGCAACTAACAACATGAGAGTATTTACACAACAAATATATGTATTATTTTTCTCTCCCATATGCATATTGCATTTTTGAACCAACAGTGAATTCTCCTTCTTATAACTACTACTATATTATCATCATAACATACAAGCTGCAAATAAAAGTTTAAACATAAGGTTTTAATGAAAATAAATGTGAAGGGCTAAGACTTCTAAACTAGCTCATTGACACTAGTACAGTAGTTTCACTATCTAATATCTAGATCTTCACCAAAAGAAAATTAAGGAAATCTTAGAAGCTATGAGGAATTAGATACAGAGGAGCCGCTAAAGCATTTATCAACAACTGAATCTGGTGAAACCGGGGAAACCTTCTTCAGAAGTCTAGCTTCATCTATCCTAACTTCCAATACTTCTGTCTCTTCCCTTGCACCAAGCCCATCGTCACTCTTGATTCCTCTCAAGATCTCCACCACCTCATTCATGGAGGGTCTGATCTCTCTTTCCTGCTGCAAACACCTAAAGGCCAATTCTGCCACCCCTGTTGTCATCCTCCTTATAGCATAATCCCTCTCAAATCCAAGATAAGGATCAACCAACTCATGCAGTTCCTGGTTCTGAATTTTATTGATAGCCATGTTTGCCAAGTTCACATCACTGCGGTTCCTGTTGATGTCCACAGCTTGCAATGATGATATCAGCTCAACTAAGACCACTCCAAAGCTATAAACATCACTCTTATCAGTGAGTTGGTAGCACTGATAGTACTCAGGGTCAACATAACCTGGTGTTCCCTGTGGAGCTGTTGACACATGAGTGACATGGTTTGGGAAATCCCTTGAGAGACCGAAATCAGCAACCTTGACACGGAAGTTATCATCCAGGAGAATGTTGTTGGTTTTAACATCGCGGTGTATGACATCATTAGCATGTAGGTAGGCTAGAGCCTCAGCTGTTTCAACTGCAATGTTCAATCTTACAGGCCAAGGGAGTAAATTAGTTGAGTTTGAGCTCCTTCCTTGAAGATGATCAGCCACTGTTCCATTGGGTATGAATTCATACACAAGGAGAAGCTCTCTGCTATGTCTAGAGGTGCATCCAAAGAGTGTCACCAGGCTCTTGTGCCTTAACCGTGCTAGAATCTGAACTTCATTCATGAACTGCTCAATACGTCTAGAGTTGCTTTCATAATGACGTTTCACTGCAACTACACGTCCATCTTTGAGTTGACCTGATTAACAAACAGAAGATTGTTCAATAAAAACAGATCAAATTAGCCAAAGGGAAGTTGTGAGAAATTTGGCAGACATTAGTAATTTAGTATACAGGAAGTTATATATCTTGTTACCTTTGTAAACAGTGCCAAAACCTCCCTCACCAAGTTCTCTTGAAGAGTCAAAGTTTTTGGTAGCTTCCTCTAGTTCCTCATAGGTAAAGACCTGGACGCCAAAGTAGTAACTCCTCGGCGGCATTGGATCAGTGTTGGAGGATTGGTAAGAAGATAGACTTTGAGACGTGTTAGTTGTAGATGCAAAAGTGTCTCCGCTTGAAGGAGCAATGAACAGTTCCATGCTTCTTTGTTTATTATAAGCAGTTTTTCTCCTTCTTTGCATCACAAAGTACACACATCCAAGAATGACAACAAGGGCTACAACTGCTCCTATACTAGCGCCTGACAACAATATCAATAACAGACATCACATTAGTGAAATTCTATTAACAAAATGGAAGTAATTTAAGTATGTACCAAAAAATTAACGAAAAGAAAGTTACCTATTGCAACACCTACTTTGCTGCTACCTGCAATGTTCCAAACAAAAAAGATGTCAAAACAAGGAATCAGATAAGGACACAAGAGGGATGAAAAGAAAAAGGTAGTCAATAAGTCTCAGTGCCAGATATTAATAGGAAGCTAAATCAAGCCTCATTTTCTCCCTTAACCAATTGGGTGAGCACTGAACTTGTAACTATAACTGCAAGTTAAGTGATAATTAACATTTGGATTTCCTAGTTAGAAATGAGTGTTTCACACTCTTTTGGGGTCACCTGACTCATACTTGTGTAAACGAGTTCTATCTCAAAGCCCAAATGGCATGTGTGATGAAAAGGGAATCACGAGAGATAGAGAAAAGTGTAAACTAACTGAAAAAAAGACTCTAAAAAATAGGACTTAATTAAGTGCGTGTTTGATTTTAAGTTGAAGAGTTGATTTTGAGTCCAAAATTGATGTTAGACATTTTTTCACATGTTTAGTTTCACATCCGAAAATGTTTTAGAATTAATTTTATATTGAAGAAACTTTGAGTAACTTTAGATTCAAAATTTTGTACTAAATTTTATCCCTAACTTAATTTTATAATAAAAACATCCTAATATAAATCATATTACTTCCAAATCAATTTTAAGAATGACCACCTAAACACACACTAAATATATAATAATTAACGAAAAGAAAAGCTGGAATACCTGGAGTTGCACACAAATGATCCCCACAAATACAAATGTGTTCATCGTTATCAGAATCAAACCCACACACGCCACCAGAATCAAGGCACTCAAAACACTCACTCTCATAAGGATTCATATAGTTCACATTAAACCCCTTCATCAAAACCTCCCCAAGCAAAGACCTGTTTTCCACGAGCCTATCAGCTTGCACTTTAAGGATTGGCACTTTAACATGTTCATCACATTCAACAACTTCAAGAATAGGGTCCAAAGGAAAAGGACCAACCAAAGAGTAAGAGTTATTCTTATCGCCATTACTCCAACAGTTAAACAAATTTTCTGGCGTTTCGATGATCCGTGAAGTGGGTTTGCACTCATAAAACAAAGTGAGGTTCTGGTTCCCCGAACCGTAGCTGAAGACGGGGCCATCAAAAGTTGAGTTAACGTACACATCGGTGCATGTCTCGTTCCAAAGGTCTAGTCTTGCTAAAGTGAGAGTGTGATCCTCCGAGTCGATATCAATGACTCGGTAACTCACCGATGAGATGTTCAACTCGGCGACGACACCGTTTCGGCAGTTCAAAAGGAACTGTGGTGGCCCGCAGAAGGAGGGGCGGTCGCCACCGGTGAAAGGGTAGGAAAGATTGGTGATGCTGCCGCAGTTGAAGGAGGTTACGTGGCAGCTAGAGAGTGTTGCATGGGGTGGCAACGACGTCGTATGGTGGAGATAGAAGATGAGAATGGTGGCTGTGATGGTGGAGAGGGACAACATAGTTTGGTTTTTTATTTTGTCGGAGGTTTAGGCCATAAAAATGTTGTTGGTTGTTGTAGTGCGAACTATGGCTCTATGGTTTGAACGAACTGAGAAAAATAGAAAAGGAAAAAGAAAGATACATGAAGTTGAGTTTATTTGACTTGGACTTTGACAAGGTCTGAAAAAGAACATTATAAGCTGTGAGTTTTGGCAATAGCAGCCGAATAATGCGTATTTTATTTTTCTTTTTCTTGTTTTGTAGTACTTTTAAAACAATATATTGGTTGCCGGAATGGAAATTATTTTGTTGGGGAATGAGGATGATCGTGAGTGATGCGTATATAAAATTGATGGGGTGTTGATTTATTGTCAAAAATCAAAATACAAATACTCTCGTATAGTTTGGCTGAATGGTGGCTAGCTGTCAAATTAATCTAGAACTATGACTGAAAGGTCTCAATCATGGTACACATATACATACGGTTTAATTTGGACGTTTTGGCTGGTTGGTTCAGATGGATGAACCGCTTGTATGGTTCTTACAGTGGAATATATTAGTTAAAAGAGTCACATGCCGTGGCATCTAATAACATGATGTTACAAAACATATATTTAAATGCCATGGCAGGTGAGTGTAGTTGCAGAATTTGGGCATGAGATTTTTAAAAGTATATAGTACATACCACCAATGGTAATGTTTTTATTTCGCAGGAAATGGATCAAAGTGAGTGGTTAATTACTTTAATGATTAATGGTTGAGTTTCCCAACCAAGACCATTTCAATGGTGATATTTCCTCTGGATTTGTCACCAGTCAAGATATTTCCATCTGTTTAATCCTGGGTACTACAACTCCAAATCAGGAGAATTATCCCAAGATTTGAACTTCAAATGACAACTCAAGAATTTTAAGCAGCCCATTGATCAGTTTTCTAGACAGATATACATTATTGAACAAACAAGATATAAGAAGAGTAACTGGACCCCATAAAGAAGACAAGTCTAATTGCAGTCAAAGAATGCAACAAATATTTTAAAGAGAGATGAATATGTGAACACTTCTGAATGCTACTTATTCCTACCTAATATCTACCGTTCTATCTGCAATATCTTCCAAGAAAGGTGATGCAGTAAGAAGTCATTGACAAGGCAAACAAAAGAAGGGGGAAATCAAAAGAATAATATTTTACAGTTAGAAGAAGCATTCATATCCAGATGTTCCTAACAAAACTTTGTCATTATTGTTGTTATCGCCGATCCTAGATTACATAAAGATGGTTTGAGCATGCACAAAGAAGGTAACAAGAGTCGCCAGTTATAAAAGTGGATTGCATGATTTTTAGTCTAGTGAAAAGGAGAAGAGGGAGAGCAAAAAAGATATTGAAAAACTCATCAAGAGAGATCTCATGCTAAATAATACTTCTAAAACTTTGATTTTTAACAACGTCGAATGTCGAATGACGTTATGTGATCCATGTAACCAATCCTATTCACAAGAGGGGAGCTATTTCTCAGTTTCCCCCATGTTTAATAGCTGAAAATACAGATAGGGGCGTAACTGTGTAAGGCGATATTATCTCCTTATGATGCTGGACAGCTGGAAGTTTTTAAAAGGCTTATGTGACTCTATCAGATACACTTGTCTAAAGGCACACAGTGAATGACAAGAAAACTTAAGATGTTTATAATTTATAAAGGTTACAGTTACTCACCTGATTTACATGTAGATGGAAAAGATCCACCCCTGCAATGGCAAGCGAATTCACTTGAGATTGGGTCATAACCACAATGCCCACCAGAGTTTTGGCATTCATCACACAAACTATTGTTTGCTTCCCACTCCACGCCAAAACCATTCTCAAGAGCGGCCTTAAGATTTTCGACTGTTGAATTTGTTTCTAGCACTTCAGCTTCTGACTCCAAAATTGGAACAACGACTCTAGATTTGCATGCTCCCAGTATTTCACTTATTGAGACAGAAGTCTCAGCATTTGCAAGCATGCTCTCGTCCACAAAATAGTTATTCATTTGAGTTCCATTTACACTGCAGTTAAACTTAGGGGGAAAACTATCTGGTTGAAGAAATGAAGGGGAAGAACAATCATAATAGAGAGTAAGGTTCCGAGAATCTGAACCATAATCGAAGAAAGTGCAACCTATAGTGAAGTTCCTGAGGCTAGTGGGACAGGTGTTGTTCCAGTAGTCAGTTCTTACAAGTTTGATTCTATGATCAGAGTCATTGACTTCAAGAACTCTATAATTCTCTGACATAATGGTAACCGTTGCTACTTCACCTGTGCATTGTAGCTTAAACGCAGGGTGACCACAGTACAGGGGTCTACTGAATCCCCAGAAAGGATAACTCAGGTTTTTGAGATTTGCACAATGAAATGGCGAACCGCATTTCAGATAATGCACATCATCAGCAGCACAAGATGTTAGAATTTGGTTTAGGATGATGGTCATAACCAAGAATGAGAAAAAGATGCCTTGAAGAAGAAGTTGCATTCTCAGAAGAATAGCTTGGTAGAGAAGAGAGACAGAGGATTTGACACCGTAATAGATAAATGGAAGAGGGAGATTCAGATTACAATTGAGGTTAACGTGAGTTTTGAAGTGCATCAGTACTATTGATTTGATGCAGATATAAATTTAGGTCACCTATTAATCTTTGACCAGGGCAACAAATATTCTTATTTTCAGTTAGAAAATGCCAAATTGGTATATTACCTAACCCGGAGAAAACATTAAAGAAAAATTATGGGTTGGTGCTCTGTGTCTAACAGCACAGGGAACTAATGAATAATGATCAAACTTCATGCCTAACTACTCTAAACAACTCAAGCTTACTCGTGAATCATGAATATATTAAAGTCAAAAAAGGTGTGAAACGTTTTAACCAAGAATAAGATTAAAAAAAATACTCCATTTATGAGACCCAGTTCCCAGGACTTTAATTTAGCATTAGAAGTTTCTATGTTACTAATGGTGTCAAAAAATCAAGCCACGTAATCTAAATAATTAATGATGTTTGGACCTGCTGCATATGTGTGAAAAGATGAGGATGATACGATGGCTTGGTGAAAAACTTGTGAAATCGTCAACGGGAGAACTTGTCAGGAGTTTCATATTTTGTATGTATCCCAAAAGTCAAAACACTATCATGACCTTTGTTTTGTTACAAGCAAGCAATTGCTGACCCGGTCTTCTTCAAGTGCTAAGGTGTTTTGGGGAAGAATCAATGTAACAGTAATCAAACCGCGCGATCGACAAGCCAAATAATCTGCACTAAAATATCTAACACCCCAATTTTGTTCCATGTTAGATGATGCCCTTTACCACTAGACTAAAAACTATAACTGATGGTCAGGATGTACCCCATCTCTCAGTGTTACCCAGAAGATTTTTACTCCTGACCTTGCTTTGATACCATTTATTGGATCAAACGCTTATTGTTATATAAAAAAAATATAATTGATGATAAGTGTGTGCAACTTTATTTTCATAAAGATTCTCTCATAACTCCATCTAACTTTTTAGGGAATTATTCTCCACTGAAGCCACACTCTCCGTCATTCCCTTACAAAGATTAAAGTGATTCATAAAGGAAGTTTAAAGATATGAGATATTTTAAAGGGGTCTAATTAAGTTGGTTGAACAATGTGAATTATTATAAACCTTTTGTCTTTCTGTCTTTGTAGATAAAAAAAAAAACCCGGATATTCCACCTTTTACTCATGCCTTTGTTAATTAGCAAAACGCTCGTTTTTTGTTGTTATAATATACTAATACGGCTTCTTCAACAAAAAAGAAGCCAAGTTTGCTAACTAAACTAGAAATGAAAAGAGACGTTTGAGAAATGAAAAAGCTAGCAAGCATATATACCTTTGCATGAAGCAGAATGAGGTCCATCCTTGCAGAAACATTGGAAATTTCCATCAACGGATCCACACTCTCCACCAGAACCAGTGCATTTCTCGCACTTCTCATAATTTCCCGTCCATTCTATCTCAAAACCGCCCTGTAAAGCTTCAATGATTCGCTCGGAATTTTCAAGTGAATCGTTGTTGGTCTGAAAGATTGGAATCACAACAATCTTGCAGGGCGCCTCGTACGAAGAAGGTAAAGCTTGGGCAGTGTAGTAGACAAATGAACCACCACCACAGGGAAAACTAAACACAGTCGATGGTGGAAGCGATGGAATAGTGGAAGGTGAAAAACTGGCAGGGCAATCATAAAAGAGCGTAACGTTAACAAGGCCATCATAATCATATTGAAACGGAGAGTTATCAAATGTGCTGTTCCTGTCACCATTGACACAGATATTATTATTGTCCCAGTAATCGTCCCTTGCGACTTTGAGTATCTGTGATGTGTTTTCCCAGCCAAGAACACGGTATTTGATGAGATTGATGGTTATCTTGGGGACTTGAGCTTCACATGTGAGTTTTTCCGACTCCAAGTTAGGTCCACCACCACAATAGTTACCTCTGTTTTCTCCCCAGAATGGGTATTTGAGGTTGAAGTTGTTATTTCCGCAGCTAAAAGCGTTACTACAGTTGGTGTAGCTCGCATCATCCACGCAAAGACAAGTTGGAGTGTTGGTAACTGAGATTACCAACAAAATGAAGATGAAACAAGGCTCAAGAAGCAGTTGTTTCATTGTTGCAGTAGGAGGAGAAGTACTGGGGTTGAGGTGCAGGGTGACCAAAATGAAGATTATAAGAGTAAATTAACGCATAGATGATTATAACGGGAACTCCAATCAATTGGCGTTCCACTTTCAACACTTTGATGTTTCTAAGAAACCAAAGCGACACGGCAACCTATAATTTATTACGTTACATGAGCTCAGCTCAGAAGAAGTTGTATGCTTATAATAATATTGTATTACACGCTGCATTCTATTCTTCTAGATTCTGTGTTTTTGTCTCATTTCAAACTCCCCAAAGTCTGCTTCCAGAAGAGTGCCCACTTTTTGACCGCACTTGAGAAATTGAAGCCGCGTTCTACGTGTCAACTTCATTATTTTTCTAACTTTAATCACAAGTCTTTATACTATGCTTTATTACAAACAAATCTTTATATGCTTTATAGCTGACGAGAATTAGCTATATTCTAAGTTATGAGGAAAGCTTATTCATGTATTGGGATTAATAGGAATTACTTTATCTTTTATGTTACTTGTAACAACTATAACTTTGTCATATTCCAAATTAACTACATAAAAGACAAGTTGAAGTAGCAAGACAGGTCTGTGGATGAAACCAGAAAGTTAATTCCTAAATATTTTTATGGTTAAAAAGTAGAAAAACTTGAATTTCTTTTTGTTTCCTATCATAAATGTGTAGTTTGAAAATCTATAAAAAACATAAAATAACATGATTCTAGTAAGATTTATAAGAATTGTGAGGATCATTATTAAATTTATTTGTTTTCTATCATAAAGCTTAATGACTACACTTTCTTTGACAAAAATAAATTCTTTAGCTAAAAATATATTTGTTTCAATTTAACTGGGTTTTATTACTTTATAGGCAATTTGGCTAGTTAAAACCTAGACTCAAGACGCTGCCTAGTTTCTGAAAAATGTATTCACAGAATGTTTTTATTCATTCATACTATAAAGGTCCAATTCTATCTAGTCTAGATAATGACTCATTATGAAAATAGTGATAGGTGGCTTTCAACTGTGAGGAATCAATGCAAATGGTTCACCCATAAACCAACAATTATCACCATTAGATATATTATAAAATATTTAACTATCAAGTTTAATGTATTAATTGATTTGAGGTTTAAAGTATTACATAATTTGTAATAATTTTTTATAGATTAATTAAATATAATCAATCTATTAATCCATCCACTAATCGGTACACACTTCTTTCTCCGCACCTCTCTTAGACTAGAGCCAAGATGTTTCCTCGCTGCAACACCGTCTGCGAATTGAAACTACTACCACTCCTTCCCTTCTTCAATCCATTTTCTCCAAATTAACAGCTACAACAAAACATGTTTTCTCGAGTGTCGATTCCATTGATGATTTGTATCAATTAGAATTTCGATATTTTTTTTATATAAAAGAGACTGGAGAGAGGCTAAGGAGATGAGAATATTGACATCCCAATTATGTTAGCACGTACCCCAACCTTAACAACTCCAAATATATTAAGAAACAGAGAATTACAAAATAATTTAGGAGGACCAAACCGTACCCAATGGAGCTGTGCTAGGAAAATCTATAAAAAGGAAGTTCCTGTCTATACCTAAGAACTTCCTTCTAAATTAAAAGGAGATGGAGAATCCCACTAAGTATAACAAAAGAATTAGCTTCATTAATTAGAAGCAAGATTGTCGGCACAAACATTAGTTTCATGAGAAATACGAAAACTAAAATGTTGTAAGCTCTAAACATTTCATTCTGCTGAGTGTAAATAGACCAATATAATGCACCAACTTAGGATTGTTAAAAGCATGAAGAAGGAGTTGGGAGTCTCTTTCTAACCAAAAGTGCTGCCAACTACAAGAGCTTGCCTTTTCTGATTAGAATTTCGATACTCAAATTGAATAAAAATCCCAAAGCCAACTCCATAAACAAAAGTAAAAAAAAAAAAAACTTCCCAGAAAATTAAACATCAAAAGCCATTTTTTTTTTGTTAATAAATCCAATTTTTACAACAACAAAAAATTGTAAGAAAAAGGCACAATTGTGGAACTCGCAATTTTTCCATGCTTAAGTTTCACGACTTTTGCATGGCCTCCTTGACGTTCTCGTTCTCACGCTTGGTAGTTGATTTTGTTGTTTTGCAGTTGTCCTTGATGTTGGTGTTGTTTTTGCTGTAGCGGATACGGTCAAGGAAGATAAGGGTTTGGGAAGGGAAGGGATAATTGATATTCTTTAAAATGTTTTAATATTATTTATCTTCTGTTTAATTATTTAAGATTATTATTGATTAATAATTATTAAAACAAAAACTATTTTAAGGTGGTTTGCTTGTACGTGAACCACATAATCACGGCCTTACGGTAGAATTTGCCTTAAAATATGATCCAACAACACAATAGTTATTTCCACGATGGGAGACATGATCCAGTCTCCCACATATTAATACAATAACTAATACAAAAAATTGTTTAAAAAATAAATCACAATACATGGTCAGCATAGCCTTTTACTAAAGCGTTGAAGCTATTAATTAAAGGAATGATGCTAGCAAGAAAAGGAATTTTAGTTGAATTTATTATTTAAAAAAGAAAAAAGACTAAGCCTAGGTAGTTTTTTTTCTTTCTTTCGTTCATACAATTTGAGACTTCCAAGCAACATAATTAGTCAAGATGACTTCCCTTCACAAATTATACGAATTATCAAAGTTATCATCATAAGTTAACGGCCCTTTCAAATTTGACAAAATATATATTATTACTATTAGAAATAGAATAATAATCAACGCCGGAATTCTAGCGGCACATGAATCATTTTCATATTTGAGAGAAATTAATTGAGGCTCTACGTTAGAATTGCTGAATGGCTTCACCAATCACAATTTCCCAATGTCATGAATGGCTATTCCCCATTCCATCTCTTCCCTCCCTATTTTGTTTCATTTCATTTCATTTTCTCTAACAAAATTTCCAATTGCAAGTAGACTTTATTACACCCTAAAGTGGGTTTAGTTTAGGACTTAAGAGCTACCAAGGGCTAAGACCAACGTATACTTTGACCAACATCATACACAACCATAGTAGGGTGGGGAATTACAGGAACTCAATCAGCCAAACAAGTGGTTTTATTTTGTCAGTTCAACAGACGAATAAGGCAAATTAAGTGACATGTTCACATTAATTAGATGAACATTTGGTCGTTGTGGAGCGATAAACAGCTCAAAACTTATAGATTCATGATGTGATTTCTAACTCACCTTGATTTATAAAAAAAAAAAAAAACTAGATTCATGATGAGAAATAATCAATTAATTTTTCATAATAAAAACAAAGCAACAAATAGTGACTTTTAATTTTACATGTTGTCATCATGATTTTGTGAGTTTCATAATAAAAACAAAGCAACAATTAGTGACTTTTAATTTTACATGTTGTCATCATGATTTTGTGAGGTAAAATGAAAGGAGATAATCAAAATCAGAAGGGATATCTCAACAGGGTAAAATTAATTGTTGTGTTATCCAAACACACTATTAGTCCCCGTCAGCTATCAACAGAAAACAGAAAAAGTAATAATCAATGAACTTAGAAGTACCTGTAGGTGGGGACTGCGGTGCTTTGTCATCTGGTAAGAAATTAGAACAAGGTCCATCTCTGCAGTAACATGTTTGATTTGGATACCATTCAATACCGCCGCATACTCTACCTGCTGATATCATACACTTCTCACATTCTCCAATGCCCACTATCCATCTCACCACAAATCCGTCTATGATTGCATTGTGTATTTTGTCAGCATCACTAGTATCAACTAAGGACGGAGGAACTGGAACAACCACTGTTTTGCAAGAGGCATAATAATTAGGAGGAGGCAGAGGCTCAAATCGAGGATAAACATAATTGCCATTTGGGACACAACTAGGCAGAAATCCAGTGGTGGAAGGCAAATCATTAGCACAATAGAAAAGGGTAAGATTCTTATAGGCTGAGTCATGGACATAGAGCTCAGTGTCAAGGCTGGTGGTGACAAACTTTGGTTGGCATATGCCTTCCAAGTAGTCCTCTCTAGTGATTCTCAAAGTATGGTTATCTGGGTTTACCTCCAAAACCTTGTACCTGAAATCATTAATGTTTATGTAGGTGATCTCCTGTTCGCAGCTGAGTTGCATCCGAGGGTGGCCACAATCTCTTGGTCGTTTTTCTCCCCAGAATGGAAAACCAATGTTTTTTATATTCCCACAACTTATCAGCTGATTAGTACAACCCCTATCATCATTGTAGGAGCTTAAATATGGAGGTGTCTGAATCAGTATGAGGAGGAGGATAAAGTGTTGAAGAATAGGGATAGGAGGGAGGTGAATAAGCAGGGAAGCCATTGGGGTCGAGAGCACAAAGAAAATGTTTGATAGAGAGAACGTGAATCAAAAGAAGACAATATTTTTAAGATATAGAATTTGCCTTCAGAGACAGAGTCAGTAACTGTGACTTGTGGAAAAATTTGGATGGTTAGGTTGACTTATGGAAAGTATAAAAATTAAAATAACTTGGAGTAGTTTCCCTCAATTCATTTTGTATATTTAGTATGGGGATGACCTTATTTATATAAAGAAAGCTGCCCTTTTACTGATACTAAATTAAGTTTCACTAGCTAGAAATTAACCACCTTTGTCCCGGTCCACCAAATATATAAATCCTTTGCTATTTGTTCTTAATTTGTCTCCTAATTAGTCCCGCTGGCAAAAGAAAAATAATCGACCTTGGCTTGCTCAAAGAGTCTGCATGTTCTACCGATAAACTAATTTGTAGGTCCATTTAAACATTGGTAATTGGTGTGGTGTGCATGGGTCGGCAAGTTTTTTTGGGTGAGTGGGTTGGCAAGTTAATTAGTGAAAACATATTACGTTAAGAACATATTGCTACTTAGGGGTGTTTAATAATTCCGTTACGACCAACTCAACCACTCAAATCAAACTAATTAAGTTGGTTTGGCTTCTTTTTTTTCTATGATCGGATATGACCGGATCGAACTTAACACTCAAACACCTAACTTGATCATTTTTTTTTTAATACTTTTTCCTTTATTATTCGTTTTTTCTTTAATTTACCTTCTATTTGCTGCAAGCTCTAAACTTAGATCATAAATATTTTAGATCAGGTGGACAGATTCAATGGGTAGGACACTAGCAATGGATAGTGGCATCTCAAAACCTGCTCCAATTTTCGCAAATTATGGAAAACCCAAATATAAACTCAGTCAAAGCAATTTTTAACCCTCTTAAATTCAGGATGAGATCGACAGCTATCCAAGTCCAAATTTATTTATTTATTCCTTTTCCAACATGCCACGACTATGGATGTTGGACTTGCAACTGCTCAGTCGAACAAAACAACATGGTTGCTTTACCTTACGCCACTCTCGTTTAATAAAACACTTTCAGCATTTGAACTTTGGATTTTGAAGAGCAAAATATAACTTAAAAGAAAAACAAAGTGTCATGATCGAAAGGCACACAATAATATTTTTAAGATGATATCCAGATTTTCTCTTTTGTATAAATTTTTAATAGAAGTGATTAAAAGTAACTAGAATAGATTATATATATATATAACTATTGAGACAATTTAATTGGTAGAACTATATGATATGTAATAAAAATATGCAAAGTCAAATTCCACGAATCACTTTGTTTGTTTCTACACTAATTTGTTTTACTCCTTTTCCTCCTTGTGAAGCCTCTTAAGAGTTGTAAAAACCAAATAAGAAATTTTCCAATGTGGCCGGGTTTGTTAATATACTCTTATTTTATTTTTCTTTCAGTTGAAATATATTAGTACTTTCCACCAAAATAATCAATTATTTCTTCTTTATTGATTACTTTGTTTTAGGGATATAACAAGAATAATTATCATTTGTTTTTATTTAAAACAAAAAACAAAAATCTCATTTCTCTCTCGCCTCCTTTCTTTTTCCTTTTGAAAAGCCTCTGAAAACTCTACCCGAGCAAAGCATCATTCTCCCCCATGGCTTTCCCTTCACAGCACTCAAACTCACATGCACACTCATTTTCTACACAAAAGCATAGATAGTCAAGTGACGTTGGAGGCAACGAGTGTGGAAGTCGGAAAAGGATGGGAAGAACTTGCCGCCATTGTTGTTGCTTGGATATAGTTTTGAATTTTAATTGAGGATTAGTTGAATGTTTTTAAAATTTTAATCAAAATCGTTTTCCATAATATTAGTTCCGGAAGCTCCATTAGCAATGGCTGCAATTGAATAGTATAAGTTTTGTATTATATACACACAAACACACGCAACACACAGAGACAAAAATCAGAGATCCCCACGTTACAAATTCAAAAACTAAATTAGATATTAATCTAAATAAATAAGAAGGATATTGAAATTTTATTACATCACATAGTGTGACAGTAAACATTATAAATTGAGCTCTTCCATGAATTAAATTACAATTATCATTTTTCTTACATGAATTATTCTTCCAAGTAAATGAACTAAGACTAGTATGAATCACTGGTTCTTTAAAAGAAAAGTAATTTACTATCGAGGAATAAAATCACTTATAGACATTTTATTAACAGAGAATGGGATAGACCTATTGGCAGATTGATTGCAACCTGATTCTTGTGCCAATGATATTGGATGAATTCTTTCATGCAAGAAAAATGCAGGTTCTTGAGGAGTCGGCAAATCAATTAAATAACTACTAAGATACGAAACAATTGTTGCCATTGTAGGTCTAACATCTGGATTTTGTTGAACACATAATAAACCAATGTGAATGCACCTAATAACTTCGATCTCCGAATAATTGTCTTTAATACTTGAGTCTAATACGCCTAACAACGTTTCTTCCCTCCATTGTCTCCAAACCTATAACAAATTGTCAAATTATAAATCCAAAATAATTCAAATCCTAATATAAAAATTAGTGAACCATGAAAATGTACATATATAGAATCAATCATGCAAAGGAACAAATTGTTGGATTACTATACTCACATAACTCAAAAGGCCATCAGCAACACGATGTGGTTCGTAAGAACTCAAATTCTTTTTTCCAGTAATAATCTCTAGAATCATGACTCCAAAACTAAAAACATCTAATTTATCTGAAAATTGTCCAAACATTGCATATTCCGGAGGCATATATCCACTATAAAATAAAATAAAATAAATTTAGTCAAAACATACCTTGTGAAGAAGAATTGAAATAATAAGGAAAAAATCTCCAAACTTACAATGTTCCAACGATTCTATTTGTACCTCCTTGATCTTGATTTATTTCAATAATTCTAGCTAGACCAAAGTCTGATATTTTTGGAACCATATTTTCATCTAATAAAACATTACTAGGTTTAAGATCACGATGTATAACTTTAAGTGTAGAAAATTCATGCAAATAAAGAATTCCTTGAGCAATTCCTCCTATAATATTATAACGTTGAAACCAGCTTAACTTTGGCCGTTGAGAATCTACATGTTAAAGTGAAAAATATAAGAGTCAAAAACATATTATGTAATCTATAAGTTTAAGTTAAATCAAATTTATAGAAACACATATATATGCAATTCACAAATATAAACAATAAATATTATTAAGTAATCAAGGTGTTTAAGGGTGATAAATGTCATACCAAATAAAAAATAGTCAAGACTCTTGTTTGGCACATATTTGTATATAAGTATTTTATTTTGTTCTTCAAGACAAAACCCAATAAGTGTCACAAGATTTCTATGTTGAAGCTTGGCTATCACTAAAACTTCATTCTTGAACTCATTGGAACCTTGCATAGAACTTTTTGAAAGTTTTTTTATTGCAATTTGTCGCCCATCATGAAGAATTCCCTGAAAATAAAATTACTGTTTGTGAGAAAAAGAACACAAGTAATATAATTATACCACATTTTCTTACCTTATAAACTTCTCCAAATCCACCTTTGCCAATCCTATTCTCATCTGAAAAATTATTGGTTGCGGCTTTAAGTATAGACAGATTGAATTGCAAGGGCTCTAATGTGGCACTTTCATTTCCAACTGAATCAAACACATATGAATTAATTGTAAAACTAAGTAAGCTACCAAACTTCTTAAAACCTGAAAAGCATAGATTTAAGATATTTTTAATACGTACAATTTTCTTTAAGAACACTCTTGATACTCTTTTTTGGTGTGAACACCCAATATTTTGGAAAGCGGAAATGGTCCAGGCTTGATTTTCTCTTTACCATGTAGTAGCAAAAAAAGAATAGTGCTACTGAAATAATCGTGGGTACAATAATAAAGATCATTGTTGGCAACTGGACTTTACTTTTTTCTGCAAACAATCAACATATATATATTGTTCACAGGAAGTAGTAATACTCAATAAATCATGACAAGTCATAATATGATGGTCATGGCAAGAGAAATGAATTGCTTCCTCTAAATGGTATCAAATTAGTTCTAGTCCATGTTACTTGCAGGGATTAACGAATGGACTTTTTGACTAAGCTAACGATGGGGATAAAAAATTAAACAAAATCAATTTACGAAACCATTCCAAATTTTGAGGTACAATTATTGATAATAGTAACTTGCCTGATGATTTTGAATTTTTAGTGATATATTTTCTATTTGTATATTAATGGTTATATTAAACTCATCAATATTCCCTTAGCTTAATCTACTTACCTCTCTCTCTCTCTTTTCACTTTTTGCTTATCATATCATTAGAGTTTGTGTATAACGAGTCTACGATACTGCTAAATCATTTCAAGCCATTAATGATGCAGAAGTAAAAGTGTGTAACATCAATAATAGTGAGCTCCAATTTTCAAATTAAAAGTTAAGACTATTAGATTAGTGCAACAAGGATCAGATTCAAAGTCAGGAAGCAATAATTATTTGCACATATATTTCACAAAGAACTGTGCCAAAATCTGAAAATTGGTTTCTGTTTAGACCTGGCCATGGGGTACAAGGTATAAATGTAATTACCAACTACAGCTAAAAATCAGGACAATTCCTCCCTTTGAACAATAAAATTACAGCTAAAGAATTTTAAGCAGGCTATAGACAAGTTTTCTAATAATTACTGGACCCCATGAGAAGGAAGATAAGTGATAATTGTAATGGCAGTCAAAGAAGGCAACCCGTACTTTTCTATCATAATAATATTATATTTATATATTCTTTTCTCTTTTATCTCTTTTCCACTCTAAGTATCAAATAAGATAAGGGTGTTTATCCATTATTTTCCTTTAAATATGGAGATGAATATGTGAACACTAGATTGAACGGAACTTACTCCAACCTGGTATCTACGACTTTATCTGCAATGTTTTCCTTGAAAAAGGTCAACGGTCAAAAAGATTATGTAGTAATGCTTCAAGGAAGTCACTGAGAAGGGAAACAAATTAAAATGAGATTGGAATATATTTCCTATGATGCTGGGGTTATGTTTTTAGAAGGCTTTCGCGACTCTATCAGATACACTACTCGATCTAAAGATGTTCATATATCTAGGTTGGGTTGCAGCAAACCAATGTAGTAATAGATTCCTAGAAAAATCAAACTCTTAACAGAAACAAACTTGAAGATGTTTGCTAACTAAACTAGAAATGAAAAAGAGACACAAGAGTCTGAGAAACC
This sequence comes from Glycine max, assembly GCF_000004515.6. Classification (NCBI taxonomy): domain Eukaryota; kingdom Viridiplantae; phylum Streptophyta; class Magnoliopsida; order Fabales; family Fabaceae; genus Glycine; species Glycine max. The sequence goes on along the minus strand of NC_038254.2, from coordinate 57,486,468 downwards.
AAGAAGCTAGCAAGCATATATACCTTTGCATGAAGCAGAATAAGGTCCATCCTTGCAGAAACATTGGAAATTATTTCCATCAAATCCACACTCTCCACCAGAACCAGTGCATTTCTCGCACTCCTCATAATTTCCCGTCCATTCAATCTGAAAACCGCCCTGTAAAGCTTCAATGATTCTATCGGGAGTGTCAAGTGAATCGTTGTTGGTTTGAAAGATTGGAATCACAACAATCTTGCAGGGCGCCTCGTACGAGGAAGGTAAAGGTTGGACTGTGTAGTAGACAACTGAAGCACCACCACAGGAAAAACTAAACACAGACGATGGTGGAAGCAATGAATTAGTGGGAGTTGGAGAACTGGCAGGGCAATCATAAAAGAGCGTAACGTTAACAAGGCCATCATAATCATATTGAAACTGAGTGTTATCAAATGTGATGTTCCTGTCACCATTGACACAGACAGTATTATTGTCCCAGTAGTCGTCCCTTGCGACTTTGAGAATCTGTGATGTGTTTTCCCAGCCAAGAACACGGTATCTGATGAAATTTATGGTTATCTTGGGGACTTGACCTTCACATGTGAGTTCCTCCGACTCGTAGTTAGGTCCACCACAAATGCTACCTCTGTCTTCTCCCCAGAATGGGTATTTGAGGTTGAAGTTGTTATTTCCGCAGCTAATTGCGTTTCTACAGTTGGCGTAGCGAGCATCATCTTCGCAAAGGCAAGTTGGAGTGTTGGTAATTGAGATTACCAACAAGATGAAGATGAAACAAGGCTCAAGAAGCAGTTGTTTCATTGTTGCAGTAGGACCAAAAAAGATGTAGGAGGAGAAGTACTTTTATCAAAATGAAGAAGATGATTGAATCAGTAAACCAGAGCGTGGACTATTATAGTGGGAACTCTCCAATCAATTTGCGTTTCACTTTCAATGCTTACAAATTTCAACACCAAATTTTCTAGGAAACCCGAGCCAAACTGCGACTTAGAATTTCGGGAAAAAAAAGGTTGGGTCAACATGATGCTTGCTTAGGCATGCTTGTTCCTTGTCTAAAAGTGGGACGGTACAGTTCGAATACAATTAATACATGATTGAACTTTTTTAGACATACTGTCAATAGGTATTCGATTTTCTGATAGTAAGTATGAAAAGAACTTTATCAAAATAACAAAACTCACTTTGGTTATTCCTAAGTCTCTATCTATATTATTTTTATGAACATATTGAAATTAGTATCATATTTCATGTCTCTTTTTTTTATTTAAATTAAAATATAATATTTGATAAAAATATTACTCTTTTGATTGTTAATTTTTAATGATATGTTACATTTATAAGTTCACATTCAAATTTTATATCAACATGTAAACTATTCATGATAATTTACTTAAAATTTCAAGAAAAAATGGTTATTGACAAAATTAGTAAATATTCCGAATTAACAATATGATAATAAAAAAGTATTTGTTTTAACATCATAAGAAACAAAAACTATAATAAAATTTAAACTAAAAATTAGTATATTATTAAAGAATAAAAATATATGTAAGCTTTACAATGAAATGATATTTTGTAAATGATAATCAACCAGAGAATTATAGTTTCTTTATTGGATCAAATATAAAAATAAAATTAAATAATATCAAATTACTAATATATAATAATATTTTTAAAAATATAAATAAATTAAAATTATAAAAAGTGATGAATTCCCCTGCCCGTTTACCTAAATCCAATAAAATCTAATGAGTATGAATTTGAAAATATAAATTTACCGCTATTAAATTTGAACGAGCCTGGTCTCTTCTTCTGCAAGAATGGAGATGAAGAGAGTCAAATTTACTATCAACTCATTGGGTTACATGATTATCTTATATATAGATAGATAGTTATGTATATATAATTTTTGTGAAAACATAAATTGAACAATAAACAACAACATAAGACTAAATCCAATATATATATATATATATATTAGTCAAGATAATTTGAATAAGATTAAAAATCATACTAAAAATTCTACTGGCCAATGTTTTTAGGATATTAAGAAATTAATAATAAAAAATTATAGAAATCATACTAAAAATATATTAAAATTACAAAAATATACAGTAATAGTATTTTTAGATAAAAAAAAAAACAAATCAATTTTATTTCTTTAACCAATGCACTTAACATTTGCCTTAAAATATGATCCAACAACACAAAAGTTATTTCCATGATGGGAAACATGATCCAGCCTCCCACATATTAATACAATAATTAATACAAAAAATTGTTCAAAAAATAAATAACAATACATGGTCAGCATAGCCTTTTACTAAAGCGTTGTAGCTATTAATTAAAGGAATGATGCTAGATGGAAAAGGAATTTTAGTTGAATTTATTATTTAAAAAAGAAAAAAGACTAAGTCTATGTAGTTTTTTTTTTCTTTCTTTCGTTCATACAATTTGAGACTTCCAAGCAACATAATTAGTCAAGATGACTTCCCTTCACAAATTATACGAATTGTCAAAGTTATCATAAGTTAACGGGCCTTTCAAATTTGACAAAATATATATTATTACAATTAAAAATAGAATAATAATCAACGCCGGAATTCTAGCGGCAGATGAATCATTTTCATATTTGAGAGAAATTAATTGAGGCTCTACGTTAGAATTGCTGAATGGCTTCACCAATCACAATTTCCCAATGTCGTGAATGGCTATTCCCCATTCCATCGCTTCCCTCCCTATTTTGTTTCATTTCATTTCATTTTCTCTAACAAAATTTCCAAGTAGACTTTATTACACCCTAAAGTGGGTTTAGTTTAGGACTTAATTAAGAGCTACCAAGGGCTAAGGCACAAGGAATAAGACCAACGTATACTTTGACCAACATCATACACAGCCATAGTAGGGTGGGGAATTACAGGAACTCCATCAGTGAAACAAGTGGTTTTATTTTGTCAGTTCAACAGACGAATAATTAAGGCAAATTAATTGACATGTTCACATTAATTAGGTGAACATTTGGTCGTTGTGGAGAGATAAACAGCTCAAAACCTATAGATTCATGATGTGATTTCTAACTCACCTTGTTATATAAAAAAATTAAATTCATGATGAGAAATAATCAATTAATTTTTCATAATAAAAGCAAAGCAACAAATAGTGACTTTTAATTTTACATGTTGTCATCATGATTTTGTGAGGTAAAATGAAGGGAGATAACCAAATAAGATAAGGGCGTTTATCCATTATTTTCCTTTAAATATGGAGATGAATATTGAACGGTACTTACTCCCACCTGGTATCTACGACTTTATCTGCAATGTTTTCCTTAAAAAAGGTCAACGGTCAAAAAGGTTTTGTAGTAATGCTTCAAGAAGTCACTGAGAAGGGAAACAAATTAAAATGAGATTGGGATATATTTCCTATGATGCTGGGGTTATGTTTTTAGAAGGCTTTCGCGACTCTATCAGATACACTACTCGATCTAAATATGTTCATATATCTAGGTTGGGTTGCAGCAAACCAATGTAGTAATAGATTCCTAGAAAAATCAAACTCTTAACAGAAACAAACTTGAAGATGTTTACTAACTAAACTAGAATTGAAAAAGAGACACAAGAGTCTGAGAAACCAAGAAGCTAGCAAGCATATATACCTTTGCATGAAGCAGAATGAGGTCCATCCTTGCAGAAACATTGGAAATTTCCATCAACGGATCCACACTCTCCACCAGAACCAGTGCATTTCTCGCACTTGTCATAATTTCCCGTCCATTCAATCTGAAAACCTCCCTGTAAAGCTTCAATGATTCTATCCGGAGTGTAAAGTGAATCGTTAAAGATTGGAATCACAACAATATTGCAGGGCGACTCGTACGAAGAAGGTAAAGGTTGGACAGTGTAGTAGACAGCACCACCACAGGGAAAAGTAAGCACAGACGATGCTGGAAGCGATGAAATAGTGGGAGGTGAAGAACTGGCAGGGCAATCATAAAAGAGCGTAACGTTAACAAGGCCATCATAATCATATTGAAACGGAGTGTTATCAAATGTGCTGTTCCTGTCACCATTGACACAGACATTATTGTCCCAATAATTGTCCCTTGCGACTTTGAGTATCTGTGATGTGTTTTCCCAGCCAAGAACACGGTATTTGATGAAATTGATGGTTATCTTGGGGACTTGAGCTTCACATGTGAGTTTCTCCGACTCCGAGTTAGGTCCACCACAATGGTTATCTCTGTTTTCTCCCCAGAATGGGTATTTGAGGTTGAAGTTGTTATTTCCGCAGCTAAAAGCGTTACTACAGTTGGTGTAGCTCGCATCATCCACGCAAAGACAAGTTGGAGTGTTGGTAACTGAGATTACCAACAAAATGAAGATGAAACAAGGCTCAAGAAGCAGTTGTTTCATTGTTGCAGTAGGAGGAGAAGTACTGGGGTTGAGGTGCAGGGTGACCAAAATGAAGATGATTATAACGGGAACTCCAATCAATCGGCGTTCCACTTTCAACACTTTGATGTTTCTAAGAAACCAAAGCGACACGACAACCAAAAAAGATGTAGGAGGAGAAGTACTTATATCAAAATGAAGAAGATGATTGAATCAGTAAACCAGAGCGTGGACTATTATATTGGGAACTCTCCAATCAATTTGCGTTTTGCATACAAATTTCAACACCAAAGTTTCTAGGAAACCCGATCGAGCCAAACTGCGACTTAGAATTTCGTCTAAAGGTGGGACCGTACACCAACAAGTTCCAATACACTGTTAGATTATTGAATTTTTTAAGCATATTGGTAATAGGTATTCGATTTTCTGATACTACTTATCAAGAAAACTTTGTCAAAATAGACAAAACTTACTTTGGTTATCCCTAAATCTCAATCTATATTATTTTTAGGAACGTATTGAAATTAGTATTATATTTGATATCTCTTTTTTATTTAAATTAAAATATAATATTTGATAACAATATTATTCTTTTGATTGTTCATTTTTAATGGTATATTACATTTATAAGTTCAAATTAAAATTTTAACTCACTATAAAATATCAACATGTAACTATTCATGATAATTTACTTAAAGTGTTTGTTTAAATTAGTCAGAGTGATATTGAGCTAAAATTTTTTAAGCAAGGTTTTAATTTTAAACTTCGTAGATGTAAAAAAATATATAATTAAGAGAAGAGATCTATCAAAGGGGACTAGTAAGATTTTTTGACAAAAGATTATTATCCACAAAATTAGTGAATACTCCGTGTTAATAATATAATAATAAAAAGTATTTGTTTTAATAAGATAAGAAAAAAAACTATAATAAAAATAAAACTAATAATTAGTAGATTATTAAAAAATAAAAATATATGTAAACTTTAATATAAAATGATATTTTGTGAATAATAACCAACAAGAAGTATACTTTCTTTATGGGACCAAATATAAATGTGAAATTAAATAAAATTAAATTATAAATATAAAATAATATTTTGAAAATATAAATAAATTAAAATTATTAAAAAGTGATGAATTCCCCGGCCAGTTTACCTAAATCCAATAAATCCAATGAGTATGGATTTGAAAATATAAATTTACCACTATTAAATTTGAACATGAGTCAGTTTCTTCTTTTACAAGAATGAGATGGAGAGGGTCAAATTTGTTATCAACTCATGATTATCTTATATATAGATATATATTTGTGTATATGTAATTTTTGTAGGAACATAAATTGAATGATAAGCACCAACATAATACTAAATTTAATAAAAGAAATATTATATATATTAGTCAAGATATTTTGAATAAGATTAAAAATCATACTAAGAATTCTACTGACCAATGTAGGATATTAAGAAATTAATATTTTTTATAGAAATCACACTAAAAATATATTAAAATTACAATAATATACAGTAGCAGCATTTTTAGATAAAAAAAAAAAATCAATTTTATATCTTTAATCGATGCACTTAACAACTGACTTTTGAAACTTTTTCTAAATACCAGTGGCTATCTGTTCTTTACACAGGTGATTGATGTACCCAAGACGTAAGGAACTTAGTAACAGACTCAAAAAAAAAAAAGGAATAAACAGAGAACACTTTTCCCCTACCAATCACTTACTGAGCCACAAAGGAGCACATATAAGTAACTAGCAATAAACAGACATGCATGGTCAACGAAAGGCCAAGAAATTAAGGAACAAGATCATGAAGCTAAGTCATTGACAAGGCCATGTATCTTTATGTCCAATACTTCGGAACAAATCTGCCCCATGGTGTGATAAAAAGACAAGAGATCAGACAACTGTTCCACCGTCATTTTCCCCATCAGATTTCTAGCCATTTTTTCTCTTTCCTCATTTAGCTTCAGTCTCTCTATGTAGGACCCTGCATTCCTAACCGTTGCACCCATTTGTTTTAATCTATTCTCTTGTTGCACACTCAAAGCTGTGTTGGACTGCAAATTTAAATATAAATCAACACACAGAAAAAAAAAATGATAACTATCGTGTTCCTTAAACAAAGGATAATGCTGCATGTATATCACATGCTAAGAGATAAAAAGAAGGTGCCAATTAATAAAGTGTTTACATTAAGGATGCTAATAAACAAGATTAATTAATGGATAATTTGAGCTGTTACAACTGTGTGCCTAACTCAAATTTAAACGGTGGCAAATTGGATAGCAACAGAATACAACATGATAGTTATGTTTTTGCTTACCCTCGTCTCCTATTAGTTGAAGTGTCAAAAAATATTACTCTAATGACAAAACTTAAATACAGAACAAAACTGAAGTACTTTTAATATTATTCTTCAATTAGAGTTAGCTTTATACCTAAGTTTTGTCCTTATACTAAACAAATGGGAAAAATTGTCAAATTAGTTGAAGTATCCTAGTTGTGCAAGTTAGTACCTCAAGAAATTCTGCTCCAGCTTCGAGTTCAGTCTGTTTGGAGGAATTAGTTCCACGGCCAGTGTTGTAGAGGTTTTTGGCAAGTGAAAAACTACGCACAATAATCTTCCTTTTGATTTCCATTTCCTTATTAAGCTTAATGGGCTTTTGGACGGATGCTAAATTGTTCAACTTCTTCTGGTAAGCAACAACTGCTTTTACAAATTCCTGCAGAGTTTCCACAAATGTTAACTCAACTAGCCAATAATATGTATCAGTAACATTAAAATAGATCTCAAAAGAAACCATATATATTTTCAAACCTTATAAGCAAAGGGGCATCCAGGGTAATCAAACTCATCCGAATCAGGCTTCCTCATACGCTCAGGGTGAAACTGTAATCCCATAATGAACTTACCCTCTTCTGGATTATAAGCATCTGGGTCATAAAACCCTTCAATCAAACCATCAGGTGCAAAGGCCATTGGCACAAAACGTTGTGCCAATCTCTTCACCCCTTGATGGTGATAGCTATTAACACAAATATCCATTTTTCCTTCTTCCAAAGAATCCTTAAACCAATGATGCAAAGGGGTGTTTTCAACCACTTCCACATCGTGCCTATGCCCATCATAATCATCATAGTTTATGTGCATAGCCCTTTGGCCCTCAGGGCACTTAATCGAAAGCTCTTTTCCTATGTCCTGATAAAGGGTACCCCCACATGCAACATTAAGGATCTGTGAGCCCCTGCAGATTCCCAAATAGGGAATGTTCCTCTCGAGGCATAGCTTGGCGAGGCTCAACTCAATTGAGTCTTTCTCTTTGTCAATGGCCGTGTCACTTGCATGAAGCCTTCTAATCTCTTCCACTTCCTCTTCTGAAAGACCCGCGGTATCTTGTTCGTAACAAGAAGGATCAATGTCTTCTCCTTCACACAGAAGCACGCCGTGGATTGGCTCAAAGCTATCCAACAACATGTGCACCCCGGAAACACGAGGAACAATCACGGGCACCGCGCCATACCCTACTATAAGATCAAGGTGATACTCACCTGAAGAAAAAAAAATCACATAATAAGACGTTTGATCAAAAAGGGTCATGTTAATTTCACGCACATGATTCGGAAATAATTAAGTAATCGCATTATTGCAGTACAACAAGAATTGAGATTTATTGTATAGATCACACAACATCATAAAACTCGATTACAGAATAAAGTTTTGGCAATGTTATTTCATATGATATTGTTTGATTCGGTCACACAATATCATTAGATTCAGTTACAAACAAAAGTTTTGGTGAAGTTATTTGTATGATATTATTCCACTCGGTTAAAAGACTAAAGTTTTTTACCTCTTCCAATTGCATCTTTGTACTATTTCATTAAAAGTATATATATTATGATGATTTTAAATTATTACGTTCTCTAACGTCAAGATATTTTGACACTTCACAATTATATCACGATTGTATCTACGATCACATCAGTTATATTTTTCTGTAATTACACGCACTATAAAGATTCTCTTACATACATTAACCAAAGTTTAAAACAACTGTAGATTTGAATGAAGGAAAAGGAGGAAACATAACATACCAACGAAATCAACGAACTTGTTTTTGCGAACGCTTCGTCTAGAGACAATGAGAACGCGAGGGAGAATGACAGAGAGATCGGTGGACATAATATATATGTGTGGAGATTTGATAAGGGGTATGAATGAAGAAGAACGTACTATAATGCGTGTAGGTTGAGATGAGGCTTTTTGGGCACTATTTATAAATGAGTATGAGAAGTATAATTAAGGATTCTGGATAAGGATTGATGAGCGATGATGGAAGCCCCTCGGTGTTTGAGTTACAGCTACCAAGCCAGGGCTGCATATGGATATATACTGAGCGAAACAACGTTCGAGTCGCAGAGACACAGAAAAACTAGCAAACATTTTCGTGCCTCCGCGTATGATCCACGTTTTCTAAGTTTTCAATTTCGTTTTGTTTCTTTATTAACTTTTGAAAAGGTTGTACAATGTACAAACGTTTCTTTTTTTCTATTTGTTGACTGTTGAATTAAACTTAGGAGGCTATGCATTTGATTTTTCGGTCACAATAATAGTATTGAGTATTTACACTTTTTTTTATGTACAGAATATTCATTGTTTTCATGATTAATTTTCATCAAAAAAATTTGGTTAATTATTTTTAATAAAATCTCTTAATCCAGGACATTATTTAAAGATATATATACTAAAACTGAATCCAAATCACTTGCATTAATAACTTATTGGTAGATGGACATTTGATTTGATGATGTAAAAATGAATTCTCAATTTTCATTTTCAAAAAAATTGTTTATGATAATTTTTTATTGTTTAAGATAAATGTTTGTGATAAGTTTTTTTATAAGTTTAAGATAAGGTTGTTAAATTTTATAATAATTATTTTAGAAGATGGTTTTAATTATTGTTTTACATTAATTATATATATCCATTTACTCTTATTGTGTTTGGGGTGTATTTTTAATTAAGATGTGCATATATAAATAGATAAAAAAAATATAAGAGATAAACATAAGTATATATGGTATTAATTAATACGAAATTAATTTTCATGACTTTGTCAACTCACTCTTAAAGATTGATTTCAGTATTTAAAAGAAAAAAATCATAAAGGAAAAACATTTATTACATGAAAAATATAAATTCATAATAAATATTTGTTAATGAAAAATATATTTTTTAAATAATTAAAATCCCTCTTAAGTTAACAGATCATGATCCTCCCATATTAATTTAATCATGATTTCGTTCATTTTTTTATATATATTTTCCTTTATTAATTAGAGAATCTGAATTCATAATTAACCTGTTTCACAGGGTGGTGCCGGCTATTAATTGGATTTTATTTGTCAATGACATTTCTTATTGGTATTAATATAAGGTGTTACTAATCAAAACATTGGCCTCGTGTATGGATTTATATCGTAAAATAACATATCATACTCCTCTGAATGAAGATTCATGATTCATCCCATATATTATATAAATTATTATTTTTATATAGTCCATGGCCATGTGTTATGTGAGTTGATAATTTAACGGTAAAGGAGTTTAGCCTATTCCAAACCTATAATAATGGATGCCGTTGAAAATGTCAATAAAAACATACAAAATAATTGTCTGCTAATAGTCAAGGTTAAAGAAAGAACTTGAATATAAACCTTACAAACAAAATAATTTCATTTTTATCAACGTGACAATAATGAATGAGTAGTGAGTAGAGTAAAGGGTATGTACAATGCAAGACACACTTAGTTATAGTCTTATAGAGTATTAGACTTATAGTCAGTATTTTACTATAATAGAACAGGAACGTACGTGTCACTGTGGAGGGTCAAACGGTTGGATTTGGATTTGGATGTAGGAAGTGATTAATACTATAATGGGGATGAATCAGGTTTTGTTTGGTGCAGCACTTATCCAGTTTTTGTTAGATTCGAACAAAATGTCCTTTTTTTTTTACTATTTGCTTGCTTTATTTATTGCAATTTGAGCAATGTTTTCTCAACAACAGCGTAACTATATTGACCACTATGCAATTAAGAATGGGGAGAAACACCGAGGATACGTTGCCAAATTAGAAGTGCAAATCGGAATAGGATACCTTTTGCTTCGTCACTGCCTACGCTATAACTTCATCCAATTAGTAATTCATTTCATATAAAAAGTTCCCAATTAAAGACTCATCTGTAATTGATGATATAATAATGATAATGAAAATATTTAATACATGTTTCAAGAAGACATCAAGATTATTTGTATTAGTACAACTTTTGTTTAATAGAAATTAAAAGTATATAGGTATTTTGAGTTTATAATAACAACAATAGTTTTATATATTTGAGAGACTAAAAGCATATTCAAATCAAATAGATATTAACAATATATTAACTAACTTGTTTTTTTAACAAAATTTTTATTATTAATTGAAATTTATCAAAAATTATAAAATTTTATAACTTCTAATAACGTTATGCTTATATAGTACGAAAATATTATATACGAAATTAATACGAATCCACTTGTTTCAAAATTATTGGATGCATATTAAATTTTGAAATAATAAAAGCTAAAACTTCAACGGAAATAAAGAGAGTTTGTATCGATATAAATGTTTCGTGCGGTACGAATTCACACTAACAAACATTTTCCTTTCTAATAATGTTATAACTAATAATTAAAGTTTGTTATTTCCTCGTCTTGAAATTACACGATGAGATCAAGGTCATACAAATATTTTTTTAAAAACAATTAAAAAATTGTCTGAGCCCGGGTTCGAACCGGGGACCTCTAGTGTGTGAGACTAGCGTGATAACCAACTACACCACCCAGACAAATTGAGAATTTTGTTTGGTTGTTAAAATAAAATATAATATATATTATATATTCGTATAATGTGGTCCTCAAATTTTCTTTCCCATGAAAGAAACCCCTCCTGTTTCACTTTAACTATTTGGTTAGAAGATGCTAATATGCTATTAACTAAATAGCTAGATATGATGTATTGTCTAATTTATTGTGAACTCGAACAGCTGTCATGTTTAAAAACTTTGAGATAACTTCTGACCAATGAACCAAAATTTTCTCTTGTCGCTATCATCCTAAAATTATACATTTTGTAAATAGACTATTTATATTTTATTGTAGGATAGATTGGAAATTATATAAGAGTAGTGAAAGCTTTGTCGTAATATATTAACACAATATTACAAACTTTGGACACATCTAATTTTAGGATCAATTCAAGCTGCTTATTGCCAGTAGAAACCGTTTAGAAATACAGTAATAGATTTTAAATGAGGAAACGCTCTTTCAACGGGAACATGCATGAATATTGGCATCCCTTCTATTGTTTGAAGTATAAACATCTTCTCTTTATCCTCTCTTTTTTTGGTGATTTGTTCTCTCACTTCTCTGGGTTTTTTTCCCCACTGTGAAAAATTAAGATTAAATTCATATAACTTGTTTCATGTTAAATAACATTAATTCCTTTTATGTTTATTAATTTCGAATCATATAAAAGATGTGTCACGTCTCTAGAGGCCTAATAGGTAAATATACTTCCTATTATAAGCAGACCTGTGGCTAAATAAAGTGATCAATCTACTAATCAATACAAACAATTGAAGGGTATAGTTGGATATCACTTTCTTGTCTATTAACTAACCACACGCGTGAGATTATGGTAACACATTGGGCACAACTCAAGGAACCTTCTATCACAATCGGCCATCAGTTAAGTAACGCTGGTGATGTGGTGATATTCTAGGTTAACATCATATAAAAAGGACTTAGATGATCACTTTGGATAAATAAAAACGCTTTATATTGAATTATCACCAATGATAGTGACTGATAATTGTGAAATTTGAGTTTAATTGGTAATAAGCAAGTTGTTTTAATGAAATAATAAGCAATTTAATATATCATTGTAATATTTTACAAGAAGAAAAAGAAGAAAATTTCAAGTGGAAGAAAAATGATACAAAAATTGAAGAAAAAGCCTTAAAGAAGAAAAATTCAAAATTGGGATAACACGCTTAACGTACGAGATAGGCCCAACGCGTCTTCTCGCTTAGTAGCCAGCTCAGGCTTAGCGTAAAGAAGACTCATTAAGAAGTCCAATCGTGATAAGCGTGTGATCATCGTCATACTCACTAAGTCCAAAAGACTCTCTTAGCGCAATGTCACGTGAATTTTAAGTTACCTTAAGCTTATATACCGAGACTCAACTCTCTAGTGAATACATCTTATGCCTAAATATCTCAAATAAGGAAAACTCTTTTTTTATGTCCATCATCTCTTTTTCTTCCTTTATTCATCCATTTCCCTTCTTCTATTCACATTAGCCCCTAAAGTATAAAACCTCTCATAACAATGAGAGGTTAAACCCCCATTGTTGGGAGTCAGACAAACCAACCCTTATCTTTCATATTATCTATTTAATGTAATCCTGTTTTTATTGCTCTTTTATATGATTTATTGTTTATTGATTATGGTCTGATCATCCATGCTCATGTATTATTTATGAGATAATGCATTGAAAAATGGTTATTTTTTAAGAACTGAGAAATGACATCTAAATGAAATCATTGCTAGAAATAGAGTGAGATTTGTTTAGCCTATTTTTATGCATCTTTAATCTTAATGCAATTTAATGTTTTTTATCTTTGGGAAAGTAAAATAAATAAATTAGACTCTTCATGCGGATAACCAAAGATAGAGTCTCATACTAAATGTGGGTGAAAAATTGGAATAACATTAGATAGAGAAAATTTATTAACATTATATCACAAATAGTTTTGACATAGTCCCAACATTTTTTAAATTCTAAATTTATCTTTAAGTATTCTACCTTATTATTGTTATCTTTATCTTCTACTTTTCTTATATTTTATCTTAAATTTTTTTATCTATTTTATCTTCTATTTTTTATCTTTAAATCTCTTATCTTTTATTTTAAATCTTTATCTTATCTTCTACCTCTCTTTATCTTCTACAATTAAAACTCTATAAATTAATAATGTCAGGACCGGAGAAATTTATTAATTTAGAGAGTTATTAATTTATCGATAAATTAATAATTATTAATTTAAAGAGTTTTTAAGCAATTATACTGTACATACCAAACAAAAAAGCAAATTAGTCTATACATCTTAGAATTACGTTGCAACGAACCTTGGAACTCAACGTAAATTAGTAACTACTGTATTCATATGCATTGGAAATTAGAGATGAACTCCAAATAGACTTAAACTTTAAAGGAAAACAGACAACTACTGAATCATATTTCAATAGAGTGTAATATTTTTTTTTTCATGAATTATTAATTTATGATTTTCTTGGGACTAAAAATTATAAAGGGATCTCACAAAAAATTATCATCTTATTATTTTATCAAGTTTTTCAATTTTTTACATTGGCCCAAGTCGGGATCGAACAAATTTATTATTTTAGAGAGTTTATTAATTTACCGAGTATTAATTTAAAGAGTTTCTAGTGTATTTTAAATTTTTTTTATCTTTCTTATATCTTACTTTCTTTAAATTTTATACCTACAATTTGTTATCTCTTTTACTTTATCAATTGCTTAAAATTTAGATTTATACTAATCTAAGTACAAACAAAGTTTATGTAGATTTGACACTCAAACCTCAAAGTTTTTTTACTATTTATGACAATTTGCTACATTTGTCAATGAGTTAATAACTACTTATATTATGTTTGAATTTTGGATAGACATTTTTAAATTATGATTTGAACAAAAATTATAAGTTGGAAGTATCTAGTCAAATTATAATTTAAAAGTTTATAACTAGGAATTCATTATATAATTTTGATATAGATTTTGTTCTTTTATAAACAATATATTTAGGTAATTTTATATTTTATATTAATTTAAATTTTTATTAAAACTGTTTTTTTTTTCGAGCTATTAGTGGTGTAGGTTGACCAGTTTTGCCACAACTCTAAGCCCATGGGCTTACAAGGGTAGAAGTGATACCTTTGATGTATGACAGGAAATGTGAAGTTAAAAATAAATGAGGTGTCACCCATGTGTTTTAAGATGTATTTTATGTGCTTTAAATATTGTTAGATGGTTGATTAACAAGTGCTTTAACAATATTTTTTTTTTATAAATTATGGATATCTTCGATTGAAAGCAATTATGCTTAAATTATGTATCAGTAATATAAGAGATAAAATTATTTATTCAAATATTTAACACAATTACATATTAAAGATTTAAACTTCTATTAGTTAAATTTGAATAACTTTGCATCACTTGATCCATAGGTTTGATAGTTCCTTGACCATATTAATTCAATTGATATTTTGATCATATTTTCTTAATTTTAATAGTTCAGCAATATCATTATTCAAACAAGAAATTAATTATATTATTTACCTAACATAAATTATTTAATTAAATTTTATTTTTTGTCATATTATTGATATAAAATATTCACCAATTTTATCAGTAAATGATAAAATTTAAATTTGAGATCTTATTTAAATCATTTAAACTTATTTCTATTTACACCTTATATTTTAAAAAGTGACGTGGTATAACTACTTTTTATATTGGTTAAAATTACAACTAATATAAAAATCTAGATAAATTTTACAGGTGTGACACACTTTACATTGGATGAAGCAAAAATCTATATAGAAAATAATTTTTGACATCTATTTGAAAATTGTGTTAAAGGTGTTTGACTTTCAATAATAATAATTTTAACATCGGTTTAAAATCATGGTGAGAATCTTTTAGAATAGTTGTTGAAAGTTTTTTTAGTAGTATATTAGTTTAAATCAAATTCTTTAAATTATTAAATATATCAATTGTGAAAATCATTAATTTAATCACATTACTTGATTAATTTATTGATTTTTTTTGGGTCGTCTGGATGAATTAAACCACTCATATGCTGTCTATTGAAATTCTGTTAACAGTCAATTAATGTAGCTACAAAAGTAACTCCGTATTAGACAAATTTTTAGTATGTAAAAACCTTACCGTCAAATAGAAGGTGATCATCTCCATATTCTTTATTGTTTTACTATTTCCTATATAACAAGAATTGATCCTAATGAATTCTCTCTAATATTAATTCTCTGTTTGATACATCATCATACAGTATGTTATAACGTGCATGATGATTATATTCATCTAGATATGTTATAAATTTCATTTATAATATTTAAATTTTTTAAGGAAGTTAAACATGTAACTAAACTTTCTATAACTAAACCCGTGTTTTTGGATTACCGTTTTAAACTTCCTCAAAATTACTTTTAACTCAAAAGTCACATAGATTATCCTTCCTCCAAAGTATTTTTTTAACGTACGTTCATCCTTGGGAAATCGTGAATTAAACGAGAGTACTCAAGTCAAAAGAGCTATAAATTGGTCAAAAACGACAAGAGAGGATATGTCACTCTAGAACATCATTATTTCTCAATTTATATAGCTCTTTAACCATAATTCCCTGGATACAACATGTATACTAGTGTATACACCATATTCAAAGATAGCTAATAAATACTTGACTGTATAATTAATATCACACAAACGTAAAGTGGCAATATATAGTGTAAATATATATAAGCTTAATTTATACACAGAAACCATGAGTATAAAGCATCTTTATACAAAATATTCAACAAGAATTTACTTTATTACCACATCATTATAGTAAAATGTCATGATAAAGTGGTGAAATTCTATTGAATGCTTGTGTCAAGATGTTTTTATAGGATCAAAGTGTGTATATAAATTAAACTATATTTTTTAATCAATATATATATATTGTTCACACATTTTATATATATATATAAGAGGTGCTTAACAAGTTGGATAGGCAATACCACAAGAACTAACGGTTTTTTTGGCATTAGGAGAGTTAACATACTGCTTCAAGCTAGGGTTTTTGAGGTAGCCACAGAAGCATGGCTTTTGCTCCTTCAGCTTCTGGCAACAAGCACTCGAAGGTGCAGAACCTGAATTAATTGCCGGAAGACAAGGAGTCAACTGTGTTGGGTTGCAAGTCACCGCAGCCTCAGCCATGGGCCCCACTTCAACCACAACCAGTGCCACAAGCACCAATGCACACATAGCAGACTTCATCATCATTCTCTCTTCACTTAAATTTCCTACAACAACAACACAATTAACACAAGTACACAACACAACACAGAGAATTTGTATATGTTAATGAACTCACACACTGAAAATGAGGAATTGTGGCACCTTTATATAATAAGTGGAGAGTAGTAAGTGGGTGTAGTTAGTGGTTTGGTTTCAATTAATAATAATGCATTAGTAAATGGCCAATGTCCCCACAATCGAATGAGCGTTGGGGATTGGGATGCTATTATTACTTTGCATTAAAAGCACCGCGAAATTCGTGGCATTAACTATAGTGGTGTTAGTGAGTACTATCATCTGGACTTAATTTCAATGCAATGGACCACCCAAAATGTTTAATCAGGGTCTTCTTACCTACCAGCTACCCACGTCAAAGTACTCAGAAATTGTATAAATATCGTTAGTAGCACTGTTTAATATATACTCTTTTTTTTTAATGAAAAACTCCAGCGACACTCTATCTTATATTTTCTTTCATTATAATTTATTAAAAATCATCATTTTTTTAAACTTCATTTCTCATTTAATAATTATTTCTTCTTATTTATAATAAATAAAAAATAAAACTTACAAAAATTAATAACTTTTAATAAATTCTAATTAATTATAAAAAGTCTTTGAGAGAAAATATTAGAAAAAATGTGCTAGCATTCCTCTTTTTAACATATATCTCTTCGGATCTTTATTATAAAATCTAATTAACTAACTCATCAAGATTAAAATATTTAATTATTAAATTTATCTTAAATTAGTATTTTGTACCCTCAAAATTATTGTTGTAAACAAAACTATATATAACAAACATTAACAAGTTATATATTCGGTCACCTCACTCTAAAACTAACTAGTGAAAAAAAAATAATAAAAAAATAAGACAAAAAATATTTTAGATTAGATGATATATAAAAAGGATGAAATCCTACTTTTAATTTAGATCTAATAAAGACTCAGTGAGTATTTTATTATTTTTTAAAATTTATCAAAAATTATAAAATTAAGAAATAAATTTATTACATGAACAGTAAGACTTACTAAAATTTAAATTTTGTAATCAATTAATTTTAGTCAATGATATAAAGAAAAAATATTTAAAAGAATGTCTTAGAAAGTATATATCGCTAACATTTCTCAAGAAACATATACTAATAATTTATAAAATATAAACGTTAATTAAAAGATAAAAATTTTAGAGACATTTTCATTCATTGATTTCTCTAAAGAGGGATACATTTATATATAATTCTAATTGATACTAGTGAATAATACTATATATCAATATGTCAAAGTCTTATATTTAAAATAAAATTATAATTTATAAATTATATATTTAACTCCAACTAATAAAATCCTTAAATCATTTAATTTTTTTTAGGCCTCATTCGGCCCATCCTATCATCCGACCATATCCTGTAGCTTTGCGTACAGTGTTTGGCGGCTATTTTATGCGCGGGAGTGGGTAAGTAGGCTATGGCTTGCCGGATGAAAACAAAAAATAATAATCATTTCTAAATCTACAAAGCTATGAAAAATAATCATTTTCAATCTAATACATAACAACAATGGGAGAAAATAATATTTTGAATTAAAGACTTTATTTAGTGACCGACTTTATTAATTTAAAGACTGATAATTCGGTCACTAAAACCAATTTCCCTAGTAATCTAAAATTGAAAATCATAAGCCTCTCTTGTTCAATGTTGAAAATAAGACTTTAGCTATCCAAACGTAGAAAGTTGAATTGTAAACTCATATGTTTTCATACTATTATAGTAGTCTGGTCTTTCTTTTTTTTAAGAAACTAAATTTAGCTATTGCTTTACATGAAAGAAAAGTTTCAGATTACGAAAAATATTTCTTAATTTTACAAATTCTTTAGTTAAAGATGTTTTGTTAAAAAAATAAGGTACTGCACACAAGATGTATTAAAGAGTATTTTCATTTAAAAAAATGATGTTTTATCCATGATATTACTGTCAAGTATCTATTAATTTTATTAATAATTAATTTTTATTATAAAATTTGACTTATTATTTTAAGTGAGGTATTTTTTCTTTATTTTTTTATTCAAAAGATTCAAATTTAAGATGTTACTTATGAAAATGAAATCCAGTATCACTCGATCGGATAAACTATTTTGTTGGTTTTAAAAAAAAGATTTATATAGGTCAAGAATGGATGGATTTGAGTGATCGAATACTAATATTAACTAAGGTTATTTCAAGAGCTAAATTTATGGTGACACAAATAAATGAATCCTAGCTCTTTATCGAGAGCAGGCATGCATACTTTATATATTCTTTATTCTCTTTTGATTGTCGCACGCGTTTTGTTGTCTCATACATACAACCTATGTTAGATGAGGGAAATAATAATAAGTAGAGTGATACACAAATGACTCTTAGTTTTATAAATTTCATCTAACACCTCTCGTTTTTTCTATTTTTCTTTTCTTTATCATATCATAAATTTTATTAAGCATATCTTTTTGTTTTCTCTATGCATTGGATAACTTATTGGATGCTAAACATTTTACATAATAATACAGCCAAGGACAAATATTAATTGGTAGAAACCTTTTGAATTTAAGTTAAATTGCACTGTGTTGGAAAATTTTCTTTTTCAATTCCTGTTTTGGTTAAACTAATAGAGGGAACAACTCTAGATTGCGACACTAGCTAGCTGGGATAGAGACAGCCACTCCCACACCTTGAAACAAAATGTAGCACAAGAAAACATCGACTGCTGTGCGGGTTTGGCATCAGATGCACTACAATAAATTAGAGCCTACCCAGATTGATTATGTGCAACAGTCCAATCCTTCCTTCACATTCTTGTCCATGCTTTTCTTCACATGATTAATTTTCATGTACGTGCAGGAAAAGTTAATTAGTAGATATGATCGAAATCAGTAGCCTATTGCTATATATGACATGCTATATAAGAAAACTTGGTGATGTAAAAATTTCTCAGAATCAACAAGTTGGTTTGAAGAAAAATCTAAGTAACAAATATATACGTAGAATAAAATTTGTTAACATACTTTGAAAGAGAAGTGAGGAGAAGCGTGTGGAAAACTAAGATAAAGAGAATGCTTGAGAAGAGAAAGAGGGAGGTCAAGAAGAATGTATCATCAAAGAAAAAGAAGCAATGATTTATTATAATAAACTAGGAGTGGGCCAGCCTACTTTGCAGGCTTAGAAACCCGTAAAATGTGAAAACCAACGAAAGGAGAAACCGAGAAAGTAAAGGAGATGAGGCACAAAGAAGGAAAAAAAACACTATCACACACCCCGTGGCTGCTGGGGTGTTCGAAAGAACTTGTTCTAATTCTAATCAAAATTTAAACTCAATTGATTTTTTTAAGTACCATTTAAGTATCTTTTCGATATATCTCTTTTGTGATAATCCTAGAATATCCCGAGATTGATCTCGACGTATCTAAAGTCCTAATACAAAGGAGGTGTCACCAAGATCTTTCATTTCGAAGTTTCTTAATAGAAATCTCTTGGTTTCCTGCAACATGCCTATATCATTAGTCGTAAGCAGTATGTCATCAACATATAAGACCTGGAAAATGTATTTTCTCCCACTGAATTTGTGATACACACAATCATCAACAAGATTCATCTCGAAACCAAATGAGAGAATTACTTGATGAAATTTGTGGTACCATTTACGAGATGTCTGTTTTAGCCCATAAATAAATTTTTTCCGTTCGCAAATCATATTCTTTGGATTTCCTGACACAAAGTTTTCTGGTTGCACCATATAAATTGTCTCATCAATATTGTCATTGAGAAACCAATGGGTTTCACACCTTCCGGTAATGGGACAAGTTCCTAAACTTTGTTATCTTGCATGGACTTATACTCCTCATTCATTTCTTGAATCCACTTTTCTGAGTTGGAATCTTGCATAGGTTGATGGAAGTTGATTGGGTCATCTTCCATCATACAATTATTTTCCTCATGTTCCTGGAAAAATACCACATAATCATTTGGAATAACACTTCTCCTTTCTCTTGTAGATCTCTGCAAAGGTATTGACTCATGAAACATAGGTTCTTGAGGATCTTGAGTTTGTTCTTCATGAACGACCAAATTATCTTGAGTGGGGGATTCAATAACAATATCTTGTAGAGGTTTCGAATTTGCTTTATCAAAAGCAATTGTATGAATCGATTCTGGAATTGTTACTGATTCTTCCTCTAAGATAAAGTCTCTAACCTTATTCTTCCCCCCAAACTCAATATCCTCAAAGAATGTAACGGTTTCCATCTCAAAAATTGTCTTTAATTTGAGATCATAAAATTTATAGTCATTGGATCTTTCAGAATAACCAATAAAGTAGTTACTCACTGTTCGAGAGTCCAATTTATTTTCATTTGGCTTATAAGGCCTTGTCTCAGCTGGATATCCCCATACACGAAAATGTTTTTGACTAGGCTTTCGCCCAGCCCAAAGCTCATAAAGTGTTATGGCAGCTGCCTTAGTTGACACTCTATTTAGAATGTAAGCTGCAGTCTTTAGTGTCTCTCCCCAGAGTGTCTCTGGTAAGTTAGAATGACAAATCATGCTTTTTATCATATCCTTAAGAGTTATGTTTCATCTTTCAGCCACACCATTCATGCTAGGTGACCCTGGCATGGTGTACTGTGGGACGATTCCACATTCCTCTAGGTACCTGGCAAAAGGTCCCGAATGTTGTTCACCTGAACCGTCATATCTGTCATAATATTCACCATCACGGTCAAATCTGACACATTTTATTCTTTTTGTTAAGTTGATTTTCAACTTCAACTTTAAATATTTTGAACACATCCAAAGATTGTGACTTGTCATGTATAAGAAACAAGTATGCATATCTGGAGTAATCGTCTATGAATGATATAAAATATTGTTGACCATTCCATGAAGGTGTATGAAATGGCCCACAAATATCTGTATGTATCAATTCCAAGACGTTTGTAGCTCTATATGCACCTAATTTCTTGCTTTTGGTTTGTTTACCTTTAATGCATTCAACACAAACATCAAAGCTTGTGAAATCAATGGAATTCAAGATTTTGTTTAACACAAGTCGTTCAATTCTGTTCTTAGAAATGTGACCAAAACGCTTATGTCATAATGCTTTCGAGTTTGTATTATCAATTCTACGCTTAGTACCACGCAATTATGCATTAAAGGATTCACGATAGGAAGCTACAATATCAAGTAAATATATATTATCATTAACCTAGAGTGAACCAGTTCCAATAATATCTGAATTAAAAGACAACCTGAACACATTGTTTCCAAATGAACAAAAATAACCCAATTTGTCCAAATAAGAAACTAAAACCAAATTCTGTCTAGATGACGGTACAACAAAAGTGTCTTTCAAATCCAAATAAAGACCAGTACATAATAATAATAATCTAAAGTGCCCTATAGCTTCCACTTCCACTGATTTACCATCTCCCATCTTTCAGAATCAATTGGCTTCCAGTAGCCTAGGCAAACATGCATTGGAACACGGGTGTTAGTAGTGACACCAAAATCTAACCACTCTAGGTACTGAAGCTAAAATTGACCTCAGAACATACCAAAGTAAGAAACATATCCTTCTTTGCACGTCAAGCAACATGATATTTGGTACATTTCTTCTTTACATGTCCAGGCTTACGGCAAAAGAAAGCGTTTTTTCAATTTCAGCAAAGAATTCTTTGGCACTAAATTATATCTGAAACAGTGCCCCAAAGACCTCAGGAATGTCACGCCCTTAATGATCATAAGACTCATGCGATTTGAGTGATCCCACTTCTCATGAAGTTTCTTCTGTTCAGAGGTATTGGAATCCGTAGGAGGAGAGGGTTTCTTAATCCTTAATGCAAGGTCTAGATCCATGTAGCCAAAAACAATTTTCCATGTTCTCTTGCCCGTCTTTAAAATTTGCACCATTAAGAATGGAAACCAAATTCAGATTAGCAGATATAGAAACAACAAATGAAAAGATCAAAACAAATAATAAAATAAGCTCACATAATAGTCATCATCGATCATTTAAATCATGGTATATCTCGTCTCAAGAAGCGCAGTTAATATAAGTCTTTGGACAGTGAGATTAGTTGCTAGTGATATCCTTATTGTAATGTTCAAACATTGATAATAAAAGCATGTAAAATAACAACCCATATTTTGATGTGACTTATCATTCACCTGCAAAGTATCATAATTATCACATGTTTATCTTTGGGCCAATCACCATTAACATTTAACATTTCTCATGAATAATCTACACAAGAAAGGTCACTTTGGTGATATCTTGATTCAATTGGCTCATTTAAATGCTAAATAATTAATATGATATACCATAACTGAATTTTGAGCATTGATGCATCAAATCCAAACTTAAAATATTTCTTGAGTAAATTATTTTAACTATTTATTTATTTTAAATTTTAGAAGCCCGTGATTATTATTTTAATATACTGCGGTGACCTCTAAACGTAACAACAAACACATAAATGATGCATTTAAATTTATACCTATTATCCCACATGAAATATGTGCATGTTACTCATAAAATGCATAACCCATTAACACATCAAATTGTTATGCTTGCACCTTAGTGTTACTCTACATGTGTTACATTGATTTATTGTTACCAAGTATCATTTACTACGTGTGAATTTGTCATGCTTATAGCATGTAAATAACATTACAAAATCATTTTCAGGTAACGTGTCCATATTGCCAATCATGCAATATACTTTGAACAATTGTCATCTTAATTTGATGTTATCAATCACCTTTATATCATTGTTCAGTCCACAGTAATGTGATAATCTTATCTTGTTCCTCAAAACATTGTATCTAATGTGTGTATTGTCCAAACATCACATTTTATTTCCACTTTTTCTTCTTTCCATTTCTCTCTCCCTTGATTTTCCATCACTTGCTTATCATATATAACTATTTTTTTCTCTTCTCCTCTTTGTACTGTTCTCAAAATGAGTTGGAGGGATTTAATATTTTACTTTCACAATTTTTCAGTGAAATAAAAATATTGCAATCAATAAAATCTACTATTATATTATAAAAAAAATACTATAGTCAATATCTACACGCGCACTGACCAGACACACCCTACTCAAGTTACATGTGTTTTCTTAATTTGAACACTTGTATAATTATAACACATAAATTACTTATTTTCATACTTCCATTCTATAATTATTAATATAAATTCATTATTTTAGTTGTTAAATAATTAATTATAATAAAATGATTAAAAGTATACATTTAACTAAAAACATAATTTCAGTTTCTAATTTTTTATTTTTAAGATCTTGGTTATTTATTAATTTTCTCGGTTGAATTAAGGCCTAATTAATAATTTAATACATGGTTTATTTAAAAATATAAAAGTAATTCTTTAAAACATGAAGTGAGTTATTTTTAGGAGACCAGTCCCTTTCTTATCTTAATTTGATAAGAAAAACAATTATCAATATTTTCAAATCATGTCATACATAAATTATAATTTATTTATAAAGGTATTTTAAATTTTATAATGGCCAAAAAATTCTTTTAGAAATTATGCCATTTTTTTAAATATTAAATATGAAAAAAATATAAAGTATCAATGAATAGACAACAAAAGTAATCCTAGAGGTCATTCAACAATTAAAAAATAACAAAATCCTAAATAATAAGTTATAATATAAGTTACTAATACAAATGTTTATTATTTATTGTTTATAAAAAAAGAAGTATGGATATCCATTAAAATACAAGAACAAATCAAATTTACCAAAAAAATAAAATAGATACAAAATATTTTAATTAATTTTCTTAATAAAAAAAGTAATGATATATATTAAAATGTCAAAAGTGTGAGATTTTAAGATTTCACATGAGTGAATCAGGTAGCAATCTACTTACTTCACAAGCACACCCCTCTATGAGCATCGTCTACAATGGACACTACCAGGAACAGCAAGTTACGAGGTTACTAGCTATCAAGGGTCACAACCTACTAAGTAAATTCACCGAATTGTTTTCGTTATCGTTGATACATCGAGCAAATACTTGAGAAAGTCTTTGGTGCTTGCTTCAACTTATACAAAGTTCCATCTGATCTTAACCATTTATCACAAAGGTTGCTCAATGAAGACCATTGATATTTTAATAATTTTAGAGACTAAATTGAAACTAAGTTATAAAATAGCTATTCACTATTACATTATCATATGAGCAACATAACCACAAATAATTCATAAACAAAATAAGTACAAATTTGAATACAAAAGCTTAAGTTAAATCTCTATTGTTTCATTTAAAATGGTAGTCGTTTCCGAGTGCCTACTTACAAAATTAGGTATATCACAATCATGTCTTACCATGAGATTGGTTAAAATTGGAGAAAGAAGATGAGAAATTAATTTTAATGAAGAGAAGGAAAGAAAAGGTCCCTTTGTTTGGTTTATTCTAGATAATAGAAGGAGATGGAAAGAAAAATATATATCTTATTTGGTTTATAAGAGAATGCGGGACAAAACATAAATAATATATTATTATATACTTGAAAATAATAACGAAGGGTATGAATATAAAATAAGCTAACAAAATAATATGATTTTTCAATTTAAAAATTACAAATAATGTGTTTCCTCCAATATCAGACTAGAGAAAGACAGAAAGAAATGTAGTTCTTTTATTTTCCTTCCCCTCTTAATTTCTAAATCAAATAAGATGAGTTAAAAAAATCTAAATGATCCGTTATTTCTCTACACCAAATATAGACATAATGTTCGAAAAAGAATGATGGATAGATATTTATTATACGATTTTAAAAATAATGTATTAATGCAACGATCTAATTAAAGAAAAAGAAATTTTAAAAAAAAGTTAACTCATCTTATCATATTTTTTTTATTGATTAATTCTTTAATGACTACCCTCAAGTCAATATAAACTATTGAATCACATCATGTAATTTTCTTTTTAAAACTTGAGAGGGTCTCAATGAATATCATGGGTTCTTTGCATTATTTTGTCCTTCCATAATTCGTCAATTAGGCTTATTTGGATGATGAAATCATTGTTTGGGGATGGAAGGATATCCTTTTGAATCACAAAGAGCTTCTCCTTTTGGAACCTTAAAAGGTGTAGGGCTAATAGGTTGGTTAGCCGTTTAGGTGGTTGGTAAACACACGTGCGTTTGATGATAATAAGCCTGATTTTGAGTGAAATTATGTTTAAACTAAGTTTACTTCTAAAAGCTTCTTTAAGTAAAAATGAAAAATATAATTTTTGTATTGGGTTAAAATATTATGTTAATTTATCACAATTTATTTTTGACATAAAATTTTATAAACGTAGATCGCTTTATCATAAATCACTTGTAATCTTGTGTGTAAATTTCCTTTTTTCTTCCTTTATCTGTCTTCTTTGTTCTGTAGTTAAAATCGATTCTTAATTATTTGATTATAATTGTTCATTGCAACAAACAGAAACAGCAAATATTTCGATGAGTGTACTATTGATCTTGTAATCGTTGACTTCTTTTCCATAATAAGAAGTTAGGAACCATATTTAAAGTTTCTTTCTGGGGTTCAAAACAAGAATACTTAAAATTAGCTAGTCAAATCTAATTAAACCTACAAAACAGTTAACAAATAAAAATAAAAGTAAATAAATTGAAAACGCCTTATATTTGACGACCATAATAACAGAGTATGTTTGATAATATTTTCAGCATCAACGAAAGTGCCGGCTAGCCTAATATTTGACGACCATAAGAACAGAGTATGTTTGATTTTTTTTGATGCCTTATACGGTTTTAATTTGTGTGTCTAAGAATATAGTAATCAATTTTATTTAAATACGCAATAATATGTGTTAGACGGATACAGCAACTGTAAAGTGAGAAAATGCATTTGTAAAAAAGTATATAATTATGCTCATTAATTAGAGAACTAATTGTTGAAATTATAATTATGATAACCAACTATAAAGTGATTATAAAGTTCATTTATCTTTTTTCCTTGGAAAAACCTTATCCAGACCGTGAAGCATGTCTGACCAAGTAGAAGTAGCATTTTAATTTTCATCAACATTTCAAGTAGATAGAATGCCTTCTAAGTTCTAACAACCCCTTCCATTTTAAAATATATTTGAAATTACAGATAATATTCAAATTACGGCCATAAGGTGAATAAAGTTTTGAATACATAAAATTAACTGAAAGTTAAGAAATTAATTAATAATTAAAAATTAAAATATTATCTTATTAAATCATAAATATTTATAAAAATAACTAATTAGAAACTATCTGTTAATGATCTTCAACAACTCAATCAATCAAAATGATAGCTTAACGCACTAGGCACAGTAGATGGCGGCTAGGAGACGAAACCAATGGCAAGATTCCTATATTACCCCTTTGGCACCTCTTGTTTGGTTGCCCTGCCTCTGGCTTTTGAGTCAACGAAAAGGTGCACCAACTCTCCCTCAACCAAACCTCATGGTCTCACTTGGTATGTTGGATTCCATAAAAATTATTGTGCAATTTTGTAATATATCCCTTGGCTTTCATATTAATTACATTCTCTCCTATCTATACTTCTTTTTTATTTTCTCATTCCAAAATAAATGGGAAAGGATATAATAGAAAAAAATTAAAGCTTATTGTAAAATAACAATAAAATGGATAAAAGAAAGTACTAAATCGTCAAACAAAATAATAGAGGTAGTATATGAAAAATATCTCAGTCTTAAAGTGTATCTTAGAGATTATTATCTCTATACCTTAAACACTATAATTTCAACAACAACAAAAAAAAGAGAGCACAATAGGGTTTGCGGACACAAGATTGATATAACTTTTAAATGAGTAAACCTATAGCATCCAGAGCACGGATTGCCTCACAACAAAATGCGTTGGCTCGCTATCGTCGAAGCATCAAATCACTTGATGAATTTGGCATAGGTGTAAGTTGGGAAATCTTGGACAAAAGGTGTGTGTCAAGTTAAAGAAACAAACACCAAAATTTCAGAGATCTTGAAAGCCAACAAAATAATAAGTAAATCAGACAAAATGGTTTAAATATATTTTATTCAGAAACAAGGTTAAGGGTATAATCTCTAAGTCTTTCTGTTGTATGTGGTACCGCAACCACCTACGCACGAATAACAGCAATAGTAGCTTCATGGGAACCATTTTCAAGAAAGGCATCCATTTCAACACGTATCTTGTCAACAATCTGGAAGATATTTTATTTGATCAAGCAATTTGAAATGGGGAACTGCATTAGCATCAAAATTTAATCAGAAAACCGGGAGAAATATTGGTGATAGATACCATCTCATTTTTGAAGTGTTGAGTCACAGCACCAAATGCATCTATGCTGGCCATACTTTACGGTCAGGTTTTGGTCAGATCCAAGAGTAACAAGGGCAGGCAAAACATGAGTTGAAGCAACCTTTGCATCAATGTGTGGCACCTATTAATGAACTCCTCTGTGTTAGTTTTGGCATATGTAAGAGATGCAACAAGGAAATAAGGAAACAATAAGCTTACAATAACTTTCAGCAACTTAGCAGCATTTACTTTGATGCTCGCATTAGAGCTGACAATCATTTCCCATTGTATATTAAAGATCATACCATGCTTTTCTTCATATATGCTGCATTGCAAAGAATGCTCATTATGAATATTGGAGGAAAATACAATAAATTTTAAGAATGTTTATGGTGCTAAATGCTAATTATACCAAATGAAGCGGATAGCATTAACAATATCAGGAGTGTGCTTGGTTGGTTGATTCTGCATGGAATTGTCTTCCAGTAGCAGCTTCCTCAAAGATTCTGCTAACTGTTCATGTTTTCCAGGAGCACTAAAAACCCCAGCCAACAGAAGCGGAAGGACACATTGTAGAGAGCCTATCAGCAACAGCAGACCTTGGTCTCAAACCTACAAGTGAAAAGTCAAATACCAAGTAATTATGTGGAAAAAAATCACAGAAATATTGAAGAATTGATTACCTTTAATTATTGAATGGATGGAAGTAGGAAAAAATGTCAAAACAGCATCATCCCCAACAGCTACTAAAAATACTGGAAGCATTGTGCATGTCACGTAGGAATCCCCAAAACTTTCAGAAACAGATAACAAAAACTGTGTTTAAATGACTTATGCCAGCAAAAGCTCCGAACAAACTATGATCAGAAGTCATAAAATAATTAAATTAAAAACTTCAAAAGATAGACAAGTGACCTTTGAAATTTAACTTCCTAAATTATCTTCTTTCTGAGGTAACAAGCAAGCCAGCTGTATCAAATTAGGAAAGCACTCAACATGCATCCATTCAAAGGCATCCCATTCAACTTGCCCCCTATCAAAAAATGGAAACCATTAAAGATCATTAACAGCTTTGATAGTGAGGTCAAACAGTTTATCATTCAGCAGTGTATGTAAATGTGCTATGCATGTCCAGTGGAATGCATATAGATTACAACATGAATCAACAAGATTCAGATGGAAGGATGTGACATAAAGACTAAAGGTAATTGCCGTAAACCATTCTTGCTAAGCTTACCTAGCATACAATTGGGTAGTTTCTGTAATGGATGAAAAGGGGCATGTCTCAATTACTTTCAGCTGAACCCAAGAAAGCAATTCCGCCAGCATTCTCAACAGAATATCTATATTCCAGCGCTCTCTTTCACCCAAGACACGGAGAGTTGACTCAACGGATCGTTCAACCCCAGAAAGAGGTGGACAATGCTGCAGAATGGTGCAAGAATTTCCACTTAGAAAAAGAAATATTTGTCAAGAATGAAATTCTCAATCACAAGGGAGCAGTGACAGTACAAAGACAAACAAATACCAGGGCAGAGTTTACAGTATGAGAAAGCAAAAAATTGCATTATTACTTATTAGCCAAAAGGTAGCTAGTGGGTGTCAACAAACTATAAATGGGTTTGATTCTGCACAATATTTTGATTTTGGGAATATATTAAACAAGATTAAACTAGAACTGATACTCAGCAGTATAGCAGTATCATTTGCAACACATATACATATAGAGGAACTGCAGAACACTAAGCCTTATGATCATTTGTTCCACAAGTCATATGCTACAACCTTTTGAATGTTTAATTTCGTATTCTAATCTCCCAAAGAATTTCTTCCACTCAAAATTGAAGAAGCTGGAATGCGGTGAGGAGGTAGTTCACCACCCAATTGCACAGCGACTATCTCTCCACGTCCACCTGCGTAAAAATAGGTGCATGGCTTGTCATTTGCATCCTCATATGAACTTTACGTTTTAGTTTTCGCTTAAATGGTAACTTACCGTTTTTATTGCTTTTTTTTTTTATCCTGTAAGTTTTTTTTCCTATATTTTAATCGCTGCAACTTTGCATTTTCTTTTTCAATTTGGGTTCATGTGAGATGTTTTTTTTTTCGTTTTAGCTTATGTAAGTTTTTATTTTTTTAATTTTTGTTTTAATAAAATTTTAATCTTTTTATTTATAGTCGTTGAATTTTACATAAATCAAAATTAAAAAAACATAAATTTATAAGGATTAAAAATAAATAAAATATTTTATAAGAATTAAAATTGAAAAAATATATATCACATGATCTAAAATTTTTAAAAAAAAACTTTTAAGAATCAAAATTTAGAAAAGATTAACTTACATGAAATAAAAACATATCACTTTCTCACAGCATTTTTTAAAAAAATCCTTTAATGTTTTATCATTTGTTACACTAATTTGGTTGGTCATCTTGTTCTGTGAAACATTAAAAAGTGAAAAATATCATGTTATGTGAACATTTAGCACATTAGTTAAGATTAACATTAGTTGCAAAAATTTTTTTAATAGAAAGTCTATTTTTGCCTAGTAAAATCATTTTAAAAGATTCAAACGATATTTTTTTAATTTAAGCTAGAGACCATCTACATATTTAAATTAGCATTCATATTTGATCAAAATTTCACGTTAAGACTCACTAAAAATTATTTTTGTGATCCCTATTTGAGTTATGTAAAAATTTAATTTAAACACACTATAAATTTAAATTAATTTAAGTTAAATTGTTCTTTTCACCTCTTTTTTTAATTAATTTGTGCAATGCAGTCTCTTTATTATTAAAAGTATTATTAAGTTCAAAATTTACAAAATTGAATCAATGTTGTCCTTTCCGTTCCATTAATAGTAACATTGTTAGCAAAGTTGGGCACGTGTTCATTTCACAAATTTTGTCCAACTGAGCACTTCACCATCACATGGAACTAGGCTATAATCATTAGTGAGAAATCAAGCAAGAAGGACCACATTGCATATATTTTAGCAATTAGAGAACCTCATCAAGCATTTTAATAATAAATAGACCAAGTTAAACACAATAAAAAAATAAAGAGGTGAAATGAGTATTTTAATTTTTATAACATTGAAAACACATTTGAACAATATTGATCCATAAACATCTGTAATGTGGTCTATAATAATGGTAACGAAAATTATTGTTTGATGTCTGAAGCTCATCAAAGCAATTTTATATCGAAGATGCGGCCAATTCTTGGGCCAATGATTTATTGTGGCAAAGCTAGGAACGACTTCAGAAAATGCATAAATGATCAAAATTATGTGTGTAAGAATAAGATACTGATAAATTCATGTAAAAGATAAAATTTCAATTTAATTATTAAATGTGTAAATAGTGTAATTTAGCAGATAATTTGATAAAAAAAAATTACCCATACACTTTATAACTTAATAACAAATTAATCATAAAAAAAATTATTATCAAATTAGTTTTTGAGTATTTCAACTTAATGATAAAATAATTTTATAAATTTAACAACAAAATTATTTGTTGCACACTTTTTGTACATGATTAAATTTATATTTTTATCTTTTTGAAAATTATATCATCATATCATACTTTTGGGGATAAATTAACTATTTACCCTTAAAAAATATGATAAATTAATACAAGAGAGAGCCTAAAGCTATGACAAAAAGTAAAACTGTTTTGTTGCAGATTGTCGTTTTGTTCAGCATGGTTTTGACAGCCTCCATTTAACTCTTATGTTCATTTTCTGCCATTCCCTTTATTAATTACTAGCCTGTTACTGAAATATATCCATTTTATTTTATCGTGTTGTAGGTATAAAGTATGTACTTCATCAAAAAAATTTACTGATTATTTTAATAAAATATCTTGTTTCAATTATATTTTTTCATATAAGACTTGAAATCAAAACTTTACTTATAATTTGAATCTAGTTCTAATCAAAACAATAGTATAATATTGGTTGGAAATTAAACTATGATTTTTAAAATTAAACTAAACCTATTAAAAAAATCCTTAACAATATTTAAACATCCTTAAAAATAGAACCCTAACAAAATCTTTAGTCATAAACACAATCAAGGGTAATTTACAAGTCTATAAACTTTATTACAAACTTCTAAAATAGAAAAACATATTTTAAAAAATTCAAATAGTTTAAAATTTTAGAGATTAATTTAAAATTGAGATCTGAATCAATTATGTAAGATTGTTTCAAATTAAGTAGTAGTCTTGATTCTGGGTTCTAAGTATGTTAATGCATTAAATACTTGGAATGAAAGCTTTGTTAGTGATGATGATTCTATTCATATATAGTTGTTTCTTAAGAGAATACTGTAATCTATAAAAGAAGTTTAGGGAGTGAAAAGTTATTCAAATAGAAATAATTGCTCTAGCGTTGAAGGACAAGTCAATGATAGCAGAAATTTGTTTTACTAGAAGAAACATTAGAGAGCACAATTTTCAATTTTTGACTACTAGCAAGAGTTTACTACTACGACGAAACAGACAAAGGAGTGAAAATGAAAAGTAGGTGGTCCCGAGATATATTGGAAAAACAAAGCATTGGGACCTTAAAATGTAACGAAAAAATTATAAAAGAAATAAGAAAGGGACAACAAGCGATGTGTCCAATTCCAGTACCAGCCAGTCATCGATACTCCCTCCCTCTTCTTGTTACATACGTTCTTGTTTAGGCCATTTGAGCACAGAATTCTCAACCACAATTTTAACGTTACTTTTTAATTTTATCAGCTAACCAGGCATCAAGCATAGTCTCAGGTATGCACTTGCTTCCTTTTTTATGCTTTCATATATATCACTGTTTAGATGTCACGTCACATAGTGGCTAGTTCAGGTAACAGAAAGAATTTGCTTCATGTTGGTGTT
Source organism: Glycine max (assembly GCF_000004515.6). Taxonomy (NCBI): domain Eukaryota; kingdom Viridiplantae; phylum Streptophyta; class Magnoliopsida; order Fabales; family Fabaceae; genus Glycine; species Glycine max. The sequence goes on along the minus strand of NC_038254.2, from coordinate 57,453,618 downwards.
TAATTGAAACTGATATCTTAGGATAAACTAAAAATGAACATTTCTGATTATCTGAATTAAGCTTATATAGTATTGGAAAAATTTGTTAATACCTTGGCAAAATCAGATGGATGGTGTAAAGCTTGGTAGCAAAAGAGTTGGATCAGTTAATGCTGCTGTTAACTTCTATGATGATAAGGTATGTTTAGCTTCAGAGAACAGAAGCAAACCTCTCTTATGTATTTGCAATTTGTGAACTGGTGAAGCATTTTTTTTTATCAAATCTTTAATTCTTTTTTTCTCTCAAAATTCTCAGAAGCCCTCTTCAAGAACAAAGGAACTCCACAGAGCAAGAAGGGATATTGGAAGGTACAAGGAGAGCAAATGGACTGCAGAATCTGCAAAAGCTCAAGCAGAATCTGAGCTTTCGAATGCGAAGAAGACAGCAAACCATCTTTCTTCTATGCTTGAGGAGTCAAATTACAAGGCAAAAACACAAATGAGAGATGTAGAAAGACTAGAGAAGTGGGGGAAGGGCCAACATGGGACAATTGTTGTTGCAAAGAGGAATGAAAATTTTGAGTATGCACAAGTCATGAGAGAGTTGGAATATCTCAAAAAGGAACTGTTCAAGCTTAAGCTTGATGTGGCTTATGTGATGGAACAGAAATCGCGGGCAGAGAAGGAAATTGAAGCATCAAACTCGAAGATGCTATCATGTTTAACAACTGCAGAAGAACTTAGAAGGGAGATTGAGGAGGCCAACGAGGAGCAAGTACTTGCTGAACTGGCCAGGATTGAGGCTTCGAAAGAACTGACAGATATTGAGACCCAGAGAAAACAGGAAGCAAATGAATTTTCATTCAAATTGGAAAGCACGAGGAGAAAGTTGAAGGAGGCCATTGAAGAGATTGATGAGTCAAAGGAGCTTGAAATGAAATTGGCTGTGACAATATCAGATGTTGATTTCTTGCAGAATGAGTTAAAGTCAGTTAAGGAAATGGATAAAAGGGTTCAAGGAGATGGGAGTGCAAAGCAATTGGAAGGAAGATTCAAAAAAGGGGAGGAATCAGAAGACTCTATAGTGTTACAAACTATAACAGAAGAATTGGAGGCAGCTAGGAAAGAATTAGCTTTGGTTAGAGAAGAAGGTTTCCAGTTTATGGCCTCTTTGGATGTCATAAGAAATGAGTTGAAGCATGTCACTGCTGAGACAGATAGGTTGAAGAAGAAGGAAGGGAAAGTAGACTCAACAGTTCAAAATCTCAATTTCAAGATTTTGAGAGCAAAGTCTAAATTAGAAGCTGTGTCTGCTGCTGAGGAAAAGGCCAGATCCATAGTCATGAGTCTGTCTCATACTCTTGAAAAGCTGAAGACAGAAACAGAAGAAGCAAAAAAGGAAAATGAGGATGTAAGCCAGGAGGTTGCAGCCACCAAGGAAGAAATTCAAAAAGTTGAGTTGGATATAGACACGACCGAGGAAAGATTGCAAGGCGTCATGCAAGAGCTAGAAGTAGCCAAAGCATCTGAAGCTCTAGCCTTAGAGAAGCTGAAAACTCTTACTGAGAGGACCATGAGAGAAAGAGCTTTAACAGCACAGCATAGTTCCATGATCACTATCTCAAAATTTGAGTATGAGTATCTAACAAATCATGCAGCCTCAGCAGAAGAAATTGCTGATAAAAAAGTAGCAGCAGCTGAGGCATGGATTGAAGCTCTCAAGGCCAGCGAGAAGGAAATACTGATGGAAACAAAAATAGCTCAAAGAGAACTCAAAGAATCAAAATTGGAGCAAGAGCTGGAGGTTTACACCAAAGAGAAGATGCTTTCAAGAAGAGTTAGTAGTAGTGAGGAGCTTGACAATTGGCCAAGAAAACGCGAGAAGACTTCATCCAAGAACTTCCAGAGAGCCTTGTCTAGAAAGAGCATCAAACTTAATGGCACTATAACTCCTGCAAGGGGAGCAAAGTTTCAGAAGACTGCTTCACCTGCAGCTCGGCATATCAGTCCTTTTACTATTAAGAAGAGAAAGAAGGTAATACCAAATTTGACAAAGCTTTTTAGGGGCAAGAAAAACACTAGGGATAGATAGTGAATTCAAAATACAAAAAGTGATAATTATGGCTCTTTATCACTGCTAAAATTTAGAAGCAGGGAAGAGTGTGTGTGAGGCAACATATCTATTAGTGATTGCCGTGCAATTCCCATCACAGAACCCAAGTTCTCACTATGTCCCTTTTTCCCTTCCTTTTCATAATATCATTCCCACATGGCTCAAGTGTTTTTTTATCATTGTTCCATTCATAACAACGATAAAGGATTTTACTACTGATTACTAAAACAATTTTTTATTTTAGAATTGTAAAAATAACTGATAATTGATTATTGATGCACCTGTGGTGCTATTTAGAATGCAAGCCACTAATAAATTTTATCAGAAAATAATTCTAACACAATAAATTCCCATTAGAGCAAGATTTTTTTTCTTCTTCGACGAAAGGGAAGGATAGAATAGAGAATCCAAAATATCTGATAGCAACACCCAGGAAGAGACAGACACAGTACCTCAGGTCCATGAAGGCAGGCCCAAGAGAGGCACCACACGTCCTGTCCACTTGAAGGACTATGTGTAAATTGCTGCAAGCTTCATCCATGGATACACGGCCATAGAGCCATAGAATAGGTTAGTTACAACCATTTGGAAGTTGTTAGGACCATTATCAGTTTGTTAGTGATTTGTTAGGAATCTGTAAGAGCCATTATGGAATCTGTTTTCACCAAAATAGTGTATAAAAGCAGTTGCAAGTAATGAATTAATGGAGATGAATTTGCTTAACTTCAAATAGAATAGCACAGGAGGTTCCTTGTCCTCGGATTCAAGGGGTTCTTCATCCTATGTTCTTAACAACATCCAACTAGCTAGTCGTAAGAAGTTAATACCATATGACCCATCATCTCAATGTTTTGAAGACAAAAAGCAGTTCCATTGTTCAGCTTGGAATGCTAAAAAGTATAGGATTTTCTTACTTTTACATCAAAAGTGAGATAACCTTTGTTGTTCCATTTGTTCAACCATAAAGGAAGTGTATGCAAAATGTTCTAAGTCAAGCCTTAACCTCATAATCGTAAAATAAAAAGAAACAAAAAAAAAACTCAAAGCATAAGAACCAAAAGTAGCTATCATGTTGCTCACGATGTATCCTAAGTACAGAACAATATCATTGATTACTCAGTTCTCCCCTGCAACTTTAGTTAACAAGTGGCTAATACCAGCTGTTAGGGCTGATGATGAGGTCAAAGATGCTTGTAGAATGCTGACACCCTGCACCAACATCGTAAAGTTTACTGTAACTGCAAAATCTTCTGGCAAACCAATCTAATCTAAGGTAATATAAATTGACTTCATATTAAGCATACACTGTTGATGTGAAATTTTTTAGACTGTCAACTAATAAGAAATCATCCTTAAAATGACTATTTCAAGATAGTTATTATAAAATTGAAGAAACTTAATTGTCAATGCATATATTCATATAAATTTAAAGCAAACAAAAACACAAAATAAAGAGGTGAGGTGATTTGTGGAAACTTCTAAGGGAAATGCTCATGCCGTTTAGTAAAGATAAAACACAAATGGAAGATATTGGCATCACAACCAAATCCGCTGTTGCCATGTACAAAAGGAAATGGAAGAAAATGGAAGAAGAAGACCTCCAAAGTGAGTGAGTTTGACTCTATTTTGTGCCCCAAATGAACTCTCTCCAAAAAAGTATAGTGTAGCCTTTTATAATCTTCAAAACAATGCACAATCATGCTTTTTGAAAAAATTGTGCATTGCAGGTTGAGCACACATGCAAAGTACAACTAACTTAAGTGATCATACGTTAAGCCTACAAGAGTGCGTTTAGTGCCCATACTTGATACAATTGGCTTCTTTTGCTTCATGCACCGAGCGTGCCCTGGCACGCTGAGTGCATTACTCTAATTCTTCATACATTCTTTTGTTCATATATCCAAAAACTCTACAAAATAGAACAAAACACGATGAATTTACTAATTGTAGCATTCTTAAGATAAAAACTCAAAAGAATCTAAATTTTTATCTTTTTAAGTCAAAAGAAACATCAAAAGAGAATAAATTAAATAATCACTATGTAATTTAAGTGTACAAACTAAGTATGTATAACAATTATCATCTATGCAAAAGATATCTAATATTGTTATCAACAAATAAAATCATATTTAAGCAAAAATCAATTTTTTAAAATCTCACCCAAACAAACATTTAAATTGAGAAGGGAAATTTGATGTGACATGAAATGCAAGTTGAAGGAAGTGTAAATAAAGAAACCTCATTCTCAGTTATAGTCATGGTCATTTCATTCACTAAAGACATATCTTCTATTCCATAATTCTTGAGCAGATAAAAAACAGTATCCAAAGAGTCTGGCACAACTTTGAGATCATCCGTGATTATAAAAGTGGGATTTCTCTTAACAAAACCATCGAAGGCATTAGGTCTTTCAGGAGAAATTGGTTTTGCCAATGTGTTCCCACATCTGCATATTTTATTTCTGTAAGTGCTTAACATGATCGTATCGTGTCGACAATTGATCAAGTCGTTACATACAAAGTATTATGTGGGTGGTGTGTTGTCAATGTTTAGCCTCAGCTTCTTGCAATAAGCTTCCAATGAGTTCCTGGGTTGCAGTAGCATTTCTTTGCACATAACTGTGCAGAGATACTCTTTGTCCAAATTTTTCACACTTCGATAGAGTGAGCTCAGTGATCGAACTTCAATTGGCTGCATATTTGATTTCTCTTTAGCCACAAGTCTTGCAATGGTTCCTAAAGACAATGTTAAGAAGCTAAACAGAACATCCACGAAATCCTTTCTTGCCTGGGCAAAGAAAACTTTATTTCTTTATTTGTTTACTATAAGCTTTAAGATAACTGGATACACAGTTTCAATAGCAGCCATGGTAGCAGCAGGCAATAAAGGAGCTTCTAAGAGAGTGCAATTCTTTTTCTTATTTTTTGGTTGACAAAAGCTTTTTTAAGAGTTTCAACTTAAGTGTTTATATAAAAAATGTAGTCACATTGACTCTGCCTTTAATGAACCAAATTGTTTAGAGATGTGCATTGTGAAGAGAGATTCAAGGAGAGGAAAGTTGATGAAGAGAATTATAGAGGGAGTGGGACTGATCAAATATGACTGGTCACTTTGTTTTCATCTTTGCATGCTGTGTGACTGTGTCCATTGGCTTTTCACTTCACACTTCGTAAAATGAAACAGTTTGATTATGAAACGTGTGTTAAGCAACTTGAAATTGAAACATATGGTTCTTATAGAATATTTATAGAAGATGCGTTAAATAAAGATTTTTAACTATTAAGAAAATATTATTTTTAAGTTAAATTAAGAGTTAGTATAGTATAAATAGAGAGACAAAATGAGAGCCACCAAAAATAAATTAATAAGAACTTCATAAACAGATTCTCTAGTCTTACCCAACTGCTCAGCTCCCTTTCCTTGAAAATTGAAACGACTGCGGACGCACATTTCCTATAACCAAATCATTTCATTATACGAAGTGACTTCATAAAAAGTGGCACGAAATATGCAAGCAAAAATTCTCTTCGTTAACTTCCCTTTCCTTGAAACTCTCTTCACAATGCACAATTCCCGAAAAATGGATCATTAAAGACAGAGTCAAGGCCACTCTACATTTCCAATATAAATAGTTGAAACGCTTAAGAAAGTTTCAGTATTTTCAAGATTTCAAAAACAGCAAGAAAATTGTATTAGTATTCTCTTAGATACTCCTTTAATGTCTGCTACTATGGCTGATATTGTAAGTAAGCATCAGGTTACCTTGAAGCTTTGGGTAAACAAAGAACGCAACAAAGTTTTCTTTGCCAAGGCAGAAAAGGACTTCGTGGACGTTCTGATTAGCTTCTTAACATTGCCGTTGGGCACCATTGTAAGACTTGCGAACAAGGAGTCTAATATGGATCTAGTTGAATTTGGCTCACTGAGCTCACTATATAAAAGTGTGGAAAATCTTGATAATGAGTGTCTATGCACAGATACGTGCAAAGAAATGCTGCTGCGACCGAGGAACTCATTGGAAGCTTACTGCAGGAATATGAAGCTAAACATTGACGACACAGAACCCACCAAGTACTTGGTATGTAACGACTTGGTCAATTGTCGACACTACTACCCGGTCTTGTTGAGCACCTTCAGAAATAAAAGGTGCAGTTGTGGGAACACATTGGGAAAACCGATTTCTCCTGAAAGTCAATGCTCAAATGTTTTTGATGGTTTTGTCAAGAGTAATGCTACTTTTATGATCACGGACGATCTGAAAGTTTTGTCAGACTCATTGAATACTATCCTTTCTGTACTTATGAGCTCTGGATTAGAGAACGCGTCTTTGCTGACTGAAATGACAGTGTCTATAACGAAGACCCAGGTTTCTTTATTTACACTGCCTTAAATTTGAATTTCATATACCTTAAAGTGAGTTTAAGTTTACATTTGTAAAATTGATTTTGAAGTGATCTAAATTTTTTTATTCAGTATAAAATGTGAAAGTTGAGTTAATTGTAGTAATAAACTTATTATAAATCCAAACATGCATTAAGATGTTATGATCTAAAGTTGTGATTTTTAGCGATTGATTTATCTTTTTTTACAGGTAATACATCTGCTGAAGAGTTGTTTGCTCTCGAAAACAACTTTGACAGATACGTTCTTGGTAGAGAAACCGTATCTTGAAAGATTTAATAAGATAAAACTTGCTCCCTTAGATTTAAATACAAATGGTAGTGGGAAAATCAATATAAAGATAATGCAGAGAAAATCAAATGGCAAAATACTCTTTGCCCAAGGAAAAGAAGATTTTGCAAACTTTTTATTTAGTTTCCTCACTTTTCCTTTGGGAGCAGTGGTGCAGTTGATGGAATGCTGTTCTTCTATTGGCAGTGTGGATGCATTGTATAAGAGTATTGTTGATTTAGACGAAGATTATTGGACAACAAAGGAAACAAAGCACAAAGTCGTTCATCCTGTGATCGCTCCACAATTCAAATTAACCAATCAGCTACTCCCAATTTGTGATGCACCCATCCCCGAATATTTTTGTTTCACCAAAGACGTTTATGATGAAAGAGATTGTCAAAGAAAGCTTATTTCTTGGTTTCTAACTTCTGAACGTACGAGAAGAAAGAGGCGCACGGAAACATGCGAAGGTATGAAATTCGTTGATCCCATATCTGAGTCAGGAAAAGGTGAGGGATTTGCGAAAGGGCCGACAATGTACATGGCAACTGATGATTTGGTTGTGACACCTATGTCGTCCGATAGTTTGTTATCTTTGCTAAACCGTACGAACATTCTCGTTAGGGACTTGGAAGAGAAAGAAGTTAGCATTGGCGTCAAGGAGGTAAGAAGTCTCTTAATAAGCATATGACTCTTTATTTTATGATCATTGCTTGCTCTAAATTTATATTATCTATCTTAGATGGGTTTGCCAGATGATTTTTCAGTTTATATAAACTATCCATTGTTGGTGCAGGGTATAAGCATACTACAAGCATCTTTGTCCTCAACATCAGCTCTAACAGCCGGTCTCAGCCACTTGTTAACCAAAATTAAGGAGGAAAACTGAGTAATCAATGATATTGTTATGTTCTTAGACGGATTTTATTATGTTTTTGAAAGCAAAAAAGCAGTTTAATTTGTTCAACATGGAATGTTAAGTATAGAATTTTATATTTTATTTTACATCAAAAGTGAAATAACTGTATCATTGTCATCAGCTTTGGCAATCATTGTTTTCCACATCCTGGAGGTCACAGAAGCAAAAATCCCGTCTCAAGTTCCACCCCAAATCCCTGAAATAGTAAAATCCAATGGTATGGACTAGTGATCATACTGTATGGTACCCAACTTACTATTATATCTCTTAACTTTTCATGAAACAGTGAAGGCAAAGATTTATTGAACAATTTTTATAATAAGAACATAAAAATTGTAGAAAGAGAATTGGAAAACAAAGATACCAAATTATTGATCAGAGGTTTTGTGAATAGCATTACACAGATAACGAAGCTCAACTATTTTTAAGGTTGTTGGCTAAAAGATTAGAGATTTTGACAACTGGTTTGACTGACGAATTTGAAGATAATATTGATTATAGTGGTGCAGTTTGCAATCATCTTGGCTGCACAGCAGGATAATAAAAAAGACTAGTACAGTAGTACAATATATAAGGATTCTAACATTCTTTTTTAAAGAGAAAGAAGTTTACTAGGGAGAAGAAAAGGTAGATGGGTCAAGATATCCTCCAAAACGTAGCATACTAACAATTGGTATCAACAAATAGAAGTGACGGCATGCGATACAAATCTTTAGAAAAACTAGGTAAATTATTTCAATCGGAAATGCTAACTTACACTCTTTTTGGCACTCTCATTCCAACATTCTTTTTGTGATGGACTGAAATTTTTTTATATCATCAATTTTGATAAATCTCATATCTAAATTAGGAGAAAAAATCATTAAATGATATGTGAAATCCATTAAAATTAGTGATTTTTAACAAATTTCAGCCAATTATAAAGATAATATTGAAAATAAAGTGTCTGAGAGAATATCTTTAAGCTTCCAAACAATTTCTTTTAGATAACATGTCAAATTCTCAAATTTATTTCTATCTATAGAAATCAAATAGGCTTTGTAAAAAAATTTACTCCTACTAAGGTCTAAATAGAGGCAGAGAGGCTAAACATTAAATAGCCTCTACATTCCACCACCCAACTGCTCCGTTCCCTTTGCTGGAAACAACTCTCCTCCATGCACATTTTCAAATTAATCTGTTTCATTATATATGGAAACAACATGCAAAGTTAAAAATAAAGTGACCGCCGTAATTAACTTGCGCACTATGGGAATGTTTACATTTTTTTTGTTTTCAATACCGTAATTAACTTGACCTAACATGCTAATTAAAATTTCATTCTATTAATACTTTTGAAACCCATCTTATAAGTCTAATGTATTTTAAACTTAATCTATATATAAAAAAATCATATATATTTAGTGTAAGCTTGTACGGGTTAGGTCTATTTAACTATCAACTTCTCATCAATTTTAACTGATTAATTAATTATGATTATCTGAAATATTTCTTCCATATGTAATTTTTCTCTTCGAGAAAAATAAAGACAACGCAGTCCTGTATATGAAAGCTCTCTCATTCACCCTTCAGAAACGTTGCATTCATTGTCGGGGATGGAAGGTGGGTGAAGACATGTACAAGGGCCCAGGGTTGGATTCATTGAAAATTAGTGTTTTTTTTATCCCTTAAATCTAAGAACTGATCCGTTCGAATACAATCAAAAGGTTTAGTTCCATTAGTTAGTTGAATAAAGTGTTTAAATATTATAAAGTCATTAATATTTTCTTCAATTCGTAGGATAAAAATAACACCACAAATATAATTCAATGCACCACCGCTTCTCATTTTTTGCAATTGGGGAATTCACGTAAACATATCATAACCGTTGGATCAAGATGGGATTACTTATATTTTACTACTATTTTAATAAATCTAACTTAAAATATAATTGATCCAATATTCATTTAAGAGCACTTTAGAGAATCTATTAATATTCATGAGTTTATAATTTGTTCTTAGCGGGTTCTATGACATCACACCATATAATAAGTAAATAGTACATAATAGATAGATTGGTGGTGACAAATAAAATGACATTTTAATATTAAAAATAGTTTTTGTTTAAAAACCAAGTCTATACTTAACAGTCACATAAATAAACTCTAATAAGAGAAACTCATAAAAATAAGTTCTTATTTCTAAAACTCCCTCTAATATGCCGTAAAAATCTAAATTCATAGTTGTGGTACTGTATAAGTGTATGGAATGCATTCCCCTTTCTAAGTGTCTTTTTCATTAATAAAGTAACTTTACGCAGTTAAGACTTAAGAAGAAACTCCTTACAAAAGTATATGTACTATGTTAAGCAATAGCGAGTAAAGAGTCATAATTATCTTTAAGACGAATATATATACATCAAGTCACAAAGTTTCACAGTAACAAATAACAATAAGCAGACAATTATATGTTTGAATATGCCAAAAATAGAGACTCTTTAACACCAATGGTGATTCATATAATTTTATCTAAACACCAAAAAATGCAATAGTTTAGGAGCCACTTTAATTTCTCACCACCTTCGTTTTCTTTGTTTTATATCACATCACGATTAGCCATACCGGTAATTTGCATAATGTTCAAAACCAAGAAAAATAATAATAATTTGCATAATGTGTATTATGAGAGTGACCTAACTAACCCACACTTCATATCTTCTCGTGTGGACACAAATTGGAATTGGAATTGAAATTCCCCACTACTTTTTCAATGCCATATGCTGCAAACCCTTCACTTTTCACTTCTTTTCTAGCTCTCATTTGATATTCCCAATCTCTCTGTTTCTATTTCTTTGTTCGTTGCTTCACACTATGGCTTCTTGGTGGGATTTAAGACCCTTCTTTCGTTTTCAGTCTGTTAGGACCCGATTTCAGGTCAGCGCTTTATATTTCTCTTTCAACTCTGTTCTTCTTCTATGTCAACACACGTTTATTCTATTGTTTGTTGAATGCTTGAATTTCTCTGGATACTGCTTTGAAGCTAAAAAATTAAGCTTTTGGAGCTGTATTACTTAATGGTAATAAAGTTATGAATCGATGGATGGATCTGTGTGATGATTGATGTTTTTGAACCATTTAATGGATTCCCAAGATAAAAGGTAATGGATTTTATTCATATTTGTGAAGCTTTTATCCTTCCTTCTCTTCAAGTTAAATGCACACAATGTTCTTGTTCTTTGCTTCCAAGTTAAGTTGGTGACATAATGTTTGTCTTCCAAAACAGAACATTTATAGATTTAGGCATGCTTATTTAGTCAACTATTTGTGTTCTACTTGTGGTTACAGCCATGTCCATACCCATACCCATCATTTGTATTTGATATTATTGTTTGTTTGCCTTTTGGAAATTTTGTGCCCTGCTTAGTGCTTTGGACATATAAGCTGATATTCTATAGGAGTAGACTGGGGGAGTAATGGTCATAGTTGCAACTGCTAGGAATTGAACCATAGGCATACCCTGAATGATTTAAGCTAATGCTAGCTTGCTATTTTTATTGGATCATATCAGTTCATTTAATTCATGTTAACCAATGCTTGCGTCTGATTTGAAAAATGAACTCTTGGCTTTGGCCCGTAACTCTTGAACTTGTCTCTTTTTTGTTAACCAATGGTTTACCCTCTCTTAATCCCTTTTTTTTCTCTCTTTAGGATAGTTTGTTTCATTGTGTCTTCTGGTTCGTATATATTAAAGCAGGCTGTGTAATTTGTTTTTGATTGGTTGGCTTAACTTGGAAGATTACTATTGTAGATTTTGTTTTGTGGTGATTTTCCAGAATCCTAACATTATTAGTATTGTGTTTGATTGATGTTTACATTCTTGTGATGGACAAGTGCTCTTGCATATATGTAGCCAGAGATACTGGCATTCCTGCTGAATAAATAGATTTAAAATTTTCGGTAATATTTAAAATGTTTATCTTAGACATATAGGATTTTCCAGGTTTCTAATTTGGATATTTTGCAGCTTTGTTTAACTTTAACGCATATCCGTTGTATCTATGAAAACACAAAAAAAGGACCAAAAGTTTTCAACAGACAAAGCAAAATCAGGGTATTTTCATGGAATTTTTCCCTGATATTGCTTTCTTTGGAGTTACCTAGGATTTATCAAGCAGGAGGATGGGGATCTCTGCTGTTACTGGTGCTCACTTTTCATCCATTAATTTTCCATTGATAGACACAAAGAATGAAGAGGTATACAATTTAATAAGATTTTTCTTGAATAACTAAAGGAGATTCTTCAGGCTTGGCCATTACAATATTAGCTCTGAAGATATTATGAGTACATAATATGTTTCAAGTATTTTCTTAAACAAGAAAATGAGGCAGAGGGACTGATGTAATATTTAATGATCATTTAAGAACAAGAATACATGTTCTCATATCACATATGTCTGTATAACTGGCATTTAACAGTCTCTTCTCTACACAGATTTCTGTCAGCAGTTTAAAACTGTTGTAAATTACCAGCTTATAGTCGAATCAGGCTGTTCACAATGTTATTTGAGCTTCTTGCCACAGAGATAGGAATTAAGCAAAATGCTTATTGATTTTTAGTAGAGATGGAATCCCCCATCTAACTCCATCATACATTTATACTGTCTTTTCTCTTGCTCATGAGCTGATGGACTTCTGTCTTTTCTTTAAATGCTATTATTCACATTACTTTGATGAAACATATCTACTAGGTTGTCTGTTGTGATTGCATTACCCTTGACCCTTGTATTATCAGTATATGAAGATATACAGCATAGTAACAAGAATGCAAATTTTGAAAATGATGACACTTATTGAGTTTGATTGTTTTGTTATGTAGACACGTTGGATATCAGCTTGTGTTTTTGAAAGAAGAATTGAACATCTTTTCTGACAACTCCTAATCTCAATTGTGGTTTTTGTGTGCTGTAGGAATTCAGGACGAGGGAAGTCCAACTTGGTTCACATACTGTGAGTTCTCATGGATATGCAGTTGCAAGAACACACAAACATGATTGGCTCATTCTCTTGCTCCTCGTGTTGATTGTTATCAGCCTGTACATTATCCATCCTTTCCATCGCTTTGTTGGGAAGGATATGATGACTGATCTCAAATATCCACTGAAGAGTAATACAGTTCCTGCTTGGGCTATTCCTGTAAGTTTACTGCTTCGGATATATAACATGTGAATTTTTTTCCTTGAATAATTACATTAACAAGATTATCTTGTCATTTATTATTTTTTCATGGTTAGATATATGCAATTTTATTGCCCATAGTGATCTTTCTTGGTGTCTACATCCGAAGGAGAGACGTCTATGATCTTCATCATGCTGTGCTGGGTATTAATTTTTAGATACCCCTCATTTATTTAATTGCTAGCAAGCATATTCTATTTGTTAAAATGAAACTGTTTGAGAAGATAACAGGAAAAATTGTTTTCTGGCACAGGTTTATTGTTCTCCGTTTTAATAACAGCAGTATTTACTGAGGCAATAAAAAATGCAGTAGGTCGACCTCGACCAGACTTCTTCTGGCGATGTTTTCCAGATGGAAAGGATGTATGTTTTCCTTTAATTTTAGGTTTTCAATTCATATTTATCAATTATGTTGGTTCTTAATAGTGGGCATAATTAATTATTAGTGGCTTCTTGTTAGGTTTATGATAAATGGGGAGATGTCATTTGTCATGGTGACCAAAAGGTCATAAAGGAAGGATACAAGAGTTTCCCAAGTGGTCATACTTCAGGTATGTAGCATTTATTTATTTCATGTACTCTTTGTACATAGGTCTAGTAACTTTTCTGTACTTCATTTCAATAGAAATGAATGGTGGAATCAGTTTAGGTTATTCTACTCAAATTTTATTCTATTGTTTGCTTTAAATATTTTCAATTTATGTGCAGGGTCATTTTCTGGTCTGGGTTTTTTATCATTGTACTTATCTGGAAAAATAAAAGCATTTGATCGCAAAGGTCATGTTGCAAAACTTTGCATTGTTTTTCTACCACTACTTGTTGCATCACTTGTTGGCATTTCTCGAGTTGATGACTACTGGCACCACTGGCAAGACGTGTTTGCGGGAGGTCTTTTAGGTTGGTCTATCCTTAGTATCTCAATTATTTATAAATTAAATAAGCCTCAAAAATTACTTACCACTGTTGTTGGCACTTGACTCACTACATAATATTTCTTCTTCCAGGGCTTACAGTGGCTACATTTTGCTATTTGCAGTTTTTTCCTCCTCCTTATCATTCTGAAGGTTTGCTTCAATGCAGATTCTATTAGATGACTTGCTCTAAATAACTTTCTGTCGAAAATTAACCATATTTCATAAGTTTTTTTCCTGCTATGAAGTATGGTGTCAACCTTTTGATGTTCTGGATATATTATTTTTCTGTGCAGGCTGGGGTCCTTATGCGTATTTTAGGATGTTGGAAGAATCTCGTGGTATGACCCAAGTTCCTAGTGTTCAAAATTCTGGTCAAGCGCAGTTAGCAGAGGCTCAGGCTGAGAGCCAAGAGGAACAAGGTCTCCACGGGTGTATGGGGTTAACTTTATCACGGGATCATCATGCAGCATTGAATGACTGTGAATCTGGGAGGGGATAAAGTCTGTACATTTCATGATCTTGCTCTCTGTAAAATGTAAATCAGATGTTAGTTCGTAGCCTAGGATTTTAACCAGTATTTAAAACTAACACATTTTGTTGAATAGTTGTTTCTATTCAGTCACTAGTGTCTCTGAAAACTTTGAAGCGTAGTTGTTTGTAAGAGTCAGGTTTGGGACAATTAACCTTTGTTATTTCAATATTTTGTGAATATGTTGACATAAGAAAATACGAAATCTCTTGAGAAGATTGCCGTTCATTCAAACACATTTTTGGATCAATTGGTTTTTAATAACCGTGTAATCAATTTAGCGTAAGGTTATTCTATTTTAATTAATAATTTCGAGTTCAAGACATACCCACGTAAATGTATCAGATATTTGGAAGGAGAGCAAACATACTTGGCGAAGATGATTGTGAGTAATTATAGGGGTGAAATAGTGGGGGTTCTCATACGCCAGATTTATACCTTGTGTCAGAAATACTTGTAAAACATAAGCAACTCTTAAGTCTTCACCAGTAGCAATGAAGCAAAATAACACTTTGCTGCAACCTTTGACTGTTAATGTCAGCTTGGTATTCCAATTTCCAAACGCTGATTACAAGTAGAAAATGCTGACTTTGCTCATGTGATTGTTATTTCATGCATTAAATCAAATCAAATAAAGCTATCTTATGTTATAAATATGGTGCGCCGTAAGACAATAAAATAAGTCAATTTTCACGAATCAAAAACCCAATGCAGAAACTAAGCAAACGAAACGAAAGGCAAAATGAAAAATGCAACATGAAACATTATGAATTGATCATATCTGAATAACAATTGTTTTCTGGGGATCTGAGAAATTTTTCTTAGATTTTCTAGACTTACGGGTCCGGAAATTAAAATCGTATCCAATGCCTTGGCCGAAGCCGAAGCCAACACCGACACCACAACCAATTCCGAGACCAAAAACGAAGTGCATGTGGTTGAAGGGCCAGCCTCCGTAGCCGAAGCCACCAACCAAACCTAAACCTATTCCGGCGCCGCAACCGATGCCAGCTCCGAAGCCAGGACCCAACACTGATGTTTGAGGTTTGGGGGGTTTGTTGTTTCCCAGGAACTTGGTAACCGAGAATTGTTTTTGGTCGTTGTTGGCATTCCAGGTCCAGAAAGAGTCAGCAGCATCAGCTTTGGTTTCCATCACCTTTGTTTTGCTCACTTGCTGCCACTGCGGATGGATGGATAGGATTTTTCAACTCTGTGGGTTTAGATATGAACTTTTATTCCTATGCCACGGGCCCAACATGTAGCCCATAAATGTATTTAGTGCAGGTGTGCTTAAATTTTAAGGAAAATTTCTTTTATATATTTTTATATTTTAAAAATAATTATTACTTTTTACAAGTAATAAATAGATTTAACTATCAATTTAGTCCTCAAATTATTTTAAAAGATTCATTTTGATCATTAAATTTTTTAAAATACATTTAATCTTTTTTGTTGAATTAGATTCACATTGATAGCATTGCGAATTTCAATAGTTTTCTTTTAATAATAACATTTTTTAGTCGTCACTATATTTATTATTTTTTCAAAATTACACAGCCACCCTTGTTCTCTGCACAAGGCACTACCTCTACTTCTAACACAGTAGCACTCACGTCGCAAATCGCTCTCTATCCCTCACTTGCACGCGCAACCACGACACCACCAAATCTGTCACGCGGGTGGGTATGGTGGTGTTGGCAGTATAGAGGTGGTGCACATTACGAACAACAGAGGTGGTTGTGTATCATTTTAGAATAATAATAAACATAATAACAACTAAAAATTATCATTATTCTTAAAAGAAAACTATTTTTAAAAAATTGCGATGTTAATGGTGTCAATCCAATTCCACCAATGCATTTTAAAAAACTTAGGATTAAAGAGAATCTTTTAAAATAATTTGAAGACCAAATTAATATTTAAGTCTAATAACAAATATGTAGTATTACACTACTACTATTTCGTATATGAAAAACACTATTTACATAATATAATAAGAAGTATTTAAGTCATATTTATATAGGTCATTTTATAAAGTTTATATAAAATTTAACAGAATTTGTTTAACTCAACATAAAAGTTATATTTTCATTTCTACTTGAATGTGTTTTTAAGATCAAATTCACTGTTATTCCAAACTATGTATATTTAGCATTTGTATAAAAAAATATAAATATATTTACTATACACAATCATGTTATACAATGAGATTTATGTCAGTTGATTGAACAATTTCTGTGAGTTATTATAAACCAATAGTATTTTAATTCTTACAGATAAAAACATATATAGAAAACAAAACAAAAGTATTCTATTGATGATATTTTGTCAAAAAAACTGAAAATGTGTGGGGTGAACTTACAAAAATGGGAGTGAGAATAACACTTTCTTATTGAGAACACAACCTCCCAGTCCCATCCCCCACCGTCCACCCCCGCCACTTCCGAAACAAAAGGAAATATACATGAACAAAAAAAAGAAAAAGAAATAACAGAGACGAAAATTGAATTTGCGCTTTTTTTCTAATGATCAGTTACTTTGGTTTGAATCTTATTTCCATGTATACAATTGAATGAAAGAAAATCTCAAACATAGAATTAAAAGTTGTAGGATAACTGAATAAGATATATAGAACACAACTACATGGGATGAAGTTCATAGGAAGCAACCAAGGTCTTAGAAATCTCAAAAATGAGCCTGGCCTCAAATTCATCACGGGAATAGCCCTTAGACACTTGACGAGCCTTTGGAATCCGTTTCACTTCAAAGATGTTATCACTGTTCATAGCACCTACGTTCCCTGACAGCTTCAACATAAAGTTCATATAAGCATTCTTGAGCTTTGTCAAAATCGTCAATGGTGATCTCATCACCCATCTAAGCCTTGGAACTGCTCTGATCCTCCAATACCTACGTGGCCCTCTCAAGCGGATGATCGCCATCTTCCTTCTAACGACGGTGGCGCCGCCGTGGAGACGCCGGTAGCGCCGCCTTCTCAAGTAACTCTTGATGCCACCGTAGATTGACTTGGGAAGTAGTGACTCCATTTCCTTGTTTTGAAATTTGAATAGCTTGGAATTGGAGGTGGGAGTGAATAGATTGTGCTTGCAATTGAGCAAATATATATAAAGTGGGAAATTCTTACTCTAAAAATATTACGTTTAATTTAATAAAATCATTGGAAGTGGAAAACATAACTACACATGTCGGTTGTTGAATTAATTAAGATTAATAAATCATAGACAATATCACGTAAGCTTTTTTTTTCAATATTAATTATATAAACGGCTGCTTTAGAGAAATAAAATTAAAAAAAAAAAGTCAAAAAATGTTGCTTTGACCAAAGATCGTGCGCGTGATGTGAGCAAACAAACATGACCAACACAGTATTTTCCTCCCTAGCTTCCTTCAAATATTATGTTGGAATATTATTTGATACTTTGAACCAAGGAGAAAAAGCAAAGGCATTTTCATTTTCATTCTGGTCATTTTCAGTTTCTGTTTTATTTTCAAAATATTGGGTGGTTAATTAAATTTGATTTTAATAGAGACACGAGTCAAGTCAAGTACACTTGATTAGATTCAAATTGGCTTGTGACTGAAGGAAAATGCTTTAAAATTTTATTTATTGTTTTAATTCATTTATATGAATATGTGAAAGATGTCCGAAAAATTAACAAGTTTTAACTTATTTTACACTTGGATGTAAAACTAACCTTGTTAGTTACATATGTCTTATTAGAAATTAAAAACAGTTTAATTTGTTATATTGAGTATTATAATAAAAAAATTAAAATAATGTTTAGAATAAATTATTATATAATAGATAATAATGGATCAAATTAAATTTTAATAGAATTATTAATATATATATATATATATATATATATATATATATATATATATATATATATATATATTGCTATATTAGGATGACTTTTTATTTTATTAATAATTAATTTTTGTGATTATCTTTAATAAAAAAAATTTAATCATATTTTTTCATTTACAAAATTTAAATTTGATATTTTACTTAAAAAATTAAATCTAAGACCACTTATTGAAGATAGTTTGAGCCCTTAGAAAGCGAAAGATATATATTTGTAATTTTGTATGTACGAACGATATGTTCGGTGAGCATGAAAATTGTCGTTCATGTATTATTCCTAATACTTTCAATAAACTAGAGTGGTAGTAATATTATTAAACCTGTAAAAAAAAAAGCAATATTATTTAAAATACCACTCGACGGATTTATGTAATCGAAAGACAAAATAGGTGATTCATGATTGTGAGGTGCACAAAAGAAAATGAGGTAGATGTCAGTGCTTACGCTACTCTGAAAAATAAGTTTTTTCTTTTCTTTTGGAGCATCATATTTTATGTTACAAACAATTTTGTTTACTGATGCTATTTTGTGTTTCGATCATGTTGTCTGATTGGATTTCGTATTAAATGTTTAAACAAGTTAAATTTCTTTTACTTAAATTAACATATATGATTAAGAAGAAGTTTTATGGAATGAAAGTTATTTTTTTTAATATCTTTTAAAATGGTTAGTTTTATATTATATAAGATTTTTCACAAAGTTTAAATTAAATTGAAAATCATTGGTTATTAATTATTGTGGTGATTGATTGACATTGGCAACAAAAAAACAGTATTTGTGGTATATAAAAAAAAAAGCAAACAAATTGGCTTTTTCTTTAAATCTACCCAAAATTTGAATGGTGACTTAAATGTGGAATGTTCATTTAAATTATTATACATGTCCCTTTTAATTATTTTTATATTAAGTTGTTCATTTAGTAACACTCTATTTATTTAATTAATGCAAATGTTATCAATTTAAAAATAATTTAATAACATTTTTTATGAAAAACAGGTCAACTTTAATAACATTTTGATGAACTAAAATTAAATAAAAGATCAATTTAAAATGGATCATTAATTTTGACTTAAATATGGAATGTTTATTTAATTTTTTGGCAAAATTGCAAATTTACTTTTCCTTTTTTCTTCAATTTTGATTTTAGTTTCCTTTTAAAATTATTCACTCATTTTGTTCTTCTTTTTTATCCAATCACTTAATCTTGATCCACAAGTCCAGATTTAGACATTGACTATTACAAATGAATGTTGACTATCACGTTCCACGCTCTGATTGGGCGATGACAGTCATGTGTCATGTTCTGATTGACCAATGATAACAATAATCCATTTCATCGTCCATAAAGTCGTCATCCAATCAAAAATTGACATGTGATAGTCATCATCCAATCAGAACGTGATACATGATCGACAATATTCATTTGTAACCGTCAATCGAAATATGGATTTGGGAAACAAAATTGCGTGATGTATAAAAAAAGAGGACAAAATACATTATTAATTTTAAAGAAGGACCAAAATCGAAAATTGAAGGCAACTAAAGACACCAAAATGATCCAATCCAATGAGATTGTTGGAGGAAGATTAGTTGAATGAGAAATAGAAACTCTAAATACCTCTGGATAACACAATAAAAATAGGAAAATAAAATTATTTTAAATTAATGTCAATATATTATTATGAAATATTTTTTTGTCACCATGATTATTATGAAATATATATATATATATATATAAAGTAATAAATGTAATTAATATATATAATTAGTGTAATGGATCGTAACTATAAATCAATTGATCTATAAATATTTAAGGATATTTAATATCTATAAAAGAAGCCTAAACATTTAACTCAAATGATTGATGTATTGGTGTAAGGTTCTCTTGTGTTCAGATGGGTAAGAATGATTTTATTTAGTAGAAGAAGAAATTGTAACTATATACAAAACTTCCTTGAACCAATTGTAGTCACGCATGATGATATTAGTCCTTGATCCAATAGATTGAAGAACATTCATAATCCCTTGACCTAAGATAAAAAAAGAAACTAAACATTTGAATAAAAAATACAAATCACTATTTTGAATAATAAATTAAGAAAAAAAATGTTTATTTTATTTTATTTTATGTGAATCAGAGATTCACGAGATAAACATAAAATAAAAACATTGCAAACAAAAAATGAAAAATAAGAAATAAAAACACAAGTAAACATTCCCATAGTCCCTTAATCCTTTGCCGCTTTGTTGAATGAGACAAACATGTTTTGAGATGAGCTGCTGATTAATTAATATAGCTTTGTACATGATGAAAATAACTTAATTGGTAAGATACATTGAGTTTGCCAGAAAAATTTAAATTTGATTCACATAATATATTTTTTAAAAATTAATAAATTTTAAGTGTGATTAAATTTTAAATTTTAAATTAATCTTATAACTAGTTAAAGGTACTTTGAGGTTCTACTCAAAAAGCAAAGGTTTCAATGGTTAAAAAAATTATGTTGGGAACTTTCATGTCAGCCTTTGGTATAAAACTTTCCTTAAATAGGAGGAAAATAAATTAGAGATTTTTTTTAATTTATAATTTTTTGATGTTTAAATAATATGAAAATATTAGCATAATTATATTTTTCTCTCACATTTTTCCCAGTAAAATAAGAGTTTTTTCCCCTTTATCTCTTTTTTTTCTTTCTATTTCTTTTTTTGTTTTCTTGTTTTCTATTAGCGTCACAATGAATGGACTAGATTTCTGTATACAATTTGTGAATGAAAGAACTGTCTTACTTTTAAAAATTGTCAACCTGCAGCAGCAAACACAATGAATATGTATGGATTTAATGAAAAGCCGCTTTGCAAGTTTCCGACAGAAAAAAAAAATGAAGAAAAAAAAAAGTGGGGTTGACGTCGTGTGAAGTGGATTAATAAGTAATCAGATCAGATTTACATCTATATATAAGATAAATAATTATTTTTGTTTTTAAATATGTAAAGAATTGATAAATTTATTTTTAAAAATTAAAAATTCAAATTTTAGTTTTTAAAATGAAATAAGTGGAACAAATTTATTTATCTTTTAACTTTTGTTCATTTCCGTTAATGAATAAATTTACGTGGCACATTGAGAGATGGATTTACTCGTATTCTACATATTTAAGAAAGAAAATGACTATCTATTCAAAATATAATTTAATCTATTTTTTTAATTGTTACAAGTATAATATTACAATAAACACTTAAAAAAATTAGGAAAATAAACATAACTTAAAACAAATATAATAATATACATAATATTAATTAATAAACATAAATAATTATTTTTATCTTTGAATGTGTAGAGTATTGATATTTGTTACATTTTTTTCATTTTCAGTGATTAAAATTTAAATTTTTATTGTTTAGGAATAAATTTGATGTTACTCTACACATTGTGGATGAAAATACTTATTTATAAAAAAATAATACATCTATATAAAAAAAATCTATCAAAGTCTAAACTTCTAGATGCAGCCTTTTTTTTAATATAAAATGTGTTTAATATAATAATATCTTAGTGTCGTGCTTTTCCAAAGTTTGGTTCCTTTTCCACGTGCTTGTAATCGGCAATCCCGTTCCCGTGGTGTGTGTCCTTGTGTTGCACGCATAATTGTCATAATTTTACTATTAATAAGGTTATATATCCAACTGTTATTTATCAATAGAATGGATAAACTAATTATGTGACCACTGACTTTTCTAACACAATTCAATCGACTATTAGTAGTAGTGTTGATCTCGTCTCAAGGTGAGTTCATTATGGTAGACGGAGGAATCATTTATTTACAAAAAAGAAAAACAAAACTAGTAGAATATTAGGAGGAAACTATATATGTTGTTCAACTTCAACGTTCATGTTGACTCCCACGGTTACACCCACATTTCGGGTCAAACCGTAGTTTCTTGACTTTGTTTTTTTCAAAAACCAACAAATCCCCCCTTTTTGTTCTGAACTCCAATAAATACCTTTAAATCCTCACACAACGTGCAATGCCTAACGTACACAAATCACTTCTAAATAAGAGTAGAGAACCATACCTTCTCCTCCTTCTTCAAGCTTTTTTACAAAAGCAATATGGAGACAGAATCACTATTGCCTGAGCCAACTTATGGTGGCATAAAGAGGTACTTGAGAAGGAGGCGCTACCAACGCCTCGACGGCCACGGTGGTGCCACCGCCACCGGTGGAAAGAAAACAAAGATGATTAGGTCAAGAAGAAGAAGCCCACATAGGCAATGGAGGATGAAGGCAATTCCAAAATTGACATGGATGGTTAGGTCACCCTTGAAGATGATGGCAAAGCTAAAAAATGCTTACACGAACTTCATGTTGAAGTCCATGACCACGGACAACATATTTGGTAGCAAAAGGATTCCAAAGGTTGATCCTCAAGTGTCTAAAGGTTATAAGGGTGATGCGTTTGAGGCTAGGCTCATTTTTGAGATCTCCAAGGCCTTGGTTGCGTCTCATGAACTATATCCTGTGCACTAATTGTTTCTTCTTTGATCCTTCTTCTTTTTTATTTGGATTTCTCGAATTTTCCTTTCTAAATTTCCCGTGTGATTCCGCAGAAAATGTTGAAGAATCACCTAGAAATTGTAATTTATTTCTTGTTAAACGTATACAATTTGATTCTCTGACCAATTACCATATATATGTTCTCACTTGTTTGTCTCTGTCATAATTTATATTTGTTGCTTCAAATATTCAACTTCTAGTTTCTTTTTTGAAGGAATCTAACTTCTAGTTATTCTCTTGTATCATGTTAATCTTGATGTATATTAAATTATAAATAATTTGAAATTAATATAAAATCTTATAGATATAACTTACATATATAACAAAAATATGGTAATATAATATAATATACTAACGTTTTTACTTTTCTTTTAATTATATCTTACTATAAGAAGTGTTCTTGTTTGAGCCTCTCTATTCTTGTACGTAAAATTTAATAATTGAAATTAGCTTCTCTGATGTTATTTCTCACCTTGATATGCCATCAACAATAATTTGACTCACGAAATGTCAAAGTTAAAAGTAAGTTTATGTGAATTGTCAAATTTTTTTTCACAAAGGTTAATTTAATCTTATCATTTAATTTTAAATAAATATAATGATTAAATTTACTTAAATTTCATTTTAATTATTCTGTTAAAAAATCATATTAATTATCAAAACTAGCTTCTATATTCACTTTATATATGTTATATACAAAATTATTCAAGTCATGTTCTAGAAGGCTAGCTGTCCATGGTAAAATTACGGGCAGAGCAATTACTTGAGCAGCCAAGATGGTGAGTGCATGGTCATGTGTAGCCACACGTGAAAGTGAGCTAACTCCTACATTCATATGTTTAATTTAGATTAGTCATATTTATTTATTTCTACGAATTGTTTTTGTAACAAATAGAAAAAAGAGATAAGACGAAAAGAGACAAGTATAACGACGGAATATGTATATATATATAATAATTGTTATAAAATTTTATTATATAAATATAATTATCTTTATACTTTTCCTGAGCTTGATTCCATGTACAAGTCCAACTATCCCGTTTGAAATGAATTTCAGAACAATGATTGTCTGATGCAATTTAATTATTTAATTTGACCAGCGCATAAAATAAAATTAATGGATTAAATTTTTTACCCTTTGAAAGATTCTGTTTTTTTTTTCTGATTTATTCCATTTGATAAACAAAATGAGAAATAATTATGAAGAAAAAAGAAAAATATGCCGTGAATTTTTGGCCGATTCCGTACTGTTGCAAGGAAAGCATCTTGGATGTGTGTAATTTAAATTATCCATTTTAAGTTTTTTTATTTCTTATTAATTGATTTCTATAATGTCACATCACATCATATTTAACACAATTCATACATATTTTATTCTAATAATATAGTTTTAATCAACCTTTAATAACCATCCTTAAATGACGCACCCTTAAAATGATAAAAACAAAATATTTTTTAATCATAAAAATCATTGTTTATAAAAATAAATAATATTTAATTTTAAATAATCTAATGATACATAGCTCTTTTTTAATAATAATAAAAATAAACAATAGTATTTAAAATAGGCAACTAATTAATCAATGATCGAAAAAATGCTCTTAGCCATTCACCTCTTCATTTTAAAATATTTATGTCACTTTTGCCTTGTGTTAAAATTCCTTTTTTTACCTTATAAAAAATCATTTTTTGAATAGAAGTGTTAGAACAACAATAATACAACTTTTAGCCATTTAATGAAAGAGATTTTGATACCAATACAATGACCAACACTTCTAAAATCTTAAAAAAAGTGTTGGGTGAAATCTAATAGATTTATATATCTAGTAACAAGGAATAAGTATATATATACAATTGTAAAATATCGCTAAGGCTTGTAACAGGTCCTAATCTTAGAATAAGATCATTTCCATTTTCCCTAATTTTGTTTTCTTAAAAACACTTTAACTTAAAGTAATCCTTTTTTTTTGGATTTTTACGAAAGATTGAAGAATAAGATTGGATTGATTAGTTAAACTGAAAAAGTAACCAGCTCCTTATATTGGGCAACCTAAAAATCAATAAAGAACCCGTTAAAAACAATTACAAATTTAGTTAAAATCAATAAATTTGATGGTAAAAAATTAGTTCAAATTAGTTTCTTTGAAGAAAAAAAATTTATTGATTATTATTTAAAAAAGTGAGTACATAGTCCTAACCTAAATTAATGTAAAGTTGTTTTTTTAATCTTAATTAGTGATTTCAAATTTAAAGGAAAAAATTATTTAAAGAAAAAAAATTTACTATTAATAATAATTTTATCTGAATCGAAGCGATGAATATGTGATCCTATACAAAACAGTCTATATATGATTTTTTATTGTTTTACTTTTATTTGATGATTTTAATTTAAATCATTATCTCTTTAACTTTTATTTTAAAAATAAATTTAATTTAATGCAAGTTTTATTATATTATTATGTATGATAAAAATATTAATTTTTGTAATGATTATTTTAAAAGTTATATTTTTAAAATAATTTGTAATTAGGTAATAATGTATAAATCATTATATATATACTAACCATATAAAATTAAATACTCTGAAACAATATGATAAATATTTGTCCAGTGGATACTAAAATACTAGTTAATATTAAAACTTTTATTTGTTTAAAAGTTAGGAAATTAATTGTGACATTTTTATTTAAAAAATACATGCTAATAAAAAAATATGTTGATAAGATATTTTTTGGAAAACGAAAGAACAAAAGAATCTCTCACTTGATTCGTAAAACAAAAGTGGAGAAATTGGGGAACCACGTTTTTAAAACGCTACGCAAGTATCCCCGATTGGTTCCTTAGTAAAGTGGTTCTTTCTTCACTTTCTTTGATTGGCACTCGTTCGCGAGGCAGGCATTTGAACAAATTCCTCAACTTTGTTTTTGCATCATATTTGTGACTGAGTATAACTTAAAAGTGAATTAGTATTCAGTATCTTAAAAGAAAAAAAAAATATTTATTATATAAATTTAAAAAAACGTAAGAAAAATCATAAATAATAATTATTCGTTTTCTAATAAAAATATTTTTACTTTAAATTTTTTAATCAATATTTTTAGAAGATTGATTAACATTCACCTAATCACTCCAACACATGAATCGGAAAAAAAATAAAAGAATAAAAAGAATTTCACTAGACAACAATATATATGAAAGAAAAAACAGAATATGTATATTGATGGTGAGTGTGAGGTCACTAATTTTCCAGGTGCTTTATACCATATACTTTGGTGTTGGGGAATCTTACATGAAGCCATTGAGCCTTGAACTTTACGTAAAGCACTACTTTTAAGAGCGTGAGTGAGTTATATAAATAAAGGAGTTAACCTAGCTAAGAGGTGAATCAGTATTCAATTTCAAGAGCTGGGAACGGGAGATTGGAGCAATCAGAATTTGTGGGAATGGGCTGATTGGGAAGTAATGAGATTGAGCAATACATTTAATTTCTTCCCAATTCCGCCCATTCCTATGATTTCTGATGCTTCTTCCCTTTCCTTTTGCCTTTTGCATGTCCCTTATTTTCCATTCTGTTCAATGGTATTGGTAATTCTTCTCTCCTTTTCTTTCTTTTATTGATATAAAATTAATTGTAATATGATTGTCTTTTTGTATGTTTGTACGTAGTACTCATCAAGTTTCTTTGCATACTTTCTTTCTGCCACTATCACACCTTAGTCACGCAACAAATATATATCTCGAGTCTATCTTAGGCTTTAAGAGACTTTGTTCTCTAACTTTGTTGACAGTTTAGCCATGTGATTCTGTTTGTGCATAGCATCGCAAGCCATGAAAGTAGATGTTGTAATTTTTTTATTAGCAATAACTATAATCACTTTGTTTAGGGTTTAGTCTTTATTCATCTGCAAGATTGGATCACGTAGGAATCAAATTCATATTTTTTTTCTTCATAAATTCAGCCTGTATTACTAACTGAATTACATGCATTGAGTGTTCATGCTGCAATTTAGTTTAGTAAATGAAAATTTCCATTCTCAATAAGATTATTAGGAATTGGATTGTTTGGTTAAAAAAATGGCATTGTTTTGCCCATATGCTGCCTAGCTTATTTGAAAATGCATTATTATTTTTTAAAAATAAATACAAAACAAAACAACAAACCTGCGTCAAATTAATCGGCCTAAGAGGCTGGGGCAAGCCAACAAATAAAATAAGAGCCCATAAGAGATTTGGGCTAAACTACTTTAAACTACGGAATTTCTAGAGGCACCCAGTATTTTTGCTGGGGCATCCAGCAAAATAGTGAAAGGGTGAAAATGTCTTTTTTTTTTACGGATTGTCAATTCGTAGGTCCATATGGATTGTCAATCCGTATGTGACCCATAAGATTTTTTTATTTTAAAAATATAATTTATGATTTAATTTAAAATTAATAGTCTAAGCAGGAATTAAACTTGCGTCTCCTATATTATTAGTAAAACACTTAAATCAACTGAGCTAATAGATACAATATGTTATAAACAAATAGTGTCGCTATATATAATAGACACAAAAATTATATAATAAGCTTTTCAATATCTAAAATATATTTTTAAATCTGTTTAAAATTTAGTAATCTTGTACTTTACAATGCAAAATCAATTATTAAAATTTAGTTTTTTTTTAAAAAAAAGCAATACCCATTAAATCTAATAATCAACTACTAATGGTGTAAATTACACTTGAAAGACACCTAAAATTCTAAAATATATATTGTTTGAAAATAAAGTAATATATTTTTACAAAAATATCCTTAATTTAGTATCAACTCTTAATTACTAGTTTTTTAAAAATTGTTTACAAATTTATGGAACCCCACAAAAGTAGGGCCTTAAGGACCTATATACTATCGTAATAGTAAAAATTTTTAAAAATTATTTTTTTAGAAATTTTTTATTCATTTACTTTATTTACAAAATTTTGTAATTAAATAAATTTGATATTTAATTGAATGATGTATTTAGATGTTTATTATAATGATTAAAAATTAAATAAACATGATATTTAATTGAAGATGTATTTAGATATTTTTTTATAGCAATTGATAATTAAATAGATTTGATATTTTTTTACATATGTAAATACTTATTAAACCTATGATTTTTATTTATAATTTATATATATAAACACATTAATTATTAGATAAAAAATAATCATCACAAAATTTATTATGTAAATTTACATGTACATTAAATATAAATAGAAATTTTAGTGTTATATATAACTACACTATTTATTTATAACATAATATGTATATTAACTTGGTTGGTTTGAATATTCTATTAATAATACAAAAGACATAAGTTTGATTCTTGTTTGGATCATTAATTTTATCATAGAGATTATTGATCCGTGAAAAAGTGAATAGCATTTTTTCCCTTTCACGTCTAGGTGTCCCTAGAAATTCCCTTTCAACTATTTTACCCATTGTGTTGACTTATTTGATAGTTATAAAGACATTAGAATTTACTGATTTAGAAGCTAAACCTATTTTTCAAATTCAACACATACAATTAAAAACCCAAATAATTTTCAAGGTTTGTATACTTTGCATGGAGCTGGATAGAAATTATAAAGGACAATTATTATATAGGGTAGGCCTAATAGTAAAGTCGGTAAAACTCTCACATTTAGTATCCAAAAAGTAATTTCACTTACTAGATATTTTTTTAAAAAAAATAGTGATTAATTCATAAATAATATTATTTTATTAAGCGTGACTTAATATTTTTTCTTACAAAATTTTGTAAACAATTTAATTATATATATATATATATATATATATATATATATTAAATTAAAAATAATTATTAAAAATTCAATACCTATTTGTATGCATTAAAATATTTCTTATTGTTTAAAAACTTATGATATAATACCTTATTTTAAATACAAAATTTTATATAGTATCAATTAATATATTCATTAAATAAATATATAATCAAGATTAATAATTTTACTAAATATTATATCATATTTATTAAATAAAATTTTAATATATATATATAATAATAATAATAAATTTTCACCAGAAGTTTCATTACATTTATTCTTTTTCACTCTTAATAATTTTCTTACAAAATTTAGTAAATAATTTAATGCTATTAATTTAGTGTGTGTGGAATTTATTAATTAAATTTTAATATCATTGAATTGATGAAAAACTCACTACCATCATCCTAGTGGTGGTAGGGGGTTTACTTATTAGTCCCACCTGATTCGTATATAAGAAAAAATAACTAATTTCACATAAATTAAGAAAGTTAATTCACATCATTTAATTTTTCTAATCTCAAGTAAAAAATAAGGTTATCTTTAAAATGTTTTTTATTGAAATTTTCTATCATGAATAAAAAGAAGTCATTGAAAATAGAATTAAAATTAAATGATGAATATTTTAGGAACGATAATATTAAATATGACAAAATTAGTTAGATTTACCTATATTTAATTTCAACACACAAAATTAATTTTTACTTATGTAATAGTGTAGGAATCTTCCAAAGTAACCCATGAAAGTGATTAAGGGCTTCTCTCAACGATTCATGAGGGTGTTGGTGGAAGGATGAGATTTCCACCTTTCCCTCAACGGTTTTGGACTTTGGGAAGTCCTTCTTCAGGAACTTCTCCACCACCTCGTCCCATGTTTGCAGACTATTCCCCTTAAATGAGCGAAGCCATGTTTTTGCTTCATCGGCCAGGGAAAAACAAAATAAGTTGAGGCAGATGGCGTCTTCAAGCACTCCTGCTATCTTCACCGTGTTGCAAATGTCGATGTATGTGGCTAGATGTGCGTACAGATTTTCACTTGGAAGGCCGTGAAATAGATTCCCTTGAATCAACTGGATGAGGGAATATGGATATGAGATGTTGACCGCTTGCACCTCTGGTCTGGTTGTGTTGGTGAAGTATTGAAGTATAATAGGACTAGAGTAATCCTCTAGCGTCATCCTACGTGGATGATCTTCTGCCATGATGCGTCTTTCAAAGAAGGAATGTGATGTGTTCACAAAAGAAACAACCACCGTGCACGTTATCATAGAAATAAAATTAAACTTAAATATATATATTTTTAATTTTTTTTATTTAAAAAAAGAAAAGAATAAAATAAGAATGAATAAAGAAAGAAAAAAATTGAAAAATAAAATGAAGCAACTAAAAAAAAGATAATAGATAAAAAAAAGAAAGTAAAATAAAAAGTGAAAACTAATTGCTTTAAAATTGGAATATGTAAATAATCAAGTACAAAAAGCAAAGTCCCCAACAACAGCACCAAACATTTGTTAACTTGTTGGCAAGGTAGTTAATTGTCACAAATAATAAAGTACTCGAAAGTCTGAGTGTCGAATCCACACAGATTTTGTTTGTACTTAAATTAATGCAAATCCAATTTACAAACAAGAGATCATAAATTTAAAATAAAGATAAAAAATATAGTAGATAAGATAAAGATTTAAAAGAAAAGATAAAAGATTTAAAGATAAAAAAATATAAGATAAGAAAAGTGAAAGATAAAAAAGATAAAAGATTAAAATAAATTCAAGATATGATAATGTTGAGACCTGATTTGCCTAGGATGTATGAGTTTATAATTTTTTTTATTAAATATTACCCTCTCTCGAGCATCTAACCCCTAAAATCGATACATGCATATTCTCCTTAAATCTTTATTAAAGGTTATCCCCTCTCGAGCACCTAACCCCTAACAGAATAATAAGATGATGAAGTATGCAAGATAAGAAAATAAATAGAAAAGATAATAGAATAGAAAACACCTGGTATTACATTGATAAATAGTGAAGACTACATCATACATCATTTTGGCTTTTAGGCCTTCCAGGCCCTAAATTTAGCCACTCATGGCCATTAGGGCTTTACAATGAGAAAGGTATAAGAAACCCCTACTAAAGGGGTTCTGTGTTTTTTCTGTTCCCTTTGGTCAGACTCTTTATTTATTTATAGCTGTTGAAGTGGACTTTGGACCTTTGTAGGCTCGCTTAGCGCGACCTTCCTCCTTCAGCGCGTGTACATAGTGCACTTAGCAGACTCCTCTCGCTTAGCGCGTTCTGTTTTGTTGGATCGTGCGTTTAGCGCGGTCTTTCCGCTTAACGAGTGTTGTTCTGTTACATTGCACATTTAACGCATTCTGTTTTGTCCGCCTAATGCCTGTTGCACACTTAGGGAGACATTGGACTGGGTCTTTTTTTATTTCTTCTTTTTTTCTTTGTTATTTTCCACCTTTTACTTTTAGCATCTCCAATTTTTATATTTACAACCAAAATTCAATGAAACATCAATTCTTTAATATTTAAGCACAAATAACTTATAATTATTTTTAAAGATAATTTTACTTTATTTTCTATTATCACTGATGATAGCCAAGAGACAAGAGCAGATGCTGCTGTTTCATTCCCGTTTTCTTCAATTCATATTTGCATGCTGATGCACAAGGGATGTAGTTCTTGCGCGGTTGATTTTGCTAGTAGTTTTTTATGTGCTGTTTTTTTTCTCATGCAATACAAAAAAAAAAGAAAAAAAATAATTATACATGAAAAAAAATTATCTAATCATATTTATCTTATATAATAAATTTTTATAATAATTACTATAAAAATCATATTAATAAAAAATTATAATTTGACGACCGTATAACATAACTTTACATTGTTAGTCAGTGACATTAAACTAAAAAAAATACAATTCTCTTTTCGTTTTTTTATTTGTATTTTAATATTTCTATGTAAGAACAAAAAAAATACTATAAATTTCCTTAATTCTGAGATTTTTTATTTTATCAATTTTTCTCTTATACCTAATATATTTTAAAAATTTATAATAAAACACACACACACACTTTTATATATATATATATATATATATATATATATAATTCAATCCCACTTCTTACGTTTATTTTATTTATTTCTGTTCGTATTTGTAGGAATTTTTTTAGAAATTTGTTTATCTTTTTTATACGATCATTTTTTAATTTCTAAATATATTAATTATTTTTTCTCTGCATATCCTTATTTAATTATTATTTCTTTAAATATTAATGAGAAATAATTAAATGAATAAAAAGATAAAAAATGAATAATTTTAAAATAATAATATAAATAATTAATAAATTAAATATAATTAATTAAATTAATTATTTTTCTTAATGACTTAAATTAGTTGAAAAAGATCGAAGGAATATTAATTAAAGCACAATCTCTGGGATTTGAGCATCTAACAAGGCAGGGATAAAAGGACTCTTGTGACGCTATGGAAAAGGAAAGACAACAAGTTATCCACAGACCTCTCTATCAGTGGAAAGACTATGATTACTGAAAACAAAGGATGATCATACTCTTCGAAGCTTGTTACATGGATAGTGGGATGCTGTACAAAATGACAATTTCATTAATTCCTAAAAGTGAAAATAAAGCAAAAATTGCCGGAGCAACTTGAAAGTAACTTGCAAATTGTAAGATCTATGATGATAGTTGTAAGATTTAAAGACCGAAATGATTATATTATTTTTGGATTATCCTTTACTATTATTTTGTCAGATACTTCAATGTCATTTTGTTCCTCAATGACGTGGCATTTACTATGCATTCACATGTCATGACACATGGCTGCTAAAGTGGCCGATAATGTGTTACTTCAATATTTCACTAAAAATGTTAAGTTGCAGCTAACTTGTAAGACCTAACTTGCTTAGCAAATTTAAAGTTGGAAATTTATTTGTCAATTATTTTAATTTAGGGACTACTATAACAGGGCTATTGAGAGACTAAAATTGGATTTGCTGCTTATGGTCTTAATTATCTTAAATCCAATTAATCACATCATATCAACTTTTTCCAATATAAAATGAGAAGAGACAGTATATATAACTAATACGTACTTCGGGGGATGATTTTTCCCCCCCTATATATACTTACTAGTATTTTAGCATGCATGCGCAGCACATATGATAAATGCCTTTAAAAAAGATTTTAGAATATATATATAAATTATAACTTAAATTTACAATAAATATTTTATATTGTAATATAAGATTATGTTTTATTATTTGATAATTTCTTTCAAAAATACTAAAGTTTAATATAAAAATAAAAATGAAAAGGATATACCGAAAGACATGAATAATCACCATCTATATATTTAATAATTATTATATCATTTTTAAGTTGATATAAAATATCAAATCTTCAATTATATCTATATATTATTAAGATTTTCTATATTATATTTTTTTTAAAATTAAAAAATATTAAAAAGATAATCAAATTATCAATATTTTAATATATTTTAAAATATTCATATTGTACCAGTTTTAATTTACAGAAACAACGTAACAAATAATTTTGAATTAATATAAATTTTTACTTATGTTATATATGAAAAATAAATTTTTAATTTAATGATAAATTTTAAAAAAATAATATCTAATTGAAAATTATAAAATAATATAATAGTTATGATAATTATACTAATAATTTGATATCATATATATATATATATATATTTGTGTGAATGAGTACACGTAATTTCAAGATAGTAATTTCAATCATAATCTCCCTCTAAATTATTGAGGTCATAGCAGGTGGACTCGGCAGAAGTGTTGGTAAGGATAGTACAGATCCACCAACAAATAGAGTTTTTTTCTTTGTCGATCTAAATAATATAATTAAAACCAAATAAAATGGGAAAAACTTACGTATTCTTTTTTACTTTTACGTTTTTTATGAACTTAAGATTTAGTATTATTTTCAATTTTACATTCTATTTTATTTTATTTTTAAAATCATTAAACGTAATATAAAATCTTATATCTTATAGTGTCCAGTTGTCACATTCCTGCCCATTTGATTTTATGCAATGTTCTAGCAGCACTGGCGATTAATCTAGAATTCAGGAGAACCCTGGGGGAAAAGATGGGACCAGAGTAATGGACTGATCAACTTGTCTTATTCTTGTGGAAAATGGACATTGGGAAATTAATTGAATAATATACAACTGGAATTCTCTGAGTCTCTGCCTTTGGGAATAATTTTTATGGTGCATCATTAATTATATGTCAGCAACATGGCAGGCAATACCTAGATTTATCCCATTTTGGAGAATAGCTTTTATGCATTCCTATTTGGGAAGAAAGCCAAGGAGGACACTAGAATAGGTTATGTACTCAACCCAAGACATGTGTAAATTTAAGAAGGTTTTCTTTTTTTTTTTCACTTGCTCTTGCAATATATGTTCTCAACCCATGATTAGTATGATGGTATATACAAAAGTAAGAACATAATGATAGATCCTAAAATATATTTTTGCATTTAATAACGGAAGAAAAATTCTCGGATAAGGAGAAATTAAAAACTCAAAACGATCAGTACATAAGACTGGCAGATTAGATATATGCATGCATGAACGAAATGAAAGGATTAATATGCTTGCAATGGTATCAAATAAAGAGTAGCACTTTAACAAGTTGGCATTGAAACAAGGAGGAAAAATCATGAAGATGGCCAAGAATTGTCGATAGAGATAAGCCATGGGATCGAGCTTCAATGGGGTGGTGACGGCTGGAAGGGCGTTCGTCATTCACCGGTCACATGTCACCGCCCCATATATACTTGTTTTCTTTTTTAGTTGCAAAAAAAATCCAAAGATGACATGTTATTATTATATTCTTCTCTCCATGCTTCTTGGCAACTTGCATGAATCCTCTCTCAGTCTCTCCCACTCCAATTTAATTTTATTGTTATGCATATATTTGCAGATTAAATTTTAATTCATTGCGTGTAAACAAAAGTTTTTATCTATTTAGTAATACTAATATATTATTTGTAGAATTTTGACCATGTAAAATATTTTTTAGCGACAGTTAATGTAAAACTTATTATTCGACGTAATATTAATCATTATTATTAATAATAATATATGTATTCTTTGAATTGGATCGTATTCTGATTCTCCTATCTAATTTCTATCAATCGAGTTTTAATTTGATCTTCATTTTTATTGGGTTGATCTCCGATCTAATCATCATCAAGGGTTTAAGGTGCACCATAAAGGAGAATTATACACCGAATTCCTTGAGATAAGGAATAATATTTTGATATACTATAAATTCCTTAATTTGAAAATATTAAAAAAGATAGACATTACGAACAAAGATAAATAATCCTTTCTTTAATCTAGAAACTTTAATCTAGAAAGACAGATTAAGTAAGACATTTTACTTGAGTGTTTTAGATTAAACCATCTCCATTATAAGGAAGTAATTTCTGGAAGAATATCAAATATCTTAAAAAAGTTATATTTTTTTGGCCTAGCTAGTTTAAAACGTAAATTTTTTTGAATTAACAAGATTTCGTGTGTAACTATGTCTGATAATGCCAACTGCTTCTATACATCACAACGGCATTTTACGGTTCAAATTGATCTGACGTATTTCACGTACCTCCAACTTATGTAAAATTTGATGGTAATAATTGAGTGACAGATCACAGATCTGGAGACCAAAAGAATTCTTTATTCCAAGCATTATATTATTAATTATTTAAAACTTTAGCTGAGAATTTTCGCAACGACTTAAACTAAAGTACAAGTGC
This sequence comes from Glycine max, assembly GCF_000004515.6. Taxonomy (NCBI): domain Eukaryota; kingdom Viridiplantae; phylum Streptophyta; class Magnoliopsida; order Fabales; family Fabaceae; genus Glycine; species Glycine max. Next base: position 57,418,189 of record NC_038254.2, on the reverse strand, counting down.
GCTATATTCTTTGATGCTTATGCCACTAATGGCAAGGATCGAGAGTGAATAAAATCAACAAATAGATTCCCCCGTGCTATTTCATCTATTTCCATTCTTCCAATAAACTTGCAATGGCTATGGAAAGCTTTATAAGTATAATAGTACTGTAGTTGAACAGAATACAATTATAACGTGTATAGATATTTGACCACCAGAATTTTATTTTCCGATCCGATCGAATATTTTTAAGAAATTACTATTTGATTAATGTTATACAAATTAACTAATAATAAAAAGAAAGAAACAATTCCAAAATATTAGTTGCAGCAATATGCCATATGCTATTTATACAAAATTTATATATAAAAAAAAATTCATATTGTAAATCAAAATTAAAACTCCTTATATTGGAAATGGGTCATGGGTGCTGCAAAACCGGACTGAGCAAGTAGCCCAATATTAAAATTAAAAAGACTGATATTATATTAAAAATCGATCAAACCTAATAAATCAATGACAAAGATAAATCAAAAAAGAAAATTGCTCAAATCTTATAAAAATAACTTTAGCCATATTCCCATTGGACGTAAGATCTTAATTAACACTTTGTTCTTGCATGCGCGGCACGTCTCGATGAGTACATTCCATAAGGATAACATTGTTGGTCATATAGCATTTGTCCTTTCTTTACGTATCAAGCTAACACACTGATATACAGTCCCAATTCACATGACATTGACACACCCGTAGTAATTCTTGTAGGGATGTGTGAACGCAAAGGTTTACTATGTCCATATATTTAATTCTTGTAGGGAAAGAACGATTTACGGTTGTAAGGAAATGCATTATATGCATTGGTTTTCCCCTATAAATAGAGCCATTTGAGACATATATTTCGGTGTCAAATAGCTCTGAGGTCTCTTCCTCCTTTTCGACAAGCAAGAAAGGAAAATACCATATCTTCCCTCTCTCATCAGAAGTTTAAAACAAATCCTATTCTGAGCTTTCATCTTAAATTTGGTTTTCTCTGTCATCTTTTTTTTTTTCATTCGTTTTAATTTGATGTTCTCTCATTCGTTTACATCAAAATCTCATGAGGAGGAGGTGTTGGTGATGCTGCTGACAGAAGATAGAGAGCACTGATGATGAAATGCATGAAAGGGAATGGCATCTCACTCCTTTGTGCTCTCTAGTCTTCTGTCATCATCCTTCTCCCTCCCCTCTCTTGCCTTGATAATTAGCATTTATCATGTAAAAATAAATTAACCTTATTCAGTTTAACATCTATATTGCTTGTTTTTGTGTCTAGCTAGTATAGTCTAAGGGTAATTAGTTGATGTCATTTATCTCTTTGTTGCACTTTGATTACTTTGATTTTTTCTTGTTTATACAAGTTAGTCACAAGTAGTTGTAGCTTAATTTACATGTGCGTGTGCATCACATATCCTGAATACGAAGTTGCGTTAAATATGATAAGAATTTTTTTGTCTATAATTCTTCTATTTGATTCAAGAGAAAATGTCTCCGGATGAAGATATCTGTAATAACCTCATACCAAAAAAGGGATCACATATGCATTTCAAAAGAAGATCATGCCTACCATATACAAATGAAAAGGTTTAATTGAATCTATTTAGCCATTAAATGTTGTAGTTAATATTTGATAATGTACTTCGATTGTTGCAGAAATTCAAAATTAAAATTTTAATTTGTTAGCAGATCGGTGCATATGCTCATTATGATAGAAGATATGTGGATTGAGGTAGTGATTTTTCTTGGTATCTCTTTTTTCTTATTTCAATATATACCCTTGTTCTAGCTTGTTCTCGTTGTTGCTTTTGGTGGTGATGTTGTTACTAGTTTGTATGCATTGACTAGCAAGCTTCAAGGAGATTTTCAAATATTAATTCGGGTATGCCAAATGTCTCTTAATTCATGTAACTTTCACAGGTATGAAGCTAGCTGGTTTGTTTATGGTCAAGAGGAAATGGCTCGGTCCGGTTAAAAACCAGTTAGATCCAAACTGGTTCGGTTTCACACCCCTACAGGAGATACACTTTAGTCAACTCGAGCATCCGTTAAGAATTAAGATAGTCTGCACATACACACACATACATAATATATATATATATATAGCTCTCGTAGCCACTCATAATTGTGAACAATGATTTTGAGACCAAATTATTATAGGAATGATATTGCTAATAGATTGTTTTAAACATCCATTAGCCATGAGGTAAAGAGAATTTGTTTCGGCCAATGGATAAAAAAAAATCGGTAACAGTCTGTGCCTGCGTCACGGACATTTATAACTATAGAATTGCTTGTACAACAATTTATGTAAAATGTTATATATGGGAGAAAAACTTACGAGATTGTGTAAATATAAAATATATTAAGTAAAAAAAAAACTCTCATCTTATAATAAGCTAATTTTTAAATCAAATTAAACTAAAATTCACGTAAGAATTTGTCCAAAGATTCATCGAAAGGATTGCACCACATTTTCCATACGCTAAGTTCAAGAAGAGTATTGGACCCAAATTCAGATTCTATAACTATATAAGTTGTTGTATGAATGTATAACATAACTATTATTTTTCAAAAAGAAAAAACTCTTTTATTTTATCTTATAAAAAAAACTCTTTTATTTATATGAACCTCACACCCGCACTGTCTCACGTTCAATCACCATTCAGTCATAATTTGACTGGTTAGACAAATACTTATCCTGTGTTGCCCCATATATATAACCATCACGGTATAATCTCCATCAATCCATATCTTAATTATTTTGAAATTATTTTTTAATCATTACAATAATCACTTTTACAGGGAAGGTCAAAATATTTTTCAAAACAATTAAGGAGATTGATATAATATAGAATATAAGTAAATAAAAGCAGGAAAGAATTGTGTAATTTTTTTTAAAAAAAAAACTTATTAGGGGTATCTAATATAATTTACTCAACCATTTTAGGAAAGATTTGTGTTGTCGACTTTCAGTCGAGGTATATATACTCTGATTCATATAAAAACAAATAAAATTTACTCAAAACTATATATACCCCACAAAAAGCTACGTACTTACAATCTCTTTTAGGAACAAATTTAGTAATTAAAAAGCCTAAAAGCATATTTTTCTCTGATTCGTAATTAATTAAAAGCACATGTTAATGATGTTATCATATTCTAACTGGGTGCACTTTTTTTTGCATGCATTGAACATGCCATACAATATCGATGAAAATGAACGGTTACAATTAATAAATAAGGTTTCAATCAAGGATCTAACTCATCAGTTGTTTGAACATGAATTGTTATAAATACTTAATACTTGTTTTTTATTTTTATGTTTTAAAAAATAAACAAGGTTTCACTGCAGGAGTCTGCAGTCAGCATTCAACGTCCAAACTATTCAACCAAAAAAAAATAAATTCAACGTCCAATCTCTCACGTAACAGTCGGAAAAAAAAAACTCTTATTAGTCATTTGTATAACACTTGAAAGATGTGCCATGACTGCCATCATATCAACACATTTAGTTGAGGCACTACTATTAGAGTATGTATTGCTAGGCTAATTTTATTAGGTCCTATTAAACAAAGACTTAAACACTGGGGGATCCACGTGAGAGGGTGTGGGGGTTAATTGTCCCCACAAGAATTTTATTTTATTTGTATGTTTTTTTAAAAAAATATTTTGCCCCTACTTAAATATAGGTATTATTCTGTAAGATATTTTTTTTAAAATGAATGTATAAAATATAAAAAATAAAATAGAGAGAATAAATTGATATTAAATTTATTATTTTATTTATTATTTTTTAAATTTAATTTGATCATTTAATTTATTTATTTGATTCAGTTTAATTTCATGATTTTAGATGACACTAATAAATTATATTTTTGGTCCTCAATAAATTAATATTTTATTTATTTTAATAAAATTATTTTTGCATTAAATCCTAAATTAAACAAAAAAAATTCTTTGATCATTATTATTTTTTTAGTCCTTTTTATATATCTATTTTTTTTCTCTAATATATAGATCATTTGTTATTACTCTTTATCAAATGTATTTTAAAGGACCTAAATGAAAAAAAAAATTTATAAAGACTAAAATGAATATATATATATATATATGTATATATATATATATATTTATTTATTATGCCGAACTAAAAACAAAATTTTAATTTTATTGGAAATTTAATACAAATCTTTTATTAGAGATTCTAAATAAGATTTACTAATTTATTAGAGGTTAAAAATATATTTAAGTTTTTTTAACCAAATTAAAATTATTTTTTGTTCCCAAATTTCTTCCACCACCGGACTGATCCCCACATATTTTTAAAAGTGTCAGTAATATTTTTCAATAACATAATGGGGTTGCAAAACTTTTGTTCTTCCTTCATTTTCAAGCGCAAACTAACCCGTTATGACCTTAGAAAACACCCTCATCATCAGGCTCGGATAATCTCTCAACTGCCAAGGATGCCTGCAAATTATAGCAAGTTTAACAAACTTTGTGAATCTGCGAGTAACACGACAACTGCTCACACTTTCCATAAGATTTATTGCTATCTTCCCTAAATATCAGTGAAGCAGAATAAAGGTTATTGCAACTGTTATTAAATCTACAAGTGGTTAATGTAGATGTTTTGATATCTAATAATTTATAGGACAAAATTGAAATTAAAGCAATGGATCAATGGGTGGAGTCATTGGAGTGTTATGGAATGAAATATAATAAAATAACATAAAACAACAGGAAAAGCACAGAAGTAAGAACCTGTTTTTCCCAGTTTGTAGATGCTGTCAACAAAGCAAGTATCATTGTTTGTAGTGTAGAACCGGTCAATATTCCAATCTAAAGGCCTTTCCCATAGAAATTAAGACCAAAACCAAACACGAGAGACACAGGGATTCCCACAGCATAATATGCTACAAGATTGCTAATTGCCCCCATCTTCTGCAATCTACTTCCTCTTACAATTCTTGATTCATTGAACACACAACTGAGAGCTGCAAACCTAATGTTTATTTGCCACAATATATCTACTAGCTTTGACCATAGAGCTGTTGTTATCAATGAGTGAAATGATTGTCATTCCCTTTTAAAAATGTATTTTCATTGCACAATCATGAAATGGCAAGCATGTGGCTTTGTTTTTATAGATTTCTCCATAAACACTTAGAGAAGAAGAAAATAAAAAAATAAAATAAATTGAGCTTCTCTCATAAGTTAAAATCAATTTATGGACTTAACTTTTGTAAAAATTCTCTCATTTAATTCCTTCAAAAGGTAAGGTGTATAAGTTGATTTTAACTTATGGGAGAAACTCAATATATTTTACCATCTTATTTTTTTCTCTTAAAAGTGTTTAATGAGAAATTTATTCAAACAGCACATTTATAACGGTCAATGTGAAAAACTTACCACACAAAACTCCTAGAAAGCCATCCACACTGAAAGAGAGACAAAGCACTGGAACTATCTTTGCAACAGAATGTACAACTTCCATCTCATTGCTAAATGCAAATCCCAGCACATGACGGAAGCAAAATAGAACAGAGCTAAAGACAATTGCATCCGTGAATGTTAGAACAATTACAGCAAAAACAGCCTCTCGAGCTGCCTGTGGTCTTCCTGCCCCTAATTCGTTTGAAACCCGACTACTACAAAATTATAGAAGGATATTCTTTTATTATGTGCTTGATGTTTCCACTAGTGTGTATAACAATCACAAAAGTAAGATGCATAACATGAGGAGTATTAGTAAGAACATGAAAACTTCAATCCTGACCATATAATATTTTATATATGCATGGTTAAGATTGCTTTTCTAAAATCTAATCTTGACCATCCAATACAGCGATATGATCAAATTATCTCCTCACACGACAATATAAGCCTCCTACATAATACATCAATGTGTGTGTATATAGAGCATACCTTACTGCAGCACCGGTCCCATATGGAATGAAATAGTGCAAGTTGCAAATTTTAAGGCTGCTCAAAGAAAACATAAGTCAGATGAATCCCTGAGTTATCAGGTAATGAACTTTTAAATATTTACATAACAGGATCATGGAGAAACACACCAGATTGATAGAACTGAAGTTTCAAGTTTGGGATTTGGTAAAAGACCAGCAAGTATTACTAGTAGCTCTAATGACCGACCACCACTCAACTGAATGTATCCATTAAGATAGAAACATGTTATTTTCAAAAAAAAAAAAAGATGAAATATGTTACAAACAAAAAGTATAGAGAAGAAGCAGCATCGAGTCATTGGCCTCCCCAATTATACAAAAAATTGTTACATGGTTTGGAACCACCACATATCCATGGTCTCGATCAATCTTTACATGATATATAATTGAGATTTTCAATTAACGAAAAAGAGTTAATTAAACTCGGTATACATGTCACATGGAAAAATAGTTGGAATCATGGTGGTCTTGGACCATGGTAATCCTAAACCATGTAATAATTTCTCCAATCATACAGGGGCAAAACTAGAAACTTACCAAATCATAAGTGCAGATGGGATGGCTAAGAAGAAAAACTCTTTGATGCTTCTTAAAGCATTGCTACCTAAAGCTACCTTAGTTTTCTGACATGACGGATAATACTGTGTAAACTATAAGTAACATGACACTGAGCCAATACGAAATTCCAATGGATAAGGCCGCTTCATTTTGTCCAAGTCCCAGTTCAAACACTAGTACCCAACAAATAGGTATATGCAAAACTAAAACAACAACTGAGGTTACAAGCATTGGAAAGATCAAGCTCTGAGTCTGAAAATAACGAACCAAAGCTTGAAGAACAGCATAACCAAAGAGTGCAGGAATGAGCCAAATGCAGTAGTTTCCAGCTACTAGTGAAATAGCATGATCTTGCCCCAAAAGAACAAGCAGTTTATCCATGAAAATCCATAGGATAGATTTTGGGGCACTGCTTAAAATGAGAAAGAGTATTGCACAGAAGACATAGTTTCCAAGCTTATGAAACTGCTCGGTTCCAAATGATTGGGCACATTGAGTTTCCAAAGCACCTGCCATTCCCATCTGCATTACATTTCATGTTCAGTCAACTACCAAGGCACTATGACACTAAAGAAAGCAGAAAACTGTTGTTATCATGCACTATGTGTACAAATGGAATCCACTTAAGAACCTAAAGAAAAATCATGTATTGGAGATTGTCTAAGCATGCCAGTTCATAACAAATACCACATTTAGTAAACAAACAAACACACTCAAGTTCCAATATGTGTGATTGCAATATTGCACCCCTAAAATAGCATTGACAGCTAGAAAATATGTCAGATCAATATATAAGCTATACAGCTAGTCAAAAAACATATGTAAGTATTTCAAAGTAATACATTTACAATTTTAACCAAAAAAAAATAAGCAATACATTTATTAATATATAAAATTACTCACGAGGCTGAATGGAAGACGTTAAATTTATTTGATAACTGCTAAATAATTGTATTTTGATAGTAGAAAATTAGTCAAATATTGGCCTGAAATTAATTATTTAGCAGTTGTTTGTGATTAAAAGTTAGAAAATTAATTAAATTGAATTTTTGGTTGCAGATATAAAAATTGGAGGTGTAACAAGCAAAAAGGGCAGGAAAATTGAAGAAAAGAAGAAAATCTGAAGCAGGTCCAACTCAACACGCGTGCTAAGCGCGCGTCACGCGTTAAGCGCGCCTATGAAGGCCCAAAGCCCACTTCAACAGCTATAAATAGAAAGTCAGTCCAAGGGACAGACGCCACCACAGAACCCCCTCTCCTAGGGGTTTCATTTACTCCCTTTCTTTCTTTCACCTCTCATTGTAGCCCTCATGACCATGAATGACTAATAAGGGTTAGGCCACTCAGGAGAGGATAACGCTTAAGAGAACACTAAAAGGAGAAAATTATCGGGTTATCTTTTAGAGGATTTTTCTTCCAGATTCTTATATCTGATTTTCTTTCTTGCTTATTCTGCATCTCGGACCTTATTTTCTGTTAGTCTTTAGGCCACTCGGGAGAGGGTAAAGCCTAATTAGGGATAAGAAATGAATGCGTGAATCGGTTTTAAGGGTTAGGCCACTCGGGAGAGGGTAACGCTTAATAGAATAATTAAAGAAAGAAATCATTGGGTTGGCATGACTTAATGCCTCAATGCCCATGCTTTAGCAAACATGTAGAATGTAATCTTAAAGCATCTTAGTTATTGAGTCTTCGCAAAGGGCATTTGGAAGATAGGTAATTAAGGTAGGCTTGTCATCGTGAGGCATCAGGGGCAAGTAGATGGATAGATGTGGGGCAGAATTAGTTCACTGGTATTGATAAGAGACAAATCCAGAATCCATATATCTAGGCTAATTAGACTTGTTAGTTATTCCTTATTTTACTGTTGGGTTTTCTTAGAAGTAGTTATTCTTATCTTTATCATATCTCAATTTAAATATTTTATCTTCAATTTTGATCTTTCAATCTTTTATCTTTTCTTTTATCTTCTAATCTTATCTTTAAATATCTTATCTTCTATCTTTCTTTATCTTTTATTTTAAATTCTTATCTCTTGCTTTTAAATTGGATTTGCATTAATTTAAGTAAAAATAAAGTCCCTGTGGATTCGACATTCGGACTTCCGAGAACTTTACTACTTGTGACGATTTGGTTCACTTGCCAACGAGTTAACATTATTCTTTCAGCATATAGAGATCACAGAGTCCTAGCAAAAAAATATTATTTTTCCATCACGAGAATTTGTAGAAACTAGTAAGTTTTGACTGCTTGTCTACTTTGATTTATCTTTTAAGAATAAGAATATTATCTTTTAAGACTAATCCTTCAAATTACATAAATTTATTTAAGAAACTAACTTCTCTCGATTATTTGGATGTAAAAATGAGGAAAGGAAAGGAGGGAACATACAAGTATGTTAAAGCCAGTGACATCTGCAAAGGAAGTGGCCAATGCAATACCTGCAAGGGAGAGTTCGCCAAGATGACCGACCAGCCATCATCAATGACACCACCTGTAGCAAAAACTGTGACACTGAGACCACAACCATTGGTGCTGCCATCAAACTCACCTTCTTAAATTCTTGGACAAATCCACTACCACTACTACTACTCTTTGAGTTTGAGCTCACCCTCTTGTTTTCTTTTGGCAACAATAAGGTCTCCTCCATTTCTTTCTTTCTTTTGGAGTACCCACGTGAGTGTGTTTAAAGCCTAATCAAGGATACGAGAAGGTGAAGAATGAAGGTCACCCTCTTGTTTTCTTTTATGATTTCTCGTGCAAAAAGTGTGTGCCTTCAAACAAGAGGATTAGTCCAAGACAGAACCGACAATGCTCAGATTATTCGAGAGACAGAGACGACTAGTCAGACTATCCATTCCTATCCATTATTTATGATTGTTTTCTAACTCGCTTCTCGTCTCAGAATTAAAAAAATACTACATTATAATAAAAAGTCAAGTCATAATTTAAATATTAGTATATTTTATTTGAAAGTTATATCCATATATGATAACAATATCTGTTACTATGATTTAATGTAATTTTTTCAACTCTTTTTTTGGGCATTCCTCGGCTCAAAATTAATTGGATTCTTGAGTCCCTCTGATTAAATGATCGTTGATCAAAAGGAGAGAATAGCACAAACCCCAATTAACCAATGACCAAAATGGAGTGGAAGCTATCTTTCAGCTTATATATTGTGTAAAACCTTGTCAATTAGATAATTATTATGAGTTAAACATGAAAGAGATACTTTTCTTGAAAAAAAGCCAAAGAAACTTGTATTAAAATAAAACAGATTTGGATACACCACAAGATGTGATCACTCCAAATATGTCAACAACAGTACAAAGATTTGTAATAACGAAAGCTAAAAAAAAAAAAAAGCAATGCAAAACAATAGTTCATCCACCCCCCTAACAAACATAAAACAACTATATGTCACACCCAACGTAATTACCATTATAGTTACCATTACTTCCAAAGCTTATTTGGTTGTAATTAACTCAAGACTATAAAACATACATCTTCCACCTCGATACTATTAAATTCCATTGAATCTGCAAAACCGTAGAGGCTCCCACCACTTTTCATCCCACAACAATATAAAGATCCATGTCGACTTTTCATCCAACAACAATAAAAAATCCACGTTATCACCAACCCTGTACCGCAATGAAGGACCAACCTTATAGAAATAGCCCCTTGTTAACACACTCCAAACAAAACACACCCTCAATCTGAAGATCAATTCCTTGCCTCGACACAGAACATGAAAGAGATACTAAAATGGAAGCCCGGATCCACCTCCATGTAACTGCAGCATGTCATGAATAATTTTCTAAGTTCTGACTTATGTGCTACCCTTACACTTCATAGGCACAATTCCGGTTCTTAAATCACATATATACAGACATAATAACTTTTATCTGTTTACTTCACCAAAAAATAGAAACAATAGCAAAACCAGAATCTAACAGAAAATTAGTCAGTACTTCCTTTTTTTTCCACTCTTTCATTCTTCTACTATATTTAAAAAATTTCTCACTGAATGATATGAACACGGAAACGAGACGGATCGGGTTGAAGTTTTCATACTAAGAAATTGATTTAGTTTTCTTTTAGAAAAGGATATTGACGCCGCACTCAAGAAATAGGGGAGAAGATGGGTGATAAGTCATAGATTTGATCGCCACAAGTTACCTTGATAAGGTCAAATTTAGTTCTTTGCCTAGAACCAAGGGAAGCTCTCACAAAAGGTAGAAAACTCAAACTTTCATTCAGACTCCAATATGCCTCAAAGCTACAAAGTTCCTATTGTTTATAGGCTAGACTTCCTTCTAAACATCCCATGTTTTAGGCTTCCCAAGTTATTATAGTGATTGGATCCTTGGATCATATCACTGAATCATTATGAACTTTAATTGACTTCTCAACTATTCTCTCCCTTGCTTTCGTTGCCTGCAGTAACCACAAAAGATAATCATTTAGAGCCACTTTAATTAACAGACATCCATTGGATTCATCAAGCAAAGGCAACGAAAAGGGCTCAAAAACTAGTTGGAAAAGAAAAAGAACAAATGACTCAAGCAATTATTAGCAATGGAGAAGTCACATAAGAAAGTATAAACCAACCTCTTTCTGCCAATCTGTTAACACTGTTACAACAGTCAGAATAATCACTTGTAGAACAGACCCTGTAAGACTTCCCATCCAGAGTCCCTTGGCATTGAAATGTAGAACAAAACCCAATAAGAATGCCAAAGGAACTCCCACAAGATAATAGGCTCCAAGGTTCACATAAGCCCCTATTTGCTGAAATCCACCACCTCTTGCAATCCCTGCACATACAAATATCCATTTTATTGCTACTATTTGTCCTCAATTAAGCATGCTAGAAGAACATAGACTATTTCAGTACATAAAGCTCACCGGAAAGAGCTCCTATTAGACTATCTGCAGTAAAAGATCCACAAAGAATGGGAACAATGTCTGAAACATAATCTACAACTTCCTTGTCATTGCTATAAGCATATCCTAATATATGCCTACAACAAACGAAGAAAGTGCTGACAATAACCCCATCGACAATTCCAAGAATCACAACAACACGAACAATACCTTGAGCTGCCTTTGGATTCCCTGCTCCTAATTCATTCGAAATGCGAGTACTGCAAAGTAAAATTCATAAGATCGTGATTTGTCAGCAGACAATTGTGCAGTGCCATTGATCTTGTGTATAGAAATGAAGAAACAAATTTGGACCTAACCTTGCAGAAGCTCCAACAGCATATGGAATGATGTAGTGCAATGTTGTTGTGTTAAGGCTGAAAAAGTTAAAAATATGTTAGAAAAACACTTCACGAATTATTTCAATGATGAAAAATGCTATTAACACACTTTCTAACACTATTTTAAACACACTCTTTGTTATTAGTCAAAATTTATTAGAAATCATAAATTTATATAGGTACCACTACTTATGTAATGAGCTTTCATTCATGATTTTATAATCTCTAATAAATTTTAATCAAATAGTATAAAGTGTGTTAGATAGTGTGTTGTCAGCCCTATTCTTCAATAATTAATAAAAATTATTCCTCTCACCAGACAGAAAGAACTGAGGTTTGAAGTTGTGGATTAGGTAAAAGCCCAGCAAATAATGTAAGTAGCTCAAATGACCACATTTCAAAACTATGAACAATGAAACAATTAAGAAAATCAAATAGGAGATGACTAAACTGAAAAAACCATTGTGCAATGTCATAATACATTACCAAAACATCAGCCCAGAAGGAATAGCAAATTGGCAGAACTCTGGAATGCTTAGTAAAGCATTAAATGAAAACACAATTTTGGTCTTCTCACATGCTGGAGAATAATTCATATAAATTCCAAGCCCAATGACATTTAACCAATATGAAATTCCAATAGCATATGCTGCTCCAACATGTCCCAGCCCCAATTTGAATACCAGACCCCAACAAATAGGAACATGCAAACACAGAACCGCAATTGAGCTGAAAACCATGGGAAAGATCATACTCTGAGTCTGGAAATAGCGGATCTGACATTGAAGAACAGCAAATCCATACAGTGCAGGGATGGAGCATATGCAGTACTTGTGAGCTACATGAGAAATTTCAGGGTCTTGACCAAACAGCAATAGTATTTTATCCATGAATATCCACAGCAGAGATATGGGGAGACAAACCAAAAGCAAAGTGACAATTGCACAAAAAGTGTAGTTTCCAATCTCTGTAAATTCTTCTGCACCATAGGTTTGGCCACATAAAGTTTCCAATGCACCAGCCATTCCCATCTGCAAGCCATTTAGCAATCATGTCAGAGTCATCAAGAATTCAGGGTGGAGATTAATTTAGAACTGTACCAGAAAATTTAAAGTGACTTAGGCTAAACTAGAAACTTGAATAAAGGGCGAATTTCAACTCAACTCTTTCTTGCAGATCCTTTATCAAAAGTTTGACATTGGACTAAGAGAAAGTTTTATCAGCTAAGTCAAACAACAATGTATATTTTGAAAGAATTAAATTTCTATGCACTAGTGTGAAAAATTTAACATGTCAATTTGTGATTCAACGAGTATAAAAATCCTTTACACAAATTCACTATTTACTTGTTTCAAAATAAATAAATAAAAAGGATCCTATCTTCAAAACAAAGAAGACAATCTCCTAGATCATTTCACTAATCACATCATCACCCGCACCTGCTAACTAAGAAGTACCATTTATTTTCTTTTAATCTGCTTCGAAAGGCTTTGATGAGGTGCCAATGTACTAAATGGCTTTCCAAGTGAAACTTTATTCATATTAATTAACAAAAAAATTAGATAAATCAAAGTGAATCAACTAATGATCAATATATATATATATATATATATATATGGTCTTTTATTATACTTTTGGCGAGTGACCTGGCTACAGGTATTTTAGTACCATGTACTAACTGAATAACTGAATGAATCAGAGATAGTTTTGAAAAGATAAAAGAGAGAAAAAGAAGCTTAATCTGAATCACTCTTGAATCTTCACAAACACTATTTTAGAAAAGATACTATGTACAAGTATAAATTAGAAAAATATGGCGAATGGACTAAAGCAAATATAGGTAGGTGCATGGAAGAAAAAAAAAGTATCAAAGAAGACTTTACAAGAACACAAAAGCCGGTAACTTCAGCAAAAGAGATGGCAATTGCAACCCCAGAGAATGAGACAAGAAGCCCAAGATGTCCCACCATCATCAGTGACACAACTTGTAGAAGGTACTGACACATATTCGCAGCCAGCATTGGAGCTGCCATGGAGCCTACCCTTTTAAGCTCTACACAAAATGCATCATCATCCTCTAATGGTGCCACCTCACTCTTTCTTAACAATGGTGTTGCTTCCTCCTTATCCATCATCTCTCTCAGTTTTTCTATGCAAAGCAACGTTCATATATAAAACAGATGTTAGACAAGATATGATAAAAAAAACACGGGAGTTATATAGAACAAGATCACAAGAAAAAGTTCTTCCTATACATAAACGAACAAATCATAAGACAAATCAAAATAGAAATTGACTACATCTACCCAAGCATATATGTACGTATATTTATGCTTATTTCTTTATTTAAATAATATAATTTTACTGAAAATGAGTCAATATATACATTCTAATAAAATAATATAAAAAAAGAAAATTCTAATAAAATAATATAAAAGTTAATAATAAAATGAACAACTTAAGGGAACAAAGAAAAAATGGAGTGCAAAAATTTTTATATTTAATTGTTAGGATGGTGACATGTGACTATCACATGCATGCCAAACCATAGAACGAGCCAAGCGTGCAAAACAAAGATTAGAAGGTTGTTGGTTTGTCTTAATTTCCTTTGTTTTAAGTATAAATTAATGGGATAAATTTTTCGAAGCTCAAATTACAAATTAAAAAAAAAATACCAGTTTTAATCTGACTCGTCTGAAATCGTCTTATTCACGGTGAGATGGACCGGTATTGCATTCTTGACCATTTGACATTAGAAAATATTTACATTACCATGTGGTGCATGCTGTGATTTCTGGTTTTTACTCACTTTGTTATGTTAGAAGAAGGTTGGCAAAAACAAACCACCCTACATCTTATAGCTTCTTTAGCTCCTCCACCCATAGAGATCAAAATTAGGATATACTAAGTTCCTCATGAGGTCAATTGGTCAATGTCGCTGTTATGCCTCTGATGTACCCAGCTATCACTTATTTAATGAGAATTATCTTTCCCTTTTTTAAAAATATATTAGTTAAATTAATGAGATAGATCTATTTTCACAAAGAGTATATACCTTTAATCGACCGATAGTTAATTAACAGCGAGGTATTAATTACGATTATAACAAAGTTTTGTGTTGTTTTTCTCAATTTATTTTAATATATGTGTGAATAATTTAGTGAACCGATTTATACAAGCATGCAGGATATATACGTAAAAACACAACAAATTGTCTTACTTAAGTAAATATACTAACAAGTATGTTATGCATGCATTGATTTATATTTATATAAGTGTTTTATTTTCTAATTTAACTACCGTTTATAAAATAAAAAGTAAAAAAGTTATAAGAAAAATTTAAATAATTCAACTATATATAAGTACAAAAAAAAGTAACCTAGGTTTAAAGAAAAAAAATTAAAAGTAGTAAAATTGGGATTTGAGAATACATACATACATATTGATACTTTAAACTAGTTGAAAATATAAAAATAAGTATTAAATAATGGTGAAACTAGTTATATCTTACAAGAAAATTGAAAATTCAGTAAAAGACGTACATCTACAAGCTTGAAAATGAAAACTCAAATTTATATTAGAGATCAAGTTTATTAAAATACTGTGCAAATAATAATTATCTCACAGAGAAAGTAAGAATGTTTTTAAAGAGTGATTAAAATGTATGGTTGAAAAATATTGTTGACCTAAATGAAATTTTCTTTTTTAACAATATTTTTTGTTTTGTTTTGTTTTTCAATCAGTTTTAAGTTTGCTGTTTAACATTTGTCATCAAACAATAAATTAATATTTAAAGGACAAAAAAATATATATTTGAAGGAGTAAGAGAAAAAAGAATAAAACATCAAACCATGCCACTTTTAAAGTTAATCAATGTATATATTATGTGTCAAATACCTCAGATCAGTTGGATTTAGAAATGCCATGGACACCACCTTCCATCATTTATGTCGATGAGTCCAATCATGTTTCACAAGATAAATAGCTTACTATGGATAAGAACGGTCGCCATTCCTACTGGGTATCATAAAGCAGACACAAAACCAATGTGAACTTGCGCCCATGTAACAACCAAAAAAGTGCAAATTTCCTGCAGAATTTGACTCTGGGGAAAAAAAATGACCGGAAATTTTTGTGGAACTTTATGTGAAACATTATTCACAGGAAATACTTGTGAGATTTTATGCAGAAAAGTAATCCGTAGAAAATACATGTGAATTTTCTTGGGGACATATATCCACGTGTAAAATATATTGATATTATAATAATGAAAATCTGCAGATAAGTTTTCCTGCGGATTTACATGCCAATTCATTTTCGCAGGAAATATTAAAATATTTTTTTAAAAAAAATTTTGGTTTTAAAATCATTAAAAATAATTTCATGAAAAAAATTATTTTAATTAATCAATTATAAAAACCTCATTATTTATAATTTAAATAAACTATTAAGTAGATTAAATATTTCTTATTAGATATTCACTTAAAAAGGGATCTAAAAATAATAATTTGGTTTTAGCTACTCATCTACTAATAAAAAAATGCAATTACAATTACCCAAATCAGAGATAAGCAGACCCAATGACCAAACTTATTGAATAACACGGCAATAAATTGCTGATGCATGCTCAATTTTTTTTATATATTGAAAGTACATTAAAGTACAAAATAATATAAAAAATAAGAATATTAATTTTTTTTTACTCACATAAAAAGAGTTCATTTCATTACTTCTCGAAATATGAAATATTAAAACTTTTGGTTTTATCTACTTATTAATATTGAACATAATTAATAATCAATCATCCAAGAGGTTTCGTTAAGCCATTATCCGCCGATCTCGAAAGAATAGACCCACAATTGAAATCTTCAATCCCATCTTTTTAAAAATAAATTAAATGGAGGCAAAATTTCTTAAATTGATTGAAATTAGTAATTGAATTTTTTGCTCAGAAGGATAGTCAGTGCCAGTCATATGTTATAAATGACTTTATCAATTAAGATGACGAAACATGCGTGCTAATGTGAATTTTGTTACATGCTGTGTATTGTTTTTATTTTATTTTTAATTCAAGTTTTTGTTTAGAGACTCTTTGTATTCAGGTTTTATCCTTTTTAGCTTTGACCTTATTGACTCTTTGTAATTTTTGCAACAAAAAACAAATCAGTGATGCATAGACACTCCATCCATTATTACAAACACTAGTTGTTTGACATTCCTCGTGTGTTTCTCTATTTTTCTTGTAACATTATATTATCTATTACATATTTATGTCTTTGCTTTCATTTATTTCTTTGTCTCTCTCGATGTTGATGTAGGTGTCTCATAACATTTCTTTGCGAAAACCATACTTTCGTGACAGATTGTATATCTCTGTACCAACTAGCTTTAAGCACTCGTCATGTGATTCGATTCATTTTCGTCTGGTGGTTTAGCATCAAATATTCTCTCCCTTGCCATCATTGCCTACAAAAATTGCACAAATCCGACACCTAATTAACACCAAACATACAATATTTCTACATTGCAACAAAGAAATCATATTGGGTTATTAAGGATAGTGTCAAATTTATAAATCGTGAACCTGTTTCTTCCAGTTGGTAAGAGCAGTAACAAGGGAAAGGAGAATCGATTGGACAATGGAGCCAGTGACTATTCCAATCCAGAGGCCCTTTGCTCTTAAATGTGCAACAAAGCCAAGTACGATACCTACAGGAATTCCTACCAGATAAAATGCTCCCAGATTGACATAGGCTCCTAGATGTTGCCACCCACTTCCTCTAGCAACCCCTGATTAATTAATTAATTGTAGCAGGTTAGCTAAATAAGAATGATAGTTACCGACAAAATATAAGAGGCAATTAACACACCAAATGAATATTACTTCTACAAGTACCATTCAAATGCATCGGTAACATATTACTTCTACAAGTAACATATTTTAACAAATTTTCTCTTAATTAGTTAAAATTTAAACCACTCTAATCAATATAGGAATGTTATCCCCATCAAATAAAGAATGTGACTTACAACATATTTAGTGAGGTGAATTTTACTCTAATGGAAGAGTATATTTCTAGCATTTTTCTTGTTAGCTTTATTTTACTGTGCAGTATTCAAAAGTAACAAGCATAAAATTATAAAGGAGAATAATTTACCTGAAAGAACTCCTTGTAAGCTGTCAGTAAAAATAGAGAGACAAAGCAGAGGGGTCATAACAGCCACGTAATGAACAACCATACGATCATCGCTATAGGCATAACCCAAGAGATGTCTGCAGCCGAATAGTGTTGCACTTACAATTAGACCCTCTGTGACTGCAAGGAACATCGTTGCTGAAACAGCCACACGAACTGCTTGTGGATTCCCAGCTCCTAATTCATTCGAAACTCTAGTGCTATCACATACAATTAATGTGTCACATTTTACTATGCTTCAATGCTAATATTAGCCAATGGAAATAAAATGACCATACAGTTTGATTGAGAAACAAACCTAGCAGCAGCCCCAAACCCATAAGGTATGGTGAAATGTAATGTAGAGATTGTCAAGCTGGCAATATTAAAAAAAAAAGTGGTTAATTTCGTTTTCATCTAAATAATCTTAGCTTAATTTCTTCAAAAATCAAATTAAGCATTACCATATAGATAGGACTGATGTCTCCAACTTTGGGTTTGGAAAAAGTCCAGCTAGCAAAACAAGTATCTCGCAGGCCCACCATTTAAGACTGAGACCAAAAATTGTATGACAGATAAGTGACCATGTTGGCAAATCATTAGAGAAATACTAGTAACATACTCTTTTTTATTGATTGAAATTTATTGAAAGTGATAAAATTTTGTGTATTATAATTGATGGTGCGGGGAAATCTTGTCAAACTACTCGACTAATTAAGATATGTTGTAGCTATTTTAATTAATAAAATGTTTCTGAAGAAAAGGTGTATGGATAGTAAAGCTAAAGAATAGTTACCAAACCATGACTGCTGCTGGGACAGCAAAGCGAAAGAAGACTCCAACACCAACCAAAGCATTCTTGGAGAAAGGGATGCGTGTTTTCTCACAAGCAGAGGAATACCTCACAAAGGACAAAAGCAACATCACATTAAACCAAACACAAAGGCTGAAGGAGATTGCAGCACCAACATGTCCCAACTCCAATTTAAATACAAGGGTCCAGCATGTTGCTCCGTGGAAGCACAAAGCTATGGCAGAGGTTAGAATCATGGGAGAAATCAAACTCTGGGTCTGGAAAAATCGTGTTAGAGGTTTGAGAATTGCGGAACCAAATAGAGCAGGTATTAGCCAAATGGCATATTTACGAGCTTCAAGGGAAATTGTTGGGTCTTGGCCTAAGAGTGTTAATATTTTGTCCATGAAAGTCCATAGAATTGTGATTGGGAAACAAATCAAAGAAAGGGAGATTACGGCAGTGTAAGTATATTGTCCAAATTTTTCATATTGCCCTGCCCCGAAAGCTTGGCCACATAAAGTTTCCAAACCACCAGCCATCCCTGACTTCAATATTGACATAAATATAACTAAATGAGCATGCACATTATATTTCAAACAATTTGGTTTTACAAATTTGACATAAGAATGCTCCATAATACTACTCCTTATGAACACATCTTCCCTTAAAATGTTGTTTTATTATTTTGTGACAAAAAATAATAGAGTTATTATCGTACTTGGAGAAATCTAAAGGCTTTAGTATAGTTGGTTTTGGTGTCAATAGTTAAATGAATTTGAGTACACCAAGAAGGAGTCAAGGAGAGAAAGAGTTTCTCTATTACTATACTAATATCTTTAAATTTTTAAGAGTACTATTGAATTTCTCAAAAAAACAATTGATCAAATTGATTATGTCATATAAAAAAAATTAAGAGTACTTACGCATTTCTAAAACTCTTTTTCGAAGAAAATTCTCCCAGAACATCTAAATCCTTGATACAAAGGTAACAAAAGGAGAAAAAAATAAATAATATATATATATATATATAGATTCTCATTTTTCTCTTATTAAAAATCATAAATCATATGAAAACAATTAGAGATTTTGTTATAATTATTTTTTCATCCTTTTAAATTATAAGAAAGTTGTCATGAAAGAATATAAGTCCAAAAAATTAATGACAAAATTCTTCACAAGTTCGAAAAATATTTGTTTTAAGAATATGAAAGAAAATTAAATAACTCCAAATTCTCTTATTGATCCTATATTTATTAGATGAAAAATATTAAATATTGTTTATATTTTCAAAATATTTAATGTACTTATTTTTATAAAATATTAAGACAATTGGTTAAAAAAAGATATAGTCGTAAAAATGATTCATAAAAAATAATACAAAAGGCTTAAATTGACCCGTTGACTAAGTTGACTAGACCACAGTACTGTAATTTGGACCCAAAACATAAAAATGTGTCTATCATGTAAAAGTACAACTTAAGATACTTTTTGTTTTTTTAATGCAACATAAGGCACCAAATTTTTAATCATCAAGTGTTCATATATAACGAATAGATTGATTAAGTGGAGTATAAGTTAATCTCACATATGACAAGTTATAAATTTAAATCCTCATTTGTCTCCATAAATAAGATAAATGTAAGTATTTTTTATAAATATTCTGTAAGTTTGAAGATTTGTCCTGCCATTAGATACCATATGAGCAATCCTTGTTATTTGTACAACTTGACATATAATAAAGGCTTAAAGGTTTTGAGATTAGTTTTATCATAGTTTCCAAACTCATTTTCTGAAAAGAAAATTTCTTTTACTCAATGTTTCTTGATTTCTTTTATAAATTGTATATTTATTTTTATTTATTCGTAATTAGCACTAATAATTTAAAACGTGTTTAAATAATCCATTTTATTACTCATTTATTAATTAAATTTCTTTCATATAAATTATGAGCTATTCTTTAGTTTTCTTGAAAATCTTATTCAAATAAGTTAAAAAATAATTTATAAACATATCATAAGTTATTTTTACAAGTTTTTTTTTATTAATACTTACTCCTACATAAAAATTTATAGCATAAAATAAATTCAAATAAGTTGTAAATAAATCTTCCAAAAGACACTCTTAGGATGTACGTATTTGAGACAACTGCAAAAATGTATTATTATTTTAGTAATTAATTGTATATGTATAATTGGTTATTGTTATAATTTATTATAATTAAAATCAGTTTTTGTTTGAATAAGTTTGTTTAAAAGTGATTTTAACATAATCATAAAATAGAAACAAAGAATGAATTAAAAATGTAATGATTAAATCAAAGGCCTACTTACCAAAACACTAAACCCAGAAACATTGGTGAGAGAGATTGCAATAGCAACACTTGAAAGAGAGAGCTGGTTAAGATGGCCAACCATTACCAATGACACCACTTGCAAAAGATATTGCAACACACTTGCAACCACCATTGGAGCTGCTATAGTACCCACCTTCTTCAGCTCTTCCCTCATTGCTCTCCTCCTTTTCATCCATCCCCACTTTCCTGTCTCTGAACCTTCTTCCATCACTGCCTCTATCAGTTTTCTACGATCAATTTGTTCTCTTTTTGTCACTCACTTTCAAGTGTTATATATTACCTTTTCTTCTATATATCTTATCTTTCTTTGGCTCTACCTTTGTCCTCTTTTATATCATCACAAGTAAGACAACGTTGCGTTATCATTTTCAGTCAGCCACGCAACTATATCTTAAAAACTAATAAACAAATGAGCATACAAATTAATAACGGGAATCTATACATGCACATTCAAACATATTGTATATATTTTGAACGACTTGCAATTTATATTTCAGTTAAGTCTTGGAAGAAAAAATTATAATTACCCCCTCCATTAATTCCTTTTTAATTGTGGATTTTTTTTAAATTATTTATATTTATATGTATTTTTGACATTAAAAAAATAACATTAATTATATTTTTTCTTCTCACTAATCATTAATTAATAATGATTAATTTACATATGTATTTATTGTGAGAATAAAATAAAAAGGAATAGAATACGAAAGTCCACACACTTATCGAACACAGTTTTAAGTGTTGCTATTGCAACCAGCTCTCACAAATGTTACTAGGATAAAAAAAAAAAAACTTGTTGTACTTTTTTACAAAATTTCTACATAGAAATCTTAAAAGATAAATAAAAAACAAAAATGTAAATGATTTTAAGATCTTAATTTTGGAAACAGAAAAATAGTTATACTATAAAAAGTTTTATATTTTGATAATATAAAAAGTTTTATACAATTATTCAATTTCAATACATTATATATAATAAATTTATTAACTTTTAAAATAATTATCTTAAAATAATTTAAATGGAATTTATGATTAGATAATAAATAAAATTATTTTATACTAATACAGTGGGATAAGCATTAAACCGATAATCATATATGTCAAAATTTAGAACATGATCATCCAATAGCAAATTAAAATATATTTGAACGCTATAAATAATGCATACCTAGCAACTTGTATAATCAATGTATGGAAATATTTTTATAAGAACCTGCATAGATATTATTAAAAAGTAAATCATATAGGCTGGGTCAATGCATTATGCATGATCCGCAGCTGCTTCGTTGAGACTTGAGTTACACTATATATTACACCGAATCAGGCATTCAAGGCTTGCAAACTGACTAAGATAATATACTATATGCCTCCACATGCATCAAGTAATACCAACTGATAGGATGGGACCTTCAGCTTCATGGGCAGTCATCATGGAATAATCATTTTTTACTGGGATCAATATATAGGAATTGTTAATCATCATTTTAAATTATATTTATTTATTATGAAGCATTTTTAAATTGTGGGTAATTAAATAAGAAAAAAAAATACTTTTTTCGTAAACAAAACAAAAAGGTCATGTCCTTTTAGAGGTAGTTTTCTGGATATTTCCATACATTATTTTAATTGATATAGATTAAATGAATTCTAAATAATAAAATAATCACGTATGTGAATTAATTGGCTTGAAATTATTTCAATTTAATCATAAATCTCAGGTTGGAGATATATAATTATATTAAATATCTATAGAGAAAATTTTATCATCTATAATATATAATCCAATCAAACTCAAACAAGATTTTCTCTTATAAAAGATACATGTAGTTTAGAAAAAAAAAATTAATAATAAATTACTTACCTGTTTTTTTCTCTTTATTTTTAAAATTCTTTGTAACTTTCTCAAGCTTTTGCCTAATAGCTCTTCCGAAACCTCACTTAGACTTAATTATTATATAGATCACTAAACACTGCGGAATCCTCACTAATTTGGGATTGACGCCTAGTTCACATATTAATTCTCTGTTTGAACGTAAAGCCAAACTCCACCATGATAAAGGATTAGCAAATAACAATTGAATTCAAAAATTGTAAATTAAGATTTTAGTTTTTTAGTTGATTGTTAAGATCACATGTGTGTATCAGTGATATAAGAAATAAGGTGAAAGTAAAATATAGACTCTATAGAGATTGTGATTTAATAACAAAGCAACCGATTAATTACTCGTTGATTTAGGAATTAGGAATAAAAGAATAATTAAAGTATTGTTAGAGTATCTACTTGTTTATCTTAAATTTGTGATCCCTATAATATCTAAGAGATTCAAGAATTTTACACAAAAATTTACTTTAATACTAAAATTGTTAGAGTAAGTACTTAACTTAAGCAAAATCCATTTTTTTATTGAAAAATTTCTCTTTTTATAATAATCAATTAAGTAAGGATTGCTTATATAAACAATTCACTTAAGTAATACAATGTTAAGTCATTAGTTTCAATGGAAAAATTTGTTAAGCAGAATTGATTAAATTTAAGCAACTTATTTAAGCGCAAGTGTTGGATATTCTCTTATAAATATTAATTTCCAAAAAGAGATATTTCTGTAAAAAAAATATAAAAAAATGTAGGCGGTGGAAAGGAGAAAAAAGAGCGTGGGAAAAGCAGCGGCCATCTCCTTGGTATGGGTCTATGAATCTATGAAGCCCAAAAAAATAACAAGTGAATGCCCATTATCCCTATTGAACCCGGTTTCAAACTTTCGGACCCCATTCCTTTCGTTTCGTCGCCACTTCCGAACGCGTTTCTCTCTGCCTCTTCACATTCTCGCCGTCGCTGCTAAGTTCATGTAAGCTCTCTCTCTCTCTCCTCGCAGCTTCATTCGTTCGTATATGCACCTATTGCATGCGTTTGTTACCAATTAAGTGTCGTTACATAGTGAACCAGCTGAACGGTTTCGAAGTGTTCTGTTGCAGCAGTTAGGTTCGCGGCAAAAAATGATAAAGAGGAGGTTCTACAAGCTCGATCACGGTGATAGAGAGGCCTTGGATCCGTCTTCTTCTTCTTCTTCGGACTCCGAGATTGAAGCCGAAGCCGAAGTCGATGCCTCTGAAGAAGAATCAGAGGAAGATGTAACAGCAGAAGTGAAACCGAATGATGATGAAGCTGGTTCAACTTCTTCTGGTTGGTTTATTCACTTTTTGTTAACTGTACTTTTTGTTTCTTTCTCTAAAATGTGTTCAGTAGTATTAGCACTTACGTGATAGAGTTGCGTTAGCTGATGCTACTTTTCTTTATTTTACTATGGAATCATACACAGAGTTCACTATTAGAGCAACACAAATTAGTTATTAGGTTTAATTACCCATTAGGTTTGTTGACATTTTTTATTACTGTATTTTGTTTCTCTCTTCAATGTTTTCAGTATTATTAGCACTTACTATAGATATAGAATTGCATTAGATGATGTTAATTTTACTATTATGGAATCATACAGAGTTCAGTATTAGAGCAACATAAATTAGTTCTTATCATAATGGTATTTGGTATTCTTAATGTTACTTACTTTTTTTACATTTTTTTTTTTTTGTATTTTGCCACATTCAGGGTATGCAAGTGAGGATGGTTCTGCCAGTGATGTTGATGTCAACTCAGCAGGTAGGGTTTGCTTGTACACACCAACACAGAATTGTGTTCTTCTATCTGCGAGGAAATATGTTATGCAAATGTCCCTATTTCAGCTTATTGATGTTTCAATATTATAAATAATTAATGGAATAATGGTAGCTGTTATCATCGTTAGGCTTAGACCTTGGGTCTTTTCCTTTTAACTCTATTAAGTTAAATGAATAAACAATTTGCCGATATGTACCCAAAAAGAACCCTGACGCTTATGATTTAGTTTTCTGCTAGGGTTTGATTGTGCTTGAGACTTAAGTCTTGAACTTTTGGTATTTTGTACTCGTTCAAAATTCTTGTCATTTTACTTATGTATGTCAATTAGATGTCTATTTCTGGGATAATAGCATTCACTGTATTAGTTATTTTTGTAAACTGCATGGTTCTACTCCTTGGTAAAGAATCCTTTCATGATTGTTTTAACATTGATGTAACATCAGGTCTGTTATTTAGTGAAGATGATGCTGGAGCTATAAATGAAAGACAAGTGCTTATTAACAGGGAGTTGCTGATTAAATGTGATACTGAAAAGTCTAATGTCTTGGCTGAAAAGAAATCCTTACCGACAGATACGCCATCCTGTGTCTTAAAATGCAAATCAGTATTTAAGTGCAAGATATGTCCCCGAATTATCTGTTTGTCTGAGGAGACTTTGCGGGATCATCTGCAATCAAAGGTAATGTGCCTTTTCTTTTGGCGGATTATTATTCTTAAGCAGCAGATTTTACTATTCATAGTAAGTCTTTAGTTTTTTGAGAAGTAATCCATAAACTCTTGTCTTATTTATTCTTCCCAAATTCTATAAATTATTGCATTTATTTTGCTGGAAATTTAGTGCTGGGTTTGAACTTTGAACTGGAAAAGAAATATACAACAATAAATTTAGGGCCATTTATATACTCTGGAATAGGACTATCACTGTTTGGGATCCTATGACGCATTGCTACGATTTTTATATGATCCCTCATTGTAGTTTGTTCACCCATTGAGTGTATAACCCATATAAGGATGTTGATCCATATTAGTGGCAACGAGTATAGATTTGTATAATAAATAAAATCAGGATGAATGTTACTGTGAAGGGAAATTATGATTAGATTCCTTTAAGTGATTGACAGTATATAACATGGGTCAAAATGACATGGATTCTCTGCAAAGGATGTGGTGAATGTAATCCCCAAATTGGTTGACTTCAAAAATGTATTTATGGAGCATTTCATTTTTGTGGGTTGAGAGATTTGTGTTTCTAAATATAGAAGAAAAAGAGAGGATGATACACAAATGAAACAATAGAAAGAAAACAGTAAAATATCCTTCCCTTTTATAACTTAGCCACAAATATTTGATGATGTCATGATAACTTCAATCATTCTTTTGCTTCTGCTGCAAATGTTATATAGGTTTTGCTTTATCTCCAAGATTGACTAGTAAACACAACTATGATATTCAATATCATGTAAAATGATACATAGCCCAAACCACTTAGTTGAGTATTTTTCTTTACAAATTTCCTTACATCCTTCCTTGTAGGATCAGTGACATCACTTGAGGAATTTCCCATCCTGCCTCTACATTATTAAATAGTTGGAGATGCACAACATTATGCCATTAAATGTAACGAAAATCCTTACCCAAGTCACAGGTTTAATGTCCTATATAGGATAGAGGTCCTACTCACAAGTCAAAGCAATAAGATCACACTAGCATTTCTTTCAACTCTTGATAGTATGATCAACTTGGACAGGAGGACAACTATGAACTTATCCTTGTCATTGTGTAAAGCTTCTTATTGATGTAATGTACTAATGATTACATTGTTATTACTGTAGAGACATGCTCGATCTGAAAAACTACTTAGTGAAGGTAGACTGAAGGCTATGCTCAACAGTGATGGTGAAATTGATAATCAAGAGATCTCAGAGATCCAAACTAAAGATACTGAGGTTGGTTCTTCGGCAGTTCAATTGCATTCTACTGCAACTCGGCTAAATAAATTACATGTTATTGAATTGAACGCGCTTGGAAAACTAATTCATTTATGAATTTTTTAGGATAATGCTGAGAAGAATCACAAAAGAAAAAATCAGCATAAAAAGAGATTGAGAAAGAAGGTAAAGAACACTAGTGTTTCATTCATCAGGCAGAGTTTAAACTTTAAATTGAAAATTTGAAACGGTAAGGTTTATGATTTTTTATTTTTTTTTGAATGGCAGAAAAGTGACAAAGCAAACACAAGGAAAATACTGTCAACAAAAGGAGCAGCCAAGAGAGGGCGAAACAAATGACACCTCTAATATGTAGTATTCTGCATTTTGTAGAGCAAATTTTCCCGCCACTACCACCCGCCTTTGTGTGCAAAGTCTGATATTATGCTCTACTGATAGTGCTTCTTGAGCCCCCTTTCTCTTCTGTTCAATATTTTTCTTCGTTTATTTATTTATTTATTCAACATGCTTCCTACAATGTCTGAGATTTTCTTTTTTATTTTTCCTTTTTACATAGCATACTAATGTAACCGAAATCAAATTTTCCCTGTAAAGACTTTCCTGGGAAAGATTATTTAAATTACGAGGTTAAATTTGGCTGTGCTTTGGTCATAAAATGTTGAACTATTTGACATATGAACGCCAACTGTGATGCCATGCTGCATAAAGAATGTACTGCTAACGTAAGCATTTTATGAACACTTTGATAAAGAAAAATATAAGGTGGGATTAGAATGCATTTAGTAGAGTGGAAAGAAATGAAATGATAGTGATTGAAACCAAAGTTTTGAATTAGAGGAGAGTATAAAAGTGAGTTTCATCTCATTTTAGTGTTTTTTCCTCTCTTTTTTTCTTGTTCTTTCTTTGCAATCAAACAGACAAGGTTGATTTATACTTTTATTCAATCCTAAAAGAAATTGTCATTAAAATTATAATTTATGAAGTTCAACACTTAAGAGAAATTTTGCTATCAAAATTATAATTTATGAAGTTTAGCACTTAATGTACTAACATGTCATTTATATGGATTTTTTTTTCTTAATCCTTAACTTCTTCAAGAAAATTGGGTCTTGACTAATCACTTGAATTAAACTTTAATTTTAATATATTAATCACTTGTATTTAATCCTTTGATTTCATTTAGATGAATTTGACCTGACTAAAAAAAAAATTAAAAAAATATGTTGCTTCATTTTAAATTATAATAAAATATTCTTCTTTATATGCAATAAAATATAATATGAATATACATGATAAATTATGATATTATTTAAATTCATGTTCTTGATTCTCATATTTATGATTTTTGATTCTTTACTGTTGTATAGAGTCAATCCCATATTTTGAATAAATCAAATCCTCACTTGATATATAAAACCTATCACTATCATATCAATGAATTAGATTTAAACTCTTGTTAATAAAAATAATAAATTTACTACGAAAAATTTCCAGTATGAAATGAAAATGAAATCATTGTTGGGAAGTGAATCTAAATAATGCATGGAAAAGGAACAAATTATCTTCCATCCTTTTTCTTCACATCATAGTTGTTATGATATGATAGAGATTTGGGGGATAAAATAACATATGATTATGTTATAATATGGTGGAGATTAAGAAATGATTATGTTTATGATATAATAAATATTAAGAGATATGATACCTTATATTTAAGAAAATAAGAAACTTTTATCTTATCTGGTAGGATTATATCTCTAAGATTTAGATTAAAATTTGATTAGATTATGATCAATTTTTTCCTTTCTTACTGGCTTATCTTTGTATCTATATTTACAGTCTTCAATAATCTCATCTCATCAAAATTAGACAATATGTGTTCCACATGCACACAATACCCAGAAAAGTCAGAAACCATGCATGTCCATGTCCTTAGAGACTGAAAATGTGAAATATTAGTTTTGGCGCCACACTTGTAAGCACCATATCTATATAATCCCTTCCCAATGCCATTCTTCCATTTCTGAAGAAACATGCTCCTTCTTCTTCCATTCCAATCTGAATCATTGATCAGCCTTCAATGGATTCACAAACCCTAGACTCCACCAAACTCTACCTCACCGCCCTCAAAACCCTCCAATCCGAAGCCCCTCCCACACCCTCCCTCCCCCCACTCCCCTCTTCCATCCCTCACTCCAAACTCATCCCCCACACCCGCTTCCTCGTCGACGCCTTCCGCCACGCCGGCCCCCACTCCCACTCCTACTTCCTCTCCCACTTCCATTCCGACCACTACTCCGGCCTCTCCCCATCCTGGTCCCGCGGCGTCATCTTCTGCTCCCACACCACCGCCGCCCTCCTCCGCCGCATTCTTCACATCCCCGCCGCATTCATCGTCCCCCTCCCCCTCCGGCAGCCTCTCCGCATCGACGGCGCCCATGTCACCCTCCTCGACGCCAACCACTGCCCCGGCGCCGTCCAGTTCCTCTTCTCCGTCCCCCGTGCCACCGCCGATGCCGCCGCCCTCAGGTACGTCCACACCGGCGATTTTCGCTTTTGTAATTCCATGGTTTCCGAACCCGCCCTCGCCCCCTTCGTCGGTGCCGATGCGGTGTTTCTCGACACCACCTATTGTAATCCTAAGTTCGTGTTCCCCTCGCAAGAGGAGTCTATTGATTACGTTGCCAGTGTCGTGGAGAGCGTTGAGCGTGAGTGTGAGCATAATAGTAGTGACAAAGTTTTGTTTCTTGTTGCTACTTATGTCATTGGGAAGGAGAAGATTTTGCTTGAGCTTGCACGCAGGTTTAAGAGGAAGATACACGTCGATGCTAGGAAGATGGAGGTTTTGAGGGTTCTTGGGTATGGGGAGAATGGTGAATTTACTGAGGATGGGAAGGAGAGTAATATTCATGTTGTTGGGTGGAATTTGTTGGGGGAGACTTGGCCTTACTTTAGGCCTAATTTTGTTAGGATGAAGGAGGTTATGGCTGAGAGAGGGGGGTCATACTCCAAGGTTGTCGGCTTTGTTCCGACCGGATGGACCTATGAAGTGAAGCGGAATAGGTTTGCGGTCAAGTCCAAGGATTTGTTCAAGATTCATCTTGTGCCGTATAGTGAGCACTCAAACTATGATGAGCTCAGGGAGTATGTGAAGTTTTTGAAGCCAAAGCGGGTTGTTCCGACCGTGGGTTTGGATGTTGAGAAGAGTGACAGTAAACATGCTGACAAAATGAGGAAGTACTTTGCTAGGTTGGTTGATGAGACTGCCAACAAGCAGGATTTTTTAAGGGGTTTTCTTCGTGACCCTGGTGAGAAGGGTGAAGCGGGTTTCAAGGCTGAGAAGGTTGTTAGTGATGCTCTTGGACCAGGGCAAGACATGGAGGAAGAAGAAATCAATGCATTGAAGAAGACAGAAGGTGATATGGGTATTGGTCCAGTTGTGGCTGTGGGTTTGTCTTCTTTTATGGAAGAAACTTATGCACAAGATCCTACTTTGCTGAATGATGAAGAAAAGGAGAAAATAATTCAAGAACTGACTTTTTGTTTGCCCACATGGGTCACCCGAAACCAGTTGTTGGATCTGATCAGCATCTCAGGGAGCAATGTCATTGAAGCTGTTTCTAATTTCTATGAACGTGAAACTGAATTTCATGAGCAAGTGATATCTTGTCAAACTCCTGTTTCAACATCCAAGTGCTGCTCATTAAATGGTATGGATTCACTTGCAAAACCATGCCTCAATACAAACAACACTGGCAAAAATATTGACATTTTTCCAAGTCAAGACTCTAAATTAACTAACCTGAGGCATACAGTGCCTAGTCCCATTTCTCCTGCCAAAAGGAAGAGAAGTACTGACAGTAAGCAAAACAAAAAAGCCAAAGTCAAAGCAAAATCTGAACCAAGTGGTTCAAAGCAGGCCACAATTACAAGATTCTTCAGTAAAGTAATACCTGAGATGCCTGGTGGTACTCAATCTGATAATTCTGAACCAAAGCTTGACCAAAGCTCTAAAGTTGAAGACTTGTTGCCAACTGATGATGGACAAATGTACAAGGATGAAATTGATCAATTTATGCAAATAATAAATGGGACTGAGTCATTAAAAAAATATGCCATCACTATAATTGAGAAGACAAAAGGTGATATCAATAAGGCATTGGACATATATTACGGTAATTCTGAAAATCTTGGTGAAAAGCAAATATCAGTTCAAGTGGAGAGCAAAATTGATAGACCTGTAGTGAAGAAGCATGCATCAGAGGAATTGAGAATTGTACCTGATATTTTTGACCAGAAAGTCTTGAAAGATAATGTAGATGCTACTCACTTATCTCTACCACCTGAGAAATACAACCCTAAAGAGCATGGTTTGTTTTAGTTTCTTACCCCCAGAAATATTGGTTTAGAAGTTGTTCAACCCACTGATTTGCTTCTATATTTGCTCTTTATATTCACATTCTGTCTTGTAACATAAGTATACAACTGGCAATAATGAGCAGCGTGTTGGAAAGATGGACAGCCTGCACCATATTTACATATTGCAAGAACCTTCAACCTGCTTGAGGGTGAGAAAGGAAGGATTAAAGCTACATCATTGCTATGCAATATGTTCAGAAGGTTCCTTTGTTACTAATCACACTCTTTGTGTTATCCATTTCCTCCCTCTTTTTTTATTGAATAGTGAAACTGTTTTTCCCGTAATTGGCTGATTGAGGAACATTATTTGCATGCAATGTTTCTATCACATAGTTTGTTGGCCTTATCTCCAGCAGATGTGCTTCCTGCTGTGTATCTATGCACTAACAAAATTGCTGCAGACCATGAAAATAAGGTATGTTTATTTCTGGCCTTGACTATTTGGATTTATAATTTGTATCATTAATGAGAATGAAACTTCAGCTGAGTAATTCAAAATAAATAAATGAAAAAATAAAAGTAAAACCTTTGTGCTGTTCCTTTGCTCTTTTATGTGTGCTGTGGTCAAGTTTTTAAAAGTCTAGGACCTGAGTTCCTTGATGAACACATTGACAATTTGTTATATGTGGCATTTTAGTCCTTCATTGTTGCTTGAGGGTGACTCTTTGTATCAAAACTGTCACACATAGTTTTTCTTTGAATTGCTATTTCCATTTTCTTCTTCCTTTGTTTTCTTTGGATCACAACAGCATGGAACACACTAGTGATTTATTTGTTGTTTATGGTAAACAACATGTGAGCATGTAGGAAGCAGGGCCCACTATGTCACTCTGCACGAATTTTCTTCTCCAGTTGAAGTGAAAGAGGATTTTCCTAGTTCTAAATTAAAAAAATGCCACTAAAATCCAGCAGCCAATTTAAAGGTCACTTGATTTATACAATAAAAATACCTTTCTGCAAACATACATTACTGTTTCTGGTTGTTAATGTTTAAGTTTGACTGTGAGCGAGTATAGGAGTCTATTGTATGGCAATAAGAGTTATTATGCACTGACAAAGTTCCT
The DNA here is from genome assembly GCF_000004515.6 of Glycine max. Taxonomy (NCBI): domain Eukaryota; kingdom Viridiplantae; phylum Streptophyta; class Magnoliopsida; order Fabales; family Fabaceae; genus Glycine; species Glycine max. The sequence continues at coordinate 57,385,944 of NC_038254.2, read as the reverse complement.
TACATTATACTATTGATATCAGGAACTGAATATTGGTGGAAGTTTAGTCACTGCAGCACTTGAAGAGGCATGTGGAACAAATCGATTGAAAATAAGGGAGATGTTTAACAAATTTGGTGATCTTGGTTGGGTGATTGTTTTCATAGTTTTTGATTGTTTTACTAAACCTGTTCAATCTGTGAGGATTTTGAATAACTGAAATAATATAACCCGTGATTGTTAAAGGTGATGTTGCACAAGAGTGTCGTCAAACACAGAGATTGCTTGCACCACCTACACCACTTCTAATTAAGGATGTTTTCTCTGCACTACAAAAGATAAGGTATTAACAACCATTCTGTTTCTTATTGTAACTTATGATCTTACAAGTTACAATGGATATAAATATAATTTACCACCAATGGTCTGCTCTTCAAATGTTTAGTTAAAAGTTGTTGCTAGACTTAGGTTCATGGTGAACCTAGTATGTGGTAATATGTCATTCACTTAAATTAATTTATAAGATATCTCATGTTTCTTTTGCCATTTAGTTAGGTAAACTTTTAGTTTTACTCTACATGCTCTTATGTAGTAGTGTTCATCAGTGTACAAACAGGCAGTCGAAGCACATCTCGGAAGAAAGGCATCATTGTTCATCTCATGCGTTCCTGCCGTGAGAAGGAGATGAAGTTTCTTGTTCGGACCTTGGTAAATATCTGTTTTTTTTAGGTGCATACAAGTTTTGTGGGAGGGAAGTTTACCCCATTTTAAGGTCAAGGCATGCTATAAGACTCAATAATATCATACAGTGACACTTTATGGTTAGGTATTTATCCTTATTAGAGATGTCTTAAGGCTCGATAATGGCATATAGTGGCACACCTATAGATTGTTATGGTTAAGTATTTATCCTTATTTTAGATAAATTTCATCAAGGTATGTGTATACTGCTTCAACTGGGTCTGTGGAAAAGAAGATTCTAAGGAGTAAGGAATTTGGATTTGGGTTTTATCTGATCTCAATATAGATGAGAATGTCATGACAGCTCATCTAAGTAACTATTAGCTAGTCAGTTACAGCTAGAAACAGAATAGAGGGCTACTGGGTGAAATCAGCATATACACAAACAGAATATTTTTGTGTCTTAGTATGCTTATATTTATATAACAACTTCCCTTCTCACAAATATTCCAAGGAAAGATGCAACAAATTGTATTTTATGCACACGGTAATTAAGAAGTTGGCAATGCCCTTGCATGCCTTATCTATCTTCTGGCCACCTTCAAGTTGGATATCTGACAGTTTCAATAGTCCCAACACCCTTTAATGAATGATGACTTATGCTAGTCATACATCATGTTACCGAAGTTAAAAGTTTCAGTTATGGACATGAATCACTTGGACCACCATTTACTGTATGCAATTAAATCCTAAACAGATTTAAAATTTCCATTCTTTAAATTTGTCACTGTTTTCTACTATAAGCCTTTTTTCATTATATGTGGTTAAGTTAGTTTGTCAGCAGCCATATCTGGCTAGATTTTATGGCCTTCTTTCTCTTCACATTGCATTTCAATATTTACTGTTCTGAATGTACGTATGTAATGGAGGCTGGTGGTATGCTTCTCAAACGCCTTTATATAGATAGGTAGGTAGGTAGATTTTTATCCTTATATGCTAGAGTCCTGGTTTTGAACTTTGCTTCCTGTGTAGGTCAGGAACCTAAGGATTGGGGCAATGCTTAGAACTGTTTTGCCTGCATTGGCTCATGCTGTTGCTATGAATTCTTGCCCTACTTTGCACCAAGAAGGAACTGCAGAAAATATAAAGGAGAAACTACAGGTCCATTCTGCAATCATTTGCTTTTACCTATGACCAAGTTTATGTATTAATGTGCTATTCTGATACCCTGTCTTCTTTTTAATGGTTGATATTGTTTTGTCATAAATAATTACTTTACATCTGCCATTTTCTACATAGAGGAACTTTAATTTAATAGGATAATAGGAGATTTTATTATTCTGAGAAAAAGAGAATATACTAAAGCATAAGATAATCTTATTGGAGAACATATGTAGGAAAAAGTATGCATGTATTAGATAACCTTCAATTTTTCCCCTTGAAATGTTTTTTTAAAATCTGTGACTTATAAGTTATAACTATTTTCCATAACAAGCTTTGTGAAACATTTTGTGAAAAGATGAAGCTGCATGCAAAGTTGTGGGTTTAATTAGGACTGCAATGCTTAAATGGATTTAACACTAATAGTTTGTTACAGGTATACAAGGTTTATGGGGCTTTCTGGGCCAAAAATGTTCTGATAGTAGAAGTGGCATTTATATCTGTCACTAAATATTTTTCCCACCTGTCCAGGTTCTTTCTATGGCAGTTGTTGAAGCATATAACATACTGCCAAATTTAGTAAGTATTGACTATTTGAATTGTGAATCTTGTCTATATATAGATTTTCTTATTGAAACCATGTCATTATTGCATTCATTAGGCTGTTGTCTATGCTCTACATTACTCAAATATATTAGGAGATAGGCAGCTAGGCACTGAATGTTTCTTTGCTTCTGAATGGCTGTTGTTGAAAATGAGAAAGTATAAGTATTATATGTTTACATCTACTGCATCAATTAATATGATCAAATACTGACTATGTTGGATGTACAACTATTACCAGTTATTTCTGTTGCAGTTCCTATAAATTTGTTTATGTTAAGTTGTTCTGATTTTCTCTTGATGGTCTGTTATATTTGATTGTTTTAATGCTGACTAATGAAGGATAATCTACCTACTTTTGACCCTATATAAGCAACAATGCAGTCTTGCGATGTTAAAAATTTCTGTCATTTACTTTATGCAGGATCTCATAGTTCCATCTCTCATGAACAAAGGCATTGATTTTTCAGTTTCAAGTTTATCAATGGTTCCAGGAATCCCTATTAAGCCTATGCTAGCAAAGTATATACTGTTCCATATATTGGCCATTTCTTGAATTCTTGATGATTATATTTCAAGTTTTTAGAACCTTTTCTTAACTTCAGGAGTCCCCACTTACTTTATTAACTCCCAATTGATTCTTTTTTCCTTGTATTTTCCCTTTCTTCATAGGATCACCAATGGTATTCCCCAAGCATTGAAGCTATTTGAAAATAAAGCATTTACATGTGAATATAAGTATGTTCTATTCCTTAATTAGTTATTTTTCCTTATATCTTTATGCTCTTCTCTTCTCTCTTAACATCTCATTGCATTCAACAATAGATATGGAGAAGCAAGTAGTCATTTAAAATTTGGTAGGATATATTAGTGGGTGATATGAAGTTTCAATCACAGTGGGTTAGTAGTTAAAGCAATGTGGGTTTTAATATAGTAATTTGATCTACATCACTTCAAAGTGCCTCAAATTTGCATCTGAATACTATAGCAATCTAGCATCTTATTTGATGAATCCTGTACAGTTGTAGACTGTAGTGCATGTCTTCTCAGTCATGTCTATACAAACTTAAATGAAAACATGCTATTAAGGTTTCTAGACTGTGAAATCTAAAGTTTTCACAAGATGACTTTAAAAAATAAAATAAAGAAAATGTCTTTCTTGAAAACATCTAAATTAAAGAGTTTATCTTTTCTAAATGGTCTTGAAGGTAGGAATGCTGGAACAAGGCAGACTCATCAGATTGATATTGAAAAAAACAACCGAACCTTTTAACATTCTCGGTTTCAAATTTTTAAATTCTAATCTTGTTACTAATTTGTAATCTGGCAGTCATAGTACTGTGGTTACTTGCATTATTGTACAAAAAATGAGGCAGTAAGAAATGCAGAGAGTCAGATTGCTTCATGTATCAGTTTAATGTGAAACCTGCAAAATCTCTTGGATAGATTTAAATTGTATATTAAGACCCTCTTTGGTATTACTTGTCTCTATTGTTCAAGAATAAATTGCATTTTTCTTTTACATCACTTGTTAAATTGAGTTTAATGTAATCCCAGGTATGATGGTCAGCGAGCTCAAATTCACAAATTAGTTGATGGATCAATTCGTGTTTTTTCAAGAAATGGGGACGAATCAACTTCAAGATTTCCTGATCTGATTGACATAATTAAGGAATCCAGCAAGCCGGTTGCATCAACTTTCATAATGGATGCTGAAGTACAAAAAAATTCCATGCCATAATACTCTTTATATTTGTTCTTGTTAACAAAAAATTATTCACTCATAATTTTATGGTTGTTGAACCTTTTCAGATTGTTGGTATTGACAGAAAAAATGGATATAGGATTATGTCTTTCCAGGAGCTATCTTCACGTGGAAGAGGTGGCAAAGATACATTAGTTACTTCAGAGAGCATTAAGGTTGGACATTTACGTGCTTAAAAGAAATTGAAAATCACTATGCCTAAAGCCAATGAACTGGAGGAAGTTTGCTGTAATATCTGTCATATTTATTTAAGATAAAAGAGAAAATTATTAAGGCAAGGAGAAAAGATACAAAGGGGAAAGAGAATAGGATCCTGATCCTCCTAAGCAAAAAAACTAAACAAAAAACAATAAAGGAAAAAAGAAAATCGATGAAAAAGCTTCCCAATCACTTGTCAGCCAAATAAATCCATTTATAAAGGCCAGAAGCTATACACCAAATAGATGCCAAATGCCTAATCTTATTCCAAATTAGTTTATGTGCCGAAGAAACCTCCTTGATTCAACAGTTTCACTCCAACTAAATACACCAAATTGCAGCATAGATTGCTCATTTTACCAGAAAATATAGCCTCTTCATTTCTACTAAAAACATGAAAGCTAATCATCAAAAATTGGTCGAGGATCCCAGGATACACCCAATGTTATCTGAAAAAGCTGAATAAGGAATTCCATAAATGAACTGCAGCAGAACTATGTAAGAATAGGTGAGGACTAGATTTTAAGAAAGCACCACACATTATTACAACATATCAGGGTAAAGACCTCTATGTTGGCCTATGAACATACATGTCATTTGTATTAATTCTATTAAGTACTACAGTTCAAAATAAAACTTATAAAAGACTTGAGCTTAGAGGGAGCTTTGGATTTTCACAAGGGTTTGGCAAGACAAAAATTACCCCTGCTCAATAAATATCTCAACACAATGCACATTTATAATGGTTTGTTCTTTGGACACTATCATACACTATTGTTATTTAACTTTAGGTTTTAATTAACGTAGATCAAAATCAATCATTCAACTATCATAGGAATGTTATGTGATTTACTTCCTTTTTGAAGGGTTTAGTATGATGAAGTATGAAAACATTTGTTTAATTATCAAGAACATGAAAATTAGAGAGGGTTTGGAGAGCTAATGCACTTTTTTTCTTTCTATTTTCTGACTTAGGTAATTTCCTTTTGGTTTGTTTCCTTTAGAGCTTTTGTAGTGGGATTTCTTATCTTTCTTTGTTCTTCTCTTGTTCTCTTCAACTCTGTTTGCAGTTGAATTCTATGGATTTGTTTCTGATATCTTCTGTTCATGCAGGTGGATATTTGCATCTTTGTCTTTGATATCATGTTCGCAAATGGAGAGCAGTAATTATCTTTTACTCAAGTTTATATAAATTGGTGATGAACTTGGTAGAAATTCTCATTCTCATATAGTACATACAAATGATTTTGTTAGCAAATGGTTCATTGAATGCATTAGCCTTGTTTGGTGCACTCTACTGTGTATGGCAAGATAGCATATGATCACAGGTGAGTATAGGTGGCTAGTGTGCAAGATGGTGCAACCACGGTATCTTGTGTAGGATAGACCATAAAAACCAGATAGGGTAAAAAAAATGTGGCATTTTCACATTAATCACAATAGTGCAGTTAATCATGATCAAGCATGTGAATCTCAAGTTAGATGCTAAGTAGGTCTGTGGGCAACATGAATTTGTCTTATAATATGTAAGACTAATTATCCTTAAGCAGTTGATATTTCATTTGAAATACAATCTGTACTGACCCATTTAAGTTCTGTTTGCAGGTTATTGGGTTTTCCTCTCCGCCTTAGACGAAAGTGTATGCATCTAATCATCTTATAATATTGTCAATCTTCTGCATTTCTGGCAAGGCAAAAATGTACTGTAACTTATAATTACACTTTCATTTTAATCCTTTTGTATGTCTTGGAAATCATACAGATCTGAAGGATTTGTTCTATGATGAGAAACCTGGGTATTTTGAATATGCAAAAGAAACAACTGTAAGTACATCAGTTTATGATTACTATTTTCTAGTGAAATCTATTTAATGAAGGTATATATATGATACTTAAATGTAGGTTGAAGCAGATGATGCTTGCTTAACCTGTGAAGCCACATTAACTAAGATAAATGCTTTCCTGGAAGATGCTCTTCGCTCTTCATGTGAAGGAATTATGGTGAAAACATTGGATGTTGATGCTGGGTATTCTCCATCAAAGCGTTCTGACAAATGGCTAAAAGTTAGTAATTGTGCTACAGGACTTTGGTCACTTTGTTTAAGACTAAAAAATCAGGTATTAAATCTGTATAATGTTCTGAGCCTTCATTTTGTAGGTCAAGCGAGATTATGTGGAAGGATTAAATGATACTCTTGATTTAGTACCGATTGGTGCTTGGCATGGAAATGGAAGGAAAGCTGGATGGTAATTTTCACCTTTCATAATTTTTTGTCTTGAAATCATTTAAGATGCTGCAAAGAAAATTGCATTAACTTTATCTCACATCTTTACTACATTAGTTCTGTCAAGGACCAACTCTCCTAAATGGCAAAAGAATGGTTTTGTAATTTGTATCTCTAGCAATTCCATGTCCTACAAGGTTTATCAATCTCATATAGTGGTGGCAGTGTGTAACCGCTGATCCCCCAAAATGCTAGTTGTATAGTGTATGGTGGGTGGGGTGGCTCTGCTGCTCTGGTTACACACAACAGATAGAAGACGGAGAAGATATGAGAAAGCATGGGGAAAACTAAGTAGGGGTTAGGATTTTTAACCTTTAGGAAGGTCGTTTTTACCCTTAAAACCCTCAAAATTGACTAAAATCGGATTTCAGTCAGCTGCCACAAAATGCCACTTTTTTGGCCATGAAAGTGGCTGCCACACCTGCAAACAGCAAATGCACCACACCATGAATTATGTGGTGAACAACTGTATGAATATAAGAAAGTTCCTTCCAACCAATAAATTTATGTGGTGTATTTAGTTCTGGGCTTTGACCAAATGTGCGACTGACCCAACAAACCAGCAGTGTGACTGGACAATAAATTTTCATTGGAGATTAGGTGGTGGTGGAGGCAAAGGGGCTGGGCAAATAGAAACCCCTAAATTCAGTAGGGTAAAACATCTTTGACCATAAACATATAATGGGTCAGGGTTCGAATGTTGAGCAGCAACTGTTTGTGACCTGACTTTCATTGATCATAGTGTATTATGCTTTAATTCATCTCTGGATGTAGGCATACACTTCTCAGTGCTCTGATAATTTATAAATTTCACTTGTAACCTGGAATGGAAATAGTGCAGGGTAATGATGTCATTTCATGTTCAGATGCTCAGTACGAATCAAAAGATGGACTCTAATTTGTTTTAGTACGAAATTTTTTGGGTGAAACATCTGTGTTATGTGCAATCAATACAAACAATAGTTCTAGCAATGAAAATAAAGAGTATAACCAATAACTATGATGCATTATAGCAAGTATAAATCAACAAAAGTCAGAGAGGCACTTTATATTCCATGTGATTGGAAAAGAATGAGCATAATTATCTTGAGTAATAGGCTAGGCTTGGTAATTGTGATAGAAATTTATGTTCATCAAATGAAATCATGAAGTTTTATTATCTTGCTCACTGATTGATATTACTTAAGAACTTTGTTAACATACAACAAATGGAAAAGGAAGTGGCAGAAAAAGGAACATGCATTTTTTGTGGCTTCACAATGATTTTATTTTTTGTACAAGTGATTTACTGCACTGTTGTTAATCTGGATCTTTTACTTTTGCAGGTATAGTCCATTTCTTATGGCATGTTTCAATCCTGAAACAGAGGAGTATCAAAGTGTATGTCGTGTGATGTCTGGATTCTCAGATTCATTTTACATAGAGGTATAAATTCTTTTGACTTAAAAATGTTCTGCGCTGTGCCATCTAGCTCTAAAGTACCATGGACTCTTTCCTCTTTTAAGTTAAGGATGTAACTGTAATTATATTTTTCCTAGTCGTGTCTTTGAAATTTGAACCCTTAGAATCATCAATTTGTCATATCTATGTTACTTGAGCCTACATTGTTCTTAAAAAAAATATTTTGGACCTTGAAGAATGCCAAAAGCAATTTTGAGGGTGGGGTGGACAATCTTGTGTTGCTTATTAATGCTTTCTTTTCCTTTTTGAAGTTGTTAAATTGGTAGCAACTTTCTTTTATCATCACTGACAGGAAATTGATATTGCGGTGCAGATGAAACAATTCTTCTCTGGGGACAAAGTCTTGTCCAAAAAACCACCATATTATCAAACAAGAGAGGCACCAGACATGTGGTTTTGTCCACAAGTTGTTTGGGAAATAAGAGGAGCAGATTTTACTGTATCCCCAGTTCATCATGCTGCCATTGGTTTAGTTCATCCATCTCGAGGCATCTCAATCAGATTTCCAAGATTTATTAGTTGTGTCTCAGACAGAAGCCCAGAAGAATGTAGCACAGCTGCCGATATAGGTGAAATGTTTCATTCTCAGACTCGGAAGATGGATATCACAACTGGAGACTGAATGTTGATGTGTTTTGTGTGTGTATATAATCAGTTGATGTAAATTATGGTATCATCTTATTGAACATTTTAACGTTTTATATGTACAGTGTAGCAGCAGATCTCTTGTAGGGCTCATGTTAGACCACAAAGATGTTACCCTATCCCACTTTAGTTTTGCTAGCTTCTTTCTGGTGTTCCACACTGGGTCTTTATGTCCATATTGATGTTTTGCTTCCTTTTGGTGTTTGACAGAAGTAAATTTTGATCTAACTTGTATTTGACCAATAGATACAGTCCTCTCTCATGGTAAAACTTTCTGTGGGTTTGATGTATTTTCATCTTCAACAAGCGTCCAACATTCAATGCAGGGTGAAACTATCATATGGTTACCTGGTTGGTTAAATGCTAAGGAGAATAGTAATTCCCTATTTTTAACAATAAGCCCGGGAGAGTTCTTGTTCATTATGCTATTGTTCTTACATGCAACTACATTGATCATGACATTTATTCTTCCAAAATGTAGTTTTATATCATGCGAAGGGAAAGGTTAAGGGTTCAAATTTCTATCATTGATATTTTTAATAAAACTAACAAATTAATATTTGTAGATAAAAAAATATATATCATGGCATTTATTCTTCCTATATATTGGTTTAAAACTTGAACAACTCGCCTAGCCTTATAACGAGTCACGACCTTCATTGTTCTTCATTGTTATTTGTCCTTTTGGTCTACATGGAAAATCAGAGAGAAAGAGAATTAGTTGAGTGCAGATGGGGCATTGCAAGTCATGAATGTAGTAATTCTTGGGAATACCACCAACGCTCCAAAAGAACACAGAATCTTGATTGATGTTTGTGAGAGTGAGAGGACGAGCCAGTGACAACTTGAGAGTGATTCTAGAAGTCGAGAATTACAAGATTGAAGAAATGAAATACAAGAAAGTAATGCTTTGGATGGTTTCCTTTACAATATGCCTAATGTCTTATGAAAGCATAAGGGCATCAGTTTTTGCTTTACCCATAATAAAAAGATGAAGATCAATTTTGCCATTATGAAGGGGAGGTGTTTGTTGATTGTGACTTTCAAGAAGAAACATACAAGTCTGAATTATTTTACACGCTTCAATTCCAATTCATGCTCTACCTGCATGTCTTGTATATACAACAAGGGTTATCTTAAACTATAAACTTCAAGACTTCTATCCTGAATTAATTCCAAATTCCATCATTCAAATTTTTGGTTTTTGATAAGTATTTTTTTTAGACAATTATGTTTGAGACACAATTAGGCACTATTAAATGTGAGTGTTTGATTTGCCATATTGTGAGAGACAACTTCTAATAGACCCAATACCAATGCCATTAGTTGTGATTCAAATCTTTAGATTCTAGACCTAAATCTAAAGATAACTATTGTTTTAAAATATTTATTAACATTTTAAGAAAATATTTGAATGATAAACCATAAATTTTAAAATTTCAATGTTCGGCTTGTTTTTTTTAAGTAACTATTTTTTAGCTTGAACAATTCATTAATTTTTGATAAATTTGATTATTTACTCTTCAAAATATAATACTTTAAGTACTTTCCTTATAAAATCACACTACTACTCAAAGCATGTAAACAGTAGCGTGATTTTAATTTTCATACTTTATTAATTTTTTTTTACATATTTTTTTCCTATATAGAATAACAAACTAAGTCAAACTTCAAAAAAAGACAATAAAACCTAAAAAAAACTTATAATAAATACGAAGTCAGACTTATTTAAGCATGTTAGGCCTATTCAAGCAAATTTTATTCACCTCAACCAATTTTAATGAACCATATTTGTACATAAATTAAAATACTAGTTATTTAATTGTTCTAAAAATAGATGTAAAAATAAAAGAATAAATATTATATATTCTAATAGTATATTATCATCTAATTATAAACTATGATGTATGTTAAGTTTAATAGTTTTTATAAAAATTATCTTAAAGATAATTTCTTTATAATATAAAAAAAAAAATTAAAGTATGTATTAAACTCAAAAACAAAAAGAGTGAAAAAGAAGGGGAAAAATACACATGGGCATGCTTTCCTTGCAATCATGTGCAAGTGGAGTCGATGATTACGTGAAAGTGTGACTCACTCTCTCACATAAATGGAATGCTGCGTTATGGAGAAGTAGTAGTAAGCGGTCAGCACGAACAAACAATCACATTACACACTTCTCTCTCTTCAATGGCCGGAATCCGCTTGCTGCCGGAAGACTCCGACGTCTCCCAACAATCCCGCGCGGTGCCTCTCTCCGCCGCCGATCTGGTCTCCGACGACGACCGCTCCGTCGCCGCTGACTCCTGGTCCATCAAGAGCGAGTATGGCAGCACTCTCGACGACGACCAGCGCCACGCCGACGCCGCCGAAGCTCTCTCCAACGCGAACCTCCGACCTCCCTCCGATTACAGGTTCACTTCCTCTCTCTCTCTCTCATAACCACTCTTGCACCTTTTTATTTGTTGATTGCATTTTTCGCTGCCTCGGTTTTTTTATGCTGTGACATTGCTGGTTAGTGATTATGCATAGTGTGAAAGTGAAACTCATTGTTTAGCTCTAAGCGAAATAAATATACCTGGGTTTTTAATTAATGTTAGGTGGAGGAAGTGAGGTGAAATAGTAGAATTTTAAGATCTTGTTTGTCTCATTGGTGACATTTGATTTTAGGGCAACGAAGGCGATTTATATTTTATGTTCGCTAGTGATTTATGAATCTGATCTGAATTGTTTGCACCTTTGTTTGGATTTTGGTTTTTTGGATTTTCCTTTGAGATTTACAGTTGGGAACTGTGTGTCTGTATGATGGGAAACAAACTAGGAGATGACCACTGAGTTGAATGGATGAATCATCATTCTGGATTTACCAATGCTGACTATTTTTTGTTATTCCGGATTTGCAGTTCTGACAAGGATGAACCTGATTCTGAAGCAGTCACGTCCATGCTGGGATTTCAGAGTTATTGGGATGCTGCATATGCTGACGAGCTCACAAATTTTCGTGAACATGGTCATGCTGGTGAAGTCTGGTAAATAAAACTTGATTGCATAATGTGCTTTGCCGATCTACATTAATTTGGTGCAGAGATTAAATGCAATTTGAAGTGGTAGAGAATATACTGATTTTAATCTAATTTTGGATTACCAATTGTTTACAAGTGTTCTGATTTTATTCTAAGCAAAAGGTGCAATCAACTTACTAATTGGGCTCAATTAAAACATCTACTGCTATACAGTACGAAACAACATACACAAAAGAATACGAAGTACATGTACGAAAGAATACGAAATGCATGTGGCTTTTTTTTATTGGTTAAACATTACATGAAAAGAAACAAAAATGAAAAAAAAAATTGATGGAAATCATGGACAGCTGTTGATTTATTTTTGTACTTTTCATGAGATATGCTTCGTACCATTCAGCAATTTCCATAGTCTTAAGTTCAGCTAGTTGGTGAAATTACTTACTAAAAACCATATTTGGCAATGAGAAGTAATTAGGTTTTTAAGCACTAGGAGAGAAGTATTAGTTTCTTTTTCTTTTGTTTTTATTATTATTTGATTATTTTACATTGGCAAATGGTTGGATTAAAATTCTAGAAATAAGGAAATGTCTGGGCTTTCTACTTGAGTGACTCATTAAAAATCAGCATTTCTTCATTCCTTATATTGCTTTCCAAGCTTGTTATACACTGTACTTTGCTAGCTAAGGTACTCTTCCCTTTTATTGGATAGATACTGTGTATTCTAAGTTTTTCCTTATTGGATAAAGTTAATTCATTCATTCAGCACAATGTTATAAAAAGGGATTATGAAAAACTCCAAAATCTACTTAGGCCTCCTTGCTTTGCTTAGCATGTGTTTGGGTGATTGTTTGCAAATTTAATGTTCGATGAACATGATCTTGCAAAAAGTTGATTGTAGTTAGATGTGAGTTTAGAGTTAAGTGATTATGTTTTGAAACTCTTATCTCATAAGTAAACTTGTAGTAAAATTTAGTGTAAAATTCTCAACCCAACACAGAAGTGAAACCTTTTCACTTAGCCTAACATGCAATTATAAGCAAAATGACATTTTGTTTAAAATAAACAAGCATTTTTACTCCAAAATATCATGTTTGGTAGCCCCAAATGTGAGTTGGAGGCTCCCACACCAATCTAAATGTAGCATTAGACCAGAAAACCTTTTTCACTGCTTTGATCTATTTAACATCATCTAAGCATACCTATAATATCCATGGAGTTGAACTAACAGATTGAGGAAAGCCAGAGCTTCAGACCCACATTAAGATTAATGAGTTTTTACTCATCATTTTGCTTTGCATAATGTTTACAACGCTTCAATTCATGGTAAGAGCCAATCCCTTTATACTACTTTTTATGGAAAAAGCGATGTGATAAGAATAATTTTCCCATGTTTGAAAGGACAGATGAACATTTTAATGTATAAACTTATGTAAGAAAACAAAATGAATTTGAAATCTTTTTTTTTTTTTTTTGCATCATTTTATACCTTAAGTTTGAGTTTCTCTGCATCCCTTCAATGAGTAAGAAATTTGTTTGTTGGGATCAATATTTCATATTTGCCCATCTAGCCTTAAATCAAGAGATTCTATTCCAGTATTCTTTTATAGTAAAGGACTGTAGCTTCTTTTTGCCTTTTATTAACGTTTATTTGCACTTAATTGCTTCTAGATGGTGATGAATGTTGACACTATATTCAATAGTTGGAAGTGACCCATTCTTTGGATTTTCATAGCAAAAATGTTTAATTGCTATGTTTCTTTTTTCTTTTATTTTCTGTATTTTTAGGTTTGGAGTTGATGTGATGGAAGTAGTTGCATCTTGGACAAAAACCTTGTGTGTTGAAATTTCTCAAGGTCGCATACCAAATGATGTTGACGAGGTTAAGACTGAAGTTGACGAACTAGGTGATAAAGTTTTGTCTACTTGGAGTGTACTAGATATTGGGACTGGCAATGGTTTACTTCTCCAAGAATTAGCTAAACAAGGGTATGGTTTCGCATTTTGTTCATATTTTGTTACTAATATATGTTGTGTCAATATAAAATAAAAAATGACTTAAAATATACTTTTGGTCCCTCAAATTTAGGTTACTTTTGTTTTTGTCCCCAAATTTAAATTTATTTTTTAGTCTCTCAATTTTGAAAAGTGCTCTCTTTAGTCCCTCATTTGTTCAAAATTTGCCACAAATTGTACATCCAATCTGCCAAAAATCAGTAAGGAAGGACCAAACAGAACATTTTCAAAATTGAGGGACTTAAAGAAGTAAATATAAATTTGAAGGATCAAAACCAAAAGTAGCCCAAATTTAAGGGATGAAAAACGTATTGAAGCCAATAAAAATTTATATTCTAAATAACCACAGAATCTATTGTCTTTCTTTACTTCTTTAATTTTGCTCCAACATTATTTTGCCTTCTCTCTTGACTACACAAAAATGTGTCAGTGCTTTGCTCTGTTTGTTGGACAACAAAAAAGATTACTAATCTCTTGACACACATAAATATGTGAACTCATCATTACAATTGAATGATAATTTCACAGTGACCAAGGTAATAAATGATTTGTATCAAGCAATTTACTTATAAAATATATGAAAATTTAATTAAATACTTGAATCAAATCAATCCATATAAGCTCATATTGTCATTCATACCAATGAAGTTATAAGGATGGGGTTTTTCTATGCAAAAAATCATGTAGAATTTATCTTATTTTCTTGATTATTTTTTAAAAATAAATAAATTGAATGATTTAAATTGGAAATTTAGGGATGTGAGTGTGTCTGAAACCTTACTGGTCAAACTTTAATGAGAAAGTTTTCTGGGAATGAATTCAAGCTTGGTTCAGTCTAGGTTCTGTAAATTCTGAATATTGGTAGTGGAGAGATATTTGCATTTGTTTATGTTGTTGTATTGTAAATACCTTATTTTAGAAAATTCTTGGCATCAGGTTCTCTGATTTAACTGGGACTGATTATAGTGAAAGGGCCATCAACCTTGCTCAAAGCCTTGCTAATCGTGATGGATTTTCCAATGTCAAATTTTTGGTATGTTCTAATTTTAGTGTTTAACTATTTCCTTCTTGTGTATACCAAAGGTAGTAGGTTATTTTGCTTGTGTATATCATAGTAGGGGCTACAGCACTAAACTAAGTGCATGTGAACTATGAACCTGGTGGAAGAAGGGATAACATGATGAATCATGTTACTAAAATAAGAGAAAAAAATGGAGGAATATTGTATAAATGGAAGAGGGGCAATAATAGGAGAAATTCAGAAATGTCTGGTTTTGTTTCTCAGCTTAATCGGGGCATGTACACAGACTTGAGTACAAAACACAAACAGTAAATAACAAATTTTCATTTAACTAAACTGAGAAAATAAAAGAGAAAGTGTTGTAGGACTTACCCAAAATGCTGTTTCCTAACTGCTATGCTCAAAATTACCCTTGCCCTAATGTGACATAAATGCATTTTGTGATTTTGAGAACTCTTTGTGAACTGCTAAATAAGAGAATGAGATAAAACAAAGGAAAAACTAAGAATTTTGTGATTAGTATTTACTGCAGAGAGGAAAGATTTAATAAAGTGAATATTTATAAGATTCCTAACAAATCAGTTTGATTTGGAACTATTCTGCAGTTGGATGAACTAATTAGCAGTGACTGCTAACAAACATTTTGATGATAACAACCAAATATAACTACAGAAACTGAACTACTTACAGGCTTTATTAACTTGGCTACTAGCTGGCCTATATTCTAATATATTCTTAACACTTTATCACATTTCATTATGTTTTGTTGTATTTGATAAGTTGCATTGAGTTTTGACCTTCAAGTTTTTTCTTGGCATCCCCTTTTTGCATACAAGACATTACTTACTATCTTAGTATCTTTACATTATTGACATGTCTAATGCATGATACATTGACATTAATTATTTTAAGGTTGATGATGTCCTTGAGACAAAGTTGGAACAAGAGTTTCGACTTGTCATGGATAAAGGGACGCTAGATGCTATTGGATTGCATCCTGATGGTCCTGTCAAGAGGTCAGAGAAAATATTGTCTTGTCCATGATTCTATCATAGTTCAATTGGATCAAACTATGTTTAATATTTTTTTCTTTCTTTACTGATTTGTTATCCATTTTCAGAATGATGTATTGGGATTCTGTTTCGAAGTTGGTTGCTCCTGGTGGAATACTTGTAAGCACTTTAAAATTCATTCAAAGCTAATGTTGTGTGTTTAAATTTACTACAAGTTGTAGGGGCTTGTGCGTTGTCGCATGAACGTGCTTATTACAAAGTGGGATTCTTTTTGTTCATTAAAAAAGAACTCATTATTATTTTGATCTTGATTTCTGCTTGTTCACATTGTTATCTCTCCCAAATTCTTGTGTTCATGAATCGTGATATAGTTGCAGCAGCTCTTATTATTTAATAATGTTTGTTCTTATGGACTTTCTCCTTGTTCGATGTAAGGTGGTCACATCATGTAACAGTACAAAGGATGAGTTGGTACAAGAAGTGGAAAGTTTCAACCAACGAAAAATTGCTACTGCACAGGAACTTGAGGCACTGAAGGGTGAGGAGCCATGCAGAGAGCCCCCATTTCAGTATGTAAGTCATGTCCGCACATATCCAACATTCATGTTTGGTGGATCCGTAGGCTCCCGTGTTGCTACCGTGGCATTCATTCGGAAATGAAAATGTCTGTCATTTGCTGTTATGATTTAGGTCTCTGGTCCAATGGGTTTGAAGTTGTGTGTGCGTATAGGTAGATGCATGTTCCCAACTGTTGTGTCGAACCGTAAATATTTTTTTGCGATGGTTTATGTGAAGTGTTCCATTAACATTTTCCTTTCTTTCGGGTGAACAGTTGTTCTCATTCGGAACTTATAATTTATAGATAGTAAGGTAAAAACACATTTAGTTCAGCGTAGCAAAAGGCTTGTGTGAATGGTCGATGAAACTATATGGGAATTTTATGTTTACCATGTTTGACCAGACTTTCTTTTTCTTAGTAGGGCTCATGTAGCTGATACTTATTTTTCTTTAATGTTTTTTCTATTTTTTTCATTGTTTTTTGTTTTTTCTTATGAGTTCAAAGTGGGAATCTAGTTTTTTTTTTTTTTACAAGAAATAAGAAATATCATAAAAGAAAACCAAAGCAAAATCAATTATTAGGCTTATTCTAACCCAATTTGGTTTGAAAATTAGCAAAGAAAGGAAAACTATTACTACTACCAGTCTACCACCTCGTAAATAAGGTTATTTTCGTAAGGTTACATGCACAGTGCAAACTTCCCTTGTTTTTGTGCGGTTCTGTCCTCTTCCCTTCTCCTTCTTGTTATTTCGTGCCTAAACAAACATATTAATACTTTGTGCCTAACTGTTTTTTTTTTTTCATGTTTTTTAAATAAAAAGAAAGATAATAGAAATTAATGAGAGTTTTGAATATAGTTATAGGAATAAAATAGTAACGTTATATAAATAAAATGAACATAAAATGTGTACATCAAAACATTTTATTTATTTTATATATAATTATAGATAAAAAAAATTAAAGACTTTTATACGTTTAATAAAAAGTCATTTGAGTATGCAAGAATGTGTAACTGTTTTAAATATTTAGAAAATTTTTGTAACTCATAAAAATATTGTCTGGTTGAAGTAAAATTATCTAAACTAGAAGATATATTCGATCTTTATTTTTGTTTTTGTTTTTATTAAAGAGTAGAAATATCTTCTTTTTGTGAGTTAATGAATTGAAATTTTATACGAAGGATACTTATATTTAACGTATATAACTTTTATATAAATGTTATTTATATTTTTTTATTATATGAAAACCTTTTCTTTTTTTAATTTGAAAACATAAACAAATTAAAAAATTTGGACTTTCATATATTTCTTATTTTATAAAAACATTTTTTTAATTTGAAAATATTAACAATAAAAATTTTAAACTTTCATACATTGTATTTAAATTTCGAGAGGAGGGTACTGTGACCAAAAAATATTTAAATTCTGGTAATCATACTTTATACCTTGTGGTGTGCTGTACAGGTAACTAAACTTGCGTGGCACATTTCCACACATAAGAGGAAAACATGACTTAATTTTTAGGAACTAAAAGTAAATATTACTCTGTCTACATAAACTTTTTTTTATTCATCTCTATTTACAGAAACTGAAAACACGTTTCACTGTTATTGTAATTAATAGATTTTTTTTAAATACAAACTTAATGAATTTATTCATTGAGTTATGTAATATTATTTTGGTAACTACACGTATCAAAATTTAGATAAAATGAAGATATATATATATATATATATATATATATATATATATATATATATATACATATATAAAATCTTATAAGCGATATTAATTTATATTATAAAATTATAACTTGTGCTAAATTAAAATTATTAATGAAATGATAAATAATTTTAAACTATATATAATATAAATACATAATAATAATATAAATAACTATATTTTTAATTAGATTTTTTGTATAGTTCATGACAAACACTTTTTTTTTTATTTTAATAAAACAATTTAAGAGATTTTGAACGGTGAGAGGAAAACATAGCATAATTGAAGCCTAACTCTTTAGTCTTGAAGAGAGAGAGAGGCAAGGAACGAACGACGTATTCTCTCTCCTCCACTCACCTCAAATCCAAATCCAAATCCCAATTCTCCAGTCTTTGCTATGGCATCAATTTCGTCCTTATCTCTCACTTCTGTTTCCCTCCCCAAATCTCAATCTCTGGTACGTAATTTCTTCATACATTCATTCATTTTCCTATTTCCGTTGCCGCACTCACCAATGATTTTGATTTCTCCCAGGACCCCAAGAAAATCTCTGATTCTTCTTCCTCCTCTGGTGCGACACTGCCTTCAATTTTCGTTCCTGTTATGTCTTATTAGTACTATGCTCCATTCTCTTTCTCATTTCTACTACTTGTTACTTAGCAGGCAGCAGGAGTCAAAGTTGTTGTTGCGCGCCATCGTTCCAACGAAGAAAGATGCTTCTATCTTCCGCCGCCATCGTTGCCGGAACCTTGTGCAGCAATTCAGTCAGCGGAGTCAGTTTGGCAGCTGAATTCGCCGATAGTAATTCTCTATAAACATCTCAATTTTCATTTATGAATATGACGCCATTGTGTCTTTGGTGATGATGATATTTACCATTGCATGTTATGTTTAATTGTTTATGTTATAATGATAAATATGACACTCTTGTATTGTGTTGTGTTGAGCCACATATTGATGTAGAAAGTATAAAATAAGAAAAATCATAGCTACTAAGACTTGCAATGTGATGCATAGTTTGTGAATACAGTGCCAGCGCTTAGAGGGAAGGATTATGGCAAGACAAAAATGCGATACCCAGACTACACTGAAACTGAATCAGGACTCCAATATAAGGTGATGTAGTAGTAGTGGTAGTAGTAGTGGTAGTAGTGGTTGTTGTAAATAGTATTTTATGGGTTGATTAAGCATGTTTTCCATTATTAATGTTTTAATTAATTTATGTACATCAAGAATGCAGGACTTGCGACCTGGGAATGGCCCCAAACCCAAGATGGGTGAGACAGTAGTGGTAATGCACATAATTGTTTCTACATTTTCTTTATTTAATTCTTTTGTTACGGTTGACTGGTTGGAAATTCGAAGTCTGATATAGCCAGGTAATGGACTGTTAAAGGATTCTCAGGTTCAAAATTTCTTTGGTTCTCTAGAGTCTAGATAGTAAACTTTCTTGGTTCACTGGGATTTTGTAAGTTTTATAACAGAAAAAATATAATAAACAAAGAAGAAGATAGACAATACGTATGTGGAGGAAATAAAATGATTTTATTCTTAATCAAATTGTTCTGAGCAGCAATACAATAAATAACAAAACAGAAACTAATTAAATAACAAGATTTCAGCAAAACAGAAAATTAAAACTGACTTGCTCCTAAAGTATAGGAACCACTTGTTGACTAGGCTAACTCCATAACTGAAACAAAGAAAAACAAACAAAATATGCAGTTACAAAAGTAATTTAAACAAATTTAAACACTCCTCCTTGCTTTAGGAACTGCAAACTCCAATTCTTTGCCTTAAGAGTTCAAATTTGTTGATAGGCAGTGACTTTGTAAACATGTCAGTCAGTTGATCTGCAGACTTGCAATAAATTAAGTTTACTTCTCCACTTTGCTACATCTCTCTCAAAAAATAGAGCTTGATGTTGAAATGTTTAGTCTTCCCATGACACACTGGATTGTTTGCAATAGCAATGGCTGACTGATTGTCAACAAAAATTCCAGTTTTGATCTTCAGCTACAAAAGTAAATCACATAGAATCTTCTTCAGCCATAAAGCTTGATTTACCGCTGCTGTTGCTGCTATGAATTCAGCCTCTGCAGTGGATTGTGCTACAATCTCTTGCTTCTTTGTGCACCATGAGAAAACTCCTGAGCCTAGGCTGAAACAGTATCCTGAAGTGCTCTTCATGTCATCAACGGATCCAGCCCAATCACTATCAAAGAATTCATACAACTTGAATTCTTGACACTTCTCAAATTTGACACCATAATCAATAGTGCCCTTAACATACCTCAATATTCTCTTTGCTGCTTTTAAATGCATTTCACTTGCACAATGCATAAAACGAGACAAGAGACTTATAGCAAATAGAATGTCTGGCCTTGTTGCAGTGAGATACATTAGACATCCAATCAAGCTCCTATAATATCCTTCATCAATTTTATCAGCACCGTCTACCTTGTTGAACTTCTCCTTTTGATTCATTGGTGTGCTAACAGATTTGCATTCCTCCATTTGAAACTTCTTCAAAATTTCTTTTGCATATTTCCTTTGACAGATTAACACTTTGTTCTGACTTTGCTTGATCTCAATTCCAAGAAAATAAGTCATGAGACCAAGATTAGTCATTTCAAAAGCTTGCATCATTTCTTGCTTGAACTCCTCAACTAGCCTTGCATCATCTCTAGTTACTAAAAGGTCATCAACATAGAGAGAAACTATGAGAAAGTAATTTAAACAAATTTAAACAGATTTTGTATGGGATAGCTTTTGGACAGATTTGACAACTTAAGTGAAGAAACAAGAGTAGCTTGCATTTCTCCAAGTGGAGTCTAAACAAATATAAACCCTTAAAATTTATTGAGTTTAATAAAATATGGATAGAAAGTTAGTGTAGAATAATTTTGAATGGTGAGATTTGCAACTGCACACCCTGCAATTACTTTTACAACTGCAAGGGATCCACATCCTGTTCTTGACACTACTGTTCTCCCGTCAAATTAAAATAAGTGAAGCAACTTTGGTCTTCCAATTTCTTTAGGTAGACTGGGATGGCTACACCATAGGTTATTATGGCCGCATATTTGAAGCACGGAATAAAACCAAGGGTGGTTCCTTTGAGGTATGAATGCTTTGAATCTTCTAACTTGATACGGAGTGATTGATTATTACACACCTGTTGTGCTATTTTTATATCATGCAGGGCGATGACAAGGACTTTTTCAAATTCAAAATAGGTTATAATGAGGTGAGAAATCTCATCATTTAATGATTAAACTAGTTCCTTGCAACTTGACTAGGATCTTTGTTATACATTGTGAATGCTATTTCATGAACAATGTTTGTTGCTACGTGTGAACAAAGTGATCCAGGATGCAAGAGGGTCATAACTATTTAGGGTTACCTGGATTAAAATACTATTTCTTTTGCAAATTAGTTTTAATTTTATGTTCTTTTATTAATTTTGCATTTCCACCACTGGAAATGGGGTTGTAGAATTTTCTCCTTGGTAACCGATATGATGTAAAAGAAGGATCTTAACTGAAACCCCTTTTGTGAAAATAAGTGTCAGCTCCTTGTGTTTCTGTTTTATTTTTACTCTTCCATGCATGTACTACTCCTGAACAACATCCTGTGATGGTATTGTTTGGTTCCACTTTTATAACAAAATTATGAGTGATGGATATAGCATGCTTTTTTGGCTATACCACAAGGTGTCCTGTGCCCTTTGACTGTGGCCTGTGGGATTAAACCCTGCTTGGGCATTGTCTTCCCTTGTCCACAAGATGTTTCATGCGGGTGCCATACAAGTTTTTGTGTACTTGTTTTCAACTGAATTCATCACAATTGTTAATTCACTAAAATTATCCCTCTCCCTTATCAAAGCAAACAGATTCTTGGTTGGAACAATAATTCCTTTTTTTACCTTGAAATACTTCTTAGTTATATCCCCTACATCATGCTTCTTGATGTAATGCTTCACTTTAAAATTGCCAATGGACATTATCGATGGATGCCGAGAACATATTAAGTGCTCAATTGTGTTCTATTTTTTGGGTTCTGCAACTCTGTTTTGAAGACAGATCTCTATGTACTTTGATGTTCAGGTAATACCAGCTTTTGAAGAGGCTGTTTCGGGCATGGCTCTTGGGGGCATTAGAAGGTGTTGCATCTATATTGCTAGAAATATTTGATGCATTCTAGAGTTGTGTTATGAACAAGTTCTTTCGTGTCATTACAATAGTCTGAAATTTATTTCTTTGGTGAAGAATAGTATTTCGAATAAAATGTAATTGGAAAATAGCGCCATGCATATCACACCTACAATTAGCAGTTGGATGTCCATGAGTCATATTATTATTTTATTGAACTGCAACTCCTATCAATTCTAACTCTGAATCTGGGGAACTTAACATCCTGACTTTCATAAGTTAAAAGTATGAATCACTTGGAATATTTGGTTCGGAATCTTCTATTTAAATCATTTTAATCCTTAAAAAATATGAATATGATAGAAAACTTAGGCAAATGTATTTTGGGTTCATGTACATATACTATGGAAGAAATGTATAGGGAGAGATATGCAAATTTCATTATGTTTGTCAATGATGTAGGATAATTGTTCCCCCGGAACTTGGATATCCTGAGAATGATTTCAATAAGAGTGGCCCAAGACCAACAACATTCTCGGTAAGAAGTGAATATCTATGTTCTTCCACTATCTGAATGGATTATGAGAAAGATGCAATCCAAATATATTTTTACAGGGCCAACGAGCCTTGGATTTTGTGTTGAGGAATCAGGGGTTGATAGACAAGACTCTCTTGTTTGATATTGAGCTGTTGAAGATTATTCCAAACTGATTGATCAAATTTTGAATTGACTGTCAAATATCACCGTCGGAATGTTGAGGTTAGTTTCCCTGTCGTAAGCATTAAGAGCCACAATTGACTTAAATTTTTAATGCCTTATTGAGTTATTGTTATTTTTAGTAACTTGTGTTTTGGTTGTAGGTCTACTTATTTACAGAGGATGAGAGGATACATGCAAACAACTGTCCTGTAGAAATTTTGTTAATATTGATATTAGATGCTTGTGTCAAATGACCTCGGGAATAGATGCTATGAGATTTTAAGTATTTTGTGGTCTTCGTTGTTGGTTTCTTCAGTAATAGTAACATATGAAGCATTCAAAGCAATTCTCCCTGAACTATTGCAAACTTGAATATACTGTATGACACTGTAAGTACATGGGATGGAGCATCATATGATCAATTAGAAATTAGTAATAGTTAGCAGAAAAAGACTGTGACTGCAACGTAATAACTTTTCTAATAGCTATTGTTGTAGATAAAGTGTTAGTGTTACCATCACAACTTGTGTTCAGCCTTAGACATTTTCCCTTGTATACTTCTTCGCTTTCAAGCAGCAATAATCATTGTAATATGAGAAACAAACATAAATCAGTGAAACTGGGTGATTTTCCCATTACACTTGAATATCAAGATAAAACAATAGTGCTAAATCTGGGCATCAAAATTGTACTTGAGGTGCTTCAACATTCTGGATAAGTAACTTTATTGCTCCAATTTCCTGTCTGATTTATGTCATAAATTGAATTAATAAAGTCATGTCAATGCCAAACAGTCTTATTAATTTATAGAAGAATAATCCCTATGCATATTTTTTAGCAACACTTTTCCTTTCAGGCCAACGACCATGATATTCTAGTTAACCTCGGGAAAAGGAGAAACCAGCTCCAGTTCAAACGAGTTTTGATAGATACACAAGATTGATTTTAATGGCAAGCTTATAGATTTAGGAAAAGAAAAATACTGTAGTTGCAACAACTTGCTATATTTGCTAACATATTTATTCTAAACACTAAATGCGTGTTTAGATTAAAGCTTGTAAACTTGACTGAGTTAAACATAAGTTAGTAATTGATTTTTCAATAATAACTCAGTTTTATTACTACAAAATTGAGTTTTCTGATAAAATTTTAGTGTGCAAACATAGTTTTGAGGATAACCAAACTATGTTTAGCATTCAAAAGTACTCTTTCAACGATTAACCAAACATTAACAAATTTCTTAATTAATTTTTTTAATATAATTTATAATGTTCATACTATTAAGTTTTGGATTATTAGTTTTTAAAACATTTGATCTATAAGATTAGTTTTATTAGCCGACAAATCAATCATGTTGTCCACATCTTTGCAAGGGCATTATGCTTCTCTGTTATTCACTGCATATTTTTATTCCAACTAGTATCCATGATCATATTTTGAATGAAATGCAATAAGTTTTTTTTAATAAAAAATAAACATTTGACATAAACTAATTAAAGCATGAAAAAATAACTCATTAGCATCGGTTTACATTGAAGGGTTTGGATAAATTGCATAAGGTTCTGAATTCAAATCTTGGACATTGTAAAATAAAATAACATAAAAATGAAAGCATAAAAAAAGGCAAAATTTAAACATAAATAATATGGATTCGGTAAGATCGAGAATCGCAATGTAGGGATTCCGATAAAAATTGATAAACAGATTGAATGATAATATATATATATATATATATATATATATATATATATATATATATATATATATATATATATATATATATATATATATATATATATATATATATATATATATATATATATATATATATATATATTATCTGAAGGATAATATTTTAATTTACTAAAGCATAGCTCCAAAATTACGCGGTTCCGCTCGTGCCGCATAACGTTACCAAATTCGTCTTTTTCAACAAATTCTGGATTAACTATTGAAAGACGACATGCGACCTGTGATTGCATTAGGTGAATCTTCATGCCATGACAGATCGAGGCAAGAAATGATTAAACAAAGTGATTGGACAATGTTTTGAAAAGTAATAAAATCATAAAAAAAAAAACTTGACCATTTTTTTAATAAACGTTTAGGTAAATTAAGTCTTGTGACTCATAGGATTAGAGCAAGTTTCTAAACTTTATAAATACTTACTATTATAAAGATATTTATAAATTATTATTATTAACAAAATTCTTATATTAATAACAAAATTCTTATATTAATAACAAAATTCAAACACTTAAAAAAAATCAAATATCTCCATGAAATATGAATTTGATTCTTAGTAACTAAACTGAGACATACAAATTCAACTCATTAAACTACTCGCATAATTTTTAATAGAGAAATTTACATTAATCACCCATGATGTTGTGTAAAATTACAGTCATTATATGTTATTTTAACCATCACAATTAACTTCCCTTGTAGAGAGTACTAATATAATATATAACGAGTCTCAATCTAATATTTTCAATCAATAAGAAAATTAGTGTAGGAATAGAAAAAAAAAAGTGATTTTATATGTAATTTGAAAAAATTCAACGAACGAGTGTGAGTGTATTTTGCTCTTTTTAATATCATATATACATACAATTGAATAGAGGGTATGTTAAATCAAAAGGTTTTTATGATAATTGATACATGTAATTAAATTACATATTGACTAATTATCAAGTGTGTAAATCAAGTTATGTAAGATTGTTTCAATAACTAGTAGTCTCCATTTGAGACTTGAATATATAATTGCATTAAATCCTTCAAAAAAAACTTTATAGGTTAAATAATCTTATTTAGTTTGGATAGAATTGTCTCTAATAAAAAATTTCAATTGATTGAAGAGGAAATAACAAAATACATAAACTAAATTAGATATTGATAAATTATTAGTAAGTATTTATACAAAAAGTTGTTATATATATACTTGAGTGTATTTATGATATTGTATTCCGTTTAAGCATCTATATTTTATTCATAGATGTTATTTGCATTAAAACTTTTGAAATTATTCTGATTTCTTTCTTTTAGTAAAAGGTTGGACAGTTGATCATTGATAATATAGTTTGGATAGTGTTTTTTGGTGTTTAAAAATTATTAGATTTATGTCTTCTTCTAACATCGATCCTACCTCACTTGTATTTTCTAAGTTTTGGTCTCTATCTTCATTAATATAATTATGCTATATATATATATATATATACACTAAGCACTGAAGTTGCAATCAACAAATGCAAGTAGGCTGGGGTTGATGGTGTTGAAGCAAGAGCATGATGCGCACAGTTGAGAAAACATAAGGGAACATGATGCGCACGAAGGAGATAGAAATAACGTGAAATAAGAGAGAGAAATAAAATATCTTGTTTTTTTTAATTAAAGTATTAAAGTACTGTAATATCTTTATAACAAATAAAATAATGATTTTTTGGTCTTAAATATTTTGATATCCATTGTTAATGCTCTCAACTGAAAATAAAATATGTTAGCATTAACAATTCCCATATATATAAATAATCAGAATTAAAAACTATTTAGCGATCATGTGATTACTTTATATATATATATATATATATATATATATATATATATATATATATATATATATATATATATTCCAAATTTAAAGTGCATGTACATTAGTGAATTTTATATATAAGCATTTACATATACTAATATACATATATACACTTAATTTTAATTGAAATACATTAACAAATTATATCATCTAAGAAATTGTTAGTTATAATTAACTTAATTACAAAGTCCAACTAAAAAACAATATATATATATATATATATATATATATATATATATATATATATATATATATATAAAATGTGCAATTATTTATATTTTGTAACGCGTACACTAACAAGTTATATCTTTATAATCAAAAAGAGAAGTTATATCTTTAATTATCTTTTGAAAATTAATGTACTAACATGCCGTCTCCTTTATATTTTAGAAGGAATTCGTTAATAAATTATACCTTAAGAATATTTTAAAATAATCGAAGTTATAACATAATCATTCTAACATTAACAAATATATATATATATATATATATAGAGAGAGAGAGAGAAAGTAGTTTTTCGCATTTTAATCAAAATTAAATCTATCTTTGAAGGAGTTAAAGTTGGTCCAGATGGTCTTAATTTGAGATAGTTAAATCATAACCATAGATGTCTTAAATTTCCAAATCCACTTTAATCCCAGATTCCCAAGTGTTGTTGGAGCCTAATACGATCGAATATTAATGCAGTTATGTCTGCTGCATCAAGTCAAGACACCACAGTCATTTTTTAAGCGAAGGGGCTTAAACTTCAAAGACAATAGAGAACAAGAAAAATACGACAAAGAAACATTATTGTGTTCATACCACATAACGTACCAATGCATTGGGGGATTCTTTTCAATTCAAGATGCGCATCTGCATGCAGCTACCAAGTGTCAATGGGTCACAAAACATCCATTAATTTGTTGGCACAGTTGTTATTCTCATGCCACTGTGTAATGTTACTAACTGTCATCGTGCAATCATCTTATTATGATATTATCATCTCATATATTGGCCAGCTAGTTACCCAAAAATCATCGCTAAATAGTTAAAATTAAGTGTATGTATATTAGTATGTGTAAATGCTTATATATAAAATTCACTAATGTACATGCACTTTAAATTTGGAATATACATACACACATATATATTAAGTAATCACATGATCGCTAAATAGTTTTTAATTCTGATTATTTATATATATATGGGAATTGTTAATGCTAACATATTTTATTTTCAGTTGAGAGCATTAACAATGAATATCAAAATATTTAAGACCAAAAAATCATTATTTTATTTGTTATAAAGATATTACAGTACTTTAATACTTAAATTAAAAAAAACAAGATATTTTATTTCTCTCTCTTATTTCACGTTATTTCTATCTCCTTCGTGCGCATCATGTTCCCTTTTTCTCAACGGTGCGCATCATGCTCTAGCTTCAACACATCATCAACCCCAGCCTACTTGCATTTTATAAATTATAAAATTAAAAGTTTTTATAATTATTAAAAACATTTAAATCTAAAAAAATTGTAATATAATTGTAATACTAATAAAAATAATATCAGTGGTTGATAATAATTTATTTATTTTGACTAAGTTACTAAAGTTCATTTATAAGTTTTAAAATTTATACTTAGGGGGCTGTATTGGATTAAGATTTCAAATGATTTTAAAAGACTTTTTTATGATTAAAAAGTCTTGTGGTATTCAATCAAGATTTTTATAAAATATAAATAAATCTTGTGGTATTCAATTAAGACAATAAAGATTTTTTTTTCAGGGCAACAAAATCTGTTGGTATTCAATTGAGATTTCTTACCACTTTTAAAATGTCTTTTGGTATTCAAAAGTAAATAGATTTTGATGGATTCTTTTGTGGAATGGATTTTGAGAGACTTTTTAGTTAGAAATACACATAAAATACTCCTCCAACAATCTCACCTAAACCCTTGAGACTTTTCATAATCTTCCAAAGACTTTTTCTTCTCCTGCCGAACAAGACACAAACCACTACCAGGTTCATTCTCTTACAACTTTTCAATCAATTTTACCTATTTTTTTAATGGCAATCGATAGTCAATATTGTTCATACTATATGTATATTACGCAAATCAAAAGAAAAGGGTGCTGTATATGCTTCAAGATTTCGTATTCATATTGTTTTCAACGTCCAGGCAAAGAATATGCATCAAAAGAATGACAATTGATATACATCAAGATTTCATATTGCTTTTTTTTTAGTACTGTATATGCAAATCAAAATAAAAAACTCTTTTTTTTTTCTGTTTCTTCAACTTGTTTTTTTACAACGTCCATTATTATTATTATTATTTTCTTGTGTTATTATTAAAATGTTAATTATTAATGTGTTATTATTATTTTTTTGACAGCGTGTTATTATTATTATTATTGTGTTAATAATTTTTTAATTGTTATTGTGTTATTATTATTGTTATTTTGTTAATAGTTTTTTTTAAAATGATTTTATGATATATGAGTATTATTTTTATGGAAAATGCTAACATGTGCCCTTAAGACACTTGTTAGTGTATTATGTATAGAAATTTTGTATTGAAAGTTGTGCAATTTACTTTTTTAAAAGTCAAAAATTGTTGTTTTTAAGACATAGTTACTATTGGAAGTATCCTTAACATGTGCCCTAAGTGCGCATGTTAGCATGACCCTTATTTTATTATTAGGTAGTTTTTTATTGGTTTTTCTATTGAATTGTATATTATTCGGGATATAGTCACTATACTTTTGACAATTAGGAAACAATAACCATTTTTGTCAAATAACTAGTTTCTTATATATATATTAGCGATCAAATGGGGGATTCACAAGAAAATAACAAAGGAAAGAGTAGAGACAAAGATAATTATGTATCTTGGACTATGGAGGATACCAATGAGTTGTTGCACCTCTTGATGGATGCTATGAATAGGGGATTGCGTGATGCCAATGGGTCACTTAGCAAACAAAATGTAGAACGAATAATACTTCCTCAACTCAATGCAAAAACTAAATTCCCTAAAACTTATAGTCATTATTTGAGTCGGATGAAGTGGTTTCGAAACCAGTATAACATGATGTCAACCCTTATGCGCAACAACTCTGGCTTTGGATGGGACCCAATTGGAAAAACTTTCACTGCTCATGAGGATGTATGGAAAGATTACTTAAAGGTGAGCTAAGTTCATAATCTTTTAAATATATTAATAGTTATAAATTTAGTAAATTATAATATTTGTAGTATATTAACAATGATTTTTTTTTTAGTCCCACCCAAGTCACAGCAAACTTCGAGGAAAAAGTATGGTTGATTATGAGTATTTGAAGATCGTTGTTGGGGATGGAGTTTCTAGCGGGAATAATTCTATATCAGTCGATCCAGATGATACTGATGCAACAACTTTTGAGCCAGAAAATAGAACTGTTGGGATAGAAGAATTTTCATATGATCTTAATAGTGATACATTCATAACACCAAATAACTATGAACCAGCATATCAGCCTCCATCACCAAACCAACCAAGTCCACCATCCCACCCCCCTTTAGATTCAGAGGTTCCCATAGAAAAACAAAACTGTCACAAGCGAAGGAGATCCGAGTATGGAGGGAGTTCAAGCGCTGTTGGGATCAACAATCAAGGCAACGTTCTGGAAAATCTTTCTGTTGGCATTGGGACTATTGCTGTGAATTTTGAAAAAATATCCAACATGATGGAGAAAAGAGAAAAAGATAGAGATAGAGATAGAGAGCTCGAGGGTATTATTTGGGATGTTATAAAAGAAATTCCAAATTTGGATGACATAACGCGTTTCAAGACAGCTGAATTGTTAAATACTAAAGCAAAAAATGATTTTTTTCTTGAAGATGTCACCGGAAGAACGCTCATCTTGGATAAACTTTAAGTTAGGGAATAATTAATATTTTGATCATCTATTATTAACATATTATTTTAAACATCGTGAGTTTGTTGAACTATATCTTTTGGGTCTCTATTTTGGTTGAAGTATTTGGTTTGTTTTTTGGTCGAACTATTATGGTTGAAATATTTGGTTTGTTTTTTGGTCGAACTATTATGGTTGAAGTATTTAGGTTATATATTTTGTGAAATTGTTGTGGTTAAACTTTAGTTATATTTATTTTATATATGAATTTGTATTAACTTTGATATTGACTTATAACTATGACCATGACATAAAGAACGAAGAAATGGATGGAGATATATATAATGAAGATACAAATGATGAAGATATAGATGACGAGGAAACAAATGAAGAATTTTATGAAGCCACATACACATATGTGATGGCAATTTATGCTTTAATAGATATATTAAATCAGTTTTTGAATATGATGCGTGGTGAACATATTGAACGTCCATTAACTCGACGACAAATTACTAGTCGGGGATATGACTATATACACAAAGCATTAAACGATGATCCTGCAATCTTTCGACATGTATATAGGATGTATCCTGATGTATTTCGAAAGTTGTGTACGATTATAAGAGAAAAAACACCTTTGGAGGATACAAGATTTATTTGTGTTGAAGAAATGCTTGCATCATTCCTACAGATTGTCGGCCAGAACACTCGATATTGTGCACAAGGTTTTATCCTTATTTTAAGGTATGTGATCATTATCTAATTATAACAAAATTCTAATTATAATTGTGATTATTATAATAATATTTATGATTATTGATACACACACTTTAGGATTGCATTGGAGCTATTGATGGTACACATATTCCCGCATCAGTAAAAGGACGAGATGTAAGCAGTTATCGTGATCGTCATGGAAATATATCACAAAATGTATTAGCTGCTTGTAACTTTGATTTGGAATTCATGTACGTTCTTAGCGGGTGGGAGGGTTCAGCACATGATTCCAAGGTGTTAAGTGATGCTTTGGCAAGGAAGAATGAACTTAAAGTGCCCCAAGGTAAGTATTATCTGGTGGATTGTGGATTTCCTAATCGACGCAAATTTTTAGCCCCATATCGAGGTGTACGATATCATCTACAAGATTTTGCAGGTCACGGTAATGACCCTGAAAATGAAAAGGAATTATTTAATCTTCGGCATGCATCCTTAAGGAATGTGATTGAGAGGATATTTGGTATTTTTAAATCGCGGTTCACAATTTTTAAGTCAGCACCTCCATTTCTATTTAAAACACAAGCAGAGCTTGTGTTGGCATGTGCAGCACTTCATAATTTTCTTCGCAAAGAATGTCGTTCTGATGAATTTCCAGTGGAACCTACTGACGAGTCTTCATCTTCATCTTCATCTTCAGTGTTACCAAATTACGAAGACAATGATCATGAACCCATTGTTCAAACACAAGAGCAGGAACGAGAAGATGTTAATATATGGAGGACTAATATAGGTTCAGATATGTGGAGAAATGCTAATAATTAGGCGAACATGAAGTGAGAATCACTTTGTTATTATTTTTTTAGGCAATAATGACTTTGTTATTAAAAGGTTTAAAATTTCTATCGTTTTTATTTTCTTTATTCAAACATTATAATTTATTTATCATCTTTTTCATTCACTTTTGTAACTTCCATTATTTTTTTGTTTAAAATGTATTAATCTTTCAAAATCTTAAAAATCCATAAAGTACTTTGAAATCTTAAAAATCTGTGTTAGAAATCCATTAAAATCTTGGGTTAAGAATCCTGATTGTAAAAAGTCTTTTAAAAAAAATCTTTTAAAATCCCACAAAATCAATACAATCCCACATAATCTTTTAAAATCTTCAAGATTGTTTTTGTCAAAATATTCTCTCAAAATCTCAATCCAATACACCCCCTTAGTGTTGACATATCAAAATTATCAAAGTAAGACTATATACGTATGTAAGAAAAAATATAACAAGAAATAAGAGTGAGAATATTTTGTCCAACGTCCATAACAGACTGGCCACAGAAACAAAACATTCTTAAAGCTAGCCATGGAAGTATCCATCGGACTTGGTCAACCACGTTAAGGATCGATTATCACGTGAATCACTTTATGTAGGCAATGTCCTGCTGTACTTTGTTAACTATGCAATAATTTTTGTCTAAAGGGCCCTTTGTAGTATCAGGTGACTAAAGGAAAAGATTCTTATAGAAAAAGAAAAAAGGATTGAGAAAAGTAAGAGATTTGATATATGATACGATGAAAATGAAAGAAAGTAATAAAAGGAGGGAAAAAATGTTAAATAAATAAAGATAAACAGAATACAAAAAAAATTAAAATTAAAACCCTTGATTCTCATTAAGAATGATTAAAGTTACATTCTATCGAGTATCTATTTCTTTGGCCATTTTGCGCAATCAAATCCTCAACGTTAAGGAGATCGATGCATGTATAAAACTAGTTTTTCTTTCTATTTTCTCTCTCTCTCTCTCTCTCTCTCTCTCTCTCTCTCTCTCTCTCTCTCTCTCTCTCTCTCTCTCTCTCTCTCTCTCTCTCTCTCTCTCTCTCTCTCTCTTGTAGTCTTGTTAATTAGAAAGGAGTCATTAAAGAAGGGAACATTGTCGTTTATATATGGCTACTACCTACTAACAAAGGACCCATGAACCATTAAAGAAGAGAAATACCTAAAAATTGTCGTTTATATATGGCCATATAAGTAAAGGAACGGCGTTGCCTTGCCCCTAGAAGAAGAAAGAAAACACTTTATTAGCTGGTTGCACGTTTTAAATTATGGCGTCTTTTCGAACGCGGTTCATATAATTAATCTTATAACTTTTGTCTTTATTTAAACATTAATTTGATATCATTTTTGTTGGGATTATAGCAAATGACCCGTACAGAAAAGTATTAATACGTGAATACATGTTATACGTCATAATATGAAGTGTATGTTTCGACATATATAGCTTTTTTTTAAATTATTTTAAAAATAAAAATTGAACTAAAATTACATATTTTTAAAAAAAATATGGGAATCAAATTTGTGAATTTTTTAAAATAAAAGGATCAAATATTTGTTTCTGTTTTGAATTGTGGAGACTAAAATCGAAATGTTTTAAAAGAAAGGATCAAATATCTCTGTTCTAAAATGAAAGGAGGAACAAAATTCTGAATTGAACAAAATAACCATATACGAAAGATTAGATACCGTCATTTTTTTATACTAATTAAGGAATTCAATGACAGCAATACTTTATACCGTGATTTATGAATTATGAACCCGAAAACTCTCTCGTGCTAACTAAGGAATCAATGGCAGCAATATTTTTTCATAAAAAATATTTTAATTCTTTAACGATGACTCTAATTATATGTTTGATTGGAGGAAATTAATAAAAGAAAAAAAAAGAGATAGATCCATTATCACTGCCACACACAATTCATGTTTTTCTTTTTGTGATCATGTATCAAATATTTTTCTTTTAAAAATAGTTGGACCGTATGATAGACTTTCTAAGTTTGTATTAGTTTTTGGATCATTCATTGATTTAAGGACAAAGGATTTAGTCATCTATTTTGTAAAAAATTTAGTTTTAATCGCTATTGAACATTTTGGTATCTGAACTTTTAAAAATAAATATTTTTAATCCAATAAAATAAACACCACATAAGAAATAGTATTAACAGTGTCTGTTTTGAAGAACTAAAAATATTTATTTTAAAAGTTTAAAGACTAAAATGTTAGGTGTAAAAATACAGTAACTAATACCATTTTTTCCTGGATTTTATTATTTAGATATGGAAATGAAAGAGAATATCAAAATATTAGTCCTAAATTAGTGATCACTAGGGTCGATCCAATAATAAAGAATTTGAACAATTTGCATAGACTAGTCTTAAGTTTAAAGTTAGCAAGTAATATTATTCCTCAGTTTCATGTTTATAGCAACGAGCTGGTTAGGATTCAAGAGTGGTTGAGGAGGAACCGGGACTGCAGAGTTCTTCACATACACCTTCGTACTTGCAAGGATATATATAGATGCCAGGTCTGATACTCAGTTGAAGGTGCTGGTTGAAGCTCCCTTGGAGTTGGTTGGTCATTTGCATTCTGATGCAACTGGCATGTGTTTCAGAGACTGTAGTTTTTGGTTTGGCTCTCTCATGTAACCAAAAAAAAAAATTATATTATCGCCGTTCTTCGTAAATTAAAAATATTAGACTTCAAAAAGAAAATTATAATATTTTTCTCCAAATCAGAGATATCATGTAAAATATAACATTTTCAAAGATCGATTGAGAATATTATTTATATATATCATGCATAAAAAAGTTTACATTTATAGATATGTGATTAAATAATAAAAAATTATTAATATTTTAAATTAATACTATATCATACGTTAAAATATAGTAGAGCAATGGAATATTAATTAATTTTTAAATTATATGAATTTTTTAAAGACTTAATGTATATTTTGTGAGAACTTTGAATTCTATGAAATATCTACTTTGTCAGACATATATGTTTGTTGAGACTGATTTTTTCAATTAAGTACTTTGATGTGTTAATTCTCCTATATTATTCTTCTTATACTGCATTCCTTTATTTTAGAAGGTATACTGCATTCCTGATATAATGATAATTTTAGTTTTTTTTTTTTGTTTTAAGAAAATTATAGGGAAAATTAATAATGCCCTAACCAATGTTTATAATTTATAAAAAGGATCCAGTTACGGATTACCAGTCACATGCTAAGATATTACCAATTTTTCCCACTTAATAGTTTTTTGGTAATTTAAATTTAAAGTACGAGTGTTTTACAGAGCATATATATTACTCCTTATCTTTTTTTTTTCAAGTATATTACTCCTTATCTTTGCCAATGGATTTATCTATATATAAAAAAAGAACATCTTTGTCAATGGTGGTAAAATAATTTTGTATAAAATACTAAAATAAGAAATATAATATCTAATAATCACCCTTCTCGATCAGTTGTGTTTTTCTATTTCTGTTTTTTTCTTTGTCTTTCTTTTAGGAGAAACTGAAAGCACGGATTGAGCAACGAAGAGCCTCAGGCTTTGTTTCACTGCATGTTTGCCTACCACTCAATGAAAACCAGCATGCTTCGCGTGGATTATGTGTATAAATCGGTTCTTATTTTTACCGCGGCCAAGACTATATATTTTAACAAATTTGCAGATTCATTAAATATGGCAGCAATAAATAAAACACTAGTAAATCCCCTCACAATTTCCATCATACAATACAATTGATGGAGAAAAGAAATAACGAGCTCTATATATTTATGATGGTAAATAAAAAATGGACGTCATATCAAATCATAATTGCAGATGAACAACCAGGGAAACAAGGTAAATGAAGAGTGTTCCACCAAAACAAGTAAGACCAAGAGTCCCACAAACTAGACCTGTGAACTCAATTAAGCTGAACTCCTCTTTGTTTGATCCTTTGGTTATTCTGTGGTCAGAAACTGGGACATAATTCCAACCATGTTGAGATTTGCAACACCTTTCCAATCTCTCCTTCACCCTCACCATCTCTATCCTCTTCTTTAGAACATTTAAATTCGCATCTATGTTGGTGGATCTCCCTGTTGATTATTGATCATGGTTATTACAAATAATGAGACGAATAATGCAAAAGAGAATAAGAGATTAAATTATGAAATTGATGATCACCTTCATCTTGATAGTTTTGAACTTTTATTATTTGCGGCCCTCGACGTATATTGCTTCTTTTGAATTTGAGATATGGTCCTCTTGCTTGTACGGAGAAGAAAGAAGGGAGAGAAGCAGCAGCCATGTCACTTTGCACCTTAATTTAGTTCTTGTTAATTACAATATATATGATCACTGACTAATGACTATCACTCACTTCTGAAACAAAAATAAAATAAAATGGTAAGAACTAGCAAGCTAGGGTGGTGGTGGTGGTGGTGCTATAAAAGTAGTGGAGTACCTTAAATTTCGGAATATTTATATGGGTTGGTTAGCCTTATATTATAGGTTCCCTTGACCTTGAGTTCTATGATAGGACATGAGAAAGGGTGTTTTAGGGGTCAAGATTCAAGATACAATCCCGTGCTTTGAGGGCCGGGAAAGAACTTGATTGATAAGAAATAGTTTTTGATGATATTCTAAGAGTGGAGGAAAGGCTGTAGGAAAAGTCGTGGTTGCAATTAATAAATGTATATAACCCTGACTTTGGTGTTATCTATTCATGGATTTGTTCCAACTGACCGGCTTCTTTACTTTATTAACTAATTATTTGTTTTCTTCTTTAAATTAGATATTACCCATCAATTCCCATATCATAAATTAGAATACAATTTTGAGAATGAGAGATTCTTTTTACACTTTTAAGTAAACACTCTCAATATTTTCTTTCTTCTTTTTTTTCAGATACATTTTATACACTTCTCTCGGAACACGTAACCAGTAAAATAAATTTATCAAAATTCTCTCATTTTATTTGTATTTGTATACTTGATGTTTTTACAACGGTCTATCTATTTCAGTTTATCAAATTTTATCTTTATCAATGTAAAATATAATTTATATATTTTTAAAAAGACCTTTTTATTATAAATTGTATTTATTTTAAAATTTATATACTAAAGAATATACTATATATAAATTTTAATTACATAATATATATATATATATATATTACACTTGCACAAACCGGAATGTAACTAATTCATTATTGATGCTTTATGTTATTAAACGAATAATTGGAGTTGACTTAACTTTATTATGAGTTATTATATATTTTTCGTCCAAGGAATTCCTTAACGAGAGTTATAACCTAATTCCAAAAAGTATGTGAAGATTCATTTACAGAATTAATCTTTTCTAAAAATACTTTTTATACACACAACATATGGAAGGTTGAAATTATAATCACATATTTAAAAAATATAATTATTTATCAACTATGTCATATTATGTTGGTTCACATATTTAAAAAATATAATTATTTATCAACTATGTCATATTATGTTGGTAGTTTTTTTTATTAGTTTTATGTTGATAGTTGATAATTACTATGCATACTTAGTTTATACACTTAAATTAAATAGTAATTATCTAATTTATTCTCTTTTGATGCTTCTTTTGACTTAAAAATATAAGAATTTAACTTTTTTTTGAGTTTTATCTTGAGAATGCTAAAGTTAGTAAATTTATAGATTTTATCCTATTTTTTTAGAGTTTTGATACACTAACAAAAGACATGAAAATGTTGAAGAATTAAAGTAATAATGCTTCAATGTGTTAGTGTGAAAAGCCAAACTGAAAACCAACTGTATTATGTATGGGTGCTAATCGTGCAACTAGAAGCTTAACACCTGATCATTTAACCTAGTTGTACTTTGCATGTACATTAAGTATGCATATGCAAGTGTAACTTATAATGATTTTTGAAAAGCATGATTGTGGAACATTTTGAAAAATATAAAAAGATTACACCATGCTTTTTGGATGAAGTTAGTAGAGGATACAAAAAAGAAGAAAAACACTTATTTGAGAGTTCTTCTACTTTTTCCGTATTGGACTTCCAGATTATCAATTTCTGTTGGATTTATAAATTTGTAATCCGTATCCATTAGGGAAGGACAAAATTAGAATTGTATATGTTGTATTGGGTGTACAGCAATTTGCTGTATGCAAAAAGAAAAACTGAACATATTTGGTTTAGGGCTAATCCTCGCCATTTCTGTTTTTTCTTTTTTTAGACAATCGTGCAATAAAAAAAATTAAGATCATATTCAAATTACTCAAACATAAACCAGGGTTTTTTTTTTTTTTTTTCCATTGAAGATTCACTAATTCAGATAAAGCCCATATTATCACATAAAAAAACAAAATAAAGCCCAATTATTATTTTCAGAATCTTATCATATCTTATAATTTAAAATTACGTGAGTTAAAATTTACTTACTTTTGATGTTTTCTTTAAATATTTATAATCCCTTCCAATAGTATTATATTATTTATACTTAGCATACATTAATGAAATTACAATATTATTTATTTAAAATTCATCATCATGCCCACGTTTTCCTTTACCAAATTATTACATATTATATTTTTTTAATAAAATACAGTACAAAAGAGATAAACATGATGCGCATTAGTTCCCTACACATATTTGTTGTGTATTTTGCAAACTTACAAAAATATCTTTTTCTTTTAACCCAGGTAACAAAGAGATGAGACATTGTATTTGTATGAGTACGTGGCGGTTACAAGAGGAGGCGTGATCGAGTCAACATGATGAAGGGCTAAGATTGAACCCTAGTCAAGATTGATTTGGTAATTTTACTACCACAAATTAAATAAAAAACCGGACCATAGACAGAACAGAAGGCACAGCGCCGCCTCATCTCTTCTGCTCTCTCATTACGCTCTTTCCTCCGATCTCAGGTTTGATTTTTTCTTCATCTCTCTTCATCTTATTATTCATCTCGATCTTTTTGCTTCTTCGTATCTTGTTTTTGTTTCATCATCTTAATAATAATTTTAGTGATTCACATTGTTGTGCTCTTTTGTTTGATGCTTTTCTCATCAAACTTTGCATCACGCGTATTGATCTAAGTTTTGTGGGGGGTTTGAATGCAAACCACCATACACGTTATGGCTATTCCTTGTCCGATGCTATTGTTAAGGACTTTAGGCTGCTCGACATGTGTTTTCTAGGTTTTCTATTACTATTCTGTTATGTTTTTTGTGCTATTACGATAACGCCCCTGCTTTATTTAATTTGTGATGCGTTATGGCTTGTGTCCTGATTTAGCATAAGATACCCACCCATAGACTGATATATGAAATCTTTGGGAATAACAATTTATGAGCTTGGTTTTCCATTGTTCCTGATATATGACTGGGTCTTTTTTTTTTATTGTTTCATTATAATATTGTGTTTAGGACTTGCCTTGAGTTTCAATCTTGTAATTTTAACTATTATTTTTTCTGGATTTGAATTGTAGGTGTTGTTTAAGCTTCCTGTGTTGGCTTGGTATCCTTGCAAGTTCTTCTGTAGCAGATTCCAAGGTGAAGGTGTCACGTTAAAGTTTCTTTCATGTTTGAACAGGCTACTATCCATTTGGGAGCAACTGAGCTGCTTGGATTGTATTTTTCTTCTTCTAGAAAAAATTACAGACCCTCACCACCCAGACTTAGTTGTATGAACGGTTGGCCACCTTCCATTATCCTTGAAGGAGATTGTTCAAGGATACAGGTTACCTTAGAGGCTGAAATCACAGCTGCGTATAATTTGAATTCCAGCATTTGCTGCCTCTGAATATCTCTGGAACTTTGTAAGTCAACAAACATGGCTTTACAGAACATTGGTGCTGCAAACAGTGATGATGCCTTCTACAGGTATAAGATGCCTAGGATGATTACCAAAATTGAGGGCAGAGGTAATGGCATCAAAACTAATGTTGTCAATATGGTTGACATTGCAAAGGCACTGGCAAGGCCTGCGTCTTACACGACCAAGTATTTTGGTTGTGAGCTTGGGGCCCAGTCGAAATTTGATGAGAAGACCGGCACTTCTCACGTCAATGGAGCACACGATACTGCTAAGCTTGCTGGCCTTCTTGAGAACTTCATTAAGAAATATGTCCAGTGTTATGGTTGTGGAAATCCTGAAACTGAGATCATAATTACTAAGAATCAAATGATCCAGCTGAAATGCGCAGCTTGTGGTTTTGTGTCTGATGTTGATATGAGAGACAAGCTGACTACCTTCATCATTAAGAACCCTCCAGAAGTTAAGAAAGGATCCAAAGACAAGAAGGCCATGAGGAGAGCTGAGAAGGAGAGACTGAAGGAAGGTGAATTAGCTGATGAGGAACAGAAGAAAGTGAAGAAAGAGGTTAAGAAGAAAGGCTCTTCATCTTCTAAGGATGGCACTAAATCCACCTCTTCAAAGAAGAAAGCAAGTGGCTCTGATGAAGACCGCACTTCACCTACTCACAGTCAAATTGATGAGAAAGAGGAGGCTCTAGATGAGGATGATGACGATGATGTGCAATGGCAGACAGATACGTCACTTGATGCTGCTCGTCAACGTATCCAAGAACAATTAAGTGCTGTGACAGCTGATATGGTTATGCTTTCTACAGATGAACCAGAGAAGAAAAAAGAAGCAAGTAATGGAAATGATGGTTCTCAGAATGGTAACTCAATGCACTGCAGGACCTTGGTTGGTGAAGTGAAAGCAAATTTGAAGAAAGGTGTTGGAGCAAATGAATTGCTGTCGCAACTTGCAGCACATCCTGTACCTGCTCAAGAAAAGATGAGTGCTCTGGTTGAAGCTTTGTTCGAGGGAACTGAGAA
The DNA here is from genome assembly GCF_000004515.6 of Glycine max. Classification (NCBI taxonomy): domain Eukaryota; kingdom Viridiplantae; phylum Streptophyta; class Magnoliopsida; order Fabales; family Fabaceae; genus Glycine; species Glycine max. The sequence goes on along the minus strand of NC_038254.2, from coordinate 57,345,087 downwards.
AGGTTTTGCTAAAGAAGCTGATAAAAAGAAGAACTACTTTTCTGTTGCTGTTGCGGATGAGGGATCCCAGCCGTTGTTGCTTCATGCTATTGAAGAGTTTTCTTGCAAGTCTACTTCAAATGCTTTGAAGGAGGTTGCCCTGGTTCTAAAGGCACTCTACGATGCTGATGTGTTAGAGGAAGAACACATAGTGCAGTGGTATCAAAAGGGACTGAAGGGTGATAACAAGAACTCTAGGATTTGGAAGAATGCTCAACCTTTCATTGATTGGCTTCAGAATGCAGAATCAGAAACCGAGGAAGAATAATTTGTCCTACATTCTCCGTTACTTATGTTTGCTTGCTTGTGTTATGTCCTTTATTTCCAATTAAGGGTCTTGTTGGCCCCATGTGTTGTTCAACTACTATACTTGCTAAAAACTTGGTGTGAGGGGTGCATGGTTGCTGGACTAGTATAGCATGTACGCGTCAGTGAGTTTTGTGTTGTGTTGTTCTAATGTATTTTGGTTTTTGGTTGGTGATGATTATGTTTTCTGTTTTAATAAAACGTGTCTTGATAATATAATGCTGTTTTTCAAACATGTGGTTGATATGAACATCTTCTAGCTGCGTAGGGAATCTCTATAAGACAGATCACAATGTCTTTTTTCTTTACCCCTTTTAGTTTTGTTGGATTGTTGGGGGAGGGTTTGATAGAGGGTGCTTCTGAACAATAGCTTCTGTGGTTATGATTATGAATTGGGTAAGGCATATTTTAGGCCAATTGGGTGTGATTTTGATTCACATATGCTAGTATCATTGTTCCTCCTTCTCAATTTTGGTTAAGTTGGACGTGGGTCCTATATTTTAGGCAGATAGGCCTAGATCTAATCATCTAATATTCCACTTCAATTTAGGTATGTCTCAAATGAAAATGAACGAATGAGATAGTCATGGTTTTCTAGAGAGATAAAAACGGGGGGAATTAAAGAAACTCGTGACTATGCTGGTTATGGATTTTGTTTGCTGGTTGGCCGCATTACCTACAGAAGAGAATGATCTGATTCTTGTGCTGGTTTTAAGAACAAAAGACATTAGCTGTAGGCACTTTATATGTCACTATCATTAAGTTTTGAGATCACATTGACGCGGCAAGTTAATTTGTAAACAAATATACCAAATTGCTATAAAAAAAAGTCACAAATTATATATTCAAACCGTAAAAAATTGGTGACTAAAAATATTTTACTAAATTGAGAGACTAAAAATTATAAATTTAAATTTGAAAGACTACGGATGACATATCTCAAATTTGAGGAATTAATAACAGAATTAATTTTTTTAAAAAAAATTGTAACAAACAGGTCCTACATTAACTGTAATGTGTAGTTAATGAGTAAAATAAGTAAAACAGAAAGTGCAAATTAAAATATACTTCCTTCTTTCTTAAGATTTATTTGTCTTTTTTATAAGATATTTTTTTATTTTCAGATGCATTAATTATTTTTTTCTTATATACTCTTATTTAATTATTCTTTCTCTAAATATTAATAAAAAAAAATTTTATAGATAGAAAAAGATTATAAGAAGAAAATTTTGAAATAATAATATAAATAATAATCGTGATTAATTAAATTAATTGTTATTTTAAGGAGAGTAAATTAGTTAAGAAAATAGATAATAAGTAACCATTTTATTTTGATGTTAGCAAATGGTGATGACAATTTATATACTTTCTCATTCTTTTCTTTCTAGGTACAACCGGTGATGACAATGTATATACTTTCTCATTCTTTTCTTTCTGGTAACAACTGATGATAACAATGTAATTAGATGCTGTCGTGTATATTGTAGTATATACAGCATCTACTTACATTGATGGACTTTCACAGATGAGTAATTATATCAGATTTCTCTTAAATTTGGTCTGTTTTCACCCTTCCTGTACATAAAAAATAATTACGACTTCACTCTGATTTATCTTTTCAACATCATAAGTTATAAACAATTTCTTCATCCGAAGTTGACCATGGAATCACTGAATATGAATGACACGCAACTGAGATTGTCCTATTTCATTTTCCTCGTGTGCTTGCATAGGGGAATGCTGAATATCGAGTGTCTAACAAAAGCAAATATGCAAGGATCAAGACTATGGACTTTGGAAGTCACATATGTAACCTCGTGCAAATGTTCAAGAACAAAAAATGAGTTTACTAACCTGATATTGAAACTGTTGCATTGCAATAATAGCTTTAACCATTATATATACTGGTACAATCATTCCAATGATTCTCAACACTACTAGCTGCAATGCATTGAAGAAAATAAATTCTATTTTAGATTAATCCTCTCAAAATAGTTAATTGTTTCTATTATAAATAAATATCAATTTTCTCTTACCATAAACACAGCCAATGAATATGCTCTTGCTCCACTGAGTATAAATATGATTGGAAGTGTAAGGCGTAAAAGAAGAAGAACAATAAACTGCAATAGAAATGGAAACAACCTTATTCAAAGAAGAATAGCTAGGGAAACGGGTAACATTAGAACAACCAGTGCCATATTCATTTACTTCTGTTGTGCATAAAAATGGACACAGATCTAGAAAGTTGTCTTTGTCACAAGATTCATATATAAATAAATTTCAAATTGTCATGTCTCCCTACTACAAAAAATTATTGCATGATCTAGGTTCATGATGTATCAACCAATATCCGTGCGATATATGTACCACATTTTTCAAATTATTGCAAATGTCATGTAAAGATTGATTGAGACTTTCCATACCACACATAATTTCTCACCTACCACTCTTTTTTTTTTTTTTTCATTTTCTTCATGCAAAACACATTTATGAAGGGAGGAAAAGAAATTACAATAATGGCAATAATGCGGAAAAATATCAAGCTTCTTGTAGAAGGTGCTGATGAATATGCAAAGTCAAGGTCTAGGAATTCACGATTAGCATTAAACATCGCTATGAACTGGTGGTTTTGAAAATCCCTTCTTGAAATCTCCCAGTTCCATCTGACATAACAATCGTGTATCATCATTTGATTATAGAAAAAAATAAAGAAATATATATATAAATTAAGACTATGAATTCAATGACTAATTAACATTTACCCAAAATTTATTGGAGAACCACCATAATGTAATAGAGGAGGCAATGGAGGTGCAGTATAGCCGGGCTTGAGTTGCTGTAGTTACCAAAATGGGGAAAAAGGTAAGATTTTCTCATTAATTTTCAATAAATTAATGAGCACACAAACTTGTGAATAAGATAATATCATAGAACAGACCCGCTGGCAAATTTCACATATAGTATCACCCTTCTCGTTGCACCATCTTTGAACACATTTTTTGTGTGCATACTACAATGATCAAAAGAAAAAGTGAGCTCAAAATATGAGCCAGCAAAAGTGCCAATATTGCAGATAATTGAAAAATATCCTAACATATGCACATATATGTAGAAGTTAACATGCAGATATTGAATATCACTAACCCCAGACATTAATCTACTGATTCAATAAATTGGCCAGTACTTCAAAAGATTAAACAAATATCATGGTTTAGTAATAATCATTAATTTTCTTATCAGTAATAATCATTTAGGTAAACCAAATGTCAAAAATAACTTTGTATAGAGAGACGGACAAGCTTGCACAAGCATAAAGCTATGCAAATAAATTTTACGAACTAACATTATTGCAAAAGCAATTAGCATGAATTTAGCAAGGCAATCCTACCTTCAATGTGCCACAACAAGAACAAGGTGTGTCCATGTTGGACTCTTCATCCTCATCGTGGCATATTCGACACTGTACCAATATATTAGGAGATGACATAATTTGCTCATCCATCTAAATCATATCAACATGGTTTGACCACAGAGTTGTTTGTTTTAGATCTCAATAACAGGTTCAAGGGAAGATTAAGTATGTAGCCTACCAACCAACAAAACAAACTGTTCTCTAATCCTCTCAGCATTAACACATTTATATTTAAAAATTAAAAGAACAATTTAAATCGATTCCATCCATCTTTTCGTGCAGTTTATTTTTGCTTTATAAATTATGAGTAGATTATTATTTATTTGTTTTCTAAATTTCTTTGGTTTGCCTAAGGTGGTACGTTTCACAAGAGATAAGGGAAGAAAAGAACTTCCGCGTAGACACGGAAGGTATACTATTAGGTGTTAGCAATCTGCCAATCAAACAAAATATTCATCACAAACGCAGTATATGAATCTTGACATTGCATACCAAAGATGAACATTGGCATTGGAATATAATTTTTTTTATGTAGATGCTTTTCCAAATGTTGTATTGGTCAAAACCTTCCTCTAAATTTTCCTTCGCCTTTCTCCTATCTAGGTTTGTGTAAAAAAAATTGCTATTGTTATAAATGCTTTACGCTTCTAATAATAATTAATTAGGAAGTTCATATGAAAAGTTATGAATTAAAATTTTCATATATATTATTCACACAATATTTTTAACGTACACTTTTCTTATCTCACTCTTTTATACAAAATTGTACAAAAAAAAATATTGCATAGCTAAACATTTCTCAAAAAGTTATTACGCGACGTGAAAGGAAATACGTATCGGATAGTTGATACCACATCCATATATTCATATGGCTAATGAGAAGACAAATAATATGTTGGAATATTATAATTATGTTAATTACTTAGAGTTAGACAATAGAAAATATTATTGTAATTTCTTAAGTCTAGAGATGTAACGACGACATGTGCCTTTTACTGTACCAAAAATGAAAATTATAGCTTACACTTGACATTATATGACTACAAATAGAAAAAAGAAATTGGACTTGAAAATTTAGATATATAACTTTTATTTGAATTATAAGTAATGTTATAGAAGATGAATTTATTTTATTTTATTTTATTTTCTTTAGTTATGAACCAGCAATGATCAAATATGATTTTGCCACGCCAATTTATTTGTTCATTTTTCAATGTGTCAATAATTGTATCTTTGTAAACAAAAATAAATAAATTCTTTTATCACATCTCTCATTTGTTCAGTTAACCTTTTATTGTCCATTTAGACATAAATTACTTTATTTGAGGTGTTATTTGTTTGTCAGGAACTCCTTAAACATAGATAAAGGCTCACATTTTATATGCTTTCTTAACTTTTTGTCTTGGGTATGATGGGATCCTCTCAAGTGTTTTGCTTTCCTTTTCTTCTAATCAATATATTTTGAGATACTTCTGTTTGGTGTCGTAGAGTTTACGGTACCAACATAATTAGAACGTCAAACTCTATTTCATCTTCTTTTTGACTTAAAGAAAAGGGTGTTATTCCTTGTCCGTTGTCGTGAGTGTTTTAAAACACAATCCTCACTAACTCATCACTGCAATCTTCATCAGAGATTGAAGGTGGTTTCTTCCTTGTCCTTAATTTGAATATTAATATAATAGATGCCCCTTGCAGCTATTAATTAATTGGTTTCAAAACTCTACAAGAATTGTGGTAAGGCTCCTAGCTATGAAAACCTAAGGGTATTTGGTTGCGCTGCATGTATTCACATGTCAGTGAAAAGAAACTGGAACCTATAGAGCAAACAAAGGTATTTTAAAGTGTGGCTAACATAAGAAAAAGGGAAATGGATCCAAATCTGTCAGTCTTCCAAAGTTCCTTGAGGAGGCTATGTTGGATCATTCTAACAACCAAGTTGGAAGTCCATCACGTACAGCTCTATGATTCCTAAAACACAGACCATTTTGGCTAAAGGATTTTATTTCAATTTTAGGATTTGTTTCCAGATGGTTAATTGGCCATCTTTTTCATGCTTTGGCAGCTTAGGCTATATATTTTCATTGTAAATACTGTTTGAGATATGTGGAAAATTGTTATTAATTTTACCGTACTTTCCTTTAATTATTTTCTTGACTTGAAAATCCTAACTCTCTTTTCCTTCTATTCCCCACGTACTCTTTATGTGACATGCTGAGTCGCTGCCTTTTTCTCTCTCTTTTTTTTCTTAAAAAAGTAAATGAATTATTGCCAGTGTACGTGCCACCTTTTCAAATCAAGATGCATGATTTTTTTTATTTGATTTATTTGCGTGTTGTTAAAACATTGATTTTTAAGTATCCGAAGTTCGAACAAGCACACATTAGTAAGAAGAATCTAACGTTTCCCATTTATCACTCAATTAAACATGTTTGAATGTTCAAAATGCACACACATGACAACCAAAGAGACTCTAACTTCTTGCCAATGTTCAAATACTGAATCTTAGTCGTTTAAATATGCATAGTTCTAACAATAAGACCTTATAATAAACTAGCTAGGTCAATGTTCAAATAGTACTGAGGTTTGAGAGTTGAGACATTAATGAGTGTACAGAGATCTTATATAGAATACATAGCATTAAGAGTCTTACTAATATTATTTTAAATTTATTAGTTAAAGAACATTTAACTTATATACTGTACTAAATATTTTCAATTACTTAAAAAATAGTAAATAGATTTTATCCTTTCTATTTAATAAATATAAATTTCATTAAAAACCTTTTTAAACAAGTACTCTAATCTAAAAACACTAGGTAGCATTTATTTATCAAACTTATATTAAAAATATTTTAAAATAGTTTTATTCTAAAATAATCAAAATAATTAAATAAAATGTCAACTAACTTTAAATCAAACATCTACTATATAAATATATCAATGTAGCTAGGTTGAGTCTAGAAAAAATGGATTAATCTCTTACAAAAGTGATGAATCAAAGTTTAAATTTATTAAAATATTCACTTACGTTTAATACCAAATAATAACATTTTTAAATTAAATTTTCTTCGAAGAAAATTGAGAAAAAAAGGCCTTAGGCATTTTAGAAAATTTGTTACTCTTTCCTTCTCGTTCTAGATTTTTTTACATAAATTAAATAATTAATAAATAAATAAGTATAATTATTATATAAAATTTAGTTAATTTATAAATTTTATCATCCATCATATTAATATTACAAGACATATAAGAATATAAACGTAAAATAATCATTAATATTATATTAAAAAAATTAAAATAATAGTTATTATTTTAAGGCTTGATTTTTCTTTTTACATGATAAACATTATGAAACCGAGGAAGTATCAATTTTAGTCCGACTTGTGATGATAAAGAGTATAAATAATTGAGAAGGTGCTCGTTTGCATGTACGTAACTAATAATTAAATATTAATACACACTTTGCTTTCCCAAATACTATTGATTACAGCCGAAAAAAACAAAAACAAAAACAAAAATGATCACGAATGGAGATTTCTCCCATTAAAAGCTTGACTTTAATTTAATGACGAGATACATTGGCTACACTATTCACAAACAGTGATTATTGCTCCAGGTAATTACTGTCGAACACAAGACTTTTGTAGGTATGTGATTTATTGTCCTCGTTAAAATAGGAACATGTTTGGACCCTTTTTCAACTTCAAGCATAAATTAAAAAGTGAGCTTAATTATGCATCAGCACAGCAAAGAACGCGAGGTACATCGTATGCAGGCGAAGAAGACCAAAACAAATTATGTTAGTGGGCAACTTTTCATCAGATTGAAAAGAGAATATTTTAGGTCTTCTTTTCAAAATATTGTATTTTTTATATTATAACTCTATCCTAATATATATATATATATATATATATATATATATATATATATATATATTAAAACTCGAGCCTACTATAAAAATGGCTCTTAATTAATTTTGTCAATAAAATTTAAGTGATAAAATTAAAAATAAAATAAAATAATATTATATTGTATTTTCATTTTAAAATTCAATTCATTCTAAATCATATATACACACACAACTTTATTTACTAATTTTTCATGATTAAAAGTTTTAGTATTATTTTGTTTAATTATATATATATATATATATATATATATATATATATATATATATATATATATATTGATTTATGTATTATGAATTTGTGATCAATGTGACTACCAATATTTTTTAGGGTCCCATCAATTTAATATTAATTATACTTAATATCGTGATATAAATTTTTCGATGTTTTAAATTATTTTTATTTAATTGATATATTGTGTATTTCATGATTTATACATATACTTTCCTTAAAGAATTATAATAAAAGAATCCTATCTAAACTACTTTGAATTAGATTGAATTAATTGGGTTTGAATTTAAAATCAAACTTATTAGGTGGTAAAATAATAGAAAACACATAAAATTATATCAAATGATTTTGTTATTAAAATTGGTCCAATCTAAAAAATATTTGATAAGAAAAAATTAAAAAGTCATATATTAATAGAAAAAGTTTTAGGGGTTTTGTTAGTCTAGTATTAATTGTTTATAATTTTTGTCACAACATCAATCGTCATATAGCCTCCATCTTATTTATGAAGAGAAGTTTGAACCTCACGATATATATATATATATATATATTTATAACTTTTTATATATATACTCCTGTTAGGATCCCTATTCCCTAGCATGAAATCCAGATTGCAGCATTTTTTTTATCAGTAATTCAGATTCCAGCATTATTGATTGCTCATATATAAATTAAATTTCGAGTCCCTTTTGTTTAGGGCAAAAATCAATTTAATTTATCAAAACTATAAATTGAGATTAATTTTTTTTATCAGCAAACAAAAACTAAAAAGACTATATTGATATTGATATACGCATAAAAAAAGGCTATATTGATATATGGTAGAAGGGGTACGTACCATCCCATTTACATCAATTCTGATATATATCTACCACATTTACAGCAACCCAAAATGTGTGCTAGTTCTACTTGTGTGAACTAATAGACCTCCACCACACGACTATACAAATTACAAAGTCACCAGCACAAAAAGGAACCCGTGGCCAGCATTCTGAACCTAAAAAAAGACGATCCCTTCTACCAATTAATATTCCTACACCATATATATAACACGAAACAGACAACCGTAAATATATAACAGGAAGCAAGTCTGTCCAAAACAAAGAACATGTATATTGTAACATTTCTATAATCCTTTGAGACACTCCAGAGAAGTGTACTTTGGGTATTGCTTGTTGTTTTTCTTTTATATCTCAATGTTTATTGTCTTATAAATGCTTAATATTTGAGCTGTAATCACATATTATGATCCGTAGAAAAAGCTTTCAAACTTTGTTACGTAGTTATGCACTAATAATTAAATCTCTTTTTTTCCCCTAGTTTTGAATCAGTTGATCCACTGACGGATGTTCTATACAACCACTAATTGAGAATGACATGTCATCTTTGCCTTCCAAAAAAAATCTTTATATGAACGCGTACAGCGTACCTGGTCAACTCACCGTTCTTAGAAAAAATGTGTTACTCGCTCGCTTCATTTACACAGTTGCACTGCATATCTATTATAAGTATCATTCTTTCTTGTTCATTCCACTTCACTATATATATATAGTCCCAAATAATAAAATAAAGAAACTAATTATTAAGAACCCTAAGTTCTTGGGTTAATTAATTAATTTGCCTAAGAATGGAGGCATCTTATTCATATCTTTCATCTTGCAAGGCAACTATTATGTAATTAAATATTTGCAGAAAATTTTTTATCATTCATAATAATTTTAATTGACTCAAACATATAATTATCTCATGTGGAAAATAGTTGTGGTCTTTACTGAAGAATTAAATCTCAATATGCACAAGATGTACAGTTAGTTACTTATGTCCAAAAAAGGACTTCATACATTTGCTAACAAAAAACTAGATGGGATAAAAAATATGTGTCTCCAACTGTATCAACTGTTTAAATACAATAAAGGATTGATAAACGAAAAAAAGATTGCTGATTTCTGCTTCCTCCTGTACAATGGTGAATCCAAAATTATTTTTAGTGAAGACAAACAAAAAATAGTATAATATATTTTCAAACAAAAAATATAAAAGATTTATTAAAAATGGTAATAAAAAATTAAAAACAATAAAATTTAAAAGGATAAAGTGAATAAAATTAATATCAACTAATTTTTTATTTTATCTTTCATCTTATTAAAAAATTATATCTTGTAGGAATTGAATAAGATTTATTTTTATGAAGAAAATATATTTATTCAATATATTAAAATAAAAAATTTACTTGTTGGTACAATTGTCTCCACATCGTAATGAATGGGGATCCGTCATGCTCTTGTACAAGAACCATGAGATGATCTTTATGGTGTTCAAAATCCTCCCAAAATTCTGTTTCTCAGTTCCATAGCCACCAACAAGTTACATGTCACAGAAATTAAGCATCTCCATCTCTGATAATTCTTTTCCTTCCCCAAAGCATATAAACCAAACTGTGTATAAAACTGAGAAAGCCTTCACGAATGACCATGTTCACCCCATCCATCTAAAGACCTCGTACTAAATCTGAGTTGTCATGGGACATCAGATAAACAAATTAATGGTTGGCGTTTCCCAAGTGATGATGGTCCCAATTAACGTAAGCGAGTGTTTTTTATTCTTAAATAATGTATTACATAAAGATTGATGAAAACATAAATATATAAAACCTAGGATGATCACACTTATTATGGAGCGGAACAAGAGTATGAAACTACCTAAAAATTTAGAGAAAATATTTAATAGTTGTAATATATAAAAATAAGAACTCTTGTATACTTAGTTGTTCATTTTAATAAAATTTGATATCAAATAACAACATTACATATGAAATCATTGATAGTATAATTCTTCGTGTAACTTATATAGAAGTATATGAAATTAATTTATCCCTTCACGGCTTCACACACACATGCAGTGGCAAAACTAGGTGCAGTTACAAATGCGTGTACAAAAATACAGAATCCATCAACAAAGGAATTGAAATGGATGGCTGTTAATTGTTGACAATAACGACTAATATTATAGCGTGTTTGTTTTTGGTTTGAAATGGTGTTCAATATATACATCAACGAAACGGTGTGTGAAACACACCCTACAAAGATTTCGTGCGTGGATTTTAAGGCTACGCGCCTATGATACGGTGTTTATCGATGTCACAAAAACCTTACAAAGTCGGTAATTTAATCATTTACAGCACAGCTAGCAGATTTCCTAGAAGAAGTAAAGTCGCACACGGCGGGTGAAATTTTCTATAAATCAAGATGAAAACTGTTTTTGAATCTGAATGAAAACAAAAATGAAAGAATTTGAATCAAATGAAGAAATTCATCAAATCATTTTGTTTTTTTTTTAATATACCATTCATTTCATCTAACGTTTCTCATTTTTTCTTTGGATTATTTTTTATTGTAAAGTTTATTGTGAGAAAACATGATTCTTGTTATTATTTTTATTCATAAAAACTGAACATAAATAAAAATATTTATAATAACTGATCATATACTCTACTAAACTCGATCCATTGATACATTATTATTCTTATTATAAAACTGGTGAATAATAATAATGACTAAGAAAGTATATATACAATATCTTTCTGTCAAAGTCGTCCATCGCATTTTATTCTCTCAAATAAGTTGGCGGCTAACAAAATTCTTCCAATCACATCAAATTTTGGAAGGGGCAAGCATGGGATCTCACCAATCTCTTCCGGTTGGTGTTGGCAACACACAAGCTAGCTTAATTTGTAGGAAAGAAATTGAATTCCATACCTGTAAGATATATTCTTAAAAAAGTGATAAATCGTAAATGTGATTAAATTTTAAATTAAATATTAATTTATAATTAACTTAACGAACTAAAGCTTATATTTTGAAGTCCTGCTAAAGAGTTAAAGATTCTAATTATGGTAATTGAAAAATAATTAATATAAATTTATAAATTTTATATTAATATGTAAACTATTCATTATAAATAATAAAAGGAATCAATGTTAATGAGTAACAATTTTTATCATTTAGGATGGGACATTTTAGTGACAGGGTAATTAACATATTGAATATGATATCCTAAAAAAAATAAAATTGAATATCATGTTTTATCATAAACCATGTTTGTAGCTGCGCGTGAATTTATCGATCACTAGGGATGAATCAAAAAACATTTTGGCTATGTTAAAAAAAAAAAGACTAATTGAAAAATTAGGTCAAAGCTGAAAATTTAATTAAAACCATACCCTGCTGAGCGCATGGCTACAAGCACTAACATCCCTATTGTAAAACTTCGTTTCCAACGACTTCATCTGCTTTAATTAAATAATGCATATATTCGCAAAACTATATATAATGCTCTTATGCATCCACAGAGACATTCCAAATGGTATATATCTAGATATATCTTCCACAACATGTATATCCAGATTGGTACGTGTCACCAAATTTTTGGACCACTAGCTAGTGTGCTTATATATGGCAGAGCTATGTTTAGGGCATATAATGCCCTTCTTCAAAATATTGCCAGAGAAGGAGACTCGTAAACTAACACCTGGTTTTGCAGTAAATGGTGTGATTCAGAACATTGTAGAGCTAGAATTTTTCATCCAAACTTGTTCATATATATAGTCTTGCAAGATTTATTATTTATCCCTTTTAACACAATAAATTAAATTTTAGAATATAATAACATATCATATACTAGAAAAGAGAGTATATATCTATTTACAAACTTAATGAGCAAACTTGAATAATTTATTTATGGGGTTTTTATATAATCCCAAAAAAAGTCATCCCAAACAAAGATCGATATTGTACATGTATATTGCCTAGCTAATACGAAGGAGTATATAATATGAAATTTAACTATCAAGATTTATTTGATCAGTTGAACCTATAGCAATAGCAACTGAATTATATTAATTCCCTTGATGAGTAAAAGTAAGATACGAGGCTATTTGCTACCTCTAGGGCATGAAAGAAGCCCACCCCGGAACACATGAGCACACTCAAAGATACAAGGACTAACACCCCTAATGCTACAATGGGTCTGAGCCTGAGGCTCATCAAATAAGACTGCAATAACTCCATGGCATGAAAAACATGTTGGTCATAATAATGAGCATAGTACTGCTTCTCCCACTCCATCCAATGAGAAGGAACCTCTTGATTCGCCTCCTCCATCCTCTTCATCTCCTTTATACGCCAACGCAGCACTATCATGCCCTCATCAACCAATCTCCCCCAACCATCCCCACTTTCGCACCTCCTTCTAACCATACGCTTCTGGCTTGTTAGGTTAACGTTCTTGGAAATCACTGACCCCCATGAAAGCTTGCAGCATCCCAGATTTGTAGCTTCCATTGATAATCAAAAAACAAAAAAAAACACCTCTATTAAATCGTAAACCTTAATACTTTTTATTGATACATGATGGATGAAAATTGTGTTTGAATCGAATAAAATTATTATAAATGACTTTGTATGAGACTCAAACTTAAGATCACCCGCTGAAACAACTTTACGCTAAATTGATCAATGCTCGGGTTGTATGGATCTTAAACCTTAATATATATATATATTGCTAATAAGTTTTGGAACGATGTGAGTAGGTAAAGCCATGTTGTTAGAAATTATATATACTGATGATATATATAATTATATATAAAGGATGCAAGCAAGGGATTACTTAAGGATATGATGATCTATCAAATCAACCGTGTTGATTGGAATTTTATCACCAAAATACTATGCAGTTACGCGGATGTACCGCCCGCGCCGGTTAGTAAACTTTAGTTGCTTAGTAATGTTGCTTTCTTGAAGTCAAAAGAAAGTAATCAATGCTCAACACAAAGAACAGTTTGGGGCTCGATCATGAGAATACTAGACTTTAACAAACAGAAACCCAATGATTAAGGAAATAAATTTATTGAAGTGTTGAAATTATGTGCTCGATCTTTACATGTCTTTTTGCTGCGTGCACCTAGCTAGCTAGTTGTAGGAAATTTTGTTTCATATATTTTTTATTATATTATTAGTATATAATTAATTTTTATCGAAAAATCTAAATAATTACTTTTAATAAAAAAAAATTCTCTTTTAATTACATTTTTTTTTCATTCATAAAACTCAAATTCAAAACATTATCACTCATATTAACTATATATATTTCAGTGGATCCCGTAACATATACAGGAAAGAAAAAAAGTGTAAAAAAAGACTGCTATCGGATCAATGGATATTGATACAAATTAGTAGCCAAAACCAAACCTTATGCGTAAAATTGCTTGAACCGACCAGTCGACCACCCTAAAGTTCAGAACAAAACCGACATTTGGTATAATATATAAACAAGTTGGCCGGTTTTGGCTGTATTCCCATATGGTACTTTTGAGAAGCACGCATGATATTCAATCTTTATTTGTTTTAATTTGCGCTGTCTGTATATGCTCGTCATTATTGGTAGTTGTTTTGTTGCCAATATATTGATTTTTTAAAATTAATATATACTTTTTTAAATGTTAAAAATTAATTTAGTATCTTAGTGTATGAAATTTAAATTTTATTATTAATAATAATTATACGTACTGTGGTCTGTGGGTGAGTAGCTAAGTGTAAAAACACAAGTATCAATAATTTTATGATTCACTTGACTTTTATCTCTATAACATATACGTATCATTAATATTAATATAAGCATTCAGCAATGTGTCTCTCAGTCGTTAAGAAAATCGTAAACCGCGTGTTTAATAGATATGGACCGAAATGGAGATGTCCATTTCTGAGAGAAATGGAGAGGATCCTGACACCATTCTGCCTCTGTCTCACTTAAATTCAAGTGGGTGGTGGATTGGACATTTGTTCCCATTATTTTGAATGATTTTTTATAATTATTTTTGGAGGACTATTAGCAATGTAACCAAAGAAACAAATTCGTTATGCCTTGTTTTTTTTTTTTTTTGTAATTATTGAAATTATTAGCGGAAATAAACTCTTCCCTTAATCCACTCATTTTGTTGCCTTGGTAAAAGGATTCAATATAGCCCAAGTAACGAATATAGTTGGAAAATGGGATTCTGAACTTGGCAAAGGAACTCGGTAGAATAAGACATGAGGAATGGGAAGTCACTGTTACGGGTGTTAGTGGTGTTCCTAGAAGTTACTTACATTCAGTTACATATTTAATATTGTTAGTTTGTTAGTTACTGATATTGTTACTTGATAATTGTAGTTACTTGATAAATAAACTCTATAAATGGAGTATCAGTATACCAGATTAAATCATTGAATTCAATATGATTTCCTTTGAATTTACCCTCGATCTCCAAACTCCCAAGCTTCCCTTTTCTTTTCTCCTCCTCCTTTGATTACCAATAGTCACAGTTGAATGGACTCCAAAGATGATCAATTGCAAGTCTTCCTAGAGAACAACCAACTGCATCACACATAAATTCTACCCTTCTGGGTAACAGATTAAATGCGTATTCACACTTCTGGGTAACAGCATTACATTTATATAAGTAATGTGATAGTTAATCTTGCTTGGAGCAGATCACAGACTGGGTTTACACCCAACCCGAGTCACATTCAGATCTGCATACTGAAAAGCTACAGATTAATGACATGCTTTGTGAGCAGCCTGATGAGTAAGATAGGCCTCATATCTATATTCCATTTCTAAAACAAATAGGAAATCCCACCCTCCCCCCTTGAAATTAAGAAAACGAACGGGTTTTATAATTTCTAGGCGTATGCTACATGTCCCAACTCCCAACTAATCAGTTGAGT
This sequence comes from Glycine max, assembly GCF_000004515.6. NCBI lineage: Eukaryota > Viridiplantae > Streptophyta > Magnoliopsida > Fabales > Fabaceae > Glycine > Glycine max. Next base: position 57,329,426 of record NC_038254.2, on the reverse strand, counting down.
CATCTTAATTTTTATAGTAATTTTCCTAGTCCGTGTAAGAATGAAAAATGTTTCCACCAAGTTTCTACTAGTATAGAGAAGTAGCTTTCAAGTTCCAAAGAAAAGAAAGTAGTAGAGGACCCAATCTCCCAGAAGAAAGTGAACTAGGAAAGACATTGTGATAGCTTTAAAGAATTAAAAGGGTTAGAAGATAACTGTGGTTATTATGTCCCATGATAAACAATCTATTTAATGGAAGTCCGTCTATACCTCTCAACTCTCAAGTCTCTAGTATATCACTAACTCAGAACTTTAGCTAATGAAAGGAATTTGGTATTCACCATATAATTAATATTGGATATAACAAGTGCTTGATAATGGTTTTTATAACTACATACAAGTCCTTGATATCGGATTTTGAAGTAAGAAATTAAAGATAACAATATTTATAACTTAGACATATTTTTGTCTTCCAAATAGAGTAAAAACGTCCATGAAGATAGGGAATTTAAGAAGAGAAATAAACTTGGTCAAACAAACCAGTTTGTCTTCACATAATTGAGAACAACTAATCTAGAACTAGCAATAATGCAAGTTTTTTGACCTGGAGTGTTAATTAAATGATTTGAGATCTTTGGAAGAATTATGATTTCACATCAAATGTGAGCTTCTGAATTAATCAATAAATCTAGGATAACTTCTCAGGAGGAACAAATATTATCTTTATGTGTACTCAAACAGACATGATTCGTGTAGCAACAAATTAGGAGGGACATTCCTAGTTAGCTCAAGGTATCGTGAGGTAACATAACATTAGAATAATCATCACATCCCTTTGTAATTTTTCAGTACAACAGCAAAAGGCAGCTTTTAACCCCCGTTCAGCACCAGTTAACTCAGAAAATTAGCAGCCATACAAATGAAACATTGATAAAAAAAAAAAAAACATTCTAGAGATCTGGCCACATTCAAGTACATTTCAAAAGCTTAAATAGACACAGAATTGAAATACTACAAACACTTAGCTATGTTCAGATAACTCCAGCTTACTACAGTTAATAGGTGGTATATCTTTGTCTAATCGGGGTCAATTATTCGAGTGCAACATTGAAGATTCTTTGACCAGGCTTTTAAAGGGATTATTATTTCATGTCAAAAGTCAATATATATTTTTCTTATCAAATTTTTAAAAATAAAATCAAAAGCTAAACCACAACAAAGTGCAAGGGCAAAATAAGTATGAACTGAGAAACGAAGTGGGGGTAACTCCAAAACGGGCAGTGTGAAATCGACAAGCAAGAGGGTGATTGAGTGCAGGGTCGAATTGGGTTTTGCAGTTCTTGCAAGTTTTGAGGTTGATGCTGCTGCTTTTCTGGTTCAAACTTGAGCAACACCGAATAGATGGGTATGTGAATGTGCATGTGTTGTTGGGCTTTGATGAAGTTATGCATTGAGATTGCAGAGCTAAAGGTAATTTGTTCCCATGAAGAACAGGATGATGAGAAAAGGAAAGAGCCATGGATGGACCTATCACAATACAGATATAATAAGAATTGTATTGCTACTTTTCTCTCGTTTTGGTTTGGATTCCCTGAGGCTTGAGCTATGTTTTCAGTTTTCACTGTAATGAAATGTAAGAATTAAAATTTGTATTAAGTGATTAACCTATTCATTAACTTCCTATAAAAAAAAAAAACCTATTCATTAACTGTACCGAAAGAAGATTAAACAAACAACAATATAAACTCAATCTATTTGATCGTTAGTTCGTTACTGATAAAAAAATGATTTATTTAAATAAATGTAAAACTTTAGTTGACCCCTGTTTCAATTAGTTTTGTGAAAATTATCTATGTAAAGTATTGATACTCAAAAAAAATTTATTATAAGAAGAAGAAAAAATATATCTTTCACTTCATTATGCACTTCAATAGCAAAGGTAAATTGTTTGGGAATGAATTTTCGTACACTTTTTTTTTGCTTTTTTAACACGCCCTCTTTTATATTCTGAAAATTAAACTCTGAAAGAACAATTGCAAAAACTAATTTCCAAAATACAGAAGTCCCCTGAGTACTATGAAATACTTGGAAAACTTTATCGTATACATAGCTTCCTAACTAATTCAAACACGATTACACATAATAAAAGATGGTTGTGTGGTTTAGAAAAAAAAAAGGAAAATGTAAGAAAATAAAGGCAAATAGTTGGGCTCCAAGAGGAACTGTAGAGCCCAAATCTAAGCCCAGTTTACATTCATGAGCTTCAATCAAACAAAGGGGTGAGCACCACATCGAGCTAAAACAAAACAAAAAGAAGAGGGGGGCGAAGAGAAGAAGATGGAGGTTAGTTTATCCTCAACATCATGTATACCCTTAAGCTCGAAGTTGAAGCATAAGCATGGCCTTTTCCACTCTCAAATTCCCATTCCCACAGCTTCAACCAAAACCAGAAGAACAAAACCTTTGTCCATAGTTAACGCCTCCAGACAAACCTTGTCCTCCAACTGGCTCGTTTCTCCACACGATTTTTCTGCATCCACCGCTTCCCCATGGCTTCCCAGATTCGAAGAGCTCGACGCCACCAACATGCTTCTCCGTCAAAGAATTATTTTTTTGGGTTCTCAGGTTCTCTCTCTCTCTCTCTCTCTCTCTCTCTCTCTCTCTCTCTCTCTCTCTCTACATATATATAAATATTTTGGGATGGATTTTGTTGTTTTCATATTTTAAGAATAGCCTTGGTCTTTCTGGTTATGTTTTTAAGGGGAATTTGCAAACTTGTTCATGTGGGTTCATTCTAAAGCACGCCCACAATTACATGTTTGATGCTGTTTATTTTGAGAAATGTTTGGCTTGTTAATGTGGGTTCATTCTGAACTGTGGGATGCCCCAATATATCAAAATAAAGAAGAAGAAAATAAGCACTATGAAAAGGGAATGCAATTGCAAAGAGTGAGACAGTATCTGATGGTGTGTTGGTGAATTGTTTTGTTTGATCAGGTGGATGATATGACTGCAGATTTTATCATTAGTCAGCTTTTGTTTTTGGATGCTGAAGACTCCAAGAAAGACATTAAGTTATTTATAAATTCACCTGGTGGTTCTGTAACTGCTGGTATGTTGACTAAGTTTTATTCACTGCTTTTACACGATTATTTTTAACCACCTGACTAACAGATGCATTTGACTTCTGAGCTCAATTTGTTATTCAATGTTAGCTTTCTTAATCCCAGGCATGAGATTTAAGGCTTTGTTGATGCTGATTCACGAGATAATTCAGATCTGTGAAAACTTGAATCTCATTAGAACATTTAAAAGGTTCTCTCAACAAGAGATTGAATGTATTGAATCTGTGACTGTAGGATAGGAACACACTGTTAGTGAAGTTTGGGGCATTGTTCAGTTTAATGAATCTGAAATATGTCTGTCTTCTGCTAATTGTTCTTTGTTTATCATTTCAATTAGGAATGGGAATTTACGATGCCATGAAGTTGTGCAAGGCAGATGTGTCAACTGTTTGCCTTGGGCTTGCTGCATCCATGGGTGCATTTATTCTTGCTTCTGGTACAAAAGGCAAGAGGTATTGTATGCCGAATTCAAGAGTTATGATCCATCAGCCACTTGGAACTGCTGGTGGAAAAGTAAGAATGTCCTCATATATTTTGGCTTTGATTTTTGTCAATTAGAAGTAGGTCTAAAGTTTTTTTGGTTACTTTCATTTGCATTTATGTGATCAGGTTAAAGATTAGGCTAATTTTAGATTTCAAGTGTATATTAGAGAATTATACGATGAGGAAAGTATTAAAACAAAACTTCAATAACCAAACATGCTAAGCCTGAGGTGGCTGTGTGGTATTGGTACTTTGGGTGTGCAAGCATGAGGTGGATTGAATTTCTGATTTCATGTCACACTATGCTCTTATTTACTTTGGTCTGTGCCTGTTGAGGTTCAAGCTTGTTGGCTGGAACCTGGAAGGAAAGTTTTAAAAGAGTTGATTTGGTTGGAAATTGAAAGGTCAACTTTATTGGCATGCTTTTCTTTGTAGATGCATTAGAATGGTGCTAGTTTGATATTCTAAGTAAAATTTTGTAGAAACCAAATACGGTGAATATTTGTAGTAAAAAAAGTGAGTTTTGATAAATACTGTGATGTGAACTGTGATAACTAATAGAAGCATTTTTCCTGGAGTTGTTCTGGTCATCTATTATGATTTCGTGATGTTTGCTGTAATTACTATGCAACCACAATATGCATAATAAGTTCCTTTGGAAATCAGCTTGTGTAATGGTTTTTCTCTTAGTGGTTCTTAGCATAAACATTCCATTGTATATTGCTAAAAAAGTAAAACATAATTGCAGGCTACAGAAATGAGCATTCGAATAAGAGAAATGGCATATCACAAGATTAAGATAAACAAGATACTATCAAGAATTACAGGGAAACCTGAAGAGCAGGTTCGATATCAAATGGATCCCCCTTTATCTAAATATCTAATTGGTTTGTTAACCAATGTGATGCATATGTTTTTACCCACGTTGCTTTATTTTATCCACAGATTGAATTGGACACTGATCGTGATAATTTTATGAATCCTTGGGAAGCTAAGGAATATGGTTTAGTTGATGGTGTTATTGATGATGGAAAACCAGGATTGGTTGCACCAATTGGAGATGCATCTCCGCCACCAAAAACTCGGGTATGGGATCAGTGGAAAATTGAAGGAAGCCGGAAAGCGAAGAAAAATTTACCCTCAGAGCACAAGTTTTTGCAGAATGCATCCAAAGGAAGCCAGGGAAGTGATGGTGATAAGGGCACTGTACAAGAAGGCGAAACACCCGTTGCTGTATAAGTTAGGGGGACAATAATTGTATTGCTTCTATACTCAATAGATCTGTTGATTTTAATTTGTTAATCACCTCATCCAAAAGATAAAAAGGGTTTTTCTCACTTAGACATAGAGGCTCATATTCTACGTAACATCCATACTGTATATTAATTATCTTAAATTTCTTTATATGCTTCGAGTGTTGGATGCCTTAATGAATATGTTTTCTCATGGGGGTTGGTTGGTTTACGTGTTTAATTGGCATGCCTTGGAATGAAACTTCTGATAGTGCTTGGAAAGTAATCTGTTTGTTTGCTTTTGTAGATGTTTCTAGTTTACAAAAAAAAAAAAAGTAATCTGTTTATTTGGTGTCCATCAATTTCTAGCACTAGATTTCTTGCATTACATTCATTTTCTTGTATTTCTTGTAAAATGAATTTATCTGTCTTTAAAGATTCAATGAAGTATCCTTTTTTTAAAAAAAAATTGCCCTAGCAAGTCAGAGAAGATATTATAAAGTTATTTTGAACGTTAAGTCAAATAAACTTATTTTTGCTTATACTGTAGAAGACAAAGTAGGAGAATGAAATTATATAAGCACTAATTATTAATTTTAAAAAACAAATCGTGTTTGACAAAGAAAAGGGTGATTTAAGAATCTCTAAAGTCTAAACATATTCCGGTATTGAGGATATGGACTAATTGGAAGTGAAATTACTTGTGCTAGAGATTAATAAATTTTACATTGATGGCCAATTGTCAAAAACCTTCGTCTTTTTATTAAAACGTGAGACAGGTTGTGTTCTGATTGTAAGTCAAATACTAAATAAGATTTTATCAATATATGGTGAAATCAAAAGGAATGAAGTAGTTTGAACAAATTGAAAATAAATAAGCTTCACATGATTATTGGCAAGAAAATGAGTTAAATGCAGAAAAAATATCTATGGGTTCCATTTTTACAAGGGAGGACAACAAGTTTTATTATTGTAAACGTGGGTAAGCACAAGTGTTTAAATATGTGATTTAAGTTCACTTTCTTCATAAGCATGGGTTCAAGTTCACCTTGATTTTTCTGTTTGATGGAGGAATCTTTCTAAGTGATATCCCTTAGTGCATAAGAATTAATTGAGTACTTACAACTAAGTAAAATTGCTTGTAATCAAGCATGCATAGTAATTCATTAAGTGGGTCTCTATTGACAACCCTAATGTGGAAGTGGGGTTCAAATCACAACAATGTCATCTTTCGTGTTTGGTGGACAATTCTCTTTTGAGATTCTCTAACACAAGAAGCTAGTTGAGTAACAATTAGAAAAAACTATTGTAGTTCAAGTACGTAGGTTTGTTTGTAGTTTAGGTCTACGTACTAATTCTTTGGGTGAGTCTCTATTGACGGTTTTAACATGTCATTCGTGTTTTATCTAGTAGTATTGAAAGTGTTTATTTATTCTATCCTTCTTCAAACTAAAAAAAAAAAATCATTACACAATATTAACATTGTAGCTATTTTTGCACAATTTACCTACTCATATCTATGCATGTGTGTAATGAAATCCTTAAAAGTCAATATGAAAGTTCAATTGAGTTGACTCTCACAATTTGTGCTTAGTTTTGTAAAGTCTATGTCAAACTCTAGACATGGATTGGAAATGAAAATTAATAAATTGCATAATGTTACTTAAAAAATTGATGTGCATAAGTTTGAGTTAATGTTAAGTCAAAACTCTAGTATAATAAGTAAAAAGATGGTGAACATCAAGCTTAAAAAGATTATGAACCAACTATCTAGAATACTTTTACATAGTCATTTAATTATAAACTGTCATATATAATAAGTTAATTTATTATTTTTATAATAATTATCTTAAAAAGTCTTATAAATGATTATTTATGATTGGGTTATAATATAAAGTTTTATATTATAAGTGATTAAACTCTTATATTTGATTAGATGGGTTTTGTTAGAGTTTTGAAACTTATTTTGGGTTAATCCTAATCAAACTTAACCACTTAAAGTTAAATTGGTTGGATTATGATAAAAGTAAATAAATTATTATATTTTTGTAGTTTTTATTTACACTAATTGTCTATTTTATAAAAAAATGATTTTATATCAATGCGAGATACAAAAATATTATTTATTTCAGAACCACCACGCTCTCTGTTTCTAGCGCAGGACTCAATATGGGTCATAGCTGTTGTGTTGTGTGAAGATTTGGTTAGCACAAAAAATAGTGACCAGGGTTTGCGAAGAAAGGAAAGGGAGTGCAGTGTGTAAAGGATAAATATAAAAATACAAAATATGCAGTTACAGAACACAAAAAAAATAAAGTTCAAAACCATCTTCTTTACCATGAGCCAAACGGTGAATGAAAATCAAAAAGCCAGAAACAACTCTTTTTTTACTCTGGGTGACAATGGCGACTGCTTGTGTGCCTGCTATACAAGTAAAAGTAATACACAAGCATGGGGCAGTGGGCCGGTGGATCCCCAAAAACAGTTCAAAAATGGCAAAATTGCACGATCTGTTCCGACAGAACACAACCATTAGTAAAACATATTGTTACCTTGTTAGGTAAAATTTAATGAAGTTATAAAAATCAAATTTTGAGATGAATTCCTTTTAAAAATGGTTGGAATATGGATAAAAGTTTGAGAAATTGAATTGTGTAATCAAAGGAAGTTATTTCAATTGAGATTATTAATTTCAATAATTTCATTGATGCAGGTATGATTGAAAAGTACGGGAGATCAAAGTATTTTTTCGATATTAGTTGACACGATTATGCAAAAATTATATGAAGACTGTTACTGATATCAGATTAATGTATTTATATCATATAATTTGACTAATTAGAAGTCTATCAATAAAATTGTTGATTGTCAATTTTTAAGGGGTTAAAACACAATTACTTATAGCATGTTTGAGAGTAGCAGTGAGATGAACCAAAATCAATTATCAAATCACATGAATGTGAAGCAACATATAGTTGCTTTGGAAAGTGTGAAATGGGGTTCCTAACTGGTTCCCTAACACATTTTTAATTCCTCAAACACCAACAACATCTAAATTGACTAAAGGTTCAACAAATCATTATATATGTATTCAATTCACATCTTTTATGAATTCTTGTTTCTTTATTATAGTATATCTTTTTAAACCCTTTACTCTTTTCAATCTTCATTTATTTTCAAAATTTTATTTTTTCAATCTTAGCTTCTTAATACCCATAGGATCATTATCGAAATCAAAATTATCAAGTTTCCTTACCAATCATCTTATAAACTATTATATATTACTATAATAAAAAGGAATGTCCTTATCGAAATTGTTATTATTGTATGCATTAAGTATTAGACGATTTTTTAATAAGTTGAAAACTATAAACTTGTTTGTTTTAAAAAAAAACTCATAATTGAAAATGAATTTTATGTTTGATCTTTAGACATTTATTAGACAATTAATATATGTACTATTTTCTTAAAATTCTAAAAATTTATTTATATTTAATTTATTTATTATTTATTAGTAGAAGCAACAAATATCTCCACAATAAACAATTTTTCTGAATCTTGTTTGGATCATTAATGACCTTCTTTCTATTTTCAAAATAGAAATATGTTTGGTTTTAATTCTAGAAAATATTTATGAAAAAAAACTTTAGAAGAAAGAACCTCAAGTTTGAAAATGTGATGGTAAAGAGAGAATTATTGAAACATGAAGTTGTTTATTCAATTTTTTACTTGCTACGAGAGTATGTCGGGTATGTTTTCTGCTCTAAATGTTTCTCGTCTTTGACTTTTTCTAGCAAAGAAAAATAGGGAAACGAGCCACATTTATACAAAACCTTAAAAGAATTTATTTTAGATTTTTTTACTATCACAGAAACTTAGCAACTGTCATTGCATACATTCTTTGGCATATCTAGAATAGCACAAATCAAAACATTCCTTGCATACATTGAGACAAAAAGATGGACCCGTAATGTATAAACAATCGTCCACAATCCCACTGTTTGGCAATGAGGATTCTTTTATTTTTCGGCAAGATCATATCAGTGCTTTGCTATGAAAACACAAACAAAAGATTTATTGTTGGAGAACATACCATTTCGTGTGTCGGGGTCCAGAAATTTTACAATAAAATATTTTTTTCCCCAAAACAGGACAGTAGATAATACAGATAATCCTGTTGGACTAGCCATGGCTCGTTATGTATTGTAGGGTATATTCACTATGTGAAATTAAATAATACATCTGTCTATAGCGCTGTTCAATCGCTAAAGGGAGGCAAAACATCTATACATTAACAAAAATGAGATTGAACACAGCAAAGCTGTAAATTTTCAACATTTATAGCTCATCTTAAGACAACATTCAATTTGCTCTGCACCTGTTCTCTTACTTTCCACTGCATTGACAAGGGGTAAAACAAGTGTTGGTAACTTTCAAAACAAAATATGACAACATAAGACCTAGACTAGTAATGATTGCACCAGTAATTCTAATAATATTTAATACCTGCAGATCGTTTATTTCCTCATCAGTGAGTGAACGTTCCATAGACCTATATGCAATCCTATAGCAGTGGCTGGTCATTCCTTTCTTGTTGGTGAAATTGTCTATTAATTGCACCTGCAAATTCGAGAAGCCAAACAAAAACAGAAAAAGGGATCAAACTTAATGTAGCACTCATGAAAAAAGGGGGAAAGGATGTCATAATCCTGTTAAAAACTAAATGATTAATGTAAGAAAAAAAATGGAGAAAAGAAAGAATAAGAAGCTAAACAGTTGAAAAGCCAAGTAAGGGTGTGTTTGGTTTAGAGTAGAGAAATGGGTAGACAGAAATAGAAGAGAGATAATTTGAAAAATGAGAAATAGAGTAGAAATAAAATGTTGTGTTGTCTGGTTTAAGATAAATAGGTGAGAAATAAAAAATTGTGTCAAAGAAAATCGATTTTTTGCCCAAAAACCAAAGAAAATCAATTTTGTTGGTTTAAAAAATTGATTTTCTTTTTTTGCCTTAAAGATCAATTTTGCCGCAACTGAAAAGATGGAAATTTTAAGCTATGGGCCCACCACTTGTAACTTTACTTTCATACCAAACTGCACCACCTCATTTCCATCTTTGGTCTTTTATTTGTCTGCACATCCGATCACAGCCTAAAGGAAAAAAAAAAAAAAAACAAAAGCTCCATTTTTTGCTCATGATTTGTTCTTGGCAGCCATGAACATTGAAGTATGTGTCCATGTGACAGACATTGGAATGTGGTGGTTCCATCAGATCCAGCTGAGGAGGACCCACTAAGGGATTATTGTACGAAGCCAAAGGCAATATACAAGGGAATGGTTATGCTAGTACAGATTGGGAAAGTCTACTTTAAATAGATGCTCTGTTAACTTAAATAGACGTTATGCACATTAACTAAGTTTCATTAATCACTATACAGTAAAATAATGAATGTCCAAATCACTTCAGTTATTCCACTAAAACAGTGTTCTATCTCTACATCAATATCTTTCTACAACTGACTCTATATTCACACGAGCACTAGCAATAGCAGTAATAAAGTAGAATGAATATCCTACTGTACAATAATACCTACTCCCCAAAACTTCTGGTGTATGTTCTTTTATCAGGCACCATAGTGAAATATAAGTTTGGCGCTCAATTTAATGATTCAACTCAGAAAGTTTTATATTCCAATATGAGAACAAGTAGCAACCAAGAACTATTTCTTTGCTCGTAACTTAGTTGGCACTTGGAGTAGGAACTAATTAACAACATTCGTCAAAGCCTCTTCAAAATATGGTCTTAAAATAATGAATGCCAACCACCTGCTCAGAAAGGATTTTGGTTCTACCAAATCTTCCTCTATATTTGGTAGCTTCATTGGAAACAATAGGAATCTATTTTACAGATCACATAAGATCAAGCACACCAACATAGAACTCATTTCAAGATAAATGTTATGCCTTTGTCTGTCAAGATGGGATTGCGAAGGCCATTTCTAGTATTCTGGTTTGGTTTAGCAACTTTCCCTTAAACAGAACCGAGGTTTGCCTTTTTGCATTAATTTCAGCCAATAAAATATTATGGCAAGTGAAGCTTTAAGCTTCTGGTTGAATGATTCTAGTAGATTTACAATTTGGGTGTCATAATTTGGTGATTTTTTTCTGAAGTAAAAAATGCAGCATCTGAAAATATTATCAACCCTAGTCAATAGTACAAGATCAGCTCATCTAATACGCACTTTGTTGCCATTGAACATTAAGAAAGCAGCTAATTGTGAATCCAAACAATTGTAAAATGTCACAAAAAAGTTCTGCCCAAATTATTCAAAGATGTACCTCCTCGACAAGATCCCCGGCTATTCCTCTAACAACTTCACACAGATTGTTTTCGGTGAATGATTCATTGATCCAGAAACTCATGTCCTTGTAACAAGGAGGATACTGCAAAGGCAAACACAAAAATTAGAATGCTCTCACAAGACTGTGTCCACTGAAATAAAAATATAGATTCCTCAAGATTCAAGACTCAAAATGAATAGCAAGACAGTCAGACATGCAGAGAACATAACCGCCAAGATGCTCGAAAGATTGCTTAGTAAAATGCCTTCTGGTCTGAGATTTACATAAAAGACAAGTATCATTTGACAAGAATAAAACTAAAATACAGAAAATATATCTACATCTGTTAGTTTAAAATAACTAACTGTATACAAGATGCTTGAAAGATTGTTTAGTAAAAGGCTTTTAACATAGTGAAGCATCAAACCCATGGACATATGCAGGTCTAAGCTTAACTGTATCTTGCAATTTAGATTAGACCCTCAAAACTCACTATTTGTTCTCATTGCACAAAACAGAGTTTTACATGACAATTTACATGGGCCATCTTAACTTTCAATTACATGAATCCTTCTCATCCAGCTTTCACGTTTAAATTGTAGCCATATATTGTAAGGAGTAAGAGATATTCCTAGACGTGAACATACTCAGAAAAGTGATAAGAAATGTATACACCCAAGGGTAGGCACACATTTGGACATGTAGATGTTACCTTTGAAAATGGCTTAAATTTGACTCCCAACTGACCCTTGGAAAACTGTATATAAAATCAAAAGGCAAACAAGCAATACATTAGAGAAGAGATCACAAAAGAACTAAACAGATAATATTTTGATTCTCAAGATGACTACATCATAAATTCTTGTAGTCACATCACATATGGCAACCGGGAAAAAGAAGAGACAGCATTGAAGGATGCTAGTTGAACATATCCATGAAATACCTGAGAGGTAAATCGCTCATCATTTGACCAAAAGAGACGAATATCAGGTATGTCAAATAGAACCATAGCTAACCTCTCCAACCCTAGACCAAAAGCCCAAGCAACATTATTAGGTTTCCCATTTCTCTTCAGAATCTCTTGCTCTGTCACTCCACACCCCAAAACTTCCAACCACTTTTCCTGCAATAAAAGATATAATAGACATTACTTGATTTTATTAGAAAACTATTGAGTGGGAAAAAACAGGGATGAAGAGAAATAAAACAAGCATAGGAATAAATGACTTATGGATAGCTTCTGGTTAAATCATTCATTAATGAAGCTGCTGCTTCATAAATTCAAATTGGATATAAGGTGTATGGCCGTATGCACTAACTAGTAATGACATAAGTAGTGGGGTGATGCAAATATGACTTCTTCCCCTCCAGATTCTAGTCCCACTCTCAATTATTCATAAAGAACGTCCTAATCTAAATAGTTTGGCCATGCTAGACTTTCTGACATGTCAACCTGATTAGGATTCTGGTATAAGAATAATCTATTGAAGAAACTAAGAAGAAAATTTTGAAGATGTTGAAAGGGTTTAAAAATTGTATCCCGCAAGAACCAAAGGTGAGACATTTTGAAAATTTTTAGCATTGCAATCCAACAACTGCACAGTAAGGAAGCATAGACATTACAAATCTACACGTAAAGCCAGATAGCTTGTTCAATTACTCTTTGTAGCAGATCAATGCAAAACTATACGACGACTAATTCCAAGGTCAGGGCATTGCCACAAGCCCCAGCAAGGTCTCACAGATAACCTACCACTAAAGGATCACTGGGAAGAATTATCTCAAGATTGTTTTCGTGAACATATACCATTTGAGCCAACCCTCATTGGTAAAAGGCAACACTAATCTCTACTCTAAACTACTTGTAAGTTGAAACAAATAAGATAGAGGAGATAATGCCAGCAAATCCTCCAAATCTGCAACAGATCCCGATATCAGTCCAATAAAGTATCATCATCCAAATGACAGAAATGAGAGTAGCATACAACGGACCTTGGCTTAATTAATGATGCAAAAACAAACATTTAGTTTAGACAGAATAATGACTTTGGAAACCAAGAAATATTTTCCAATTTAGGAAGAATATAAAATGCAAATACCTATATTGGATACATGTGAATATGATACTTCTTACACACCATGAAAACTTTCTATCTTGCATCCTATAATTTCTTATTTTATAAATTTTGTGCAAATTGAATTGAAATAAGATGAACTTTGATAAATTACCAATTTTCTATTATGTTTGCAATGACGAAAGTAGCATTCAGTAGAGAATAAGACAAAACATAACATCTTGGGTTCTATTTTATGTTTGGTAAATTTTAAATGGAACAAAATGGGATATGGGGTTAAAAAGTGGAACATTTTAGTTCCACTAAAAGGGTGGAAGCATGGAACCAAGGAGAACAAAATTGCTCCACTCCATTTTGTCCATGCACCAAATGCTACCTGATGCTTAAAATAAGAACCTTTTATCCATTATTTGATGTTTTACGAGATGATATATACCATATGTGCTTACGAGGGGGACCTTGTTAGAGATGTTTTCCATGGAACCATGCCTTTGTGCTTATAAGATGATATATGCCATATTAGAATGAAAGAAGTGAAAGTACAACTAGTGTGACGTTAAGATTGTTAAAAGTAAAAAGTAATAAAGTTTACGAAGTAATGAGCAGAGGGATTAAATCTATTACACCTGTACTTCCCCTAATTCATTAGTATAAAATATAAATTCATATACAGGGAATTATTTCCCTTGGCTTTCTCACTTTATCTTATTATGTGTTTCTATGTGGTATCGCTATCAAGGGATAGGTTCTAACCTGGGTTAGAAACCCAGTGTCTTGACATCTATTGTGTTTTTAAGAAGAAAAAATCTGCTACGAAAGGGCAAGGATTAAGAAGTCTGCAAATTTTAATCACACATAAAATAGACAAATATGGTGATGATAAAATTTTAAATTTGAAAGGTCACAATCAATTTGGGATGAATCTAGTGCACTTTAATGAACAAGTTTTTATATATAATGCACAATCTTCTTTTCATATTATTTTTTAATCATACTAGTAAATAACATTTGTTGTCACCATGTTATAGAGATAAGTATGCATAGCATGCCTTGAAATATATTTCAAGTTCAAACGATGGATTAGTAAATGGGAAATAAGTATCCACCCAGCGCATTTCCACAGCACCTGAAACGCAAAAGGGAAAAACTATAAATGCGCAGAGAAGGCTATTTAAAAAAAGAAAATCATTTACATAATGTTTGGTTAGAGGGAGATGGAGGAGGCTAAACTCCCTCCTTGCTCAATTTTGGCTCCCTTCAGAATTGGGAAATGTGGAGGGAAGCAAAACTTTTACAATAATTAGGCTAAATTATTCTTAATCGAATAGCTTTATTTTACCATTCTAAGTATATAATAGTAATTTTTTTCATTTCCCTCCCCTCCTTTGTATCAAATAGTGCATTAAGGAAGACTATGTAAATTATACACATGTATTTTGTTGGTATTGTTGTACACAATTTTCTTTTATAATGTTGGGACAACTAAGTTGTATAACATAAATTGCAGCCCAACACATCCAGGCTCCTACCATTGTGAGTTCTTCTACAAAGGTCAGATGTATACAACCTTACCCTCAAAGAGGATGTTTCCACAACTTCCGTCCTTCACACTAAGTCAAAAGTCATGAAGCAAATTTCTCCTCTTCATAATTTTTTAAAAAGTATTTTTTATCTTGACATGAACAATGGAAAATGCATGTATTGATGTATATGCAATAAAGATGAAGTATCTAGCCACCATAAATTGATTATTTTCTTTACTTTAACTAACTCGTCTTACAAATCCTCATTAATTATCAAAATGCAGCAACTGAAAATGAAGTGCACATATTGGTCATTTGGAAATACCAAATAAATGACGTGCTAGACCCTCAAGGCATTGCTTTAAGTCTGTTGCTGCAAATAATGTGGCATCCATTCCAGATGCCTCCCATTCTTCCGGAACAAAAACCCGAAAGCCTTCCATCTACAAAATAAAAAAGATAAAATTATATAAAGTTAATTATTATTAGATTAAACCAGTTACTGCATATGGGGACATACTTGATGGAAGACAGGATAATGAGTTGAATCAATTGAATCCCTACGGTAAACATCTCCAGTAACAAGGAAATGGGTGTATTCAGTTCTCAATAATTCTGCCTGATGAGCACTTGTGTGGCACCTCAAAACAGTCTGAGGGTCTATGTAGTAAGTATCATTATAGCTCCTACTTACATGGTCTTCAGGAACCAAGACATCATCAAAATTCTGCAACAAGAAAAAGATTGTAAGGAGCCAAGACCTCAACAAAATTCTACAAGAAGATTGTCACAAAGAAACCCAACCAGAGTTCAAACCACCTTATCAACCAAAAAGAAGTGATAAGTAAGATAAGCAATCAAAATGAAAGGGATAAAAACAATGGATCGAAGAACTATATTAGCAGAGCTGAGGTGGCACATTTACTTTTATGTAGAAAATATAACATCGACAAGACATAGCAGTATTCTTAACTGAGGTTTCAATAATTAACTATATTAGTTTAAATTAATATGACCGTGAAACTTGAACTTCATTCAACCTGTAAATATGGTTGATGCATCAGAAATTTTTGTTTACTATCAGAAATAAAGTACAATTATGCTTAAAAACTAGCATTAACAGTATTTTTTATATATGGAGTCATGTACAATGTTACTATAGTCATCCTTTTGAATAGCATTCTTTCTTTATCCCCCTTTTCCTCTGTTTTATATAACTTTCCAAACGGAAAGGATTAAAGAATCTGCAGATACTGGTTAAATAACATCACAAAAAACGACTGAAGAATTAAGTCATTTGATCAAATGCAACACCATGTACAAGAAAAGATTGAAGAATAATATAATTTCATCAAAAGCACCACCACCAAAGGACTGAAGAGCCATTTGATCAAAAGCCCCCAAATGTTATAAGCCGCATAAACCCAAACAGAAATTGCAACAAATTTTAAAACATTCATTAAAGAAAAAACAGAAGATCAATGACTCAATCATCTCTGAATAGACCATTCATTAAAGCCAAAGTAAAAGCACTGTTTCCTTTACTAAGTCAGCTTTGTGAGTTCATATCAAAGAAAAATATATAATATCACAGGTACAAACATATGTAATTCATAAAATAAATTCATAAACAAATTAGTATCAATTACTTTCAAAATACTTGTTTTTCCCTTTTAGAGGCTTGTTTAAGGATTTAAACAAGTTTATTGGTCTTAAAAAACTACGAGATATGTTATCTGATATTCCACAAATATCATTTACCTTCGGAAGAAAATCAACATGCAAATTACTCAAATAACATCAAATGACAAATAGAGAACATCATTGGCATGAAATACTCAAATGAATAATCGGCATAAATCTAGAAGGAACTAAATGCATAAATAGAAAATAGTGTATTAACATGTGTGAAACAAAGTAACAGCTAAAAATATCAATGCATCATATAGGAGGCAAAGGGAAACTAATTCTTCAATTTATTTCTCCATACCTGCTTCACTGAAACAATAGGACAAAGATCATCAAACTTGTTGAACTTATTTGAATAATGTGTGTCAAAATACTCATAAATTGCATTCTTCAGTATCCCAAGAGGGTGTTGATCCCTCCTGTGAAGATGCACTCCAAGTTTTGAAAATATATTGTCTGGCACATTATTTGTTGGATCATCCCTCACCACATCTATAACACCACGAATCAGAAATTATAAGAATTTTATAAACCAAAGAACATTTTTCAACCAAAACATTAGCATAAAGCAGCACCACAAATGTAAAGGCATATAGAAAGTAAAATAAGTAGAATAAATAAAGCAAATTATAGGCCACCCAAAACATCCTAGCCACTTCTGCAACAGCAATTATATCAAAATGTGAAAATTAAATAAAATGACTTCAATGTTATTCACTCACAGAAAGTGTGCAAATAGGTCATAGTCATGGACATTCTCCTTAAAAGTTACAACACAATTAGTGGTCGTGTAGAACATCCTTCAGTGTATCAAATGACTCAAAACTATGGGGGAAAAAAAAGAAAAAAAAAAAGAATATTAGTGCATACCTGCCCAAGTTTGAAAGTTTTTTTTTCTGTGGATCATAATATATTCATATGTGCTTATAGCTCAAATAAGCATTTATAAGACAATAAACATTCAGATATAAAAGAAAAACAACAAGCAATACCCAGAGTACCTTCTCTGCTTATGTTGACTCCGCCAAGATCCAATACTGACAACACTGGCTGCCTCCATTTCTTCCGTGAAAAATTGTGAGTGGAGACAGAAGCAGCTGAAGATGAGAAAGGTAAACACGACCTAAAGCTTCTTAGGCCACTACTTTGGCAAAAGAAAGAGGCCCTGGCAAATAGTGTGGCATGAACAGAAGAGATCACCATTGCCATGCACCCGAGTAGAGAATCTTAACCAGCTATATCTGATGCACTAGACAGAAGACAGAAACAGATTGCACAAGGCAACTCTACTCTTGATAAGCTCTTATCCTACAGAATCCGGTGTCTCACTGGATGGGAGGTTAATTAAAAATAACTCAATCCGACCAAAATAAATTAGGTAACATGAGCAATTTGATCACTTAGCTATATCAGAAATTAAGAGAAAAAAAAAAGTTAAAATCGCCAAACAACTCAACCTCGTTTCTATTGAGAACTGATCAAAGTTATTTTCCAAAAAGGGGGTGGCGGCAAATAGAGACCTTGGGTCAACCCCAACATTATGCCCACAAAATGTATGCTTTCAGAATAAATAAATAAATAGAATAGAATAGAAAGAAATCACACTTAATAGCACAAAGCACAATTGATTTTAATCCTATAAACTCAAGTGGTTTGTTATCACCTTTATAGTGTCACATCTTCAAAACGTATAGATAAGCACCAATTTTATCATACACAGTGTACTTGAAGTTTGAAACTAATGTAAATTACTTAAAATAAAATTACAAAAAGCACACAAAGGTAGAAAATCTTCTAAAGCAAAGAGGAAAGAACTCAAGAGCAACTAATTGCGGAATAGAGGATCTATCGGAGCGGGCAGCAGCTATGCCTGTTTGGTCGATTGATTAACGGAGAGTTAGGGTTCCACTAAAAATTTATTCTTTAATTAATTAATAATATGTAACAAAATGTGGGGGAAATTCGACTTGTAATTGGAAGGTGCGTTTGGTTAGAATTGATTTGGATGAAATTGAATTCGAAATAGAAAACATAACAGATAAGACTCAAACGAACGTTGAAGAAGGAAACTCACAGTTGGAAATATGGTTGTTGTTGTTGTTGTGCTAAGTGTGTAGAGTAGCTAGCTCAAGCCTCAAGCTACTATAGTTCAGAGTTAAGAGCCCCATCCATTTTTGTATTCTCGGATAAATTGGGCTTTTTTTATTAATTTATTTTATCCACACACTCTCTCTAATTGCTCATTGGCAAATGAAATGTTTATATCATTAAATTTTAGTTTGTAACTTTGTAATATTAACTTTAATAAGGAATTTTTGATTTTGTTTTATATTATTTTTGAAAGGAGGAATTTATGATTCTATTAGTGTATTAACTTTGTATCATGTCAAATTTGGCCATATTTTTGTTACATATTTCTTTTGTAAATTTGCTCGGATATAGGAGACTCCTTCTCAAGTTTAGTCTTTAGTATAATAACTTGATGTAAATAATTTGATTCTTCAATAATACTATGCAGCTCATCAGTTGTAGAAAAATCATGTTTTTTTATTTATTTTGACTATTATGTTTTTAAACAAGTCTTTCCTAAAATATCTTTTTACTAAACATTTTTCTGTAATTTTTATTTTTCATTTAATCTCTCTACATATTATAGGTTTTCCTTTTAATTTTTATAAATATTACGAATATTATATTTTAATCTTCATAAATAATTTCTTATTTGGTTTTTGATTAAGAAAGATTAAATGGAAAAAATCATAAATTTAAATTCTCAAAAATAAATGAAAATATAACAATAAAAGGACAATTTTATAATAATTTCTTTTATGAAAGATCTGTTTAAAAAAAATTTAAAAAAATATCAAATGAACATAAACTTAACTAAGCCATTTAAGATTTGGTATTTGTTTCATTTAAGAGTTGTTGATTTCTTTCAGTTAGGTACCTGCTGCATCAGGAGCGACACTTTTCTCCTGAGGAAGTTCATTCTATGATTCTCGTCAAAATGCGAGATATTGCAAAAAATTATATGGAAATATCTGCGAAGGATCATACTATGAAGATTAATGCTGTTGCATGTTACTGTGCCTGGACATTTCAATGCCACCATGGATGCTAGCAGCAACCAATGCTGGCCTCGATCAATCATTGGGAATATATATATTTTATTGTTCATTATTAGCATTTTGGAGAACTTTTCTATACCCTCGAATACATCATTTGGATAATCACATGACATTATTACTCGGAGAATTATGAAGAGACCATATTAGCATTTTGGAGAATTCTTCTATACCCTCAAATACATCATTGGGAATATATATATTTTATTGTTCATTGTTCATTATTTAAAATTTCATCCAAGGTCGCGTATGTTTTGTGTCATAATTTTATTTAACTAGTAATATTCTCAATAGTATATTATATATTTTCGATCTCCTTAGCATATGCATGATGAGCGTGGATAGTAAGAGATACACACAGTTACGTCAATTATATTAAAAGTTCAAAGAGATGTGGTTCGAGAAGCTTCAGCTCATCCAAGTTATAGGTTAAAAGTTTCTCAAAAATGCCTTCCAAAGGAATGCACTTGAGAAGGGTAACTTATCAGAAAAGTGACGCTGGGGACATGTGTCAGCATTTCAGATAAGTAGTACGTTTTAGTGAGTTAAGGATTTGCATATAGAGCTTTAGATTCTAAGTTCCATGAATAAAACTCTTATTTGTTAGTTAGAGAATCTGTAGTGTGGAAGAAAACTTTGATAAAACTACGGCCAATTCCACCAAATATGCATCAACGACATCAAGAGTTAATTATCTTTTGTTTTTCTTCTTTCTAGGATCTAATTTAATATATGATCGAGCAAAAGGACCACATCCTGATAAAAGCTATGTTTTCTCAAGATATACATATAGCCTAATTTATATCACTTACTTAACATGAGAGCCTATCTCTATTTCTCTTCAATCTGGTGATCTTGTTTTTTGGGTAGTGTACTACAAGAGAACAAAAACAGAAAAGCCAAGCAAAATTACACCCCAAAGAAATGCACCCTAGATGCATCAGTACAACTGTGATGCCATGATGGGGAATGTGTGATGCAATATAAGACGATATAATCTTCCCCACACTCTAAGGATGACTTTGTTTAAATTTTAAAATAAATATTTTTTATAT
This sequence comes from Glycine max, assembly GCF_000004515.6. Lineage (NCBI taxonomy): Eukaryota > Viridiplantae > Streptophyta > Magnoliopsida > Fabales > Fabaceae > Glycine > Glycine max. The sequence continues at coordinate 57,308,801 of NC_038254.2, read as the reverse complement.
AAGTATTTTTTTAAGAAGTAGATAGGATTTATTTTTTAAAATAAGTTAAAAATTATTTTTTTAAACAGAAGTAATTTAGAGAAAAATACTAAAAAATATTACTTATTTTATTAAAATAAACATTTATTTCATCAAATCAATCTAAACAAAAAAATCAGCGCACTGATTTCTTTCCTCACATTGTTGAGAAGAGCAACCTCCTAATCCAGGTTCATCAGGAGCCTAGCTCCTTGGCTAAATAGGTGAGTTTTGTTTTTTTTTGCAATTAAATATTATTTTATTTCTAAAATAACTCTTTTTTGGTATGTATTTTTAATGTAAAATTTGTTATAGAAATAAATTTAAATATTGGTTCAAAATTAATTCTACTAGATTTTAAAACAAATAAACATTTTTCTTGGATAAGGAATGAAATAGGACAAAGAAGATTAGAAATGTGAGGGTAAAAATTAAAATAAAAAAAATAAAGATATGTTGCTTAAATATACAAAATACGAGAAAAATAAATTAAAAAAAAAACTCCACTCATTTAGATGAGTGAAAAAAAGAATAAAAGGAAATGAATAGATTATACAAGAAAACTTTTTATAATAATAATTTTTTTTACTGTTTAATACAAGATTTTTCCAAAAAAATAATTATTTTATGTTTTTTATATTATATAAAATATTATCAAACATTACAAATTATTAAAACAGAAAAGATAAAAAAAAATGCTTGTGTAGGGAAAGGGAAAACGACTGATAGAAATCCAAACTTGGAAGTGATGAATATCTGCCTGCCAAAATGAGAGAGAAGAAAAACCAAAAGCACAAAACTGTTCCGAGTCAACAAGGAATTTTGATCCTTGGGCGGTGGTTTTGTTTTGTTCTGTTCTGTATATGTGGGGTTGCATAATGCTTTAATTTCTTCTTTTTGCCCCATTTTTTAGGGTTTGAAAGATATAGCCACTTTGCACATTAGGTAGGTCAATTATTCTCCCTCCGATTGGAGGACAAATTATATAATTAACTTTGGAATTTTAATTTTGACCCAACATACTCTTAAGTCTTAATACAATACATATTAAATAAATCGTGTGTCTATAACATATATTAACCAAATTTCACTTCTCAAACAGTTATTATCATAACCAAAAAAAAAAAAAATTGAGGTCCACACAATCTATATTTCCTAACTTTTTTTACACATTTATTTTATTCTTAACATTTTATTTCACTAGTATGCCAATATAATTAACGGTATTACTGGCACATAAAAATTATTAATAGCACCTTTAAAATAACATTATTCTTTTACTGAAATTAAATAAAAATATTTAAAACTAAGAGAAACACAAAATAAAATTATAAATATATATACATATATATATATATATATATGTATATATATATATATATATATATATATATATAATATGAAAGTATTTTAAGTATATACATATATAGTCTAAAAAATATACATGACATTTTAAAGATGATTTACTACGTACGTACTAATAACTCGAAATTAAATGTGGTGATACACGTTTAGAGTGAAAGTTTTTAAATTGAAGTTGCTTCATTATTAAGCCAATGTCTTTTATTATTATTCTACTTAATACATATTAATGGCCATGCATAGAATGTGTCTTGAAGAATATATGTCAGAAGAAATCAATTTTTTAATGCATCTCAGTACTTCAAAAAAATTAGTGCATGTATAATTCTCAACTAGAGGATACCCAGAGTTCTCCCAAAATACATAGAATGTTTCTTTTGTAATAAAGAATGCTTTAGAGAGAGCGAGAGAAAGAAATTTATTTTGCAAAACTTTATACATATATATTTAAATACATAGAATTAATAATAGTACATTTATGTATTATTATTATTTTGAAAGACAATATATCATGATATTAAATGCAAAAAAAATATAGATAAAAATACATAATCATACGAAAATGATAACTTCATAAAAAAATGAAAATGATAACATGCAACAAAATTGAAATTAATTTTTCGTTTCTTTTTTTTCAAAACAATACAAACTTTGGGAAAAAAAATAAAGCTCGTTAATTTGAGTCAAATTAAAAAAGAAATTAAAACGGCTAGTTTTAGAAATTGAAAAATCGATCGATCGCTAACAAATTTAACAACTAAAATAACGAATGATTTTTTAGAGGAACAGGTATGATTCTTAATCTTTGAAAGTTAGCACATTCTGATGTATTTCAAACCCCTCGTCTTATAGATTTTTGTGACTTGAAAAGTGTTTAGATTCCTTAGTTGGGTTCATTGGTGTTTAGTTAAATACCTTTTACAAACACTTATGTGTGTATAACTTTGAATGAGATTTTAGATTGAACTCTTTTTAAGGTGTGTGAATCCTTTGTTACAAATCTGCAATTAGGCTTATCATTCTAATAAGTTGTTGATTGTTGGTCAATCCAAAAATAAAATAACTAAAATTTAAATTTTAGGTCTATCAACAAAATAATATTTATTATTAATTTGTTTTTTTTTTTAAAAAAAAGCTAGCTACCTATATTGATAAAAATGTTCAACATATAACTTTCTTATTTAAAGTATAAAAGTCTGTCAAAATTTAGGTCTAACTTACTATTGGACTGATCTTAGTCAGTTGAATGTGTCAATTTCTCCTTAATCATCTTCTTCCTCCTTCATTTTTGTTGTTTGAAGCTTTGAGCTCTTGAAAGTTTATCAATGGAAATTCGACAAACTACTTTACAAAGATTCAGTTTCACTAATCCTTTAAAGAATTCTATATATTAAGGGAATTATTCTTTAAAAATCTCAACCTAATCCAAAATAATCATTATTTAATTTTAAATTATTTCTTTAACAATGCCACTAATTATTTATGGTATTTGATCTAAATATTTAACTAATTTATAGTTATTTTAATTTCGACTCTTTTAATAATGAAAAACATTGTTCGATCGGGAACTCATGGAGTACTTACACGAGTTCATGAGCTAATGATAATGATAAGTAAAGAGAACTAGACAACAAATCCACTAAGTTTAATTTTCATTATCATCATTATAGAGAGAGAGAGATATTGAACTATATATCTAATCCCCACATTGCTAATAAGCTCTTTTATATGACTCTAGGGGTGAAACACTAGGATCGGAAGAACTAAAACCTTGACATTAGGTTTATATGGTCCACATTTTTTTATATATATCCTTTATTGAATTATTTCCTAACCAATGTGGAACTAACTACTTTTACTTTACTTTTTAACAAATACTTTTAGTTTGAAAATTATTTTACTATAATATGTACAAATTACCTTTTTTTTGGTAATAGGATGTATTCCTTATACGTACCTTTTTTTAGGATGTACACATTCCCTTAAATCAAAATAATATTTTATATAATAAAAATATTTTTTTAGAATGTATACGCTCGTTATCTTAAATCACAACGTATAATTTTGAATCGATGCACCATGTATGGAATGTTGGAAAGCAAGTCATACTCATTGACAGAAAAGAAAGGCAACCCAAAATCACTTTTTTATAATTCTGCCTAGATTTAAAACAATTGTTTTTTTTTCTTTTCAATAAAACATGGCACCACAAAACCAATTTTAAAGCATATATCTTTCATGCATGTTCTTATAAACCACAAATCTAACTTTATGGGCACGTATGTCCACTTGAATTATTTCTTCTTATTATAATATTAACATAATGTTCTAGACACCGCTTTGGAAATTCAACTTTTTTTTCTCTATCTAGCTGTGAATCTTTAGTTTCCTATATAAACACCACGCCCTCATGTTTGATTTGTGCCTGTCTTCTCTCTCACTCACTCTTCTCTAATTTGCTTTTTGGAAAGGAATTGAAATGGGTGCACTTAACTACATCATCTCCAACTTTTGCACAGTTCCCAGCAAAAAGATCAAAACAATGCAGGTAGGCACTCCCCTAACCTAATTACCACATGCCACAACACCATTTTCCTTTATGCTCTCTTCTTTCCCCATACTTTTAATTTTTTTAACGCTATGTTTTCCTTCCTTATTAGCTTCATATATATTCATTCCTCACATGTCGGTCTTCATTTTAGACAGTTGAGATCAAAGTCAAAATGGACTGTGATGGCTGTGAACGAAAAGTCAGAAATGCAGTGGCTACAATCAAAGGTTCTAAATTCTAATCCAAAGTTTAATTTATTACTAGATATCTATATATATTAGATACCTAATAGATATAAAATTATCTATACGTCTTTATTCGGTATATTATAATTTTAAGTTTTTGGAAAGTTAATTTATATCATGATATATATATCATAATCAGTATGATCAAGGGGTTCAGATTTGATTAAATTCTTATCATCTTGTTGGATTTCAGTACAAGGTCCGTGCACATGTACATGCAATATTCAAGCTTAATGCTTCCGTAAAGAACATTTTAGTACTTTATATCTTAAGCTTTTGAGATATGTACGTGATTGGTAACAAGCGAAAATTGAAAAGGAAAAAAATTAACTACATACATAAAAATTAAACCACATATTAATTAAATGTACATTATACGAAATTAAAGAAAAATTGATTTGAAGGCTAATGGATACATGCGTGCATGTGTTGCAGGAGTGAAATCTGTGGAGATAAACAGAAAGCAAAGCAGGGTGACAGTGAATGGTTGCGTTGATCCAAACAAGGTGTTGAATAGGGTAAAGAGAACCGGGAAGAAAAAAGCTGAATTTTGGCCTTATGTTCCACAGCATGTGGTCACATATCCTCATGCCTCCGGCGTCTATGACAAAAGGGCACCCGGCGGCTATGTTCGAAACGTCCAAACATTTGCAGCATCAGCTGATACAGAAGAGAAATTTATGTCCCTTTTCAGTGAAGACAACGTAAATGCATGCTCCATCATGTAAGCAACTACTGAGAATCGATAAATTATCACATGATCTGATATCACCATGTCTCGATCAATCTATACTATACGTGACACGATGACACACACAAAAAATGTGTTAGATAGAGATTGTTCGAGATCTATATGATCCTACATCATGTAATATACTATAATGTAAGCAACTACTGAGAATCGATAAATTATCACATGATTTGATATCACTAGGTCTCGATACATAATACAATGATATACACAAAAATGTGTTAGATAGAAATTGTTCGAGATCTATATAATTCTACATCATGTAATGATATTTCTCATCATCATCTTAAGAGAATCTTGGTTCTTGTAGATCTACCAGCTTTTTCTTTACACTTGGTGCTTCGAAGTGTGAAGGAGAAGAGTCAATGAATGTACTCACTCTTTTTTTCTACTTTTTGTTAATGTGCTTCGGGACAAAACTTTGGATTGCCATGCTAGCTAGCGTCAATTATTGAAACTTCGTGGAAACTGAAAAACGCTGAAGTGCAATCAAACTTTAGAAGGTATAGAATTAAAAATAGCAGAAATCATTTTTGAAAGGTGTTGAGAGGAATTTGATTCTTGCTGCCTACCACAGACAAATCGAATAACGCAAAGGACCACTGTTACTCCTAACTCCTTCATTAAGCCAATGTGTAATACTTCACTTATACTATAATTAAGTATTTTTTTTTATTTAACTTTATTGCCTGTAGAAGACATGATTGATAACATGTCAGGGTAAAGGACGATTTGCAAGGGACTTGTATTAGCAACGATTGTTTCAATTGGTGAATATATATTGTGCCTTGCTTTTGGAATAAGACAATATATAACTTTCATACAAACAAAAAAAAATAAGACAGATTTTTTTATTTCACTTTTGTTGGGAATTATTGCACGTTTGCATGCTATAATATAACCTCTGGATCAAATTAATTTTATTTTTATCGGTGAGAAAACAATATCAAAAAATTTATAATAACTTACCTAATTGCTTAATCAATTGAATTACCTTCCTTTGACCCATCAAATTTACTTACAACTATTTGAACATTACATTTCATATATCCTATATATATTCACCTTTAATTTACTTCTCATGGCTTAATTTTTGTTATCTTTATATAAATGCTTAATTTATACAAATAAAAAAGGCAACGAATATTGTTCCAAATTACTCTACAAAAAATATTACTTTTATCTTAAATAGGTTTTTTACTACTAAAAATAACATTTTTCAGTAAATTTACCCAAACAAAAATTAATTTTAATTGTAATCAATTATATATAGTCGATTATTAAAATAATCTAATTCACTTACAAATAATTTTATCTGTAACTATCCCAAACACTTACTTAATGGAAATAGACAGTTGAACAAACAAACCACTAACAGATAAAATTTACGTCAAAGTTATTATATATCGAATTGTATCAAGAAACATTCTAATTAATATTACAAATGTTTTTTTTTAGATGACAAATAAAAAAAGTCATTATGATCGATTTCTGAGTTACTTTACTTGTTTTCTTTTTAGTCTTGTTTCTTTTTTCTTTTAAACCATTTCTGATTAATACACGTTCATAAGGTTTTGTACACAAAAATCATTGTTCTTCTAGTAATACAAAACTTGTGGTGATAAAGTTGTGTTATCATCTTGTAATACTTTGCAAAAATGTTTGCAAGTGAACTTATTCTACATTTTGGGATCACTTATTCATTTTATCCGTTGAATCCGAGAAGGTTCCTTCTCTCTCTTTCACTTTCTTTTCCCCCGAGCTACGTGCGCCTTATTCTCCTTTCTCTCTAAAAAGTCTTTTTTTTTTTTTTTTCAGAACGTGATTAACTTTGCCCCCATTTAAATTAATTTTACTTTACCTTTTACCTTTTTAAAGGTATAATGCATATTAAATTTTAAAAAGAGTAGTATTCAATATTCTTGCGATATAGACTAGAGAGGGTTGCAAAAGACCTTAATTAATGTTTAAAGATGGGTTGCAAGTGAAAATTATCATTTATACATACATGATATATCGTTTGCGAAGGTAAGTTAAAGTTTTGCTTCTGTTGCAAGGTATTTATAATATATTTTTTTACAGAAAGCTATTTATATATAATATACCTTTGTAAATTGCATACCTCAATTGGATTTATTTTATACAATGAAAATATACAAGTACAATTCTTTTTCAAATAAGTAAGTATGTACGTCAACGAACTTAATTATGATCTCTAGCCAAATTTCTTATTTGTTTAAATTTCGTCACTCGTTCAACCATCTTAATTAAGTCCAAATGCAAAATTAGATAGATTTCTCTCTAGCATATATAATGTAAATGACTTTGTAAGTGGTAACTGGTAAGCCTTATAATCAAGTGTCTTCTTATTAAGATTTTTAAAATCCAAACTGAAACCAATAATAAAATTAATGGTTATTTATTTTCAAATAAACATCAATGTAAAAAAACAATGTCATTAATAATGTCTCAAGTTCAAATTTTGTGATAAAAAAGATGTGATTAAGAAAGGAAATTACTCTAAAGATTATCTACTAGATTCTTGAACAAAGATAAATTATTGATAAAACCGGTAAATCTTTCCCACTAATAAAGTAGTTAACAAATATTTTTTTAAAAAAAACAAATCAATGTTTCGTAAAGATATATACCACGGAATAAGCCCTTACCTTAGAGGTAATAAGTTAGGTACGTTAGTAAGAGGTATATATAAGTATAAATAGTACGCGCATCTCCGGAAAAGAGAAAACTATAGAAATAATAATTTCTTAATAAGTTATAAAACAAAAAACAGTCCATTCTAAAACAAACTCATGCAAACTTTGCACTCATCCTGACTGAAAAGTATATCGTCGAATATATCATTTTAGGTAGAAAAAGATCAAAACTATTGAAAAAGGTTACGTAATATAATTTACTTGATTATACCACACATCCTACAATTAATGACAAGTACATTGAAAACAATTTGTAGTGAGTTCCTGTTCCCTTCACATATTTACCAACGCAGACTAAAATAAACTCTTCTCTGATCAGTAGTGAAAAAACTACTATTACAATATAAAATAAAGGTCTTGTGATTTAAGTTGTAGTAAAAATGTACCAATCAGTAACATGTTATATTTTCATTAACGGAGGCCAAGGAAAATATAAATCAGAATAAGGAAATATAATAATTCAATTGAAATAACAATACTATTTTCACATATTGAATTAGGACAATGAATGAAATTGTTATTGATCTCATTTATATTTGCCAATATTGTAATTAATCAACAGTTCCATAAGAAAAATGAAGTAATTGATCTAAGACCATTACCAATTTAATTTTTTTTATTGATAAATGTTAATTATAAAATGTCAATTTTTTCTTAGCAGGAAAATAGGAAAATCGAATATACGGATCTTTTTCTTTCTTTCTTATCTTTCTACCACCAAATTAATTTTATTACTCCGTTAATAACTTGATGTGACCAACTAGACCAATAATTCACATACATTCCTTGCACCTCACACCTCAAGTAGCTAGCTTTATAATTTAAGCTAGGTGACTGTTGTTCACCTGTGTCCTAATAATCTTATATCTCAAAACAAAAGTGAAGAAGACACATCTATCATTGAAATTTCACTTTAATGCTATTGGCATATCACTTAAATTATAGAGTAATGCAGCATCAATAAGAAGGGGTACTGTAGTTGAATCTGATGTTGTAATGGTAATCTTATCTGATCGGGGCCATTTAGTTGATGAGGACCAGCCAATTACAAAAGACAAGGTAAAGAAACCTTTATTTAATGCTTTGCTTTGGTAGCTAGTAAGCAAATATATTCCAGCCTTTTATATATAGCCTTGGCACAATCAACCAAGGCCACTGAGCATGACCATAAATATATATTCCAAGTTAATCACTGTCCCTTTTGACCATATTTGTTCCCTGTAGCGTATGCCCTCTTGCATAATTGCATCATAATAAAGAGCGATGCATGATTACTTTATTGATAAGTAATGCCAAAAGTTGAGTGAGGAATTCATGATAAAGAGCTCAACCCTTCAAAATGGAGGCATGCATTTTTGTAAAAGAAGCTTCTGCTAAAAGACCTGTAGTAGTGAACTTTTAATTAGGATCCTTTCAAATTTCAATGACATGTTTTTTGCTTTTATTGACGTATAAAAGTCCACTAACAACCTTATATATAGTTAAATTTGTTTTCCTATAAATTAATATGTTTATATTCTAATCAGTAGATATTTTATTTGTTCATGGCATAAAAACTGCTACATCAAAAAAGAAGTATTTTTATTCAGTATTCACTGATAAGGTGAAGCTATTATTGCGAACTATGATTGAATTCATATATACCCAAGGCAATCTCTCGTTGTGTTTCATCAACTAAAGGATGCAGCTGAAACAATAAATTTTCTATTTGTAAAACAATTCCTTGTTTTATTGAAATTTAAGATAATTCTTGTATATGTAAAACTGACGCAACTGATAAAAACAGAAGTCTTCCTAGCTATTTATGGGAACAAAATTACATTCTGATATGACAGGGAACATAACGAAATCACAGATTAGAGCAAATCCTTGCTTGATTGATTCCTAATATAGAGTTGTAGCAGTTGGAGAGAATAAGGATTGGGATTTAACAAAATAATTAATTAGCTGGACAATTGGAATGACAAATTGTAATAATTAACTCCCCTCAAGATGCAGTTGTGACCTGTGATAATAGACAAAGCTAGCCTGTATATTAAACTGATGTTACTTGCCTCCGTCAAGCTGATAAATTAGTGGGTAAACTATATATTTGAAGTGCTCTACAATTTTGAAAAGTATTAATTTGGTCTTTATAAAAACATTTTGTATTAAGTTGGTCCATGTAAAAATAAAACATATTTTTTATGGTTTTTAGTGATAACACTGTTAAATAGTAATTTGACGTGACTAATATACTTATACATGTAATTTTTTGTAACGCGTTAAATAATTTGTGGTGATTAAAACCCCTAAAATGAATTAAACAATTTTTTGTAGCTAATATCCTCCAAAAATTATAACTTTTTGTTGTTTCCTATGCAATTTTTTTGCACTTTATGATGTGATTAGGGGGAAAAGATGAAATAACTACAAATTTTAGTTTCTTCTAAGTGTGCGTGCGAAGGTAAAAAAAAAAAAAAAGTTCGTTAATCATGTAAAAAATCATCTAACAGAATTACTATTAACAATCATAAAAAATATTTTATTTTTATAGAAACCAAATTAATATTTTTTAAATTTTATACCGCCCCAAACATATTTTACCTTAAATTCGTGCTTTCTACTTGAAACTTGCATAAAATTGTTATAAAAAACCTTTATTTTTATTCTAGGCACTGCACATATTTTACTAGCAAAGTGTATGATCGAGTTGAATGAAATGTTTTCGCCTTACTCAGGTAACAAGTTTCAACCAGCAAATCCAAGTAGCAAAGGAAATTGAAAAACATTCAGTTATGTGACAGGAACTGCAATTTTAAATTTCTATAACAATAATATATCATTTTAATACGAGTACATAACATTACTAATCTTGGTGAAGCTAGCAGTTTCCTTTGCTCAAGTGAGTCACGGTCCTCAGATTGGATAGAAACCAAAGCGGGTTTGAGTGGTACTATTAATCATTTTGAAATTCTTGAGGAGACATTTGGTATTGTGCAACAGGAATGCTTCAGAGAATGATAGAAAGCCATAAATACTTAGGATCCATCTGATTTTAAACTCAGCATTAACTCAAACATATATATTATCAAATAAATCATAAAAAGTTAATGTGTAACAGAAAACAAACTTTTATTTAGAATTCAGATAGCAATGAATCATAAAAAAGGGGTATATCTTTGAACTTTTATAGGATCTGTGAGCTGGTCTTGGCTCACAGGATTATGTGAATTTTTTGGTCCTAGGGAATTTTGTCTGTGGGCTTTTTGGCCCAAGTCTGTGGTCTAGGAATGGAGCTAGCTAAACTGGATTGACAGCTCAGAATATTTTCACCCATCAATGTTACATCAAAGATTTGCAAATTATTTCTATGTATTTAGGAGAATGTGATTTCTGTATTTTCTGTTTTGTTTGTGTTTATAAATTCAAGATTGCTAACTTGTTATTTTATAGAATGTGCATGCTTGATTTGCCATTGTTGATATGTTGTGCACTGCTGCAACGCTCTATTTAATTTCCTCTATGTTTTGTAAGGGATGATTTGATTGCTAAGAAGGAAAAATGATTTGAAGAAAAAATTTCACTATTTAATTGGATCTCATACTTTTTTTTCTCTATTTTAATTTAAATATTTATTCTCTATTTCATTCTTTTCCATTATCTTCTACTCAACTAAACCTATCCTTAGTGTTGCTCGACATTTTCAATGAATGATCTACTAATCTGTTAACAAAAAAAGAGTGCAAATAAGTGAGTTAATAACTTATAATTGAGATTGTAATTAATTATTATCATTTTTGTATTTGTACTCCTATTATTTTAATAAGATTTCTCTTTTATCCCTTCTTGATTAAAAAAATAAAAATAAAAATCTCGAGACTCTACCCACAACTACTCTTGTATTATAACTTAAAAAAACACAACTTAAAGAGTAAAATTCTCACTCTCTCTCCTCTCAATTAGAATTTTTTTTCTCTTCTTTATTTTAAGCATGCATTTCACATATTGCTTATTTTGTTAATGCCCCTGCTACTTTTGTTTTGTTTATCCTATTGTAGTCTAATGAGGTATCTGATGCGCCACCATCGTGTTTGTTAGATGTGGACAAGCTCATTAAGAAAACCTTGATTCTATGTAGAAAGAGTTACATAGCATTGGAAATTTGGAATTGATGAAAAAACTAATAACATGATCGTTGATATCGAAGAGGAATTTGGGTTGGATTTTTTTTTTCATCGAGTAATATTTCAACGCTCTTTTATTTTATATATTTTATTAACATTTTATTATTTTTATATCCTTTTCTTTTTATCTCATCATATCATATATTATATTTAACACCTATGAAAAATTAAATAAAAAAATATAAATATAATGAGGTATATCTAATAATAGAGTATTCAAATGTGATTACATTTGAAAAGGTTCAAAGCAGGATCATGTCCATTCATTGAGGTAGTGACTAGATTGCCATGGCTTAGAATAAAAGACGTGTACAAAAATAGCAACACATTTATTTCTTAAGCTTTTACTAACTGACCAGCATTCTCTGTCCTACATCAAAACTGTGTGGGTACTCTTACATTGTATCAACATTCTCTTTACCTAATGCTACATTTTGTCTTCCACGTGTGTATCTCCTAGTTTAACTTTTGCTATTGCTTCCACCGTCAACTCTTGTATTTCACATATCTTGTTCCTTGCAAATCCTTTGCAACACATGCTTTTCAAGTGTTGTATCCTTTGATTGAACAGTAAAACAACTAGAAATGCTAATTCATTTCTTCAAAGTAACATCTTATGATTGTTGACCAGTACTCCTGGTTTATTGATTATGTAATTTCAGTGTCTTGTATATATAATTGGAAGTTTTCCAATATAATTTTTTCAGCTCCTCATCAAAGTTAAAATTTGATCAGTCAGGAGATAGTATCCATTAAACAAGTAGCTTTCACTAGTTATCATTGATAGTAAGTGATTGTTAATATAAATTGATATTAATTAATTAGAATTTGTTCAATTATCATAGGAAAAGATGTATACATTGTAGATTTATTTATCAAGTTCCCTTTAATAAATGTATGTACACCTAACTTGGTTGCCATATTGTTCACTGTATTTCGTATGCACGCCCCACACTGGAGTCCTTGTGTAAAGAAAGAAGGAAAAGACAATCGATTACTCGTGACACATATGAACCTAGAGTTTATTATATGACAATATATACATGGAAATTCATCTATTTTGGAACAGTTAAAATCAATGTCTTTACTTTTTGCTTTTCTTTTATATATTCTTCATTGCATCTTTTTTTATATATACATGGAGGGTCCTGAGGCCTATTGCTGCATCTGCTACCTAGCTAAATCACTTTAAAGTAGCTCTAAAGAAAATTCCTTTCCCTCTAGCTCAGCATAAGTATCGGTGCAAAATTATGCTCTAAAGTCTAAAGTTCTAAACCTTTCTGGAAATTTCCTATTCGAGTGAGGTGTGTCATCCATCTTGAATCATAAAATTAAAAATTGTTTCCGTAGATTAGTCTAGACTGAATCATTCGTTCATAAAGAAATTAATAAATCATTCTTTAATTTTATGTATTTATTAAAAAAAATTAATCAATGATTGAATTTCCTCATCATTTTGTTTTTAAAGTCAGGTTTCACTTTAAGATAAATACAAATCCACATAAGATTGATAATAAGATGTGGTGGATTGGTTGTTATCATAATAAAGCTTGGTAGGTGAATTCTATCCTTCATAATTTGTACCATTGAAGAGTAAACTGATTCTTACCTTAGCGTTGGGCGTCTTGCATGACCAATTTTGAAATGGATCATATTATAATTATTACATGGTTGTGTATCCGCTGCTATATGGAGCCAACCCTTACTTTTAATTTCTAAGAATAATATGGAGGGGCAACATAATGTTGTCATGTTCGTTTATTAGGTGTCAGCCAGAAAGTTGGAATCTTAAGAAGTGGTCCTACAATTAACCTTATTCTCTCTCCTTGGATTTCTCGTGCCAAGTGTCCTTCCTCCTTTCCAGAAGGATCTGTCATGTTTGTAAATGCATTGTGAGGATTCATACCCAGAAGATGCCTTGTGCCCCCATCCAAAAGGGTAGGGTTTTTCTTTTCTTGGTCACTAATAAATGATAGGGTAATCAAACCATGTTGCTGTTGTGGTGTCTTTATGGCCAGTATGTCTTGTTTAAATCATTTCATGATATTGTATTTAATAATTGTATTTTTTACATACTATGCCTAATTTTGAAGTATTTTAATTGATACCACTATATATTTGTATAGTACTTATTAATATTCAACCATCTACTTTTAATTTTGGCACAAGTTATATATATAGAGAGAGAGGTTTATCTTTATCTTTATGTTATATTGTATATAGTTATGAATATGATAGATTTATTTTAAGTTATAGCTAGGTATAAAGGTGAATTGTGTCTATAATTATAGATATATTTATAAAAATATTGATTTAATAGATAAAATACATGTATTAAGCTTTATCAATTCTTTAAAGTTGCCTAAAAAAATTCTTTAAAGTCTGATTAATTATTTTGTTCAACATTATATTTTTTTGGCTTTATGAATAAATAAAAGAATGGCTTGTTTCAAATTTTTTTATCCACTATAAAACGCTGTAGAGACGTGATATTTATAGAAAAAATAATTATTTGATATAAATGAATTTCTTAGACTAATTATAAATATATACATATTATTCACGGAAAAAAATATGTATTAAGTTTTTATTTTGTTTTCTATTATAGAATAAAATTTTATTTAAATTTGATACTATTTTTGAATAAAATAATTTTTTATTCAATATGCATAAAAAATACTAACAACCTTATATTAGAACATATAATGAATTACGGATTGTTAATTTAATATATATGTTTTATACTAATGGGTTTTGACCCTTCTTCTTCGCCCCCAACCCTCCATTCATCTCCCCCCCAAAAAATAAAATGGTGGCGCCATAGAATCAACATGAAATACATGATTAAAATCGTTTCAATTCAACGTATAATTTTTTAATATAATCCAACGCTTTAAATAAAGTCGATGTATTTAATGGTACTAAAAACTGTATAGAATTGTTGACAACAAATAATTATTGTAGAAATAATGCTATGGCGATGAATATTGGATAAACATGTGTCTTTTATATCTAAGGCGACAAAACATAATTAGATATTTTTGTAAAATATTTACATTTTCACTAGGGCTGATAAAAAATAGTTGGATTTTTTTTTCATATAATCAAGGATTTACCATGCTGTTTTTCTTTATATATAGTTTTCACTGTAGTATATTTCTATGCTAATGATCCTATTTAGTGTCCTCACTCCTCAACACATGTCAGTATCACCCTGCTTGATAAGAATTGAGTGTGTCATTTTTTTCCTTCCAAAATTAATTAATTTGTCTCATTGATGTGTGTGTAGTTCATAAACACTATCAACACTTTTAAAATTGAGATTGTTAGCTGTTCATAAAGCCTCACTAAAACAATGGTGAAAATCTCCAAGGGGGGCTTATTAAAATTTGACACATGTTATGAGTACTAAATTGAATTTAATATAATAATATAAACGATTTATTTAAAAACTTCTAAAATCACTTTATTTCAATTAAATTAAATGAATAGAAATATACTTTCTTTTTAATTTTTAGAGTGTAAAATTATAAAATATTTAAAACTAATAAAAAAAGCAAATATTTACTGGTTTGAAAACAATAAATTTCATATATTTCTGCATTGGATAGAAAAATGCAAATGAATGAAGTATCAAATCATGCAAGATTTTAAGATTTCATATTGTTGCATTGCATGACAGGTATGTATCTAATCTGGATTAGTATTATTGTCATCACAAGATTCCGAATATAAACTTTACTCTCATAGATGCCACTTCAAGGATTAGCTGTATCTCCCGTGTCTCGCGTGATTATTCCTGACTTTAATTATATTTTTGTCCTTTTTTTAAGGAAATTTGTTCATTTATCATGGTTAATGCAAAAATCTAATTCTTCTAATTAATTTCTATTACTTGAATTTCATCCTTGAAGTCGTTCATAATGTAAATTATGAAAAAAAAACTGCCAAATGTTAATTATGAAAAAAGTACGAAATATTTAAATAATTATTACATTAATTTATAGTCAAAATTAAAATTCTATTTCGATAATTATGCATAAACTTGCAATTTTAATTAAAAAAACTTTTAACAGCTCATAAAAAGCCGTAACTACGCTTTCGCCTTGTTAACAACTTAACATACTACAAAAATTTCATTTAAACTGATAAAAAAATAACAATTATATTCATTATCTACACAGACTAATATGTTAAATACAATAGCATTTGAAAATTAATGTACACAGATTTTAATCAAAATAATGTTATTACATATTTTCAAGCATTAAGATGTCTGCAGAATATGTGAAATTTCCTATAAATAAAATTGAGAACCTTCTCCCAAAAAAATGTTGGTCATGCCAGCTATTGACTTCCTATTTTATGCATATTTCTCATGGTTGCTTATCCAGTTATTCTCTTGCTCTGAATATGTTCTCTCTTACTTTTTACTGTAATGATTCTGGTCTGAATACATTCTCTCTTATATTTTATTACTGTAAGGAGTAACTTGTCAGAAATATTTTCTGGGTAACGTGTAACTTGGAGAATTGAACTACATTTTTATATCTCTTTTGTTGCACATCCGTTGCAAAAAAACCACTATTAAATTTATGGCAATGACTTGACAATTGGAAATTTGCAACGGATTTCAAATCTAATAGGGTGACTTATTATTATTATTTCTTCGTTTTCACAGAAACCAATTATTTGATAATAATAAAAGTGTAAAATATAGTCTCCGTGCAATTCAGGGAGTCTTCATCTCATTGTGCCATTAGGGTCAAGGTCAGCCTCATCCAATTCATCAATCAATTTGCTTTCTGTCACTTTCTGTATGTTTCATCTTCAACCTTTCAATTTCAATATTTTAATTAAAAGTGACTTGGTTTCCACAATTCCACGAAAGTTATCCTATTGTGTAATTACTATAATGCCCATGTTCAGATTTTTGCTTTTAATTTTAACACTAAATATTTTACTATCGTCAATTGTTCACACAAGTTATAATAACTCCTGTTTCATAATCAAATGTTGTAGGATATGAAATACATTACATTAAGAGGAAAATATTATTTACTTTATGTGTATTGATAATTTTTAACCAACATTAGTCATTGTTTATGCAGATCAATGGCATGCTTATAAATTTTTATTTTTTTATTATAATTTAGTAGGAGAGTTTATATTAAATTGAGATGCAAGAATTATGGGATTAGTAAAACAGAAACATGGTGCTAAGAAATTCGCCCGTGAAGGTGGGCTATGCCGCTGGACTACGTATCTTACTTTATATATTTGATTTTCAATGCCACAATGAATCTAAATCATCGTAGCTGTTGGGGAATTCAATTTGGTACACAAAGGAAAGCTTTTAACAACATATTCAATCCTATCATAATTGACATAATTAAATTTCTCTAAAGAAAAGTAGTTTATTTGTTGAGTGGCTCCAATGCCTCATTGCAAGATGTAAGCTTGCATCCTTTAACATAAATATAATGGCAGGGCAGACCAATTCGATCTTTGGGGTGCTGTCCTTCAATATTTTCAAAACATTTATGTGTTTTCTTTACATGATTATAGAATTAAACCCAAACATTTTTTTCTCTTATAATTTAGTTACTACAAATTGACAGAGTCAATTGTTTGAGGGTTAAACTTGAACAATAACAATGACTTTTTGATTTGACAAGAAAAAATGGTCTACTTGAGACGCGTGCGGCGTAGGTTTCCCTAGAATGAAACTCGTCCAGCTAAATGCATCAATCAGCTTTATATATATATATGCAGCAGCTAGCATTCTAATAATAAATATAAATATGCCCGTTGAAAAAAAATCAATATGTAAAGATACATACAACAACTATGGAGTGCAATGGCTAAAAAAAAACTATGGAGTGCAAGAATCAACAATTATTATTGATATCAAATTCCAATCTTAGAGTATAGTTAAGTTAAGTACTAAAAAAATCAATTTAATCATTTATAATAATTTTACCAAATTTAAATATGATTATTTTTCCTAAAAGATATTTATGATTTCTAAAAATATAACAAAATTACTTTTCAATAAACTGGGAGGATTATCTTAGCAATAGTGTTTCGAAAATGATAAGTTTTTTTTTTTTACAAATGAAGAGGAATAAGTTAATCCAAGAGTAATTGTAAAAAAAAATTGCACTATATTCATTTCCAGAGATTGATAGCATTCTTAGATAATTTGTACAAAGGTTTAAGTTAAACCTTTATTAGTGCATATTGTACGAGAGAAAAAAATATCTTCATTGACCAAAAAAATTATTTATTATAAATTTTATGATAAATTTTTTTATAATATATGTCAAAACACAAAGAAAAATAATTTAATTAACTTGAAGTAAATATGAAGATCGTGAAAATTTCTTATGCAAAATATTATTTTCAAATAATCAAATATTTTATATAAAAATATGTGAAGGTTTATTTTAATTTTATATTGAATTGATTTTTTTTGTCTTAATAAATGGTACCTTAAATAATTGAAAATAAAACTTTATCTTCCATCATAACTCTATTAAATTTGAACAAACTTGTCTCTTGTAAAAAAGATACTTTTTTTTTTTGTGTTAGTCGTTCTTGTCTTAAATATTTGGAAATGAAAGTTTATATTCCATTATCTTTCATACAAAAAATATCTTTTTCTCTTGTCTGAATCCTTATTGTCCTTAAAAAAAAATCATTATTGCCCCGAATATTGGAAAAATAATTTTCTTTTGTATCTTTCATAATAGTTATATTAAATTTGAATAAAGTTATCCAGGATTTATATACGAGTCAAAAACATAATATAATATCTATCATAAAGTTATTTCTTCCAATAAAATTTTAGTTAAAGAAACTAATACTCTACTAACAATTGATTGATTTGATTTGTTACTTAAACTACTTAAACTAACCACTCCTTTTTTTAAATTTTTTGTTGTGATGGGGCAAATTGAGAGGAGCAAATTGGTCATTACAAGTCACCTGTGCCTTTTATATTGCCTTCTTTCTCCAACGAACTCGCCTTCCAATCTTTTGGGTTTTCATTTGCAAAGGAATCATTTTCCATTTGCCAATCAACCTTCTTCATCCCTCTAGATCGAAAGGCCAAATTTTTCTTTTTCTTTTCCTTTTTCATTATTATTTCATATTTTTTTCCCCTTTTCAATTCTTCAAAAAATTCTCGCGACTAAATTCACGTCAGTACACGGAAACATAAAATTCAGTTTTTTTTTATTAAAATTTGTTGGCAAACAAAAACAAAAAAAAAATTGAAATTTTGATCCGTTTTGCCGAATTGGACCGCGCGTTCAATTGGGTTGTCGAATTCGAGGCAGAGGAATCGTGGGTGTACGAGGAATTTCGACTGTGTTGTTGTACTTTGGTGATTGTCAGAAAACGGTGTCGTTTGGTTTGAGAGAAGCTGGGGACTTGGGGTGATCGAAACGACGTCGTTGGAGGAGAAGGAGAAGGAGAAGGGATGGATTGTAGGATTTGCGTGGCCACCGGTGGCGATTTGTGGGTCAGAGTTGGCGGCGGACGAGAGATTGGTGGCGGTTTCAGCCACGAGAGCGAGCATGATTTGGCGCTCATGGTTAGCGATTTTTTAGAAAATGGAAGTAGTGGCGCAGAGTCTTGGTGTAGCAGTGATAGCGATACTGGACATTCTGATTTCGCTCAACTCGCCGAGAGGATTCAGGTAAATTGTTGAATTGTGATTTGATTCTACAAAAATGATTTTGTTTGTGTTGGGGGCAGGAATTGGAATGGGCACTAGTTTTGTTTTTTTAATCATGTTTGGATTTCTATTTGGAGAATGTAATTTTTTTGCTCAAACTATGATTTTTGAGGTTCCCAAGGAGAATCCAAAGTAGCTGTATCTGCTTAGATACTCTTGTTGTCTAGGCCTTGTAATAATTTTATTAAGATTTTTGTTTTTTAATTCTTGGTCACACCTATAACTTCACCTCGGAAAGAGTCTTCTCTCAATTGATAATAGGTCCCTTTCAAGGGCAACTTCTATGTAGAATAATATGGTAGTTTTTGTTGTACCAAATTCCAACCTTTTATTTATTCCTTAACAACAATTTCCTCTGGAATTTATTGTCTCTGATCGGAGTATCTTCAGACATTACTGTGATAGAAACCAGGGTTTAGTTGTTTTATTGACTGACATCAATCTTTTTCCTCCTTGACTTTGGTTATATTATTTTTTTTACTGTGTCTTTTGAATTTTGATATCTAGCACCAAGGATTTTGTTTGCATGCATTTGGGGGTATGGTGGTCTATATAGTTTGATTAAGCACTTATTTAATAAGGTTTGATCAGATGAGAGCTTACACATAAGCATAACTATGGAATTTATGAAATAAGCCAAAAAGAGCTTATTGGAAGGTCATCATAGGTTACTTTCATAGGCTCTTTCAAAGCTTTCTATGAGCATGTTTGTATTTTTATTATTGAACCATGTTAAACGTGAATCTGACATGAGATAAGGATTCACGTTCAAGATTCTTGTTCAACAAGCCTCGGAAAGCATAAACCAGCTAAAACAACCTGGGGTTGAGTCTTAGCACATGCATTTTGAATCTCTTATTTTCATTTGAAAATTTTGGGTTTGATCATGAAATTGCAACATGTAATCTCCTATTTTCTAGGGGTATGGGTGGAAGCAGTTTCTACTCGTTTCTCAAGTATTTAAACTCGACACATTGCCACATTGGATTTTACAGGGAAACAAAATGAAGAAAAAACAGAAAATTGACTCCAAAGTAATAGAATTGCCGTTTTATGATTTTACTGTATCAGTGAATGCTTTCCTACCAATTATTTACTTTGGATAAAAGATATTGTTGAGAATAATGACATTTAATGTACTTAGGAAATAGTATGTTCAGTTATCTCATGTTTCAATGTATTTAGTGTTCACGGGTATTAGATTAAGGAAGTTGCATCTCTTATTATTATCCTAGGGAATAGTCTCCGCAAAGTCGATCAAGAGTCTATACTCTATACTTTATACATGTGGATGATATGTAGAACCTACGTATCATCTTGAATAAAGCATTCTTATTCTCTAAAACATTCTAGTCTATCTTCTACATCAACAGATATTTTAACAACTTCCCTGACTATCATGACACAGATCTGTAAGCTGTCAGTGGCTCAACATGAGAGTGACTTGCTTTCAGTTGTCCATTCCCTCATACGGTCAATGAATGAGACCAACCTTCAAGTTATGAATTCTGGTCCATGTTATGCTAGCTGTATCAGGTTTTATCTTGTGAAGTTGATGAGACTTTCTGGTTATGATGCTGGTGTTTGTGCATCTAAATGGCAGGGTAGTGGCAAGGTCCCTGGAGGTATGCCATATTATATTTTTTTTATTTGACAAAAATTACAATTCTACTTTTGCTTTTTACCATGTTAAGTAATATTAGGACAGTAAAGTGGCATACTCTTTTATGTAGTATTATTATATGTGCTGTTGTTCCAGGATTCCACTGGCACAATATGCACATGTTTTTGCTTATGCTTTCATCTCAGCTGATGTTTGCTTGTTGAAACTTGTGGCACAGGTGATCATGAATATATTGATGTTGTGGTTGACAATAATTCTGGAAGCTCGGAGCAATTGATTGTTGATATTGATTTCCGAAGCCACTTTGAAATAGCTAGAGCTGTCGATTCATATGATAGGATACTGAATTCACTTCCGGTTGTCTATGTGGGTTCCTTTACAAGGCTGAAACAATTTCTTGGAATAATGGAAGAAGCTACTAGATCTTCTTTGAAACAGAATTCTATGCCGCTTCCTCCATGGAGATCTCTAGCATATCTGCAAGCCAAGTGGCAGTCACCGTATGAAAGATACACACATTCAGAAGGCAATATTGTTAGCAGCAGTGATTGCTTCGATCACAAGCAATGTTGTGGACATTTGAAGAGGCTGCAATCTTGTCTTCAATCAGGAATCGAAATAGAGCGAATGTTGAAGCCAAGAAACATTGAAAGTAACTGGAGGATGAAGCCTGAGAGATGGAGACACCCCTTGTTAAGGCCTCTTTGACATGTACAGATTTTGGCTTTGAAGTTAACAAGAGACTGAACAAAAATAATACAGAATTATGCGGCTATTTTTCCCTCTATGAAATCCTCATCTTGCTACCTAATAAGTCTGATCAACAAACGACAGGTTCATATAGGCAGCCATAGCAACAACAAATAAGCCATTTTATAATGAAACGGTTCTTTCCTTTTTTCTTGTCCATGTTTTTGAGGTGTCGCAATTGCAGAGTCGAATTTTTGGTTGGTGTCCAGTGACAATCACCAAGTACTGGATACCTACCCATTATGTCTGATATTTATTCCTTGCCTCTTATATTTGTTGGGTCTGGGAATTTTTGGTACTATATGTTAATGTTCCTATCTTTCAATATATATTCTTATGATTTATATTCTTATGATTAATTTTGTGTGAACTATTATAGTCTTTTGAATTTCTGATTATTTATAACTGTAAGACTGTAACTAGATAATGATTGTTTTTGAATTTTGATTCAGCACGCAATAAGAAAAAAGAAACAACTTTTGAACTTGCAGTATTTTAGTTCACATGTGTGCTAGCTTTTGAGGTTATGTTGCATGTATCTTGATTTTTTTTTTGTCCGTAGGAATAGAAGACATTTTTGGAGATTTACAACAACACATGCTTTTGTTCAACCGATCCTCCCATTGCATGTTTCTTGATTTAAAGCTTGTTCCTTTCTATTGTTTTATTTAATAGGATGAGTGCTAAGACATTCGACAACCTTCCCCATAATAATAGTCCTTTCAACTTGCACTCTTGAGGCAAATTGATCAAACTCGATTAGTTTTAGAAACTATTTCCAAAACGGGTTACTTTTCAAACTATTTTTGGAGGGTTACTTCGGAAATTTGCCAGCACCAGTGGCAAGATCCATGCCACGCTGGAAAAAAGTTACAGCATGTTTCGCCAACACCAATGGCAAAACGCATGTCATGTTGCCACGTGATGTTTCATTCGTAATGATGGCGGAACGCTTTGAAAAAATAAATCCCCTTCAAAAATAGTTTGAAAAGAGACCGTTTTAGAAAATAATTTTTAAAATTAACCCAATCTGATCAAATTTGCCGCACTCTTGATGCACCATGGACGGAGTGTAGGCTTGCCCAAATAGACGGGAAAAAATACCCATAATAAAGTAACTATCCTTTCTCCTACCTTTAGCCGGTGTCATTTCATTATACTCTCTGTCCTTAATGAGAAGCTCTCTATTAGTACTTTTTATTTACACTTTATACATTAACCACTAAGTCTTTTAATTATTAGTTGAATTTTATATATTTAATATTTATATTTGGTCCTCTCTGAAAAAAAGGGCTACTCACGTGATGCACCCAATTTAAGTGCATGGTTTTTATACGTTGTTATACTTTAATGTAAGTTTATTTGGGAAGATGGACATGCCATGGGCCGAACAATAATAGCCCAATGCTGGCTACGACCTACGAGATTCATCGAACCTGGTGGAAACCGCGTAGCTGGCACCAACACAAATTTTGAAGTTCAAGCCAAGCCAAAACAGTAGCAAAAATGGCACGTGAAAACGCGTACGTTTCTGAGACATTCTGACAGCTAGATGAGACGCAAGATAATCTCTGATGAGTCACCCCTATGGGCATACGGTAAAGAACACTTTGGTACATTGTTTGAATAAATTAAATGCATAAAATGAGGGAAATGAATCTCAAGTAACTTTTTGACCCACAACACCTTGGTTGCCCCACCATTCATTTTATGAATTTTCTATTGATTCAATTTTGAATCCGATTCCAAAACACCCCCACAGCATCGCCATCATGGCGTGCCCCTCTCTTGCCAGCTTGTAATTTGTTCCTTCCTTTCATTTTTAAACCCAACAATTCCGTAGCCGTTGTTCAAGCAACACGCTACTTCTCCCTCTGCTTTCCGTTTTTTTACTTTTCTACCCCACCTCGTTGCGTTAGACTTGCACCAATCACGAGAGCTTTCTCTTCACTAATCCTCATTGTTACCAAAATTAAAAGTTAATCATTATTAAGTGAAAAACATCACCTAGCAGAAAAGCTATTATTTATCTGTGGACGATCCATTTCTTTATCTGTTTTTGAATTATTCTCCCTTTCAATTCAATTTACTTCACAAAAATAATTGACAACAGACTTCATTTATATAAAAACTTCTTTCAAATAGAAATATTCTCTTCCTAATTTTAAAAGTCATCCACGAGAATGAGGTAGTCGATAAAAAAAAAATCTAAATTAAGTACAAAAAATACTCTCCTACTATCATACACGAAATTTTATTTTCATATATTCATAATCAAAAGAAATTTATTTTTTATAGATAAAAACATTATTAAAAGAATAATTATTTCGTCTAATAATCCTTGACATAAAACAGAGACCATTCACCTCTCAAACAAAACCTATTATTGTGAGAAAAATGACATCATCAGATAACGAAACAGTCTTCCAATTTGTTTAAATTTAGCAAAAGAAAAAAGACTTATTTAATTTTTCAAAAGATAATTTAATTATCAGTCACGATTAGCCGTTAGCCTTCATGATTAGTGACGCGTTTCGCCATGGTCATTATAAAATAGACAAAGATTACAGAAGAGACACACTATTTGACCACGGTCCTAAAAAATAGTTCACAATCCCTATCCCTCCTCTCTTGTTATATATAGACACAAACGTAAGACCTTTTGTTTCTTACTTGTAATAATTCTTATAACACAACACAACCCATGGCCACCACCTCCGCATTCCTCCTCCTTCCCCTCCTCCTGCTGCTCCACCTCGCCATCGCCGCTCACGGCATCGGCATCAACTACGGCACGCTCGGCGACAACCTTCCACCGCCCGCGGCGGTGGCGAACTTCCTGAAGACGAAGACGACCATCGACCGCGTGAAGATCTACGACGTGAACCCGGACATCCTGCGGGCCTTCGCCGGCAGCGGCATCTCCGTGACGGTGACCGCCCCCAACGGCGACATCGCCGCCTTAACCAAAATCGACTCGGCGAGGCAGTGGGTGGCGACGCACATCAAACCCTTTCACCCTCAGACCAAAATTAATTACATCCTCGTCGGCAGCGAGGTTCTCCACTGGGGCGACACCAACATGATCCGCGGCCTCGTCCCTGCCATGAGAACCCTTCACTCAGCCCTCCTAGCCGAGGGCATAACCGACATTAAGGTACTATTGTTAATTCCATCTCACTCCTAAAAAATCTCACATTTACTTTTCAGATATGATACATGTATAATAATTTTTACAACAATTTATTGAACATCATCATCATGTGTCTATTTCCTTTTATCATATCATTTATTACATTTCAAAATTTTCTCCTTTTTTTATTCTAAGATTTGTAGTACAATTATCATTCCGATTTACTTTTTGATGTGACCAGAATAAGTAAACCTGGATTTTCTTAGTTGGCTTCTGGAGCTGTTTTAAGATCAAATCTTATAACTTTTCGAGCTTATCATGACTAATTTGTTATTTATTGGGCCTTAAGGCTATTCGTTTTTGAGCTGTTTAAGATGTTCAATTCGACAGAGCATGACAGATAATTCACTTTTATTAGTGATATGAGCCAAAGTAGTGAATATTGTCTCATTAGCTACATTTTATAATGATTGACAAATAAAATGCCCCTTAAAAACACGATCAATGGTTGTTCAATGTGAGTTCGTGTACCTTGAATTCTGATAAATTAATATCTAATTTTCTGCGGTAGATATTCGAATAACATGTTTATTTTGGGTCACGGTCATGAATGGCAACCATGATTGAAACATATTCCCTTTTACCTATATAGTTACAGGAAAAGTTGAAAACCCCTTTAGCTGTAGAGAATGAAATTTAACCAAATTAATAGAACATTAAAAAAAAAAGGTTTTTTTATTATAAAAAAATTACAAAAGCATGCAATAGTAGTTGATTAATCTAATTTTGCTTATTGGTTTTTCAGGTAACCACTGCTCACTCTCTGGCGATAATGCGGTCATCGATACCACCAAGTATGGGCAGGTTCAGGCCCGGGTACGCAAAGCACGTGTTGGGCCCAATGCTGAAGTTTCTGAGGGAGACGAGAACACCCTTGATGGTGAACCCGTACCCGTACTTCGGTTACAACGGGAAAAACGTGAACTTTCTTCTGTTCAGGCCCAACCGAGGCTTGTACGACAGGTACACGAAGAGGAGTTACACGAACCAGTTCGACGCTCTGATGGACGCGGTGCACTCGGCGATGAATGCTTTGGGGTACGGTGACGTGGACATCGCCGTCGGCGAAACGGGGTGGCCCTCCGTTTGCGACGGTTGGGACGCGTGCAGCGTGGCGAACGCGCAGTCCTTTAACAGGGAACTGGTGAAGCACCTGGCGACGGGGAAGGGAACGCCATTGATGCCAAACCGAAGCTTCGAGACTTACATCTTCGCGCTCTTCAATGAGAACCAAAAGCCCGGCCCAATAGCCGAACGCAACTGGGGCCTCTTCCAACCTGATTTCACTCCCGTCTACGACTCCGGAATCCTCCGCAACGGACAGGTTTAATCTTTTTTTTTTAACTTTTCACCTTAACACTAATAATGATAAGTGCAGGTACCACACCCCTATTAAAAAGAGAGTCATTAAATATTAGTAAGACCTAAAGAAATATGATTTTTGTGAAATTAGTGTTTTATTTATTAGTTTTTTACGTATAAAATAATGGAAAAAAAGAGATAATTATGATCTCTTTGTCCTTTTACTTTTTGCTTTTTCAGTTTTTCTCTCCAAGATGGAGTACAATACACAATTCGAGATGCACCGGCCTGTAAAGCCGTCGATTATTGTGAACCTTTTGTGGTTGATAATTTAAATAGCACCCCCCTCATCTAACGGTTGAGATAGAGAGGTGCCCCTTGTTGCTTTTTAGAAGGAGAATTTGGTCTAGTTCGTCACATGGCCTGTTTACTATCTAACAATTATCAAATTCTAACAAACGGTCATATGGGCACACTTTTCTTAGCTTTTAGAAAATCTTGATTAATTCATAAAAGAATTTGATTATAGTAATAAGATATTGTATTTTTTTTAATTAGAAATTTTTGAGTAACTTTCTCTTGAGTGATTGGAACTTTTTCTTTTTACCAATGAATGATTGGAACTTGGTAGTTAGTAGTGCTAAATTGGGTTAATGGATTACAAAATGTGTCTTGTTGTAAAGGAGAAATCCATAGTAATTTGGAGCAATCAGATCAGAAATTATGCTTGGTATCACTTTTAAGGTATTAGTTATTATAAACACCACCAACAAAGGGCTACATAATTATCATCCACGACAATTTTTAATTGGTTGCACATGTGAAAATCCTTGAGACTGTTTGTACGTATGTAGTATTTGCTTAATAATATTACATTTCTACTCAGATAAATTTCTTACCATCATGTAATGTTGTTGTTGAGACATTTTTGAATGAATAAATGCAGGCAGTTACACCTGCAAGACCTACACCTACAAGACCTGCAGCTCCTACAAAACCTGCACCTGCAGTAGGAGGTCAAAAATGGTGTGTGCCAAAGGCAGATGCTAGCAACCAAGCTTTGCAAGCAAACATAAACTATGTGTGCAGCCAAGGAGTTGATTGTAGGCCAATTCAACCAGGAGGAGATTGCTTTGCAGCCAACAACGTTAAGGCTCTTGCCACTTATGCCATGAATGCCTACTACCAGGCCAATGGGCGCCATGATTTCAACTGTGACTTCTCTCAAACTGGTGTTATTACTACTACTAATCCAAGTGAGTCTCACCACCATAGCAAAACTTGAATGCAGTCTTATGTGTTTCTGATCTTGTTCTTTAATCAGAATTTTAGTTTTATATTGGTAATTTGCATAATAAAGGTTTTGATTAAAGATTAACACTGATTATTCAACTGAAACTTCCACTCTGATCAGAGAACAAAATTGAAAGCACTTGTGAATTTGTATCTAACTTTTATTCATATATGGCTTACGGTGTTTATGTGTTCTGTTATTATTTGCAGGCCATGATAAATGCAAAATCTGAGCATGTTTATTTAAAGGTTATAATCAGAGGCAAGAAAGGAAGATAGAGAAAAGCCCATTGTCATGGTGTCAATGTGGCTTAGTGGTATCTGTGACTCTGAGATTATGCATTCATGTACTCAAAATTATTTAGTTTGTATATTGTTCTGGAAGAAGAATGTTGGCATGGTATTTCGTGCCTTGACTAGATATGATGGTCCATCGACTACTAAATAGGAACTTTGCATTAATATTAACATCATTCGTAGCTGAATCAGTGTTGGTGGTTCCTAATTTTCAAACTCAATGATTTTGGTCTAAAAACAAGGTATTTATTAACAGAAAAAAAATACGGATAAAAGAAAAGACTTAATAATCGTTATTATATTACAGTGCTCCAAAATTTCCAAATTTAAAGAAATGTATCGTTTATCCCAAATTTCCAAACTACCTTGCTTTTGCAAGCTGTACTCAATTAGCTATAACGTGCTCGATAATTTAGGCTTTGTTTGGTATGAACTTCAGATATGAGTTTTGGAATTTTAAGTTAAAATGATTTTATAATTTTAATACCAACTTTTAAATCCAAATCACGCAAAATATTAATTTTATAGTTTTATAGTTTATCACTTTCTCATGTGTCAGTAGTGACTATAATGTGGATCTTCCATGCAAAGGTAATTGTACTTGTCCGGGAGTATTAAAGTAATTTTCTTCTGCACAATGTGTGTTCGGCCTTAAAGATGTGCAAAGGGAGTACTTAGTACATGTTTGAATTCATAGTTAAAATTAGTGTAGCTTCTGTTTCAACGCAGATCTAAAAAATAAAAATAAAATGAAAGTGAAAATAAGAATTTTCACCCTTTAATAGAATGACTTTTGTCATGAAAATGATTTTATACCAGATTTTCAAATATGCATTAAATTTACAACATGACTGCAAGGTACTTGGTCATATGATAAACAAGTCCTTAGAAGAAGGACGAAGAGGGCTACAATTAGCTGTTATCTTCTCTTCAACATTTTAAGATATTACATACTGGAGCCTGGAGGGGATCGACAACTGTTTCCGAACTTCTCAATCAGTTTTTACATTAAAAATTACACTACGAGTGTGTTAGAAAGGTTTTAAAATGTAATTAGAAGGAAATCTTAAGTTGAAATATGATTGTACCAGATAATGTAGCTCTTTAAAATGTGTATATAATTATTCATAGAAATAAGGCGTTGGTCCATTTCCAAAATCAGTAAATCACACCTTGCTTTTGCTTGAAATTAAATGGGCCTGAGAAGACGTGAAATCTTGTTGTCCAAGGAAGGGGACACAATGGAATCAAACCACCCTACCCCAACATAAATTAAGTCAAACTCACACCATTGACCAAGAGTATTCATCGAATGCATTTTTCTTACAGGATTTGTCAATTTTACAACAACTCTCATTAAATAACGCAGACAGAAATCAGAAAAGATTTCAGCATTGGTAGTTCGATACTATTGCCGACAATAATAATTGAAAAGAGACACTCCTTGCACAAATAGAGAATCTCACAAGACCCTCGTATATCATAAATGAGCATAACAGATTTGTTGAATGAGTGTAACACATGAGAACAAAAAAGTTTTCACACATTGTAATATTTTAGGCTTATGGCAACATTTTATCCGTGATTCTTTGCCACAAATTTCTTTAGTGCTTTTTCCTTTGTTCTTTTACCGTCAGAGAGACTAATCCTGTTCTTCCTTTTTAAGTATTTTCTTAGGGCTCTAACCCGTGACAGAATAAAACTTGTATTTCAAGTTTTCAACTTTTAAAATTATTTATCCTTCAGAGCCATTTATACAAATATTTTAATAGAATTTTCATAGACTATACGCCATACAAGACTGAAGATGCTAATAAGCAAGATCAGCCATACATAACTAATTTATCGCCCATGTCATAGACTATACGCCCAACCTTATTTTAATGCATAAGCCCATATTTCATATGCAATTCTAAAAGAAAATCAATTCGAATAGTGAGATCTAAAATACATTTGCCAAACTCATGATGAGTTATGACTCAGAAATTGCAGTTTATAATTGTCAATGAATTTTATTTTCAATACTTCTGTCTGTCAACGTTACAAATTATTTAAGATTTGTTAGAAGAAGAGAATGCTGAGGCTTGAATAATAATATAATATAGTGTGTTTGATTTCGAGTTTAAACCTCGTGTCACACATTCAAAATGTGATAATTTTAAAGTAATAGAGTTGTTTCAATAGTATCATGAAAAACTGAATGAATTTGGTTATACACATTCAAACCCTACATTGCATTAGATGTTGAATTCCAAAGTTTAATACTACCACTAATGTAGTAGTTTTTTCTAATTTGAAAAAAAAGAAAAGACTCATATTGTCAATTTTCAAATCAAAGCTGATATTTTGCTTTCTCTAGCTATTTATTTTTAATCAAGAAACTGCTGAGATGCTTGAGCATATAGCCATTGCAAGCAGTTGATATTTTATTTTCCTATTTATTTTTGGTAATATTCACATATCATAAGTATGTTTCTCATATTCCAAAAACAACCACGAATCATCTTTAACAATGCTGTCTATCTCCTATAATTGATCCTTCATAATAGTAGTAGTAGTAATTGAATTGTCTGTTTGGCAAAGCACTTTTATTGATTCTTTCGTTTCCTTAACAACAGACAGCCTCGATAAAGAAGTCTGAATATATTGAATTTAGTCCAGAACTTGGAAAAGGGATCATTCGGAATCAAACACACACACACACAAAAATAATAATAATAATAACCTTCACCATGAAGTTTGACGCTTTTAAAAGCTTATATAGGGCACCCATCTTTTCGACAAAATAAAACAATTGGAATAAAGATTTTATGTTGGGTTGACTTTACTCGACCTTCTATTCTTCTATTCTTTGGAAATTAAAATGAACTACAAGTACTATTGAACTACTAGTATAATGCATGTATTTGCAAAAATATGTACTAACTCTATAAACTATTTATTATTCAAAATTCATTAATAAAAATATTGATTAGACATGGAGAAGTACCGAGTTGTTATGAGTAATAATTTTAAGATTTAAATGACTTTGTGGTCCCTATATAAAATAGGGTATGCTTATTATTTTAATTCTTTATTTTTTTTGTTTTAGCCTTATAATTTTTTTAATCTCTACTGTTAAGTAACCATATTAATGTTAAAGTTAATGGAAAATGTAACAGTATTGTTGATAACTTGTAAGATTGAGTATTGTTTTTAGGAATTGAAGGCTAATTCATAGTTTTTCAAGGACAATTTTAATATAAATCACAATATATAGGTGATTTTAAATTGATTGATGTGGAGAAACAATAATTAAAATTAATAAATTTTTTTTTTTTAGGTTTTATAATTTTACATTTAAGAATTCAATATATTATGAATTCTTGAATTCTTACATGTAAAACTAAGAAGCATGGACAAGGCAGCAAGCACAACATCAAGGATATGTCTTTGTTAGAATTTAATTGTATTCTCAACAAATAGCTTGAGGTATTTCCTTTAAAACTAATTTTAGCTCAAACAACAATTGGACCCTATCATACCATGTTTATAAAGCTCCATTTATATATAAAGCTAACTCGATCGTAGTGGCAATTTTCTCTAGCCGTTCAACTTTGAAAAGAAAAAAGTGTACATTAATAATCTTAACCGTTGAACATGTTTGAAAAACTGTACAATATTTATCCAACGTCAAACTAATTAATGGGAGCATTAATAAAATTTATACTTTTAAAATATTACAGATAAAACCCATCCACTTAAATTCAATACAAAAAAAAGAAAACAATAGTCTAACATTTCATCAACAATACAAAAAAAAAAAAAACAATATGACTCGGGATTTCTTTTGAAACTTGCTTTCCCATTTCTCCTATAATCCCACAACACTCATTTCATCAACAACCTCTCACAATACCTCATCAATCAAGCTCAATAAAATTAAATTTTGCACCTTCTCTATAATCTCATGTCCCCCCCCACCTCATACTCACAGTCGGTTTATTTTCTCTGTCTAACATTGTTGCATATCCTTGATGAATTAGAACAGCTCTCATCTTCAATTTCTATAGAGTGAAATCATTCAATCCATTGATTTTCTTAAATATCAAATTTATACAAGACATCGCGAGCAATTATGGAATCATACTTAGAGCTCTGATCTGCTTCAATCAATGTGATTGACATCTATAGACAATCAAGAGATTCTTCTATTCTTTGTGTAGAGAATGGATAAAAAGTTTAATGTTTTTATACAATAAACTAACCTTTAAGGTGACTGGTGCCTCTAATTCAAAATTGTACAAAAAAAACATCTCTCCCAAATTGAAAAAAATGAATTCAGAGGACGAGGATTTGAAACAATGAATAGAGAACCTTCGTCTGTGTAGGGATGAGAAATCAATAATTCTATATTTTGATTTTTGCAAATAATGATTGAGAAGACAAAATTAGAGAACAAAAAAAATTTGAAATTCAAAAAACAAAAAAAATGAAAGTATAAAAACCGGGAAGGGCATGTATTTGCCTCACAATCATAGGAACTTTAGGGTTTAGGAGAAGAACATTGAAGCATACAATTTTAAAAAATAAAAAAATAAGGACATAAATAAAAATCTTGAAAGAACCAATAGTATTATTTTTTTACTCCAATCCATCGTCCATCCTTTCTCATTACTATCAAACTTTGCCCATCCTTGTTTATGAAGAAATAAAAGATTGACGAAAAGTGAGAGAGATACAAGGGAGGAGGGGGGCACCATTCATTGGGGACTATGGTGAAGGGAGAAGGAGATATTAAGATGGAAAGAAGGTGGAAAGGAGAGGAGAAGAGGTGGGTACATAGGGTTTCCAGAGTGGAGGGTAATTAATCAACAAAAAAAATGATTAATAAAATGGTGACACGTGACTAATGAAATGATGATATATGATTAAAAAAGACTTTGTTTTATTATATATATAGTTAATAGGTAGATTAAAGTTTATTAAATATTTTTATTTATATATAAGTTATTCAGTTTGATTAAACTTGTTATTACCTAATTTTCACGTCTAAATATAATTGGGACCACATAATGATGATATCATGGAGAGAGGAAATTGAGCTGTAAAACACTAAAACTATACAGTATTGGCATCACATTTAATTTACTAAGCATATCTCTTTTTTATTACGCGCACCGCACACATAGGCCATTTACAAGCTTTTAATGTCAATCCTATATTTTTTTTTTAAAAAATTCTACTTATTACTATAATCTAAATTCAAGTTTAAATTTATTTATTTTGTAAAAACAAATGAGTTTGATCAAAATTTAACTAATTGAATTAAAATAATTCATAAATATTCAACTCGTTTAAATCTCCATTTGACAATTTAATTTAATTAATTGAAGCTTTTCTTTTTCAAAGTTAATAAACAAATAATTAATAATTATATCTAAAATTATATTCTCACAATCTATTATGTGTATTCTTTCGGGATTAATCTTCCAACTTTCTTTTGTACACCAAAAAGTCTTTCGACTTTCCTTATAATTTTTTAAAAGATTTTTTCCTTATAAATTTAAAAGGAAAAGAAAGTGTCCTTAAAATACCAAACACTCGAGCTTATATATCTATGATTGTTAATTTCTTACATGTATCTTGTGGCATTCAAAAATATAGGTCAACATCAGTTATTTGATTGTGTTAGATTTACAGGAAATTCTGCATGTCAGATTATTGATCATAATTGGTAGTTTTCGTGCCAATTAGGAGGATGTAGACATGATCTTTATGAAGTAGCCTGTTGATTAAAAAGAGCTAACTTTTTGTTGAAACCTTATATCAAAGTACCTATCAATTCAGGTGTTTGAAATTGAAAGACCTTTCAACAAAATTTATAAGATCTACATATAATTTGTAGCAAACCATAAAAAAAAACACACACACACACACAAGGATTAAAGTTTTTACACATGTTCCTTTTTGATAGAATTACTAATTAATTTCAAATTGAGTAGAGACATATTAAGTCATGACAGATAGAGAGAATTCAATTTATTATATTCTTGTTACTACTGAGAATAAATTATTGCAAACCCTTCTAAAGTTAGATGAACATCATAAAAGCTTAGCTATCTTATGGGCTTGAAACTAATTATTGATTATTCTTAGCTAGGACCAAGGATAAAGTTGTTGTTGCAGTTTGTCTCTCTTCATGTTCTTCTCTCGATTATAATTATTGTTGAAGGCAATGACGCCTTTATTAGTAAGAGAACTTTCAGGTTGTCAAATGAGGTAAGCCTACCTCCTCATTCCTCTTTCAATAAAAGTATCAAATGCATATACAGCAACCACTATCTTTTAATATGCGTAAATAAGAAGAATGCTGTGTGGTGTTATACAATGTGTTACAGTTATATATCAGATCGAAATCTGCATACAGTCGCATGACGTATATATATTTTGAAGTTCATATGGCCACATTTAAATTGAAAATTTAATTTTCTTGCACTGTTTTTTATTTTTATTTTCATTCAATTAGAAATCATGGAGTGTTAAATTTATTTTTAAAGCAATTATTATGATGGGATGATAATATAAAAAAATTTCGACTCTCGATGTTTTTAAATTAAATTCTTAAATTAAACAATAAACTATTTCATTTTATGGTTTTGTTGAAATTGCATGTTGACCTCTTACTCAACTCAACTTTAAAAAATTAGTAAAATATTACAGCAACGGCTTACATATTAGTCATATTACATGACTTGTATTTTGATTAGACAAACATTTTTTTTAGTACTTCTATATTTTCAAGAAATAAGAAATTTATCATATTGGATTTTTGAAGTTTTGATATCATATTATATATAATTAATAATTAATGCGATTCCTGCTATAATATGGATGTCCACACTGTGAGCAATTAAAATAGTTTTAGCAATCCTATGAAAACTAAAGACCTTTAAACAAATGGGTGCTATTATGGTTGCTGAGAGCAGCTCAACTTCCTCTCTCTATATGAGACCATCATTATGCGGTCCCAATCTCTATTAGTGAACTCATTTGAAGGGTAATTATGATTAATGAGTACAATCCCATGGTTGCACATGATGATCTTCTAAATTATTTTAGTTAAATTGGGCACCTAAGATTGCTTAGTTGTGTCGGTGCTTGAGGTATTGACAACACACCAAGATTAATATTAGATCCCCTTTCTGATATGCAACACATCGTCCACATATTTAATTGGATTCACGCATTGGCAGATGAACAAAAATTGTCCTTTTTTATGTTTTTTTAACTAGAGAAGTACACCAAGAATTCTAATATATGCAATTCCACTCCACTATATAACATAATTTAAGGATGATGCATGAATGCACTTTAATAGATTAATCTCCTACTTGTGATGGGAAGATATTTTGAGAAAAAAATGATAAATGTTTTTAATAAATAATTAGCACATTAAAAATTACGTGTAAGTGTAAATTAGCACATATCTATTTATTTATCGAGGCATATGCTAGTGGATAATTATCTTTAATTGGTGGATGGATTGGTTAGGTAATTAGGTTAGAGGATAAGAGCGACTGATAGTGTTTTGTTTTTGTTTTATGCGTGTACCAATTGTTTTTTGTTGCAATGATAACTTTTTGTTTGATGCGAAGATCATAAGTGACAACAACCATTAACGAAGACAACACATTTTTATTTTTATCTTAAACTTTACTCACATCAATGCAATAGATCAGTAGGATTAGCTGGAATCTATAAAACATTTTTATTTAGTTATGGTACAGTTAGAAGGAAAAATTATAACAAATTTACAGTATATTATATGAATTTTAATATATTTTCTTTATCTCTTGGGGGCAAAACTTGATTGGGGCACGCACGAGTGGCAGAGATTCGCTGCTTAGCAGTTAGCTAGTCTCAGTATTGTCCTGTTTTCAAGCTTTAAAAACCGAATAATTTCCACCTAAAATCTTACACATGAATTCAATGTTGAACAAATTTTCGAATCATTAATTAAATTCAACAGTAAAACTTATATCTAATGTTTTCTACCTAAAAATAGGGGGTCAAGTTGCGCCACTATTATCTCAGTTAAAACAAATCATTATTATTCTACTCAGTTAATTAGTGTTTTAACTTTTAAAGAAAAAATAGACAGGTTTTTACTTTAAACATTTTTTTTAAAACAGTGACAATGAAATCGAACCTAAATTTTCATATATCTATTTCAACTTCCACCATTAAGGTGAAACCTAATGGATTAGTGTGTCCTCTATTGGTATTCAATAGATTAGCCTCTTATTGATCGGGTTAAAGAATATTTTGAAAAGGTTAAAAAGTATTATTTTAAGTAAGGTTATTAATACATTTGTATTAATTAAAAGTTATTAAAACTTATAAAATTATGGATAAAATTCATTAAATAAGAAGTGAAATTTACAAAAAGTTGTGACTTCCATTCTCAGTCAATAATAAAAAAAGTGAGTTAAAAAATGTTGTCCTCTTCCCGTGGTGATTTTGGTCAAAATTGACGAAGTGGTGAAGTTAAGTGAGCTATGTTTAAGCAAGTGGTATCTCATTTATATAATATGTATATTTAATTGTCTTGTTTCTCTATTAGCTAGGAATGTGATAACTCACTCCCTGTGTGTTGTTGTGTTTGGATCCTGTGATGATCTTGAACTTGTGTTCGGGGGAGCAGACGAGTAGGTGGATGACTATGAAGAACCTCTAGTATGAAAAGAAAAAAAAAACCCACCAAGAAAAATTCGAGTACCATACTAATACTACTACATAGTACATCCCATTGAAAGCATTGTAGATTGGTCTTGTTATGTTATGATATCAATCAAGATAGATAACCAACCATTTTGTGTCCACCAAAACAAAACCCCTCAACTCCTCACCCACTAGCTATGGGAGAGAAAGAGAAGAGAAACAAGAACAAGAAGCAAAAGCACCAACACCCCAATGACCAAAGCACAAAGCAGAACTCTGATTTCTCCTTCAAGCCAAGCTCAGAGGTAAAGGGTATCAAATTTGGAGGCCAGTTCATAGTGAAGTCCTTCACAATCAGAAGAGCAAGACCCTTGGAGCTTCTCAAGGTTCTTTCTTTCCCACCAACCAACAACACCAACAAACCAAAGGACAAGCTCCCTTTCCCTTCCACCACAGCATTCTTGCCCACAAACTTCACCATCTTGGCACACCATGCTTGGCACACCCTCACCCTTGGCCTTGGCACCAAGAAGTCCAAGGTGCTCCTCTTTGTGTTTGAAACTGAGGCCATGAAGGCCTCAGTGGACAGAATTTGGCCACCAGAGATAGCACTTGGTGATGTCAACAAGAGGCTCATAAGGGGCCTCAATGGATGTGAGATGGCAAGGTTCAAGTTCAGAAAAGGGTGCATAACTTTCTATGTCTATGCTGTTAGGCAAGTAGGAAGCTTTGGCTTTTCCTGTGCTGAGGATCTAAGAACCATTCTTCAGTCTGTTGTGGAGCTTAAGGATTTCTTGGATCACACTGTTATGCTTTCCATGCCAAACCAAAGAAGCATCAGTTACTCACAGTCACAGTCACAACCTCAGGTAGCCATGGCTCATTAGGCTAAAGCTGTGAATCAATATCATCATCTCATCAGAGTTTATATATATGTGTGTGTGTGCGTGTGTCTAAGGGCTTCCTTCCTCTCTTCACATTAACATCTTCATCTTCATTAGGGTCTTAAAAGAGATATATTTTAAGGCTTAATTTGTTAACTTGGTTTCCTAGTCTTTTTGGAACTTTGGGAGGCTTATTATTGGTTTATTTGTTGATGATCTTGTTTGATCTGTATTTTTCTTTTGAATTTTGGGGAAAATGAAAGTGTAATGTAGCATGAATAATGAGGGTACTAAATTGAAGGTTATACAGTGGATGACCGAATCCAGGTTGCATTTGTCCTTTTTGTTGACATCTGCTAATACAAATTTGTCAAGGGGGCGCAGTTTATGCTTACTTTTTTTTCTTATTGCTAGCTATAGAATCTTAATCTATTCCAGGCAGACATATGTTCCAGTAATAAATAGCGCACTTGAATTGTCTATAGTTGAAATGTGTTCTTAATTTATTCACCACTATAACTTTAGAAATAAAAATAATTCTCTCTAGTCCGCTCTTAAAATTTATTCACCAAGTCTTGGCGAAACACATACACAGTGAGTATTATTGCTGCTTCTACCGGTTGTTGATTATTCTGTAAATTTATCTCTCCATATTGTAACCTGAGAAGAACTCACTTTCATTATATTTAGAGCAGGAAAGAAGTTTAGTAGTTGAAAATTAAAAAAACTTTCGTATCCCATTGCCCAGAGGCTCTTCGCTATGCGAAGGTATGAGAGAGGAATATTCAGCCTTACCCTTGCATATGCAAAGAGGCTGTTTTCGGATTCAAACCCATGACCAACAAGTCACCAAGGCACAACTTTACCACTGCACCAGGACTCGCCCTCTAATAGTTGAAAATTATGGTAGGAAAATTTTAATACTGTTTTCAATGTAGATTATAGTATTCTATTTATATAACACATTATAATCATATCAAACCCAATGCCTCTTGAAAAAGTTGTTTACTAACGATGCTTATTTGGCTCACTAATTTTCCTAGATGTTTACAACGAAGTGTAAATTTTAATAATGCATTAAAGGTATAGATGGAATTAATGGAACCAAGAGTTTGCAACTACTACTGAATAATCTAGAGACAAAAACTGCCCAATTCATGTTTTCCCCTCTGCAAACTGTTTTCTGGTAAATTGTGCCATATCTAACCCGTGATCCGTGAACCGTCTTAAATATTACAAAAATATTCGATAATTAGAAAAATGCCAAATAAAC
This sequence comes from Glycine max, assembly GCF_000004515.6. Classification (NCBI taxonomy): domain Eukaryota; kingdom Viridiplantae; phylum Streptophyta; class Magnoliopsida; order Fabales; family Fabaceae; genus Glycine; species Glycine max. The sequence continues at coordinate 57,269,928 of NC_038254.2, read as the reverse complement.
TGAAATTTTAAAATGACCTGGGATATAATATATTCATTCTAGCTAGCTTTGGAAAATATCGGAAGAAGGATTTATGGGGATTAAACTATCATTCAATAGAGGTATTTGAATATGGTAAAATAATAGTAATGTTTGGTTTAGTAGAATGGTCAAGATAGGATCCGTGGAGAAGGAACAATTACAATTGGCATTGGCAACCTTTCCCTCTCCGTAAAGTTTCTAATGGCTCAGAAAAGTGAAGGGAAATTAAAAAAAAAAAAAGAAGAAGAAGAAGAAGAAAGAGACCACATTTCTTTTTCCCCTGTGCCCACTTATGGCTTTAATCATGGCTTGTTAGGACCCATGTCAAGTGCCACCTTACTTTAATCTTCACAAGAATAATGGAGAATTGTGTCTGTCAATGCTTGCAGCTGCAAGACCCTTTACCTTTAGTGATTATTATTCATATGTTATGTGTGCTCATCGAATTTTTGATGAGGTTGGGGGGTCAAGACTCAAGAGTCCTTTGAGATTGAACTTTGAAGGTATTGTGGGTTTGAACTATCGATTCAATAAATGTGTAGGCCTGTATCTGTAGGTGGTGCCACCACTAGTTCGCATTATCGAGTGTCACATGTTGGAACTTGCTAGTACTATGTGTTTATAATATGTGGAAATGGAAACATTTTCAGCTGAAAAAAAAAACCTTGAAAAACAGTTATTAAGAGATGGTTTTTTCCCCTTTGTTTTCTTGCGAGTGCTATGTGGAAATGGAAACATTTTCAGCTGTAGAACTCATGATATGTGATTCCACGCCGGACATGGTGTACCATGTATGACAACCAAGTTAAAAGGTAATAATTGTTCAAATACATAGCGGGAAAAAAGAAATTATTGACACAAATACTACAAGGAAAAGAAAACATGAATAATTGTAATTTTATTCCTTATATTTTAGTTTATGAGTGACTTTGATTTCCTTAATTTTAATCATTTAGTTGTTATAATTTTTTAATTGTTTAAATTAAATCCCTTAATTTTTTTTATCTTATAAAAAATGTAATTGAGATATTTCATATCATTCATTTGTATATATTTGCAAAGGAAACAATATGTAAAATATAAATAAGAATGAAAAAGAAATTTTTCTTGAAATATTTTATACATTTTATATTACTAGTTTATACAACTCACGGATACGTTACACTTCTAGTATATTTTTGTTAATTGTTTGGTAAAATTTTGGGCTTAAAAAATTATAATAACAAATGCAATCAATTAAATCTATATAGACCAAATTAAATCACACAGAATAAAGCACGGGTATCAAAAGTATAGTTAAATCTAAAACATAAAATGATCAATTAATAAAATATAGATACTTTTATAGGTTTATATTTTTTTTATCTTTTAAATGAGCCACTTTTATTTGTATTTTCCAAATTTAAATTTATTTTAATCCCTGAAAAATATAGGTTTTGCTTCTTCTCTGTAGACGTAGTTAAAAATAATGTGCTCTGCGTAACAAATGATGTTATATTTTTTATTGGGTGAATTTAATTTTTAAATATATATTTTTTGACAATTTTAAATTGTTTGAATAAGTAAAAAAAAGAGTTTAAATTAGAAATTAAGGTCCTCTCCTCCAATTTTGCTTAGGTTTACCGTTGGGCAAACCCCACATAGCATATCTGTTTCGAGTTTACTAACTGGCAAAGGAGTTGGAATAGCAATCCGAGGAGAGGGTATCGAATAAGAAATTCGTTGGGAAAGGCCCATATAATAATCAATTTGAATACTTTAATTTAATATTTACAGGAAAAAAAACATTGAACTATATAACTTCAAAATAAAAAATTAGAAATATTCAAAATTTAAAAATGTAATTAATTCATCTATAAAAATATAATTAATTTAAATAAAAGGTTTATCATTTAATAATAATAATAATAATCCAAAAATGAATGGGTTTTAAATTAGAGACGAAACTTTTCTCCTTTTCGTCGTTCTATAGTGCAATTAGATTTGAAAGTCAACTACTCATTCTTAAAAAATAAGTATGACGTAATTAAATTTGAGTTTTATATATTGATAAAAAAAATTGATAGCATATTTTGGTCATTAAGTAACTAAGCATAGTGATTTAATGATTCTTTAAATTTAGATTGATCCATTCTTTACATTACTTTTATGTTTATTCATCTTTAATTCTTTCTTTTTGTGTATGTATAGAAAGTATTTAATTTCCTTAAAGTCTCATTAAATGAATTAAATGAATGACATTAATTACCATTAATAATTTTGTACATACAATTTTTTTTGAAGTTCATGATACTCCTCGATGAATAATTCATATATATGTGTAACTAAGCATGTTTAAGTAGTGATTCAACGATTCTTTGGATTTAGATTGTGATTCATTCTTTACATTACTTTTATGTCTACTCATCTTTAATTCTTTCTTTTGTGTATGTATAGAAAATATTTAACTTTCTTAAAGTCTCATTAAATGAATTAAATGAATGACATTAATTACCATTAATAATTTTGTACATACAATTTTTGAAGTGCATGATAATCCTCTGTAAATAATTCATGTATTAGTATATGTAACTAAGCATGTTTAAGCCGTGATTCTTTTGTGTATGTATAGTAACTAAGCATGTTTAAGTAGTGATTCAATGATTCTTTAGATTTAGATTGTGATTCATTTTTTACATTATTGTCATGTCTACTCGTCTTTAATTCTTTCTTTGGTGTATGTATAGAAAATATTTAATTTCCTTAAAGTCTCATTAAATGAATTAGATGAATGACATTAATTATCATTAATAATTTTGTACATACAATTTTTGAAGTGTATGATAATCCTCGATGAATAATTCATGTATTAGTATATATAAAGAGTCAGATATAATTATCAAAATTCAAAACTAAAATCCATCGGAAATGGCTTTTTGCTTTCATCAACGCTTTCTCTTGGAAATTTTAATTGTTGCATTGATTTTGAGTTCAGGTAATTCAAGCAAATAAATTTGTTTCACTTCTCTAATTGATTTTCCAATATATAATTTGTAGGGTAAAACAATTATTTACATTATTTCTTGGTTTATTTACTGAAAAGAGGGGGGAAATGAGAAAATTTATACTTCCAAGCCAATTTTAGGATGAATTTTCACAACCAAGAAATTTTATCCATAACATTGTGAACTTTATTCTCATTGCAGGAACAACGACTGGACAAGCTTTTAAGTGTATAGGAAAATGCTACCGTCCTTTAGATTGTAGGGATTATTGCAGTAGCTTAGGTTTTAAAAAGTTTTACGGATGTATTTTAATTGCGAGACTTTGTTGTTGTAGTGATTGAGTTATATTGTACCCATAGTTATTTTACAAAATTTCAATAAAATGGGTGTTTAAAATAAAAGTTTATTATGATTGTGGTTGGTAGATATTTGTGTTATAAACTATCACTAGATCATTAGTGCTAATGTATCTTATTTCAAATGAAATAGGTATTTGCATATATAAGGCATGTTATTATTCTCCACGAATTCACAAAGAACGAGAAAAACACAATATATTTTTTATAATGGCTTTTTTAACAACGGTTTTGCGTAATGTTTTATTGGAGTGTCACTACTCTTGTTCAAAGTCTAGACTCGGTTAGCTTGTATTGAATACTACTTGAGCTTAACATAGCTTCTTTTTTGATATATAAATCATTTTGCATGTTAATAAAAAAAATTGATGAATATTTTATTGGTCTTTGTTATTTATATATGTAGATTCAACTTTGTTCAGAATGTTCAATTGATTTTGAAGTTTCTTTTTTGTAATATTGTAATAGTAAAAAATCAACGATTTTTTTAATAGTTTAAAAATTTTAGTTACACATATCACATGTTAAACACATATTTTTATTTTTATTAGTAGATAATTGTCTAGTATTAAAATGATTACAATGCCTAATTGATAAAGTTAAAAATAATTTTAAAATTCATAAAATAAAAAATAATTAAGTTTTAAATGAACTAAACAGACCAAGTTCAAGGTTGATTTTTTTAATGAGACAAAGTCAAGATTTCAATTGGACTCTTTTAAGTAAATGAATTAAACTTAAGCAATCAATTTTATTTTTTTTGCAAGCCAAACTTAAGCTTCAAGAGCCTTACTCGGTCCAACTCGTGTATACCTTTGATGACCCATTAATCCAATAATGGATTCATGAGCAGTCCAATTTTTGTAACATCACTTGCCATATACGTTTGGGTGAGTGTTTGGGTTTGTTAGTAGAACAATAAATTGACGTGCTTGTCATATTTTGGTCTGTCGGGTGTGTTTGAAAAAGAAGCCATCGAGATTGCATCGACTAAATCAAGGGTCCAGTTTGCATCAATTCAAACACTTGCATTGTTCATATATTAGTGAATCATTATCATTATATGAGTTATAAGGTTGACTCGGTGTTGAAGGGAAGAGAGAGAAGAGAGAGAAGTGATGAGTTTAAAATCTCTCCATTACCAAAAAAAACTAACAACTAATATTTGTCAATAAAAAAAATATAAATTAATGAATCATTATGTGCTTTGCTCACTTGTCAATGAATCATTAAAAGCTATCCTGCATAAAAAATGATTTAAAAATATAAACAATTAAATTTCAAAATACATAATGAAAACACATCATCATTGTGTATGGATCTAAAATACATAATGCTAAGTGTGCACTCTCTGTACACAAAAAAAAAAATCACTTTTTCATTGAACAATATATGCAATAGAACACATGTTCACACCTCTTTAACACATGAAAGTATATTTCTATTGTGTATATTGTTCAAAGAAAATGCGTTTTTGCCAATGATTTATTTTGGAAATAAGAATAACAAACAAACATTGGGGTGGGAATAGCAACACCCAATTCACTTTGCCGAAAGTGTCGATTTATATTGAACACATTATAAGAGCATTTGAATCTACCCTTTCTAAAGTTCTTCACCTCAACTTCAAGTAGCATGCATGCACGCAATTGCAATGGAGAGAATCAAATATGAGTGGGAGGAAACAAATTAAAAAATGGTAGTACCTAAAGTGGAGAAGTATTCGTTTCTTCATCGAGTGATGTCTGTCGTTGATTTCTTCACCACTTTGTCAAAAATCTCATCGAAGCACAAGAGAAGCTTACCATCTCTTTGTATTCTGGAATAGTCATTATCGAATTGTATAGGTATTCCGAAACAACTATTTTGCAATAGAAAAAAAAAATCCATTTTGGAATACTTTTCTGAAACAACTATTCCAGATTACATATACACTTCCAGATGAAATATTCTGGAATAGAAAAAATTCTTCTAGAAAAACTATTTCAGAATAGTTGTTCTAGGAGTGATATGTGTTTTGGAATAAAAAAATCCTTTAGATTTACGATGTGGTGGAGGGTTATACATTACTAGAGGAAGAAGACAAATTCACCGTCACCCTCTCCATCTCTGATTGCCTTTGCTTATCTTCCATGTTTCCTTTTCCCCCTAAACTCAAACTCAAATTAGGGTTGACCAAGAACAAGAACAAGGAGAGAAGAAACACACTTTGGCTACGTGGGACGTGACACAAGAGAGGGCAGGGTGAAGGGCACTGCAGGGAAAGTGAAGGGTCGACACGTGTTACTAGAGGAAGAAGATAGAAAAAGAGAGGATAGAGTGTTTTTTGTCCATTCATCTTTCTCTGGGAGGTGCAGATTCAAAGTGGAGGTGCATTATTCAAATGCCCATTACAAGTTAACTTATTATTTCTGGTTTGGGCCTTATTCTTATTTTATGTCTTTGTACCTCAGGTCCGGGAAAGAGAACCGAGCGACTAAAACGGTGCGTTTGGGTCGGGTTGAACTTCGAAGTCTTGATCGACGACGTTGAGCGTTCTCTCTCTTCGTTCAGCTCAATCTGGTAATTCTTCCAAACCATCTTCATCTTCTTCATCTTCGTCTATGAATCTTCGATTCACTATTCTCCATTCCCTTCGTTCACTATTTTAAAAAAAATAAATATATGAATAAAATTAATGATCGATATGGTTTGACTCTGTTCTGACCACCATTGCTTCTTCAGTTTTTGTTTTGTTTCCTGCCATAATGTGTTTCTATACACTAAATCAATCAGTGGTGATGAATTTCCTTTATTCCATGCTGATGGTGAAATCAATGTTTTGAATTTGACAAAATAATATTCATTTTCATTTGTTTTGAATGTATGTGTGTATGCTGAATGACATGATTCCTTATGTGCTATGTGTTGTTTAATGTGAACAATGTGTGCAAATTCTCTGTGCTTCATGGCAGGGATACGAAGCTTGCAATAGCTGCAGCATCTGAATAGGAATGGATTATATCTGTCTTTTTGTCACCTTCACTGCGATTGCGCTCTTAGGGTTTGTCTTTGTAGTGTTTTTTGAAGCATATAAAAGAAGAAACAACCATCAGTATGTCCTTATTTTTACTCATCTAGTAGTATGTGTATATGGATTGGGAGTATTAGTTTAATATTTCCATTTTGATTTTCAAAAGGCATATCGAAGTTCCGGCTATTTTTGAAGATCCTAGCTCATTGAAACAGGTAAATGTTTCCCTTTGCACGTTTGTATTGTGTTATTTCTGTAGATAAGCAGGATTTTGTGAACATTTAAGAAGTCTAATTTAGTGAAATAAGTCGACTTTACGAGTCCACTTTTCAACCTATCACCTCTTTTCAATGGGATTATTTTTTTTCTTTCCAAAGGATTGACAAGTGAATTTGGTAATGCAAAATGGTGACTTTTTTGCTGCAAGGGTATAGGAAAATTGTAATTGTACAACTTGAAGATTGCAGGTCTGGAGGAAACATGTTTTAGCCTATGTTTCAGCTTGACTTTATGAAGATAGCTCATTGTTATGAATTGGTTTTAATTGATACTCTTGCATATTTAGGTTCCTTGCCCACATATTGTTGATCCAGCCACAAAGTATATTTCTTTGATTATCCCTGCATTCAATGAGGAGCATAGGCTTCCAGGAGCTCTTGAGGAAACTATGAAGTGAGTGAAAGTGCGTTGTTTTTACCTAGATTTATGTTTTCAATGTTAATATTAATAAAAGGATTTGGGTATGGTTGCCACTTAGTCAGTCTACTTTGGTCATTCTGTTATGCAGTTTTTGTTGTGTGTATAATGTCAATTGCAATGAGTCTATTTGACTACTTCTTTTCAAAATTTTGTATTCTGTGTTTGCATCTGTTAGAGCACTAGAGAAGATATCAAAGGCATTACTATATTATTCAGTCACAGATAACTAAAAGTTCGTTAGAAGAAAGATGAGCACAGCACCACATTCCAGAGCCTCTGGCTCCTCAGGGAAAGATACTTGCCTAACTGACACTCACCAAAAGCATGCCTCCAACCCTCATACTCTGTCTATACTCCTGCTACTCCCACAGTGATTAACTGCCACCTCACTACCAACTCCTAACTCCTAACAACCCCTGCCTTATTTCGTCTAGAATATACTTTCCATACAATGGGTTTCCTAGGACTTGTGTCCAGCACCTGGTCCATAGGCTGATTCACTTCTCCTGGCTCGCAAACTCTTATGCATTTTCTTGGCGGTGCCATTTATTTGAATAGGTTTGGACCTCATATGCATAGAGTAGTGGTGTAACTAGTTATTTAACTGCTTCTCTTGTGAAGTAGCTTATCATTTATTGTTTAAGTTTGGTACTAATAAGCATACTTCTATTTATACCATAATTTGTAGTTATCTTCATCAACGTACTTTAAAGGATTCTTCATTTACATATGAGGTACTTCCAGTTCCTTTTATTCGACTGCATATATATATATATATATATATATTATCTATATAACCCTGTTTTAATTCCATTCTCTAGGAACTTTGTTTTAGATTCTAGCTTATTGTGTTGGGAATATTAATATTGATTTAGAATCAACTGTAAAGAAATTTCTATATTACATGATGAGGGTATCTGGTGGACATATAAAAAAAGGCTTTATTTCACTCATGAACATTACTAATGTGAAGTGAAAATACTTTCTATATTCATTAAGAACAGTTTGGCCTAACATAGCATATTTGAATCTCTTTGCTCAACTTACTTTGTTCCAAATGCATTTGTAACTTTCTGTGGATACACTTCTACATTCTCTTCACAATGGACACTTGAGCAGGTTGTAATTATTGATGATGGAAGTGCTGATGAGACAAAAAGAGTAGCTTTTGAATTTGTGAGGAAATACACAGTAGACAAGGTAAGGGTCATCCTTCTAGGAAGAAATCATGGCAAAGGAGAAGCAATCAGAAAAGTGAGTCTAATTTAAACTGTAGTATCTTAAAATCTATTCATGTCGAAAGTCAAATGCCTCTGTATCACACTATGCTTGTTGATAATTAATTAAGGCTTTCTTCTTTCCTTGAAAGCATTGTATTACAGGGAATGATGCATTCACGTGGTGAACTACTTCTTATGCTTGATGCTGATGGAGCAACTAAAGTCACTGACCTAGAAAAGCTTGAAAATCAGGTTAATGGAATGCTACAATGGAAGTTTTCATAGATCTTACAATCAAATATTTCTGGTGCTAAATATTGATATGCATTGTCTAATGTTCTGCGGTCAGATTCAAGCTGTTGCCAAAAGGGAATATCACCATGGAGATTCAAGTGATAGTGATCCTAGATTTAGAATATCTGATGTCCCAGCTGCTGTGTTTGGCTCAAGAGCTCATCTAGAGGAGAAAGCTTTAGCTACAGTTAAGTGTGGCCTTCTTCATTCTTTGTTTTATTGTTGCCATATGTTTAGATCATCTTGGTTGAATAACTTAAATTAATGCTTTCAGAGGAAGTGGTACCGCAATTTTTTGATGAAGGGCTTCCATCTTGTGGTTCTCTTGGCTGCTGGTCCTGGAATTCGTGATACACAGGCAATTCCCTACTTTATTAATTTTTGGGCTTGCATTTTGATTTGATACTCTTGTGACTGGTATACAGATTATGACGAAAGCTTCACCAGACATGGTAGTTGTGTCATAAAAGCCTGTTGACATTAGCATGATTTATCTTTTCATCACTTCTCCACTTCTGCATTTCTTGTGCTTGTGCATGTGTATTTGATGTTGTTTTTTATTCTGATATTGACCTTGTACTTCCACAGTGTGGTTTCAAGATGTTTACTAGGGCAGCAGCCAGGAAGCTTTTTTCAAATGTACGCTTAAAAAGGTGACTGCTCTTAGACCTCTATAAAAAGCAATAATATCGTAAATTTTGAAAGGAAATTACTTCATAATTCAGAAATAATAGAAAACTGATTGCTCTTACTTATTTTTATTAGTAAATTGTTCTTACAATCTTCACTTCTTTGGTATAACTTTCTGTCACTTGAAAATGGATTAAGAAAAAACACGCAATAGAAGGACCAAAAGTGAACAAACTTTGACATGTGGTTATATAGTAAATTACAAGCCTACAGATATTTGATATAAAAAAATAGAGTCTACATATTTGTATCAGTCGACTATGCTCCTGTCTATAGGTTGCAATATGTGATAAATATTTAGCTCAATCCTTTGAATTACAAAACAAGTTAAACAAAACTTTGTAATTTTCTATAATGTCTATGCCATTCTCTGCAGGTGGTGCTTTGATGTTGAGTTAGTCTTTCTATGCAAGTGGTTTAGAATCCCAGTTTCAGAAATTTCTGTGAATTGGTCTGAAATTCCAGGATCCAAGGTGAATCTTCTGAGTATACCTAACATGCTTTGGGAGCTTGTGCTCATGTCTGTGGGGTACAGGACTGGTATGTGGAGAATTTCTAATTCTACCTGAGCGAGCGTGGATGATCAACTTAACTGGGAAGAGAAGTGGCATTTTCCTATCTAAACAAGAGTCACCTCTTACAAGAGAACATATACTCTCATGCCGGGCTTAAGGGACAATCATGCAATATTTAAAGTTTGTAGGACTAACCATAACTTTCCGGGTTATTCCCTTCAGTTTGGGATCATAGAGGCTTTTATCCTTTTTACTTTTAGTATTGCTATTTCTACCAGGTAAAAATATATTCAACATTATGTTGTTACTGTTGGCTGGGAATAGTTTTCAATCACATTGGTTTGTATTTTTCTTAATCAAAATATTATATAGATAACTTTGTATTCCTTTCATTCCATTTGAAAGACGTTATCTAATATTGGTGAGTTGTTGATGCTTTTTGTTCATCTCTCCTGGAAGTAAATGTTATGGCTGCTGTAGATTGTGTTAATAACTTAATATCGTGTTAGCAAAGCTGCGTACTGTTCCGATAAACACAAAAAGCTGAAACCCTGGTTTATTTTCGTGCAATTCTCATAGCTCTTGCACCTATTACTTGACAATAAAACTACAAAATTCACATTTAGATAGATATATGTAATAGAAATGTGATATTCACGATACACCTAGTGAGAGATAAGAGAAGAGAGAGATATTCATGATAGTGTCCATCATGCACATGAATATCATTATATGTAATGTAATAGTTCATGATTGTAGTTTTGACTATTTCATTTTTGCACATCCTCTTTTTTTGGTTCTCTAGAAACACCCATTTTCACTTTTGTAATGTTGCAAATCTTGATTTTTTTTTGTTTATTCGAGTAGTTAGTTTTAAATGGAATATTATACATTTAACATGAGTGAAAAGAGTAAGCTAGGCACATTATTGTTTGTTTTAGAAATTACAAATTTGATGTCAAATGTTAGCGATTGAGAATAGAAAAAACATTTTTTTTGTAATTTTTATTATTTAATTTATAGTTTATTATGTGATCTTATGGTAAACGCTTACACTCAGTATTTCATATGGGTATCAAATTAGTCATCAATAAGGTATAGGATAGCCTCCTATAAGTGTGTTTAGTTTAAAGCATTCTCACTTTCCAAATGTTCAACATAATTTTGCTAAATTTTTTTGTTGAACGTGAAAAAACGCATAGGCAAACACATTCTAAGTCTTTAACCTACTTTTAATCTTAAACATCTAAGCATGATTGTGGGATTCAAATTCATTATTCACATTTTTTATAATAACCAAGAGTTTTCTCACCTAATATGTCTGAATACTAAAAATTGTTTAGTATTGCTATATCAAGTGAGAAGTGAGAACTCTTGTTATTGCATGAAATTTAAAAAAAATATATAGACCATTAGATTATATTTAAACGGTAAAAAATGTAAAAGATAAATATAGACTTTTAAGTAGTCATATGAATTCTAAATGTGTGTTTGGTTTAAAGCATTTTGACTTTGCAGAACTTTACTCTCACAAAACTTTTCCGTTGAACGTGAAAAAACACGTATGCAAACATACCCGAACCTACTTTTAATCTTAAACATCTAAGTATGACTGTAGGATTCAGATTTATTCACTTTTATTCATGATAATCAAGAGTTCTTACCAAATATGTTTCAATACTCATTTAAAGGATCCGAGTTCCTTTCATTCAACCTGATACATGTTGATAGTTGATACTGATATAAATTTCATCTAATAACAGTGTGTTGGAAAATATTATCTTTGAAAGAAAAACAATTTTTTCTAAAAAAGAAAGTGATATTTAGGAAATTCCACATAATCAGAAGTTTCTACACACACGTACACAGTAGTTTTATGTACAACGTTTTAAGCATCAGACAGATTTTAAACTAGTCAACCATAGACTGAGGAATTGAGATCAACAGTATTTTATAAGTTCACCGGGTCAAAAATTTCTTTGGCCATCAAGGAGTAGTTTAAGGCACTCTTTCTAAACGACATGAACTTAAAGACAAAGACGCTTCAGCAAAACTTGCCTTTGAATTATCATGCTTATATTATTCCTCATCCTTTCCAAATCACAAGTTAGGCTTATTCCGTTGTTCTACCTCTCATTACATATGCAACTCCACTTTATGAAAAGTATTAGTGCTTTTGGTAATGGAGCAGTTGCACATGTTACGTACATAGATTCGCAAACTATAGATTATATAATAAAACTAGTCTTCAAAATCTTCGTCACCATTATCCTCAAAATTCTTCCAAAGAAGATTGTAAATATGAGTTCTCCTCTCATCCATGAAATCAAAGGGCAAGCATTTCGGTTCTTGAAGGAGAAGATTAAAACTGCAAGGCTAGCGCTCACAGATGTTACACCAGTACAGTTGTAAGTCTTTCTTTTTCTTTTTTTCTGACCTAGTGGTCTCAACTCAATCATGCTTTAAGTTGTTGATTATTTGAAGATAAAAAAGAAACCATTCTCCTAAGATGACCAGGATAGCTGAAAAAATATGAAGCTCTTTGTCATGAAACTAAATCATGCATGTTTTAAGTTATTGGTTATTAACAAAATTAAAATAAAATCCTTCTCATAGTATGACCAGAGCAGTTTCAAATTCTTTGACAAGGAAGGAAATATATTATCTATATCTTAGAATTTGGGAGTGGATATCTGCTGCTGGCATGGTCCAATAATCAATTACCCGATAGGCTCAACAACTACTAGATAGGATAGATTCTATGTCAACATCTTAGAAATTGGATTTCGCCATATTATTAGTCAAAGTTAGATTCAACAAAGTACCAAAGGAATGATATAACTCATTTTTTTGAATTCTTAAGAAGCCTTTCTTTAGTATAATATCTTATTCATTAATGTCAAGATCAAAGGAATTGGTTAAAACATGTGAAACTACTTAGTAGAAGGGCCATAAATTTTAATTTCTAACTTTGCTGTGCAATCATTTTATTCGTTTTTGGTACAATCAAACACTTGATTTTATTTTTCATGTTGGCAATGCTTTTCTTTTGTGTGTGGGACTGGTGCTTAAGAATGACAGAAGAAGCCACAAATGAGAATCCATGGCCACCAGACACGCGTTCCACAAGTATAATAGCACGAGCTGCCTTCGAAGTGGATGAATATGAGAGAATCATAGAGATTTTGCATCACAGGTTTCCGGTTTCTTGTGTCCTGATTTGGTTATTCTGATCTCAAAGACTCTGATCGTAAAGTGTAATAATTGTGTTCTAGTTTTGTGGAGAAAACAGGTTGTTGAAATTCGATAAAGGGTATTGGAGAGCCTCATACAAGGCTCTTATTTTACTGGAACATCTACTAACTCATGGACCTAAAAGAGTATCCGAGGAGTTTCAATGTGATATAGATGTTATTGAAGAGATTGGACAATTTCAGTTCATTGATGAAAAAGGGTAGGTGATGTATCAACTCAAATAATTTTTGTCATCACCAAAATTTTGTTGCATGAATCAAGTGATGACCCTTGGTACATTATTTCATTTTACAGGTTCAACTGGGGTTTGAGAGTTAGAAAATTATCAGAAAGAATATTAAAGCTCTTAAGAAACAAGGATTTTTTCACAGAAGAAAGAGCAAGAGCACGTAATCTTTCTCATGCAATCAAAGGTTTTGGAAGTTTTAACCAACGAAGCTCAGCAATAGATGAAAGGTTAAGTGACTTACCTTCTAAGATTTACGGGAGATGTAATTCTTACTATGATAATCGTCAATATGAAAAATATGATTTCACAAGCTTAGGAAAGAAACTCAGTACTGCAAATGGAAATGAAAGAGAGCAACAAATACATGAAGACAATGACAATTCAAAGCTCCTAAAGCAAGAAAATGATCCAAATTCGGGAGAAGTCACAGAAGAATATCACCCCTTTATTGATGATCGAGAGAAACGGACTACAGCATCCCTGCTTTCTGTGTAATGAGATGTAACAATAATTTACATAATTTAGCACTTGAAGTGCGTGTAAGTTTGGTGAAGAGGGGTGCTTATGGACATCGTAGAATCAAAGAAAGGGTGTATAAATATGTACAAATAATTAATTCACATTTTACAGTATTAATCGAGCTCAAATTTCAAAACCTTTATCCATGACATCCACAATAGTTTGGTTTTAGTTTAAAAATGTATTTTTAAAATTATTTTACGTAACAGTTTCTAAAAGCAAAATAAGAAGAAGGAAAATGATCACACCTTACCAGGGACGAAGCCGAATTTACAATTATTTAAAATCTAACTTCTAATAGCAAGGCTCTGTATGCCGCCCCCCTCATGATATCAAGCTATTATAACTAATTCTAGAAAGACATATCCTTAAGTCATTTTTTCATTTTAAACTTTATATGGATCTCTTGAAACTTTACTAAAATCCTAACATCTTCTTTCTCACCTTAACCCCTTTTTAATCTATGATTGCACCATACTTGTACACGAGAGGGTTAGATGGGTCAATATCTACTCATGATAATGAGTAAATTTGAAAATAATACCCCAGATCCATACCCATGTAATTTGTTGGATACTTATATATGTACTCATATTTATACTCATTATATGCACTTTATTAAGTATAACATCGATAAATCAATACAAAATATTAATTAAAATTAATATAATTGAATTAAAAATCATTCAAACACAATCATACAAGAAACATTAAAAACATAGTCATTGTTAAATTTAATGTTCTAGAGTAATTCTTAAAGTTGACTAATTTAGCAACATGCTACTTCAAGGACAAGTATATAATAAAAAATATAAAATCATATATGAATTATCTAAACCATATTTTGTTTTATAAATGAGATGTACTCAACCGCGCAGCAAAATGAGTTGGCTAGCCTGTAGGCATGGAACAAGTCTAGGATCAATCAGAAGTATGTTGAGTGCTCAAGTCAGCCATTGCAGCAATTTAAGCAACATATCCAATGAGAGGTTATCAGACTTAATTTAGTTTAAGATGGTTACTTGATAATTAGTAGATTGGTGAAATATTTTGTAGAAGAGTTCAAAAGGAAGAAAAGCAGACATCAGTGCGAACCCAAAGGGATTGAGGAGGAGGTTGGGAAGTGCACCCGAGAGGGCAAAAAGGACACATTTACTTCGATCTGCTCTTCATTCACTCGTGCTAAGTTTGAAGAAATCAATATTCATGAATGTATGAAGACAGTAGATAGGGTGTCTTGTTGATGCTAAGATGGACACAAGAGTAATATAGATGGTGTTGTCCTTATTGATGGTTGAAGAGGACCACAGAAGAGCTCTTAATGATGTTGCTTTCTCACACAAGCATCTTCACGAGAACCATAGAAGAGCTAATTAAGAACCACCAACAAGAACAACATCATGTACCTTGCTTCTCTTGTCTATCTTCGCATCTGCGAGACACCTGGTCACTGTTTTCATACATTCCTTAGAGAGCTCCATATTGATTTTCTCAATCTTAGCACAAAGGAATGCCCTAAAATAAAGCATCTATCTCAACGTTGCATGTAACAACTAGGGTGCTCATGGTTTGGATATTATAACTATAATTAGTTTTATATAACTAATTATAATTTGATATAATCAGTTATTGTTTTTAAAATATGGGTATATAACCGATTATGGATGAGTAAAAGTAAGTTATTTAAAATAACCATAACTATATAACTGGTTATAGTTTTATAATTTTACTTTTATATAACTTGTTATAGTTATTTCTTTAAAACTAGTTTTTTTGAGCAGCCCAAGTAACAACATATGATCAGAGTGTCCTATTCACCCTCTAACATGCACTTCTCAACCTTCCTAGAACTTTTCGGTTATCACTGATGTCTGCTTCATTCTTCCTCTTGAACTCCTCTTCAAAATATTTCGCCATTGCCAAGGTCAAAGATGAAAATGTTTTGTTTTCCAACACAATCAGTTATATCGCCAAGGCTATATACAAATACAAAAGCTGCGGTAGGCTCATTGACTATCTGCATAACATTGAGGCCAGCAGTGGCATCAGCAACATTGGCACCGTCTTTTCTCTGAGAGTCATTCAAATAAGCAGGCACAATAGCAACAACATTTTTTTCACAAGGTTTTCTATATATGCTTCTGCAGTACCACGCAAAGATACTTTTTAGGAGTAAAGGTGCTTCTTTTGACCTTTGCACTTAACCATGGTCATGAGTTTGTCCTTAATAGTAGTAATGATCTTCAATGACCATATTACGTGAATTACATGAAATGAATAAAACGGTTAACCACCTATATTATACGACATAGTTATAAGATTGATTTGTTGGTAAAAGAAGTCGGAAGGGAGAGAAGGGTCGTGGTTTTGATTCCCTGGCTAACAACTAACTAACATTTACCGACGGAAAAGAAAAACCTATATTATACAGTGATCGGATCGATGTGTATTACGTGAAATGAATAAAACGGTGTAAGGTTACCGGTGTCGTTTTGGCAGGGTCAAAATTAGGTGAATGAAGATTGCTCCTTTGGTGATAAGGACAGTAGGTTGCTAGCACTCCTCTAAGCACCAATGCTTAAATAAAAAATCAGTGTTCAACAAAGTAAGCCTTTAATGGTTCCATCAAATAGATTAATGAGGATCAGAATCTGGAATCAATAATATCTGGATCAAAATCTGAAAACATAATCTGAAGTTAATTGCTATAATTTGACATGTAATATCTGGACACATTGAATACAGTTATTGTAATTAGTCATATCTGTAAATTAATTTCAGAATCTGATTCTCATTATAGACACAAGTGCTTATTAAGACAATAGCCATGTAAAGAAGTCTGATGAAAATACCCTTAATGTGCTGAATTTCATACAACCATTTTAATATTAATAAAAAAGTATGTTTTTCTTGCTGAAATTGCCGGGTATAGTAGGTAGGCTAAATATTTAAAATTGTTGATTGCTCCATCTATTTCAATTTGAAAACTATCCTGCAGAATGAATCTCAACAATTTCTTTCTAGTAATTTATAGTTCTATATTCTTCATTTCATAATTATTTCAATCTCACATGTCTTTCTTTTTCATCACTCATCAGCTAGCAGTCTATACCTCTATTATTAGGAGTTTGGCATTTTATGTCACATTTTTAATTCCCTGCTTTATAGTTCTGTTGTTAGTTTAAAGAAGGATTTGTCATCGTAAGTGTATCTGACATACATCTTTAAGACCTTGTACCAAAAGAAAAGATACATGCCAAATTCAAGGATACTGTTTTGTGTAGAATACCCCAAAAAATTGAGTAAATTGTAAAAGTATGTCTTCCACAAAATGAAAAATTATCTAGATGTAATTGCTAGAAGAATCTTAAGAGTAAGGAAGGAAGTAAGATCAAGCTTATAAATATACCGCACCTCTCTACATATGAAACAAGTGCCTTGTGAGCCATATAGTGATTTCTAAGTATTATAATTTATTCCCATTGGTCTATGTTGCCCTGAAAATTGAGTAAATTGTAAAACTAAGTCATCTACCAGATGAAGAATTATATAGATGTAATTGCTAGATCAATCTAAAAATGTTAAAAGTAAACAACACCAAATTTGGAACATTCTCAATGCCTTCATTCAACAAAGCAGCCTGCACAGCTGCACCGTAAGCAACAGCCTCATCAGGATTGGGAATCCTAGAAGAGCCACCAAACAAGGACAACATCATCTACACTGCTCTTGTCCATCTTTGCATACACTCTTCAAACTTTGCACGAGTGATTGAAGAGCAGAAGTCAATGCCCTTAAATAAAACAACCAACTCAATGTTGGTAATAACATCATAGGATAGTGTTATTTTTGCCCTCTCACACGCAGTTCTCAACCTCCTTAGGGCTCTAGGGTTCTCACTAATGTCCACTTTGTTCTTCTTTTTAAATTCCTCTACAAAATAGCTCACCATTCTGTTTTCAAAGTCCTCTCCACCTTAAGTGAGTGTTTCCAGCAGTAGCCTTAACTTAGAATACCTTATCCTTGATCGTGAGAAGTACCACCACCAAGGTCAAAGATGAAAATGTTTTGCTCTCCAACGAAATTAGTCCTCTTGTCAAGGTCATATGCAATAGCAGCAGCAGTAGCTTTTCGCTGAGAATCATTGAAATAAGCAGGCACTGTTACAACAGCATTCTTTACAGGTGTTTCCAAATATGCCTCTGCAATCTCCCACATCTTTGTGAAGACCTGTTAGGAGCAGAGGGGAGGGAAAAAACTACACTACTTGGTTTTGAGGTCCAAGGCCTCCTATGAAAGCTAGGTATCGAAGATTCTTTTCTGTCTTATTCATTGATTCATAGAGCTTTTATACACAATTGCATGTCTACAACTGAATGATAACTGCTTCTAGTTGGCCTGAACATTGTTGTAACTATCCCTATGGCAGGTTTTCATGGCAGAGCATCATCTTCTTCCTAACAAGACCATAGATGATACTTCCTCAGCACAAAGGTGCTTCTCCTGCCCTTTGTACTTGACAACAATCATTGGTTTGTCATTAATACTGGCAACAACTTTGAATGGCCACAGCATTTTCTCTTTTTGAATAACAGGATCACTATATTTTCTACCAATTAACCTCTTTGCATCTGCAAAAGTAATAAGAAGTCTCATTGTAAAACTCTATAGGGAAATATAAAGGAAAGTAGTAATATTTGTGAATACTTGAGAAAAGAAAATATACTAATGCAAAAGTTATAAGAAGTCTCATTGTAAAAATCTATAGGGAAATGTAAAGGAAAGTAGTAATATTTTTGAATGCTTGAGAGTAGAAAACATACCAAATACAGTGCTTTCTGGGTTGGAGACAGCCTGATTCTTTGCGGCACCACCAATCAACCTCTGATTGTCTGTGAAAGCAACAAAAGAAGGTGTGGTTTTGTTGCCTTGTTGGTTGTGGATTATTTCAACTCTACCATGTTGCTCTTACCACACTGCAACGCACGAATATGTTGTACCAAGATCGATTCCTACAGCAAATTTCATCTTCTTTGGCCATTCTCGGGTCAGGTGAATGAAGAGTGAATTTCAAAAGATTCAAAATTCAGGCTTTGAAAGACTTAAATTTTTTTTATAAATGTGGCAGGTTAATTTCTCTGTGTGAAATTTGATAATTATATGAAATACTTAAAACTTATACATTTTTGCATCTCTTGATTCTATAAGATGAATGTATATCTGCCAATCCATTGGAAATCACCACTTAATTAATCCAAGGTCACTTCTTGCACAGTGCATCTGCATGGACATTGGAAAACTAAAAGACTGAAAGCCTTCAAGTGATAGGGTGATAACTAAACGGTTACTTTCATTAATTTTCCTCCCAGGTTGGGTGATACTACCTGATAAGACAATCTTTGATTACATCCTTTTGGAAAATTTATCAAATTATGATCATCAATCGTATTTCTGTAACTTTACTGTAAAATGCAAATGACATAAATACATAATTAATTGCTTATGAAAAATAAGAGGATTAATTTATGAATAGCAGGTCAATTTATGAATTTTATGCCTTGTGGTAAAAGAAGAAAAGTTACAGTAAATTATATTTTCCCCTATGGCTATGTTCAAATATTTTTTTTTTCTTTTTATTTTAAAATATATATTCTCATCATTTTAGAAATGAACAGAGCATGGACATGTGCCATACAAAGTAATTTTTTATATGTATAAAGAAATATCTTGACAATTTTATTTATTACTTATATTGCTGAAAAATCTAAAATTAATTAAAAAATTTCCAATAAGAAACATAATTTACTATACCCTCTTTTGATTCAACTATAAGCTAAAAGTCTCTCAAGAGAGAAATTCTTGTATAAAATTGCAGAACACAATTTTATTTATTACTTATATTGCTGAAAAATCTAAAATTAATTAAAAAAATTTCCAATAAGAAACATAATTTACTATACCCTCTTTTGATTAAACTATAAGCTAAAAGTCTCTCAAGAGAGAAATTCTTGTATAAAATTGCAGAACAAAATATAAGCAAATCATAATTAAATTTACTTATTTAATAATATCACCGACCATTGTACTATTTTTTTTCGACAAATATTAGTTTATTAAAATATTAATTTTACTAGTAGAGAGATTGAATCTGAGATTTTTCTTCTCTTTTCTTTCTTAACCATCCAATCCAACTTATATTTAATATTCTAGTGTCATCTAATTGATTTCACTTGCTTTTTCTCACATGAAGTGCAATTATATGCAGTAGTTGCACTGACATTTGAGTAGTACTGACATTTCAGTTTGTTAGATAGTCAATCAATTTTCACATGCAACTTTTGCCATTCATATACAGCTTGTTCCGTTCTGATTTTCAGTTTATTATATAGAACTAGTATTGGCAAGTTATATTATTTATTTCCCCTTCATTAGGGATGAATTGCCTTTCTCGTTGGTGCTTGGTATATATCCATCCCTCCATTTCTTACGTTAGGTAATTTAGTATTCTTGTTTAGAATGTTGATGCTATATTATCTCAAATTTCTTTTAAACTAGGCTCGGCCGTGTTTTGCTAGGTACTAAAATTATTTATTTTGATGTGTTTGTGGGTTTCAATTCTCCTATATTAATCCTTTTATTTTGTCAAAACAATCTATGCCCAGTAACTTTTCTCTCAAGTGTGCATCCAATACGATAATCATGTTGAATTGATGCTTGATTCATTCATGTGCAAATGATACTTAGAGAACACGATGATGCTATTTTTACTGAAAACTATGATTTTTTAATTTAACATTTTATCAAAGCCTGAATCTTTTAATACAGGATCAGATTTATACAATTTTAATTAATGTTTCTCCATGATAAAATTACACTAATAAAAAACTAGACCGCACGAAGGATTTAGATGGAATTCAGAATCATAAAGTTTAAGTGCGAATAATAGTACTCCGTTGATTGTATGATTTGTAACACAATGGTGGCAATACCTTTATTCATAATATCAATTATAAGAACATAAATAATACTCTCACAACACGAGGCAGAAAAGAGTATTTTAATTTTCTTCTAGTGCACAGTAGTGACTAGAAGATATTAGGGGTTCGGTGAATTAACTTGTTATTTAATTTGAAAAGAACTAAACTTGTAGTTCAACGGATGAAGGATTATAATTATGCATAACATAGGTACAAGCGTAGTGTATTTGAAAAGAATTAAACTTGTAGTTCAACGGATGAAGGATTATAATTATGCATAACAAGGGTACAAGCGTAGTTTGATAATCCAGCTAACTCATACTCAGAATGAACCAGTCAAAAACTTATCAATGTATATGAAAAGAACTGGACCATTTAAAAAAAAAAAAAAAAAACCAACTCTCCTCACTTTCTGCAAATAAATGATCACTCCAACAAGAGAATAACATGAAAAGGATAACAAAAGCTAGAATGAAAGGGTTACAATCTGCAATGCATTGCTTCCAGACAAATCATGATGATAGTAGTCTTTCGCTTCAATAACCCTATCTCTCAAACAGTTTTAGAAGCACTTTCTGTGCACAATTGATGGACCAGACTCGTCATATTCTGCCTTTGCAATCCACATCTGCACTCAAAACAAAAGTGTGTCATTATTATCATAGAAGAATGTACTATCTCACAACAACATAACATTCCAAGAAGCAGGAAAAAGAATAAAGGAAGAGAACAAACCTGCTGGAAGGTGCTAAGAGATGCCAAGATAGAACCACCGATCCAGACACTGTATTTTCTCTCCGGTGGTGCTACAACCTTGATCTTCATGCTGCTGGGTGCCAATGCCGAAATTTCCTTGCTCATTCTGTCAGCAATACCAGGGAACATGGTTGTTCCTCCTGAAAGAACAATGTTACCATAGAGGTCCTTCCTGATATCAACATCGCACTTCATTATGGAGTTGTATGTTGTCTCGTGAATGCCTGAAGCTTCCATTCCAATCATGGATGGTTGGAACAGAACCTCTGGACATCTGAAACGCTCATCGCCAATGGTGATGACCTGCCCATCAGGCAACTCATAGCTCTTCTCCACAGACGAGCTGGTCCTGGCTGTCTCCAGTTCTTGCTCGTAGTCAAGGGCAATGTAAGAAAGCTTTTCTTTCACATCCCTTACAATTTCCCGCTCGGCTGAGGTGGTGAAGGAATAACCACGCTCAGTCAAGATTTTCATCAAGAAATCTGTGAGGTCACGACCAGCCAGATCAAGACGAAGGATGGCATGTGGGAGGGCATAACCCTCATAGATAGGGACAGTGTGGCTGACACCATCACCAGAATCCAACACAATACCTGCAAAGAGAAGGCAAATAAATAAAGTTTTAAAAGTCGATCACATGATATAAGGAATCTTTACAGCAGTTTTCTACAATCATAATTCCCAGTTCACAGAATTTGTTTTTTCTCCATTTAGTAATATGTCAAGTGAAATCATTCACAATGAAATGAATCATTTTCAGTTTATTTTAAAATATCCAAAAATGCAATGTTGAACATACAGACTTTATAGATTCTCATGGATGTTGACATATGCTTATCTCAATTTCAAAGTTCCCAGATAAGTTCATACTATACAACCTCAAGTTAATCAAACAAATAAAAAATGGCTTACCAGTTGTACGACCACTTGCATAAAGTGAAAGAACAGCCTGGATGGCTACATACATAGCAGGGGTGTTAAAGGTCTCAAACATGATTTGGGTCATCTTCTCACGATTAGCCTTAGGGTTAAGAGGGGCCTCAGTTAAGAGAACTGGATGCTCTTCTGGGGCAACACGAAGCTCATTATAGAAGGTATGATGCCAAATCTTTTCCATATCATCCCAATTGCTCACAATTCCGTGTTCAATGGGGTACTTGAGAGTCAAAATACCCCTCTTAGACTGTGCCTCATCACCAACATATGCATCTTTTTGGCCCATGCCAACCATCACACCAGTGTGACGAGGACGACCTACAATGCTGGGAAACACAGCACGTGGGGCATCATCTCCAGCAAAACCAGCCTACAAATATTTGTTGCAATTAATTTTTCAAATTCACAAAAGTAACATTAATGTAAAATGATATTCCCATAAAACCAACAAGAGTATGACAGTAAGTTTATTCAACAAATAATACAAAAACAAAAGATCCATCATGTACCTTAACCATTCCTGTTCCATTGTCACAAACAAGAGGTTGAATATCCTCAGCGTCTGCCATCTTCTACTATCTGCAGGATAAATGATGAATATTCAGTAGAAGTGCATTCTGTAAACACAGCCAATAAAACATTGGAAGGGAAATTTTGAACAAGACAATCCCTACACAAATCAAATTTCTCTCCACTTCCATAGCATACTATGAAAAAGTGACAAAGAAAAATACCAAAACAAAGAACTCTTTGACAGGATCACATAATTTAATCATATACTTAACCAAATCCATTTCAACTATCCTCAATCCTTATGGTTTATAAACAAAAATGATGTCCTAGGACAGACGCAAACAGTAAGCTAACCAATTACAATCACACATAACAAAAAGGGGAAACATATATTATTTATTATTAAATCTTATACATTCCACTGTTCTTCATTTTGTTTTAATTTTTCTATTCCTCTGAGCAGATTAGTCCCACAGCAAGTCATTTCAAAATAGCATCCATCAAGTAGACCTAAAGATAACGGGATGGGTATATCATGGACAAAGCATCATGTAACAAAACTATTATTAGTGCAGAGATATATCGTAACATAGCAATACACAATAAACAAGTCGGGAAAATGACTACCAGACAGATATTTAACATGGAATAGAAACTTGTATCCTGAATTAAATGATACACATAAATGTGTTCCAACATAGTAAAACCCAAACAAAAGTACATACTGTACACATACCCACTCCTACATCCTACATTCCTCAGACAAGAGCAAAGATGTTGACAACAGAATAAGTTGATTAGACATGCACCATGAGCCATAATAGTTGGTTGTTAGAAGGATAGGGAACACTCAAACCGTTGTAAATTTCCAAGGGGTCCACAAGCAAAGCATTATTACATTTCCTTTTCGGTATCTCTTCTTTCAGTTTTAAGAGAGGGAGGTTCAGCACACTTTACCAATATTTTAAACATCGCTAATTAATTGCATCACAGCAAAAAAGTAAACTAATACAAATCATGGTGTTGTCTCAACCTCAAACAACAATTCAGATTCGTTACCAACTCATCCTCAAATACCACACTTTTGACAGAACCATCCTCAACAACGACAGATCCATCCCCATCTACCACAAATCTCAAAAATACAAACACAACGACGCATGATGTTACCATTTAAACCAATCAAAATCGTTCTTTTCTTCAAAATAAAACAAGAAAACGCATCCTCCCATAAATAACAAGCAGATCGATCAATTATAAACAACATAGATTAAAAAGATTGAACAAAACCTAAAGAAACATCAAACAAACCAAAAATCTAAAAATAATCCAACCCACATCCACTTAAAAAAGCTAGCAAAAAGAAAAAAAAATTTCTCACACCCAGTGAAATAAATCGAAATCCAACAACGACCTAATTGAAATCCAGCTACCCAACAATAAAATAACGAAAACAAAGAACACTCCCATTCGAATTGAAGAAAAAACCAAAATTGAATGGTGAAAATTGAAAACGGAAACGGAAGAAACAGATCCAAGAGAAAGAGAAACGGATCGAGGGAGAGAAACGGACCTTGGGAAGGGAAATGGCGAGGGTGATGGAAGGCAGAGAGCGAGAGAAAAATGCAGAGGTAGTGATGAGAGAGAGAGAGGGGGGGATCAAGTGGAAATGAAAATTGGAATTCAATATAAGAACCACGAGATGCAATGTGTACCGTTGATTTCTGGTTTTAAATCAAACAGCGATTTCCACGGTGCTTGGTTTTTGCCCTCCACTCCTATTTTTATTATTATATATTTAATATTTAGTATTTAATTTCTCTTTTCTCACTTTTTTTTTCCCTCTTTTTCCTTACACCCATTCATTCCGGTCCTCTCTTTTTATCATTGGCTAATACTTGTATGTGTTTCACCGGAAAAAATGTTAATTTCTAGTATGCCATTTTTTCTTAATTTTATTTAGGTAAGAGATTAATTCTAACTAGTATTAACTATTTATGTTGGTCATCTTTACAATGTATTACTAACAAATTTTGAGATATTCAAACTATTCTTTGTTGCCGAGTATTTTTTATATGCTAAATTTAAAGCTAATATTAACAATAAAGCTCCTTTTATGGGAATGTCTACTTAATTATCTCTTGAACTGATAACTAGTAAGTACCACGAATACCTTGCATTCAGTTATTTTTCATTACATTTTAAAGTTTGGTTGTAATAATTATTATTTGAGAGATAATTTTTGCAACATATTAACACTTAAATAGGGCAAAAAGATGTATATTATATTGATCAAGAATTAAAACTAAAATTATAAAAACAACAACAAAGATTGTAATAGAAGTAGCATTTATTTTAACAATCTCTTTACAAGTTCAAATCGTGTCAACTGATGATGTAATTGTAGTCGTGTACTACTTCAATTAAACTCGAGGTTTTTTCCTGGGCAAGAACCAAGAAGTGTTGCTTCTTGTAACAATTGGACAAATGTACCGGTTCTTTGAGAGTGTGATAGAATAATTTCTTTCTGTGAAAAAAATTGTGTATTAACATCAATAATTAAAGTTCTTTTCAGTAAAAAAAGAAAATGACAAAAATATTGAAATAAAAAATTTAAAAACAGTTGTTGCTTTTATTTACTGAATGATCATTGCTTTCACTAAAGGCATTTTTTAGCATTAAGTAAAAACTAATTATTCTTTTCTTACAAAAAATGTATAATTTCTAATTGTTAATAATTTAAATATTTATATTCCGATCAAATATTCAAATATCCCTTCACGTTGGTTATTGAAGTAAAGTTACTTGGGTTCACCATTAAGTATTTATTCTTGTTTTTCAATCAGTATCGTACATTTATTCCTTCATACAAAATTAATTACGGTTAAAGTCAAATTTGCAAGGAATAAGATTGGACAAAAATTAACAGCATAACTTTCGGATGCCATCCACGAAATACTCCTAGTGGTTTGAGGAAGAAAAAATAGCGCAGGTAAAACAGAATTTATACATATTTAACCAATTGTGTTACTCTGAAAAGGAGTGGAATTTGCTCGAGTCAATAGGTGAGTAACAGCCTATTCTTTCTCTCCAACGTGTAAAAAGTATTGGACAACAAAAAGATAAAACACCTCTTTCCTCTAATTATGGAGTGGCAACAATGAAAACATCTATGGATACCATCTCATTAGGATATGCAACCTTTTCTAAGATTAACTTTCAATTCAGTATCCACTTTACAATAAAATAAGCCCTAATGCTACTTGGGGCCCGATTATACAACTAGCCAACCACAAATAGTTGTCCAGCACTAAGAACATCTTCGATCCTAACTGAATATGCTCTGTCAAGTCCTTGTAATGCAAGGCTGCCAGCAAATATTTGAAAGGGAAGCAGAAAGAAAGCTCTTAATAAAAAAACACTAATTGCCAACAAAGCATTGTGTTTATAATAATACAAGATAGAATAAAAGGAAAGGGGGGGAAATGGATAATGAACAGTATTAGTAGTTGAGGTCGTCTGTGGCACGAAGATGAACTCAGTAGACCAGTTAATTGTTCAGGCTTTAACTATGTGTAGATAAAAGTTAGGCATATACTGTAATCAAAAGTGTTGGAAATTTTAATTACAGGCTATAAAAAAATTGCATTAATTATTTTGGTACCAACAGTGTTTATAATATGTTTATTTTAATTCACATGTATTTGCTCTGAAAATATATAATCAGAGTAGTCAAATACTCAAATCATCATTTTTAAAGTTATGCAGGACATCATAAGATATTACAAGACTTGCACCGTAAATACAATCTGATCGAGCTGTTCTAAAAGCTTTATCTATTTTGTTTTTATACATTGAATTAGGACTTGTTTTGTGCAGTAGATAAGCAAAGATAGAATACTATATGATTATAGAATAAAGTTGATAAACTCTCAAGGTTCGTTTTGCACATATTAGTTTTCCAAAAAATTTGGTCAACATTAGTCTCTCAAAAATTTAAAACATCACTACTAGTCTTCCAAAAATTTTGCAACTGTATATCCACCAAAAAATTAAAACACCACCGTAAAAACAAAAATTCCAAAAAATAAAATTAATATTCTCATATAAAATTAATCCTTTGTAGTTTATATCAGACTTAATTGTAGTGATAGTTAACTTTAAGCAAACTTGGTCACCTTCACGATAATGAAAAGGAATTCAGCAGGGGAAATGATCATTCTTTTTCATCATGTTTCTGCTTGGTGCTATCAACTCCATCAACAGGAGGCAATGTCTACATAGGAAAAAAAAATGAGTAAACAACATTACAGTAAAAAGATCTTGATCCTGTAAAATGCATCCTAGGCACTTTAGATAGTATAGTGTAAGACTGTAAGTGATAACAGATGATATTATGATAAGAAAATCAAAGGGAGTTAATGGCTACATATCCATGGCTTTTTATCAAGAGTTTGTATTTTATAAAATTATAGACTTTATTATTTCATAAATGGTTTTGCACTTCGCTATCTACTATGATTCAATCTAAGGAAAATTTAAATTCATAGTGAAAATAGAGGACATGATAAAGATTTTGAATATGTTTTTTTTTATCGGTCAAATGATTTTTGAATATATGTGTTTGTGTGTGTGAATGTACTACTGCAACTACAATATCTTCATTGCATTGTTTGCAAAGAGTGGATTGAATTTAGAGCAGCATGAACTAATGCGTGAGATAAATTGTCAAGATAGTCAAACGGATCTAACATTTATAGGAAATCATACAAGTTGGACTTAAGTTACTGACCGCACAGTATGCTGCAATGATCAGTGCAATGTCAAGTAAAGGGATTGGCTTTATCTATATCTAAAAAATAGTTAGCAACGATCTCAACTGTGCACTTTGTTAGACAAATTGAAAAGAAAAGATATTTAAAATAGCTCAGGTTTCAATCAAGCACATTAGCTCCCTATGTGCTGTAACAAATATGGAGCATTCAAAAGTCCAACTTCCACAAATAAAACACACATACCTTGCACATATTGCCATATTTATAACTCAAAACACTGAATAAAAGAATGTAACATGAAGAAGTTAGAGAGAAAAACTTACAAGATTAGGCTTATAGATATTGTGAACAACAGAGGCACCAGCAAGAAGAGAGAAGACAACAACCACGCAGGACCAAGCCAGTGAAGGAGTCCCTGTTGGCTGCTTTCCACCTCCAAATTTTCTATTCATCCTCACAAAATATTTCTGACTGTGTGTCACCAAAATGATTTAAATCAAAGCATGGGCCAAGCAATACCTTCAAATATTCAGAGACATGAAATGTGCAGATAAATTGGCAAATGAAAAGACTAACCTTCAGGCAATTTTAAAAATATCCGCACAAAACCAAACAGTCAGAAAGTTGCCTAAGCCCTCAAGATACAAAATAACCAATTAATTCCACACTATTCCAAGCTTACTGAATAAACCCCAAAAAAGCAAGTAGAGGATAACAACAGGTAGAAGAGAGCAAGGATGGCCAAGAACAAGTGGGCTAGGAATTAGCACAACAGAAGCATGTTTGTTGTGGTTCAGACATTATAACAAACAAGTTGTACACACGGTTTTGAAGGTAGAATTGTAGAATTCTAGAAACCAACTTGGAAATTTCATCAAACAGATGGTGCACAACACAATAATCTAAATATGTCAGTTAGGAAGTAGTATATGTTTAGGTGGCTGTCAATTATATTTCCCATGACAATGAGAAAGAGTTTTACACCCGGTAACCAATAACAAATTGTTACAGTTATCATTTCTAAAGTAGTTATGATACGAGAAGAAACCTATCATATATGAAAATTTGTGAATAGATGATAATTTAGACTGTGTCACTGCATTCTAAATAAATTTGATAAGGAAATTAATACCGAATTTCGCAAGGTAAGAACAAGAGGGAACTGTACTTACCGTTTCCTGCAAATGCAAGATATTTCAATGCAATTCATGTCCCACGTCTCCTCTATGTTCTATCTTATCACCATTTCACCACACTATTTGAAATAATTGGGAAATTAAATTCGTAAATAAATTTAAAAACACTAAAATCGAAATTGTAGAGAAGGGGGGAAAAAATGTAATTTTGCCTTTTTTATACGGTTAGATTTATCTCAGGTACACAGTAATTTGGTAGGCATGTTGTACCAAATGTTTTTCTTCTTTCTCTCTCGCTCCTCGGCTCCTCAAATTTCGACTGGTAACCACCATGACTTCCGACGACGGTGACTCTCTTGTTGTATCCCCCCCCCCCCTCCACCCTTTCTTCTCCTATCCTCTTCCTTCTTCTCTTTCTTTGACTATCTCCACCCAAACCAACAATCTCCGTGCCAAAAAATAAAGAAGAAAAAATGGATGGCGATCTACGATAAAAATCAGAGACAAGCAAAGCAAAAATTGACAAAGTAACGAAAAAACAAACAATCCAAAAAGTCCGGAAATAGTGAAACAGAGTGAGTCTCGGGGACTAAAAGCTTAAGAATCAGTTAAACAAAAAAAAAAAACACCAAAAACTGCGAACAACGTCGCGTTACATGGCTATCCAGATCTGCTAATCACGCCGCCGACGATCAAATCTGCGGTGCCTTTGCTGACAATGTGCGGAAGTGTTGAGGGAGGAGCAAGCGGTGTGTCGACACGTTCGTCCTTGAACTTGATTTCGATCTAGACTGACGGTGAGGGACGCTGGTAGCGTAGAACTAGCCGTTGTCAACGAAGGAGGAGAAATAAAATGTTGCAGAACAAAGGCTTGAGGGAGGAGCAGAGAAGAGGAAGGGAATGGAAAAAAAAAAACGGAGAGAAAAATTTAAGTGGCGGTGCCGCCATCGAAAATCGTCTCCGGTTGCGGGTCCGCTGCCGAATATATCTCCGGCGGAGGCGCACGGTGGACAAGCATCGCCGGCAAGAAAGGAGAAAGGATTTGGTGTTTAAAGTCCATGATAAGAAAATAGACTATTGATTAATCTAAGGGATATTTTTAATGGTAGAAAATAAATCAGTCCACGTTAAACACAGTCAATTTTATTACTTTTTTTTTAATAAAGTATGTACTTTTAAGAGTTTACACTGTAAACCTTCACTTTTTTCTTCGCATAAAGGAAAAGAGGATATCATTGCCTTTAATCTTTACAAGATGCAAGGAAGAACCTTATCAAATTTGGAGTAATTCCAAGAGCAATTGGGGCTTGGGCAGCAAATTCCTCACAACCTAAAACTTCAGCCAAAATCATAATAATATAAAAATATATAAATTATAAAATTAATATTAGTACAAGTACATGTTATCCTACTAATTTTTTCTTTAGAAGGTGTTTGGTAGAAAAATTTTAGTTTTTCAAGAATTTAAGTTGAGTATTTTAAAAATCATTTACAAGAATCTAACATTTTTAGAAATTGTTTTTAAATTAGGTATTTTTCACTAAAACTTTTCCATAGGATAGGGTTAGAATCTAAGATTCTCATGACGTAATTTTTTTTTTTATAGTTATGTTTTCTATTCTTATACAATATTTGCAGGAAACATAATTCTTAGAAATGAAAAATTATTTTTTTACTTATAAAATGACATCCATCATCATCCGTGTTAAATTAATCCACTTTTTTTTAAGAGCAGTTAAATTAGTCTACTTAAATCTTATAAACAATACAATATGTGTTATTTACGTCCATTCAATTTCTTAAATTCCAACAAAAAAAAGTTAGGAAACTGTGAACCACGATTCAGTCTAACTACCTAACTTGATCGGATCATCATTTCCTTGTCATACATAAAAGATTGCCCTATCAACTTAAAGAAGGAAAATCATTGAATGATAACTTAAAAGTCTTTTAGTTTTCCAATTTCCTGCCCTAGTTAATGGGAGTAATTAAGTTTGTGCCATTTCCTATGACTGGGCACATGTATACACTACTTAACTTCAATACGGATGACGATTCTATTCTAACACCTTATCAACTTAAACAAAGAACATTAACGAATGCTCTCTGATTTTTAGTTTTCCAAATTCCATTGGAAATCACTTCGAATAATTAAGTAATGATTTCCAATGGCCAGGCAGATATTAATTCCTTTTATGCAATCAATATATATACGTATGTTTAATTATAAATATTTTAGCTGATTTTCATATTTCACGCGTATAAAAATCTA
Organism: Glycine max; assembly: GCF_000004515.6. Lineage (NCBI taxonomy): Eukaryota > Viridiplantae > Streptophyta > Magnoliopsida > Fabales > Fabaceae > Glycine > Glycine max. The sequence goes on along the minus strand of NC_038254.2, from coordinate 57,238,768 downwards.
ACTTGAAATATTCAACCATACCAGAAGTCTTTCAAAGCCTGCATTCAATTACTACTGTTCATCTGGGTCTTCATTCACGTGAAATAGAATGGCCAAAAACCAGGGATTTGCCGTAGGAATCGACCTTGGTACAACCTACTCGTGTGTTGCAGTGTGGCAGGGGCAACAAAATAGAGTAGAAATAATTCACAACGACCAAGGGAACAGAACTACACCTTCTTTTGTCGCTTTCACTGACGATCAAAGGTTGATTGGTGATGCTGCTAAGAATCAGGCTGCAGCCAACCCAGAAAACACTGTCTTTGGTACGTTTTTTTTCCTTCTTGATTATTCTCTGGACTATTAAAGGCAAAATGAACAGCAACATATTATAAATTTTGCAGATGCCAAGAGGTTAATTGGTAGGAAATACAGCGATCCCACTATTCAAAATGATAAAATGTTATGGCCATTCAAGGTCATAGCTGATAATAATGACAAACCCATGATCACCGTTAAATACAAGGGCCACGAGAAGCTCCTTTCAGCAGAGGAAGTGTCATCTATGATCCTCATGAAAATGCGGGAGATTGCTGAGGCATATTTGGAAACACCGGTAAAGAGTGCTGTTGTTACAGTGCCTGCTTATTTCAATGATTCTCAGCGTAAAGCCACCATAGATGCTGGAACCATAGCTGGCCTTAATGTTATGCGGATAATCAATGAACCCACTGCAGCAGCTATTGCATATGGCCTTGACAAGAGAATTAACTGTGTTGGAGAGCGTAACATTTTTATCTTTGACCTTGGTGGTGGTACTTTTGATGTTTCTCTCCTTACAATTAAGGACAAGGTCTTCCAAGTCAAGGCTACTGCAGGGAACACCCACCTTGGGGGAGAGGACTTCGACAACAGAATGGTGAATTACTTGGTGCAGGAGTTCAAAAGAATGAACAAGGTCGACATTAGTGGTAACCCCAGAGCTTTACGAAGGTTGAGAACTGCGTGCGAAAAGGTGAAAAGGACACTCTCGTTTGCTGTTACAACCACAATTGAGGTTGATTCATTATCTAAAGGCATTGATTTCTGCATTTCAATCACTCGTGCAAAGTTTCAGGAACTTAATATGGATCTCTTTGAGGAGTGTCTGAAGACTGTTAATAAGTGTCTTACAGATGCAAAGACGGACAAGAGCAGTGTACATGATGTTGTCCTTGTTGGTGGTTCTTCGAGGATTCCCAAAGTGCAGGAACTATTGCAGGAATTCTTTGAGGGAAAGGATTTTTGCAAGAGTATCAACCCTGACGAGGCTGTCGCTTATGGAGCTGCCGTGCAGGCTGCTTTGTTGAGTGACGACATTCAGAATGTTCCAAATTTGGTTTTGTTGGATGTTGCACCGCTGTCACTTGGTATATCCACAAAAGGAGATCTCATGAGTGTTGTGATTCCTAGGAATACTACTATTCCAGTTAAGAGGACTCAAGGAAGATAACCAAACCTCTGCGCGTATTGAGGTTTATGAAGGCGAGAGAACCAGAGCAAATGATAACAATTTGCTTGGTTTCTTTAGTCTTTTGGGTTTGGTTCCTGCTCCTCGTGGCCATCCTGTGGATGTATGCTTTACAATAGATGTAAATGGCATTCTATCTGTTTCTGCGGAGGAAACAACCACTGGTTATAGGAATGAGATTACCATAACCAATGACCAAAAAAGGCTTTCAGCTGAGCAGATTAAAAGAATGATTCATGAAGCTGAGAAATATCAGGTTAATGATATGAAGTTCATGAAGAAGGCTAATACAATGAATGCTTTGGATCACTATGTTTACAAGATGAGGAATGCATTGAATAATAAGAATATCAGTTCAAAGCTTTGTTTACAAGAAAGGAAGAAAATCAAATCTGTAATTACAAAGGTGACTGATTTGCTTGAGGGTGATAATCAGCGGGATAAAATAGAGGTGTTTGAGGATCATCTAAATGAGCTTGTGAACCTCTTTGATCGTGTCATTGGCAAGTTTGCTTAGATGTTTTTTAAGTTTCTATTTTTTGCAATGCTGAGATCTGTCATTTTGTTTGTATTGAATGCAAACTTTTCTTATTTATAGATATTATCTGAACAGTGTTGTAGTTTAATATATTTGTGCCGGGCATGTTTTAAAATGTTATTATTGTTGACTTTGGCTTCTGTTATTGTTATTGAATTCATCTTTGGATCAGTTCACAAGAACAAGCTTTGCTATGCGTTGTTCATCTTTCTCTGAATGGATCTCACTCAAATTCAGTCTCTGCTAATACTGAAGTTGATTTTGATAAATAGTATCCGCATTTATCTAATGGTACTCCTCTTCAAAGGCAAAGAAGGGTCCTAACCAGGTGAGAACCATAGGTGTTACATATTACACATACAAAATTCGCTTCAAATTGCAATCACCTGCCAAATGGCATGTATACGAATAAGAATTCACATTTACGGCAGAACAGCCTTGCTAGTCTTGTTTTCCCCATCTCTTCCCATAATTTTATCTTTGAATAGCTCTAGACACTGCTTGATATGATTAAAAAAAACTAGACAACATCAGTTTACTGGTTAACTCTCAATGCTGGTTAGACATGCTGATTAAAAAAAAATTGTGGTTAGACATGGCTTTGTTTTAGTGATTTATAGGCATGCTCTCCCATTGATCTTGACAGCAAGTCAGCAATGCCTTGGAATAAATAGAAAACTAAGCACCCAGTTACTGTGCGACTGAGTGTAAAATGCATCAAAGAATCATTGCGATTCCTTAATTTCAAATAACAACTTTTTAAGTTATTCTTCTGCACTAAAATGTGTCTACAAAATTGTAGTTGACGTGCCATGACATTTGTCTTTTTTCCTGTCTTGCAGCTATTTCACATTGCACCCAATAGTATGTTGTCAAAAAAATGAAAAGGATAAAACATTAGTAAAAAAAAGTTCCCTATTAAGTTGTGTTAAATTTTTAGTGTCTTTCATTGACATGTAATCTTTTAATTAACAAAGAAAGGGAAAAAAACTCAAAAAGACACGAAAAAGGAACAAGAGATTTGAATGTCTTACTGAGAAGAAGAGTTAACAAAGACTATTTTTTTAATATGTCTTTAATCATGTTAAATACCCATTTTTTTTGTTTTTGTACTCTAATGAAATTTTATTTTGTGTTAATTCTTAATAAAATGATATTTTTATTTTTGATTCTTAATATTTTGTTTTAGTTATTGATAAATTAGTAAATTTTATTTTAGTTTTGACTATTAACAAATGAATTTTTTTTATCAAATAATAAACATAAAATTCATCAATTTACCGAAAACTAAAAATAAACACAGAAGATAAAAAAATAAAATTATTATTTTATTAAAAACTCAACTCAAATAAAAAAATTATTAAACAACAAATACAAAAATTAAATATTTATTAACAATAAAAATGTATTTAATTTTTTTCTCCTATTAAGAGGACTATATTTTATAGTTTTATTGCATCAATATAAAAATGTAAACCTGCAAATCCCGTGACTTAATATGATTATTAGATTGACGTCTTAAATGTAAATCATACTCACGTGACACTTTCTCCTTGCGCCGGTTAAAGTTTTGATGAATGCCGACACAGGAAAATGCCTTTGCAGCTCTGCAACACAACATATTGGTCTCACAGATTTGTTTTATGATACAACCAAGATTGATGAGCATAATTCTTATCAAATGTTGGATTTTTAATTGTTCTCAATGCTGTAATTCTAATCAAATCTGGGTTTTCAATTCTCATTATCGCATTGGTTGGAGAGTGGCTTACACTCCAATGTCGTGGTCACCAATCGAGCTTTGATTGTCTGTGAAAGCAAGAAAAGAAGGAGTGGATGATCTTTCAAGTAAATGAAATAGCATCATAAAAGTTGAAGTCAGGAATGGAAAGAGACATTCACTTTTATTGTTATAACTCCCCTCTTATTATTTATCAAAAGTTAACAAGACAGTGTAAGCAGTAAAGTTCTCGTTCCCAGTATCTAACATAGATGAAATATACAATTTCATATCAATTAATCCATCTTCAATAAATTCATATTAAAAGATGTTTTTTATTCATAAAAAAATATTTGACAACAAATAGGTAATAACTAAATGTCAAAATTAAAAGAAGAAGATAAAAATTAAATTATATTTTAAACGGGTCCGTCTAATAGTAGTACGA